>NC_138875.1:25590664-26307664 GCF_965194805.1 Balaenoptera borealis | reverse complement strand
GGCGCTCGGAACCCTGCTCGTCGGGCTGCGGGGGCAGCAGCAGCAGCGGTGACGGCGGCTGCGGGGGATGATGGTGGTGGTGGTGTTGGTGCGGGTGGTGGTGGTGGTGGTGGTGATGCGCTTGGGCCGAGTGTGGCGCGCCCGCGGACGCCCCGTGCAGTTTGGCCAGGCTCTCTGCGTCGTCCTTGCCGCCCACCGGCCGGAAGGCGCTGGAATGGTGATAGCTGCCTCCGCCGGCTTTGCGCCCCTCCAGGAGGTGCGGGTGGTGGGGCGCGGGCACTCGGGCACCCACGGGGCACGCTCCGGCGGCCGCGGCCCCAGCCCCAGACACGGAGCCCGGGTCGGCCGGAGGCGTGGAGCCCGCACTGCAGTCCCCGCCGCTGCCGCCCGGGGGCGACTCGAAGAGCGCGTCGCGAGCGCCCGCGCCGCCCGCAGGAGGCGGCGGGCCGGAGCCCGGGCCGTTGGCGACGACCGGAGGGGGCTGACCCGGCGGGGGGGCCGCTTCGGCGCTCCCGCCCGCGCCGCCGGGCTCGGCCAGGTCCAGGAAGGCCTGACGCAGCAGGGCCGGGCTTTCTCCCAGCGCGCAGCCGAGCGCCGAGGGCGGCTGCGGCGGGGGCTGTAGGTATGTGGGCACGGGAAGCCCGCCCGGGGTCCGCGGAGGCCAGAACATGCAGAAGGGAGGGTAAAAGGCGTCCTTGCGGCCCGCGGGCCAGAAGAGGCCCGACAGGCCGGCCTTGGGCGCCGCGCCTGCGCCGCCCGCACCCCCCAGGGCCTCGGCCGCGGCGCCCGCGTCCTCCTTCTTGTGGCACAGGCCGAAGGCGGCGGCTGCAGCCGGGAAGGTGTAAGGATGCGGGAAGAGCCCCCCGCAGCCTGGGAACTTCTGCAGCACGCCCCCGAACGAGCCCTTGCTGGGCACCGGGATGACCGGATAGCTGCGTGGCCCTTTGGCGCCAGCCGCCGCGCCCGCGCCGGCGCCAACGCCCGTCACGCAGCCGCCCCCCGCGCCACCCCCGCCCGCTCCGGCGCCGCCGGAGGCCGCGGCCACCGAGAGGCTGGCGGCAGCGGCCGAAAGACTGGCGGCGGCCACGACAGCCGCCTCCTGCAGCGAGTCGTCGTCGTCTTCGAAGCGCGGCCTCTTGTGATGCGCGTGCGGCGCGCCCGCCAACTCGGCCAGAGGTGGCGGGGGCGGCGGCGGGGGCGCCCCCAGCAGGTGCGGGCCCAGCAGTCCCCCACCTCCCGCCACCGCCGCCGCCGCTGCCACAGCGGCCGCCTTGACCGAGCTGAGCGGGTGGCAGGCGGGATGCGCGCCCGGCTGGGGCAGCGCGCGCTTTCGGCTCCCGCCGTTGAACATGGCCTTGACGTCCTCCCAGGCGAATACTAGCTCGTCCTGGGGGCTCTTGTCTGTGAGTTTGAGATGACGGCGCCACGAATTGAAGTTGGCTGCGTCCGGCTGCGTGTACTTGGCGTCGGGCGTACGGTGGGAGTGGAAGATGAACTTGTTGGGCGAGAAGTACATGTTGCAGTAGCTGCATTTGATGCACTTGGCGCGGGAGCTGTTGTAGCGCGCGGGGATGAAGCTGCCGCGGCAGCCCCAGGCGCATTCGTGCGAAACGTCGAAGGCGAAGTTGTCAGGCAGCTTGGGGGGCCTGTTTTCGCCTAGGAACGACTTGCACAAACGCTCAGCCTCACGCTTAGTGATCATGCCGCAGCGGCGCGATGAGATGGGCATGGCCCCGGCGCGTCGCAGGATCTCCAGCTGCACCGGCGTGCACTGCACGCACGTGATGCCCAGCGCCACGCGGCGGTTGTGAATCTCGTTGTAGCTGAAGTTCTTGAGGAGGGTGTTGGAGATCTGCGCCAGGCATAGGCGCTCCTGCCCGTCGATCACCAACGACACGATGGGAATGCCGTAGAGGATCACCTGGCCCACCTGGTTGGGTTTCAGGTTGGCGTGGCCCGGCCGCGGCTGGTTCAGCGCGTCGGGCTGGAAGGCGCTCGACGGTGATGCCAGCAGGATGTCGTTGGGCCCCGGCAGCGGGCTGGAAGCCATCTCCTCCGCCGCGGAAACCCGGGCCGAGCCCTCCGGGTCGGCCTTGGAGACTGGAAGGGAAAGGAGAAAGCGTTGACTAGAGCTTTTTCAGTTTACAAAGAGAGGGGTGGGTTGAGTCGCTAACTGAAGAATTATAATCACTTCCTTGCTTTGGTTAAGATATAATTATCACTGGGCAAAGGAACCAAGTTTCAGACACAAGGAAGTCATCTCTTAAATTTCCTCAAGGTCATCCTTTGGAAATGCAGGAATTTGCAATTGCTTTTCTTCGGTTCTAAATATCCAAAGTAAATTTTTAAAAAGTCAGTTCCTAAGAAACTCAAGACCTTATCCCCAATTTATAGAAGCTGTTAGAATAAAATGGCACTCCTGCTATAAATTAGGAAGTAATGATGACAGTTGTAACTAGTACAGGTTATAAAAGTTATGGAAAACTGAGGCTTAGCCATTGAAGCCCAAATTTTAAAAGAGAGACCAGTCGCATTTGCTTGAAAATAGATTGATTTTGGTTTAAAAAAAAAAAAAACCCAAACCTTTTAAAAAGTAATTTTTGTGGCATCTGTGGTTTCCTTGAGGGAAATTCACTACTCGTTGAGACACAGCTCATTAAAGCAAAACGAAATCCCTTCTCCCTTATCTTTGCCATTAGATATTTTGATACTTTAATTAGAAATTTTGGGGGAAAATGTACAAACCTATATGCAAGATTGCACCAAAACAGGCGTTTCACTTTCAAGGGTTCAAAAAGCCGCTTGCTAAACTTGAGTGGTTCCGGTTCCAATAGGTGGCTTTAAAAGATGAAGTTGTACACTTGAAGATATTCAAAAACTGTTTGCCTGTCATTTCCATGACAATGAGCAAATAAGTACAGGCAAGAGTGTTAAGCCCAGAAACAGTGCAAAGAAACTGAACAATTCTTGGGGGTCATTATTGATGGGCTTTAAAAGGCAAATTTAGTTGAAAGGTGAACCACTTTCTGTGACATTTCTTTTTCTGATCTATGTAGATATCTCTTTACCTTATTGGGGGTGGGGGGAAGTGCCCCACGGTAGGAATAATCCTTGGACTAGGTAATCTGCGGGAGCACTGAAAGCAGAAGCCCAGGGTTGGGCCTGCGGTAAAATTCCTGTCATCTCTGGTCAACGGGATACTTAATGGGGGAAAACAGCCAGTAAATTGAAAATACAGAAAAAGCAAGCGAAAGAAACCTTTGTGACAACACTGCTAAGTCAAAACAAGCAAAGTGGCTCATTCCCTGCGAAACTGACAGTGACCTTTGCACAGCTACTTGTCCAGGGCAGCTGCTAAGACTATCGTTTGCCCTGGAAAATCACCGGTGGCCGTCGCATCACCACTTTCCGCCAAGGACACTGGATTTTGTTATTACAGAGATTTCAGTGAATACACTAGTGTACCCCTTTACCCAAATTGTCATATCCTGGTCCTCTCTGGGCCCCTGTGACCTCTATCCCGACAACCTTTGCCCTTCTGACCCCTGGATCCTCAGCTCTCGTTACGTTCTGTGGCCTCCAGGAAGGGTGAACAAACCTCAATGCGATCAACGAGACGAAAGCCAGGCTTGTCACTTCGGATGGATCAAAGACAATATTTCCAGGGGACGGGGTGTTAAATGGCACAGTGATATCTGGGCCTGATATAACCAGCCCTAACTTTGCCAGATGGTCCTTCAATCCTCATTCCCCTCCCAAACAAGATTCTTATTATCTTCATAAGACCCTGGGATAACGGCAATGCGGGCGGCGGGCCTGGCCTAGCGGGGAGCTGGCTAGAGACCCGCAGCCTGAGCAGCTGTAGACTGGGCAGAAGTGTCTCCTACTGGGTTGCTCCACTTTCACCCCAAGCTCTCCCAGAGACTCCTGTCAGAGCAGAGACACAAATAAAAGGGTTTAGGTTGGGGGATTTTTAAAAGGGAGTGAGGGAAGAATAGACAATTAAAAGTTAGTTGAACTGAGAAAGAAAGCTGGCGAACTTCCCTATCTGACTGACGAGCCAACGACTCTCAACTTAACGCCCCAGGCTCCCAAACCAATCACTACCGAAGCCCTCCGCTGCCCCTCAACCTAACCGGAAAATCCCACCGCTCGGGATCCCAAATAATGAACCGCGAGCTGTGCGCCGAGTGGGGGCCGGCTGGTTCCGGCAGTACCTGGTAACCCCTAGCTGCCTTTACGCGCGTGGCTGCCGGCCCATCTTCCGAGGTCGCTCGGAGGCGAAGCATCCAAGCGGGTCCTGGAATCCAGCGGGCGGGACTTCAGAGGGCTCCGCGTGAAGATCCTGGCGCTCGTCGGCTCTAATGGCGCTTGTACCCCGGCCCGCGGAGAATGACCGCCTGAATTGCTGCGGGCGTCCCCTCGACCGCAGAAAGTGTGGGCGCGCGGAAACCTGCGGCAGGCGAGCCCCAGGTGGAGTGCAGTCTGACAGCGCCTTTCTCTGTCTCTGAACTCGTGTCGGACCGAGGGGACGCCACCCAGCGGGCAAGGTGACGTCACCGTCTCCCTGACACTCCACATTAAAGGGCTGGCATGTTACAGGGAGGGAGGGGGGAGAGCGAAAGGGAGAGCGAGCAGCTTCGAGATCCTTTCTCAGCAGGCACGAAAGCTAACACCTAACCAACCCGCAACTGCCAACAACCTCTCCAATGAGCAAACGCAGCAATGGTGCTGGAGCCGTAGATCTGATTTAGGAGTGGAAAGCTATATAGTCTGCGTGATCCCTGGGACCTGGATCCTGGAGGCCCCGGATTCTAGAAGGACGCCTCTAAATTGACTGTATCCCTGCCAGTTATTATCTCCTCCCCTCATTTCTCTGAGCCACCCTCCTTCGCGAATGACCTCTCAGGTACGCGGTGCAAATCAGTAGCCTCACTGTGTCTCCGAAGATATAGGAATCACAGTTCACAGTTAGCCGGAGAATAGAATAGTTTCAGTGCTCCTTTGAAACTGTGAAATGAGAAAAGCGGGGCGGGGCGGGGCGGGGCGGGGCGGGGGGGGGTGGCGTTCTGCAAAGCGTGCTGAATCTAAGAACTTGGAAGGAAGCGTGGAGAATGTCTTCATTTTTGGATACACATTTGCCTTTTTAGGACAAGATACAGAGTGGCATTCTCTATTTTGTAAAGTGTGCAATTAAGTGAGGACCCCAATGAGTGCATGTGTGCACTCGTCAGTCAACTTCATTCAGAATAGTTCTCCATCCCATTTTATAAAACCCATGCAGGCCACTTCAGCACAAGGAAAAGGTGAGACAGGAAAGCAGGGAGGTCCCCAGCCTTGACCCGCACTTGAGCAAGTTGCCAGTGCTCCCAGAGAAGTAAATTTCTCAGGGAACTATGTAGAAACATGCCCTTAAAAAAAGGGAAATAATAATAATACTAATGAGAAGAAGAAGTAGAAGTAGGATGGGAAAAGACCATTTCCTATAGCTTCCCAAAGTAAAGCACACATACAATATAGGGAAGTGTCAGTATATTACTTCCTAATTGATCAGCTATTAGGAGTCAAAATGACCACCTCTCGTTTATCAGAAATGGAAGAAGCTGCTTATTTAGAGGACGTTCTAAGAAGAATACCTACACGGGGTGGGATTGGTAGATCTTTTAAGTTTTTCCCTTACTATCAGAGCTGAATTTTCGATTGCTGCCTGGTGAAACACACAGCCTTTAGAGTTGGGCAGTCGTATTGTAGAAATGGTTGAAAGAACAACCTCCACTAACCCGGAAGCCCAACGGGGACTACATCATAGTATCAACAACAAACCATCACTAAATTCAAGTGTGAAAGTGTGAAATCTTAACACTTCATTAAAGGTCAATAAAACAAAAGGGAGTCAATTGAACAAAAAGTGAGGGATACAGGAATTGTGGCTATTTTAAATTAATATGCAGAAAACATAGTTTCAGAGCCATGAAAATTGTAACATTTGTGTGGGCATAAGTTTCAAACGGCAGTGAAATTATATTTCACCCAACTCCTAGTTTCTGAAGTCACCATCGGCACTAATTAGGCTCTGTTCTAAGGGGCTGAAGTCAACTGAATGCTCCCTCCCTAGTGCCCTGGAAGCCCCCCATCCTAGAAGAAGGGAAACTCACACTATGCCTGCCTGGCTCATTTGCCAAAAGAGCGTCATTTTCATTCACGAATCCATTCCTGCGGAAGGCTGAAGGCCACCTGCAAGCCTGCTCTTCTGAAGGTTCCCGGGCCCCGACTGGTTATTCCTCCTCTCTGAGGTCAGGAGCTCCCACAAAGGGAGGTCTTGGCTTGCTTACACTTCCTAGAGCCCAGGCTGCTAGAAAGAAAGCCTGAAAATGGGGCAGATTTTAAGACCGAAAATGGGGAGAAGTGAAAAGTCCTATCACCTCATTAATGTACCACAGGAAAATGCGTGGTCGCTGCCAAGAAGGAAGATCATGTGGTGCTTTTATTCCCTTTTATTTCGCTCTTTCCATCTTTGACCCCCAAAAGGCTCCTCTTCCCCTACAGATCCCTACTTAAAAAAAAAAATGTCTGTAAAAACATATTTTTTTGAAAAGAGAAACTGGATGAATCTTTGCCTTCCCTCCCATCCTTGTTTACCCTGAGGACTGAATCCATGCCTGAGTGGTACCTGTAGCCACCCCCTTACCTCATCTTTCAACATAAACATTTATACATTAGCTTCGTGGCTTACTGCCATACAAACCTGTGACTTTATTTTAATGCAAAGAAGTTTCACTGGAAAGAGAAACGTGTGATGTTAGGTTAAGTACTTTTGCACAAATAATTCTAAAAATAGCATTTTTATTTTATTTCCCCAGTGAGTCTGGGGTGCCTGTTTGAGCTGTCAGGCCAAGTATAGTTTTGGAAGGTGAAGGTGGAGAACAATTGTTCAGAGCCAGACTCCGTGCTCCAGCAAATCCTCACCATGAGTCTGGAGCTGGACTTCAGAATTACAGTCTTTTTATACGTTTTTGAGTGTGTGAGCAACTTTCTGTCACTCACTGTCTCTCTGATTCTTTGCTGTCCCCTAAGTTTGAACAGGTCTCCTGATGGTTCCCCACTGCCCTTCAATTTTCCTTTTCCAGACCAGGGGCGCCTGATCCTTGTCAGTCCCTGTCCTGGCCCCCGAGACCTTGGCAAGCGGGGAGCAGGGAGGAGCAGGCGGTGGCGGGAGGCAGCGGGTAGGGGCCGAGTTAATCAATGCTTTCCTGTTCGAGCAGACATGCATTTTACACCTCGGGACTCTCCTCAGCCGGCTAATTGATTCAAATTGTTTTATTGGTTAAACTGGTGTCACCCGTTTGCATGATCTATCACCGCACGGAGGAGAGCATTTCCACTCTCATCTCCGTTCCGAGCGGCTGCGGTTTACCCAGGCCAGGGACAGGTAAAGGAGCCAGACACCGGACCCAAAGGAAAACCACAAACCGAGCTGGCTCCCTCGGAACTGGAGAAGTGCCGCCTCCATGCAGGCGCACGCGGCGGGTGCAGCAGCGTGGATGGAGGTTTCTAGCTGCAGTTTTTTTTAACAATTGGTTGAAGCGAACCCAAACCTGGCCAGAATGTCCTACACTTTGGAAGCAGACTGTTCCGAGAGGCAGCGTGGGAATCCCGCCAGGTTCGAGTGGAAGGGCAAAGCCGAGGAGCTGTCCGCGGTGCTGACGCGAATGCAGAGCTCCGTGGCGCAGCAGATCCTACTGCGTTCAAGGCCCTCCCGGAAGAAGCCTCCCAGTCTGCAATCATCGGAGCCCTAGATTCGGCTCTGGGCTCCAGCATGGCCTTGCAGACTTAAGAGGCAAGGGGCGACACAGAAACACACCCCCGTACTTCTGGCACACCTGCTCCATCTACAAGGACTGAGAAATCCAGCCACTCCCCACCCCCACGCCTGTGTTTTGCATTGACACGAAAGGAAGATAAAGGCCTTAATATAAATTCATTAAAATTAGAGACACCAGATATTCCCTCTCATTCTACTCCCAGCCTGGGTATTGGAGAACCCATGACAGTTACAGATCAAAGAAACAGCTTCTATCTCTCTCACTCATTCCCTCTTACCCCATTCTCAGCTCTTCGGCAAGAATATTACTGCTTCTGTGTCCCTGAAATAGGTGTCCTTGGCATTGGTATTTCTGCATCAGGTAGGGCAAGAAATGGTTTCCCTATTAGTTCCAAGTCTGCAAAAGTAGACCTGCATGGCCCGGAAAGAAACTGGAAGGCTGGCAAAACTACCAGGGACAGAAGAATTCTCATATATCAGAAAGTACAGGAGATTCAGTTAGACTGAAACTGGGTACAGATTCCTCCTCAGTCACTTACTAGTTGTGGAATTTTGCTTTGATACCTAACCTCCCCAAGCCCTAGTTTCTTCATCTGCAAAATGAGGAGGTTGATATGTAGCCCACAGGGGTATTATGAGAATTAAATAAGATAATATATGTAAAATGCTTGGCACACAGTAGTCATTTAATACATGCTAGCTTTAAAAGCACCTTCCTCGGAGAATGGAGACAAGCTTAGGCCTGTACTGTTACAAGATATGTTTGAAGTCTTTAATAGCTCCAGAGTAAAAGATTTCAAAGGCAGTTTAGTTTCATGGTGAGCAGAGAGGGAACCAAATTCCCCGGAGGAGTCTTAGTCCTTTTCATTAAAATTTTATCCTGTCCCCTAATTGGTCTAGTGTTTATTTTGTATACAGGTGGCCAGAACCTTAGCTACTATTTGCTTAACCAATTTAAAATAAGTTGATAACAAAAATTAGCAATGGTAATGGCCATAATGATAATAATTGCTGATAGCCCTCAGTTCCCTCTTTCTACCCAAAAGAGCTTTCTGCAGCCTGGCAAGCCCAGCTTAGACTCCCCGGTTTTTCCTCCATTGCTCTGGCTGGAGTTATATGAAGGAAACCAAGGACCAGGAGCAAACCAAAGCTCATCCATTATGGAAATCATAGAAGAAATGAGAAAGGCCTCTGAGCCTTTTTTAAATAAATACTGTCCATAAACGGGAACCCTTTTCCTGGGACCAGAGTATCCCTGGAGAAGTACAATGAGAGCACAAACCTAAAAAATCTAAACCATAATTGAGGAAGGGAAGAGAAAATGAACACATTTTGTACTGTATCCCTGCCCCAGTGATCCCTTGAGTTCCTCATGCACCAATGACTATGGGAATCAGTAGTTTCTTTCTTATCTTTCAAACAAACACCTTTATAAGAAAATAAAGACTGTAGGAGAAGGAACCAAGGCTTAACTCCCCTTAATCAGAGGAAACCATTCTCACAAGAAAACTTGCCCTTGGGTCAGTGGCAGAGAAAGCTCTTACCCTACCAGTTCACAGAGGCCAGGGACTAATGGAAACATTTGCTGTTGGACTTTCTTTTTTTATAACAAAGAATTCACAGTTCTTCACAAGTCCTCACAAACTTGTAAACACAGCAAAGTACTCACATGTGCACATAGTTTACATGAAGTAATAAAATCCAGAATGGAACATGAACTTGGTATACTTGATGGTTACTTAGCAAATATTAGTTGAGCAAGATAAAATTCAAAGGAACACAAAATACCTGAGGACACACATAGGCTATGGATGCATGCTCCCTGAACACACCTGCGAATGTGCATCAAAGAGGGACATTGGCATAAGGAATAGCCCACTAGGCTCTCTCCCTTCCCTGTCTTCTCCTTTCTCTCTTTCTGTGCATGCATACACATATGTACCAGCCCCCGCCACTTCCCTCCTCCCCATGTTGGGAGGGAGGGGGTCCTTTGAAATGGAGGTGGTCCCAGCTGGAAAACCCCAGAGCTCATTTAGATCACATCACTTCAGGCTTTTGTCTCTGCTCCTGAATAACCTAGGCCGCCACAACAAAAGGATAGGCATCTACATGGAGTTTTCATTGGCAAAGATGCGTCTCAAAGATGCTGCTGTAATAATGAATAAGAAGGAAAGATGCTTGCCTTTTTTGATTGCCACTCCTAAAGAAGGGAGAGGAGAAAAGGGAGAAAAGGAAAAGGAGACAGTGGAGCAAGAAATAGAGATTGTGGGAGAGAAAACTAAGGCAAGTATTTCAGTGGATTTATGCAAAAGAGTCTTTAATTGTATGAAGATTCCAACTACCACCAAGAACAAGAAATGTGGTTTGAGGCTTAAAAACAAAACAAAACAAAACCTGGCTCTTTTGTTTCAGGGAAGCAATTTAAGGTGTAACTGAGGCTGAGGATGCAGAAAGGGTGTGGAGCAGGATCTTTTAAAGCTTGGGGAGGGGAAGCAGAGGAGTAGAAGTAGGGGGAGGGGCTGTAGATTGTCTGTTGACATGTCGCAAGAGAGAAAATGACATAGATATACATTTAACATCTCCCCAGCGACACTGGTGGAGGGAACACTGGATTTTATTTCCTGGGGAAATAAAGGCATTTTTCCCCCTTTCCTGTTCTCTTCCTTCTCACCCCTCCCCATTTGAAAATTTTCTACTTTGCCATCAAGCTTGATCCCATTAGCTAATACATTATTAAACTATCATGTGCTCTCAGGCTGCCCAATAAGCATCATGCCTTCAGCTTTCCTCCTGCCTGCAGTTGTTAGCTCAGTGGTAGCAAAAGGTGAAATTAGATAATAGCAAAATAAATCCCAGGGTAGAGGGGGGTAGAAATCTGAGTCACTGATTTTTTTTCCCCTGAAAAATAGCAACCAGTGAAAATTCAGAGGGAGTGTTCAGAGGAATTTTCTATTTTTGTGTATTTAAAAGTACTTTTTAAGCAAAAAGGCTTTCCCTCATGAGGTTCAAAGTGAAAGCATAGCTAACCAGATCAAAGACAATAACCAATCCCAAACTTTTTCAAGATGCATTATGATATCATCGACAAACTCTTAATGTTGGCAAATAATTAAAATTTCCATCTTTTAGAACTGTGTAACCTTGGGTGTCTTAGAAACAAATTGTACAAACAAACCATGGAGATGAGCACTGAGGGTTTCAGAGGAGATATAATGAACCAACTTTAATTACTAACTTGAAATTAAAAATGTAATATACAGATTTAAATTTATTTTCACCTAAATTGTGTATAAAATTATATGGCTTTTGCAGGCTAAGAAATGCTTTGTAACCAGCCATGCTACTAAAAAGTCTGAAGTACTTTCCAAAACCGAGTTCCCAGACTCACACAGTAATAATGATACATTTATCATTACTGATGACCACCTACTGGGTAATTATTGCTTTGTTACTACGAGTACAATCAAGAGATTTCTTTATTTACTGTTAACATTCACTTAAAACTGAATGTTAATGACTGTTCTGAATTCACCAAAGAGAGTTTTCTGTTATATTTCAGAAGTACTTACATTCTGGTTCAGAAATGGAAAACCATATTGTAACAAAGTGGAAAGCTGGGTGAGCGCTTGGCTCTCACCCTCTCCTGAGA
Source organism: Balaenoptera borealis (assembly GCF_965194805.1). Classification (NCBI taxonomy): domain Eukaryota; kingdom Metazoa; phylum Chordata; class Mammalia; order Artiodactyla; family Balaenopteridae; genus Balaenoptera; species Balaenoptera borealis. The sequence goes on along the minus strand of NC_138875.1, from coordinate 26,296,193 downwards.
ATGAAAACGGCATTCTGAGGAATTCTGGAGCAAGATTTTCCAGCTCAGAGTTGCAAAAGGTTAACATAATGCAACCACTTGACTTGTGCTAATTATGTAAGTATTTTATTACAGGAGATTCATTCATTATTGATACATGTTTGCAGTAACTTCCTGCTTGGGGGAGTTATATTTTATATGAGAAGTAAACAACCCATGGCTCCAGGGCTGGCCTCCTCTCCCCCAGATCTGATTTCCTCCCACCACTTTGTCTAGTTTCACAACCCTACTGGGTTGTTGTATCCCCACTGAGGCAGAAAGACAATTCCCTAAAACTGTCCCTATTCTCTTGCCTTTTCCCGTCCCCATTCAGAACTTCCCAGTTCTTTAAAAGGTAAGAGCTCAGGGTGTGGAGAGTGTTGGGATGGGGATGAAGTGGGTGAGAAAATAAAACTGGTTTTAGTGTTTTCTTTCATATCACATAAAGATGAGAGAATTTTCATTAAAAATCTAGACTCCTTGAGGCTTGGCCACCAACCTTCCTCTTTGGAAGCTACTCTCTGCTCCCACCCAGAAAAGCCAGGCTGGCCTTCGGTATATTCAGAGCTGGTCCTTAGGGAAGTGGGGGTGGTGGAAGCTGTTAACCAATGGAAAGGTTACAAAAAGGTGGGAGCCCAACCTCACAGCCAGTGGTAGTTGCTACAGTCTACAATATTTTCTTCCCAGGGCCTATCCCAAGTTGCACTAGGAAAAGACAAGACATGGCTTTGCTTGTGGAATGGACTCAGTGAGGCCCTGTGAAGGATTGTGCTGGATGCTTGGCTTAAGGGCCCTCAGGAGTTTCACTCTGAAAGCATGCACTGGCCATCTGAGGCTAGCCATCTGGTGAGAGGCCAGTGTCTCCTAAAGGGGCCAGAAGGCTCTGGAATGGGCCTCCAACCTAGGAGCAAGGGTTTCCTCTTAGGCTTTCTTCCAGATTCTGAGACCCCTGCCTAAGAGTCTCAGTTCAGAGCTGGGGCAAACACAAGGTGCCAGAGGTCAGCATGCTTAAGGCCCTCAAAGGAAGTCAGGAATTGGAGATGATGGAGGGGCAGGGGAAGAGCATGGAGCAGTGTGTGTGTGTGTGTGTGTGTGTGTGTGTGTGTGTACTACCCTGTTCTTCAAGGTTTGGTGTAGGAAGATGAGAATGAACAAGCAAGAGGCTGAAGTCCCAAAATTTTGGACCAGTTTGAAAAGAATGAAATGGTATGGTCTGGGATGGAGTGAGGAGGTGGCTTTGGGGAGGTGCCTGCAAACTGGGACTGGGCAGGACTTGCCACAGGCTGGGGAAGAACTGACAGAGTGCAAAGCCTAGGTTCACCCCTGGGCCTCTACTATCTAGCCCAGAACTTCTGCACTTTGGGTGTGGGCATGTGAATGACAGATGGCTAGAGGATGACTAGAGTTCAAAGGGCTCTGGGAAGATGAGTCCTGGATAGAGGAGAGGGAATGGGTAAAGTGCTGAGACTGGGTCTTGGGTAGGTGCTCCGGGCTTGGTCAGCACAACCTCACTCCCCTGGGTGCTTTGCTTCCCTGCTTTTACCCACCCCGGGGTGCCTGGGTGTAACCTCTCTGCGATCTACAGAGGAATACCGTTCCCAGCAAGGCTTACTTAATGGTCCTTTAACAAACCCTTCGATCTCTTTGGCCGCCCTGGCTCTCGCCTGCCTCCTCCTTCTTCCTTTTCTCCACTGCCTCCATCAGTTATTTATGACCAGCGTTAATTATTCACGAAAAGAGAAAACTCCAGCTTTGGGAACTTTACTAGGAGCGTTTGGGGGTTTCTCCCTTTCCCGCCTCCAGGTGGGCTTGAGTCTTGAGGATTTTGGGGGACTGTATTTGGCCGGATCCTGCTTTGAAGTGGGGAAAGGGAAGCCCAGTGGTTGGGCAATGGGGAAGGGGGCGGGTGTACCCTTCTTCCTGGTCAGCTCCAGCCTCTTCCTGCGAAGTGTAAACTCCTGGTCAGCTCCTGCCTCTCCTTGCCAGGTGTGAACTCCAGGGACGGGACCCGGAAGTTACTAGGCGCGCTCTCGGGAGTCGCTGTCCGGCTTGGAAGTGCTGAAACCGCGCGTGGGCTCTGGGGCTGCGGGGTGTGGGAGCGAAGACGTGGCCGCAGTCCCGGGCAGGGTAGCCTCTTTCCACAGCGTCTCCAAGAAGTCTCGTTAGCCTTTTCTCTCTCTCTCTCTCTCTCTATACGGTCCCCCTCCCCCACCCCCACGCACGCAAATGACACTAGAACATTGTAACCAAAGATTAATTGCCTTAATCAAATCGACCTGCCCTCTGCAGTTAATCTTTTAGCAACAAATTAGAGACAGTTTACCTCAACCTCCCGGGTCAGGCGGAGAGAGGAGGAGGGATGGACAGGGTGGGAGAGTTTGACAAAATCCACAAACGGTGAGGGGTGGGGATTGGGAATGGGTGCGCGTTTAAAGCGGGAGGGGAGGGGAGGAGGTAGGGGTCAGCTGTGGGGTTGTGACGGCGGTCAGAAGTTCCTGGAGTCCCTTTCAACCCATTTTTCCCCAAAGGAGAGGAGGCCGAGCGCGGAGGACGAGGCCACTTACCTGTCTGCGCCGCCCTCGCGGTCTTCAGCCCTCCGCGCTCAGTCCACCCCGCCTGCCTCGCGCTCCGCGGCTCCACTGCCGCTCTCTGACTCCCGCGGCGCCGGCCGCCTCCCCCCGCGCGAGATCCGCTGCCGCGGCCCGTCGCCCGCGGTCCTCTGCACTCTCGCTCGCGGTCGGGTTTTCCACTGCGACTCTGTCCCGTCCTGACTCTCCCCTTCTGTGTGGTCTTCCGCAGACACCCAGCTCTTCCCACTCGCTTCCCGGGCAAGTTCGTAAGTTTGGGGTGAGGGTCGCTCTCCTCGAGCCCAGCTTCTCGGCTTAGCTTGCTAAGATCCGCACCCCCCACTCCCCAGCCCAGACGTAGGTCTCTGACGCCGCCTGTTGGTCAGGCAGGGCAGGGCAAGGAGAGGAGCCCTGCGCCAACCTCAGCCTCCCACCCATCACCCTTCCACGCCCAGGGGTACAAACAGAAGGGAAAGGAGGCGAGGGCTGGAGACCTGATAATTGGAGTGGGGCCAGGGGCAAGAGGGAACAATTTGCTCTGGGGGCATGCAGGCCGGGCAGGCAGCTTGGGCTCCCTGCCAGAAGTGTTATCCCAGGGCGCGCAGGTGCGCCTCACTTGTGTTGCCCGAGGGCAGTGCACTAAAAGCCAGCACTCTCTCCCAGTCTTCTGGGGAAAGACCACCTGAGGTGAGGTCAGGCCCGGGGCGGGGGAGGGACGGCTTCGTAGGGGGCGCTGATCCTGGGCACCCAATGTGCATCTTCAGAACAGCGGGTGGGGAGGGGTGCTGGGAAAACTGGAGAAAGGAGAATTAGTCCTTCCCAGCACTACCAGGGAGGAAAGCTTTAGGGACAAACTCATATGCCGCTTTTAAAAGAAAAGTTAGCAGAATCCATCTCATTATGAGCGTCAGACGCTTGGAAGGGCGAGCACCAGCCAGGGAGTCCAGTCGAAGTCCAGCGCTTTGGCCGGGGATGGTGGGGATATAGGCCGAGTTTGGGAGTACTGTGGTGTTACAAAGGCAGCCTTTCTGGCTCAGGCCTGGTCCCTCCCTTGGCAACTTCCCAAATGCCGGGGCGCTCATCGGATCATTCTACCCTTGGAACTTTGGGAAGCCTCGGTCTAGCCCTGACTCCACCGAGACATCCACGGAACAGAGGTTTTACCCTTCCCCCCATTCTCATCCTGTCTTTTACATTGAAAGAATTGATGGACTGTTTCTCCGCTACCCCCTCCTTCTCTAATAAACGCTTCCCATAGATTATTCGACGCAGAGAAGGAAGGCGGCTGCTTAAAAAACAAAAAGCCATAGCCCTAATGAGTTCAATTACAATGTGGTAAACACATTGCCTCTACGCTTTAATTAAGCCTGCTGCCCAATTTTAACTCATTAGTAATTCATTACGAGAACAGCCCGGCGCTGGCGGGTGGGAGGCACCCAGACCGACTGTGCGTGGCAGAGTCGACACGCCCGCAAGCCGCAGCCGACCCTAGGGCTGCGTTTGAGCAAGTCAGGTTTGCGACCCAGTGACCTCACGCACTAGAGTCCCCTCTCCTAGATGCACGGGGATCAAGTTTCCTGGGCTTGAAACAGGGTTTGCAAACCTGTTGGGTGGCTGGTGGTGGTGTGGGGCTGGACCACACTGGGGGAGAAAGTCTCCGGATTACATGGGCTTTTCACTCCCAAAGTCAAATCTAGTTTCCGGGTGTGGTGCCCCCCTTGCTTCTTCCACTTTGTACTAGCTTCTGGAGAAAAATCTAAGTCTGGCCTTAGCGCCCAGCTCTGGCTACCCGTTGCAAGCTTCGGGACCCTCTCACCGGGAGAAGCTTCAATATAAATCAGACGGTGATATTTTTTTCGGGGGTTGGGGTTGGAGAATTGGAGGTGGGGGGAGGAGACTGCTGGCTAGAGAAGTGGATTTCTGAACGGGAAACTCAGACCTCTTCTTTTCCGTCTTTCGATCTCTACTCCACGCCTGGGAGCAGGGCTGGGCTTATGGCCACATTTGGAACTTTGGCAGTTGAGACCGGCCCTCTTTATGGAAGAGAAATGGGGACAGAGGGTTGCAGAATGAGTCACGCACAGGCAACGAGAGAACCCTCCTAGTCTTTCCACTTAATAATCGAGGGACAGAGTGCAAACAGTTCAAGCTCGAATCGTTCCCCTCTCCTCCCGTCTCCATTCCGCGACGGGTTCTTGGAAGAAAGTGCCTGCGTGTTCTGAGCGTCCCACGGTTCGGGTAGGAACTCGTAGGTCCCTAGGCTCCAGCGTGGAGTTTCCAAAGAGAAGGGAAGGGCCAGTGTTATGCGGTGAGGCTTTGGTTTAGAAAAGGGTCTTCCGCCCTCTTTGTAATCCTGCTCTGGGCGCGTTCTTTCGCTGGGAGGGGGAAGTTGGCACCGCACGGCGGCCTACCGCGCCCCCCTAGGTAGGAACTTTTCCCCCGGGGCAGCGGCTGGCCTGGCTCCGCCTCCCGCAGGCGCACCTGGACTCCCCTGGCTGTCTGTGCGGACCCCTTACCCCTGCCCCCTGGGCCTCGAGGAAGTGCCGGAGGCCTTTTGCCCTCCACATCCTGAAGCTTCTTCTTAGGGTTGCCAGTGCCTCTGCAGGCACCGGGCCGTTCTCGTCCCTGTCGTAAGCGGCAGCTCCTCTTGGAGGCCAGTGGATGGATTGGATTTCTTCTTCGCGGAGCGCATTGCATCCCGCAGTCCAGCCGGGTCGCGTCCAAGAAGCTCAGGGCGCGAGTCCGGGCTTCTCTGACTAGTTTCTGTGCGGTTCGCAAGCTTAGGAGGGGCGGAGGATAAGGCCTTTAACTTTCAGTCCGCCCCACCGCTTTCCTCTCTCAGCCTAGAGGCAGCAAATGCTGCGGGACCCAGCGTTCTCAGATTGGGTACTCTGAGAACAGGGGTCATGCCGAGCTTCGCTCTCCCTGGGTTCCCGGGAGTCGTCTGGGGAGAAACCGTGGCCCAGGGTGGTCTCCGCTCTGGAGATTCGCGGTGGACGGGGCACCGGAAGGCAGAGGCAGGGCGGGAGCTTCCTGGCTGGTGTGGCGCACAGGGGCGAGGACCTAGGTCCCTGATCCAAGGCTCAGCAGAAGGTTTCGTGTGTGTTGCTTGCTGCTACTTTTCACCGCACCGCGCGGCCCTGGCCCTGGGCTCTGCGGCAACGGCGCCTTCTCGCGCTCCGAGGATCGGCCGTGCGGGATTTGCCTGGAGAAGGGCCTCTCTCCAGCCCTGAGTGATTTGAAAGTATAAAAATTGGATCCCTACCTAGGCGATTAAGGCGCCTAAAATGAAGGAGGGCAGCAATGGGATCAGAAATGCGTGTAAGTTGAAAGCCTCGCAGGAAACAGGTCTTAGGATTTCCGGGTTTGGAATCCAGTTAGATGTCTGAGGGGGGACCTCCAAAGCTCTCACCCGATGAGGGCGTTTTTATCCACTGTGGGGGGGAGAGTTGCTGGGCCAAACATTTCGGAAAGGTCCCTCATGCCCAGTGTTAATTACAACTGAAGTAGATTATCTTCCTTCATTTCTTCCTTCCCTAATGCAAGGACAGGGAGGTAGGATATAATTTATTTCTGTTGACAGTGGGATAAATAAGTACGTTTTTGTATTACCAGGAATTGACTGCTGGGGGAGGATGGCTTCCTGACAGTATCAGATGGAGACTTTAGAATTGGCTTTGGGACAAGGAGGTGGCCTTGTTTATCAAGTGCTTTTGTCCAAGCTCCACTCCAAATAGCCCCTACCCTCTTCTTTTCTGACCTGCGATATTGAGAACAAAGGTAAAGGAGCCCCGTTTAAGGAGCATAGCTGCTAGGGATTTGCCTGGGTCAACTTAAGCTAACCTCGCTTCATGCAATTTGCCTACCTTTCATTTCTTTTGCAACCCTCCATAGTACCAGCTACTGTGAAGATATACCCTTACATATCAACTGTCTGTTAATATGCTAAAAATATTTTTAGCTTTCTTGAAGGGTGTCTTCAGTGGCAGGACTATTCCCCCATAGTTTAGGTCTGTAAATTGAGGGGAGGGGGGAGAAATAGGAGAGAATCAACTCTTTGGAATGGCATAGAAAGCAAAGATATTTATTAGTCCTAAATAAACAGGCTAGTAACTATTTACAAGCCTGGCTTAACAGGACTGAGAGAGCCTGGGCACTTGCTTATGAAAGGCAAGACTTAAGACAGAGCTGGGAAGTTCTGTAGGAAGAGCATCGTGAGACTCACTGTACTAGTAAAACAGGAAGTGTACTCTGACTCATGTTGGAGATAGTTTTTGAGGAGAAGGAAAAATATGTCCATGATTAAAATACTTTCCATGTGCTAGGCATATATGAAGCATTTTACATATGTGCTTTCATTTAATCCTTATGTGATTCCCATGAGCTAGGCATTATTATCTACATTTATAGATTATGAAAACTGAGGCTCAGAGAGGATACTTTTTCTCAAGGCCACACGGCAGGTAAGTGGCAAAGCCAGACTTCAAGCACAGATCTGTTTGGATCCCAAATGTGCTCCTAATCAGTAAGCCAGACCATGTACTATTTTACATACACCACACCATTTTGATCCTTCTAAGAGTCTCATTAAGTATGTATGGCCTGTGTTAGTCCCATTTGACAGGTAATAAAGTCAGAGCCCTTAGGCCCTGTTTCTCAAATGTGAGTGTGGCCCACTCCTAGAGACGGATTCTGCCAGCCAGCTTGGGATGGGGCCCAGATCTGCAGCAGGTAATTCTGAACCTGGCATTTGGTGAGTGCTATTTTGAGAAACACTGCCATAGAGGTTGGTAACTTGCTCAAGGTCATTAGGATTGGGCCAAACAGGTACGAGACCCCTGTTTGCCTATCCTCTCCATCAGGGTCTCAGTGGAAGGTGGATGACTTCTTTATTGAAATCCTCATGGTTAGAACCCAGAGACTAGGGTGAGAAAGAAGTCTGTGGCATGGCAGCAGGTTGTCCTTCTCCATGACCTCCCAGAAACCATCAGCCTTCATGGAGGTCACTGTCCTGAAGTTCCTTAAGATCACTCACCTGGAAAGTTACCTTCAGCCCACCTGGAGAGGCAGACTCAGGCCCTCCAAGCAGTCATGGCTGCCCTACCTCTGGGACTCGGCAACACTCCACAGGAAATACTGAATAGAGAGGAATGAACCACAGACACAGACTAGTCTTTCTCCACCAGAGTGTGGCTTGGAAGGGGGTGGGAAACACAGTTAAGGAGGACAAATATCTGGACCCAGCCGACATATACAATTTAAGAGAAACTCTAAATCAGGGGCCGTAGGAATGTGCATCTGACCTGGTTTATCCAGAAAGGTTGGGACTTGCCCTCTAGATGTGCGTAGGGCCTAAACTGTACCCAGAGCTATATGCATGGAAGCAGACGGACTCTGGCTCCACTGGGCACCAACAAACCTGTTGGTTGATGGCCCTTGTTTTCTTCTGTCACACTAAACTCAGTGAACATTTTAACAGAAACCTTCCACGAGCAAGTCCCCTGTTTCTCTCTGTTTTTAGGCCCAGGCAAATGTTTATCACCAAGATTAAACCAAATCACTCTCTTAACCCTTGAAAAATGGGATCTGTGAAAGCAGACAGTAGGAGATTTTTACCTGCCAAGTCATTCCTGGAAGGTTATGGGAGAAACCAAAATATTTTAGGCCCATAATCTAGCTTGGCCCTTGGGCATGTCAACACTGTCTTAGTCTTTTCAGGCTGTTATAACAAGTACCATAGACTGGGTAGCTTATAAACAATAGAAATTTATGTCTCATAGTTCTGGAAGCTGGGAAGTCCAAGTTCAAGGCACCAGCATGGCCAGATGAGGGTCCTCTTCCTAGTTCACAGTTGACACATTTTTGTTCTGTCCTCAAGTGGTGGAAAGGACTAAGGCTCTCTCTGGAGCCTCTTTTATAAGACACTAATCCCATTCATAAGGGTTCTACCCTCATGACTTAAGCACCTTCCAAAGGTCTCACCTCCTGATATTATCACTTTTGGAGGGGTCAAGATTTCAACATGAATTTTGGGGGGACACAAACATTCAGACCATAACACTGTCCTAACTGTGATACACCTTATGTTTGCAGTATGCATGAAATAATTTGACACATGTAGTTTTTTAAAAAAATAAATTTATTTATTTATTTACTTTTGGCTCCATTGGGTCTTTTTGTTGCTGCGTGTGGGCTTTCTCTAGATTGTGGCGAGTGGGGGCTACTCTTCGTTGTGGTTCATGGGATTCTCATTGCGGTGGCTTCTCTTGTTGTGGAGCACGGGCTCTAGGTGCGTGGGCTTCAGTAGCTGTGGCGCACGGGCTTAGTTGCTCCACATGTGGGATCTTCCCAGACCAGGGTTCTAACCGGTGTACCCTGCACTGGCAGGTGGATTCTTAACCACTGTGCCACGAGGGAAATCTGACACATGTAGTTTTAATAGCACATTATTAACTCTAAATGCAGTACTCATCTGCCCTGCCTTTTGGATGACACATATTCTGTATTTATCTGGCCAACCCAGAAGTAGAAACAGAAATGTATTTAATATAACAAAAATGCCAGATTTCGTGCTTCCGTTATTTTTTTAATACTTTATTTATTTATTTATTTATATTTTTGGCTGCATCAGGTCTTCATTGTGGCACGTGGGATCTTTTTTTTGTTGCAGTGGGCAGGCTCTTTGTTGTGGTCGTGAACTTCTCTCTAGTTGCGAAGCATGGGCTCCAGAGCACGTGGGCTCTGTAGTTTGTGGCTTGCGCGGGCTCAGTAGTTGTGGCGCCTGGGCTTAGTTGCCCCATGGCATGTGGGGTCTTAGTTCCCTGACCAGGGATCAAACCTACGTCCCCTGCATTGGAAGGCAGATTCTTTACCACTGGACTACGAGGGAAGTCCCTCGCTCTTCCATTATTATATCATATGGTGTGAAATTACTTGATAGTCAAGCTATTCTACTGCAACAGGGCAGTTGAAGGAGGGGCTGATGTACTTTCCATCTCTTTTTTCTTGCCCAGGAATACAATAAATATCCCACAGATTTCTTTTGTAAAAAAGCTGGCTATAGGCAGGAAGTAGGAAGTAGTAAGCATTGATAGATAGGATTTTGTATAGGCCCAAAGTGTTAGACGCAGGAACAAGTGGAAATTCTGGAATTTCAGAGGTGCCAGCAAAACCTTCCACCCCTCAAAATAACTTCCTTGCTACCCTGCTAATACTTGATATTCTACTAATGGTGATTTGTTTCTTTGGACATTTCTTTAAACTCAAGCAACCATTTATAAATTAGGATAAATTAGTTTATCAGATTTTTCCCAAGATTATATATTTTGATTAGCTTGACGGTGTTAAAAAGTGTGACAATGGCAGGTACCTGGGATTAGAGAGGAAATGGTGCAATCCATAGAGGGAAAGAGAACAGGAAGAAAGGGCCCTAAAAGAAGAAGCACTTACTTTCCAGTTTCACCAGGTTTAGCCCTTCCCAGCATTGGGGGATGTACTACGGGGGTTCAAGCATAGTGTCAGCAAGACTCTTTGTATTATACGTAGGGGCCCAAGAGTAACTTGTGTGATTCAGAATAAAAACAATATAGGGGTACAGAGAAGACAAATCCTCTTCTTTGTATTGAAGGTTGGGGCAGAGAGTTGGGGGACTTTTGTGTTGCCAGCAGGACACGTGATACTAAAAACACCAAAACCCAAAACCAAACCAACATTTTCTAGATTCTACATTTCTTGTTACAGAAATCTCTGAAGAAATGAGTCTTCCCACTGTGGAACAGAAAGAAATGAGAAAGACATCCGCCGAAGACTAATATGGAAGCAAAGTGTTGACATTAGCAATCCTTGCACCTACCATCAAGAGCCAATGAAGGCACAGATTCATCAGTCCCTTCTTGCTGCCAAACCTGACCCTCATCTTTTAGTGGAAACCCCTTAGGACTCTGGTTACACTTCGTGATGGACGGTCCAATTGGTACTTAGTGCTCAGGAGTTCAACATTATACTCCTTCTTGCTTCTTAAGGAAGAGGATTGCCAATCTAATTGGTCAGATTTCAGGAAGCTGATAGGGCCATATTTGCTAGAGGCCACATTTGCTGTGCCATAAAAGGTCAGTACAAGGTAGATGGGCCTCACCCTGCCTTTTAGGACTTTAGTAAGATTTGGCATTTGCATATGGGCACTGGCGAAAGTGGAACTAAATGGGAGGCTATTTTAGTTGGAGGCTTGACCAATTTAGGGAAGAGAATGGGCCACCTGGCCTAGCCTCTTACTAGAGATTTTTTGTATTGTGATTTGGAGCCCAAATTGAGGAAGTGATAACTTGTTACTTTGCAGGACATTTCCTTCTGTTCCTTCCTATAGCCTATTCCTTGAGAACCTCCCAGGAAGAGTGGCTTGGTTCATGTTGTTCTCACATTTTAAAAAGGTTTTCCATCTCTCTCCAAGGATAATCTTGTGTTGTCATCTAAGGTTCAGCTCCGATTCCTCCTCCTATAATATGACAATTTCAGTCCTTGGCAATTTTTCCTTCCTCTGATCTTTTCTAGCACCCGGACTCTCTACTGCCTACGTTATCATTCACATGCTGCCTTGCCGTTTGCTATACTTTCCTGTGCCTTAAGTGTATTTTAAACTACCAACAGAAGTACAGATATCTCAGTGGCACGTGGCCTGGGGAGCAGAAAGCAGACAGTAGCTATCTGTTATATATAAGCTTTTATGTTGATCTTTGATTATTTAACATGCTTAGATCTTGTCTTCCTGACCTTTGAGGTTATCTTCTAGTTTGGCATTCACTACAGCACGTACAGAGGAGATGGTCAGTAAATGGTCACTGACACTGACTTATCCTAACATTTTCCTGTACCTGTGACCGTCAGTGGAGTAGGCTGGATTTGAGGAAAGTTTTGGGGATTCCGGCACTGCAGTTTTATAACCGGAAGAGAAATCTTTCCATGGCAGAGGGGCACTTGGTGTGTGTTGAACACAGAAGTGACATAAGCCCTTTGAGACTCTAATAGCTTGGCATCTTGGGTGTGGGCTCCATAAGAGCCCATAACTGTCAGTGTCAGTTAATTCTGTTAGTATCACATAAAATATTCTCTTGGAAGGTGATTCTTAGCATTGTATATTATCAAGGTATTTTGTGGCTTCCTTCTCTCTCCTCACCTAACTAGCTCACACTTCACTAACATTTCTAATAATGATCTCTTTTAAGGTATCCTTATAATGCCAGCGCACTCCAACAGGCTTGACCATGTAATTTGCTTTGGCCAATTACATATTTGGAAATATGAGCAAAGATCACTTTGTCTGGAAGCTTTAGGAGCCCTCATGTGCTTTACCATGATCTCTTCTCCCTTGACCTGACATTGGAAATATTTTGAGACTTTCATCAGTCCAGGTTGAAAACAACATAGAGTTGCCCTACAGTGGGCATGTTGCATGACTGAGAAATAAACTGGGTAGATTGCATGTCTATGCTGCCCTTTCCTTGAATCTGGGCTGGCTTGTGATTTACTTTGACTGTTAGATTGTGGTGGAAGTGACATTGTACGAGCTCCAGAGTCTAGGCCACAAGATGCTTTCGCTCTCTTGGGACCCAACTGCAATGTAAAGAAGCTTGGGTTAGACCAGCAGTCCCCAACCTTTTTGGCACCAGGGACCAGTTTCGTGGAAGACAATTTTTCCATGGACCGGGGAGGGGGATAGGGGGGTGCGACGGGGCGGGGATGGTTCAGGCGGTAATGTGAGTGATGGGGAGCGAAAGGGAGTGGCAGATGAAGCGTCACTCATTCCCCCACCACTCACCTCCTGCTGTGTGGCCCGGTACTGGTCTGCTGGCCCAGGAGTTGGGGACCCGTGGGTTAGACCACTGGAAGATGAGAGACCTTACAGAGAAGTTCTGCCTTCTAGCTGTTTCTACCAAGGTGAGGCCTTGTTAGCCTGCAGCTCCCAATGACCCAGCAGATGGGTGCCTATGAGTGAGCACAGAACTGCCCAACCAAACCACAGCATCATGAGAAACAAGAGATTGTTGTGGTTTTAAGCCATTAAGATTTGGGGTGACTTGTATGAAGCAATAACTAAAACAGAGATCCTTGTTGTGGTAAGCAGCTAAGATTTTGGGGTCACTTATTGTTAACCTCAGCATAACTTGGCCTATATTGATTAATAAAGCTAACAATGTGGTTTAAAATGTTTTAAATTAGTTTTTTGATATTTCATACCTAATTTACTTTATTATTATTATTATTTTAAATTGAAATATAGTTGATTTACAGTGTTGTGTTAGATTCTGGTGTACAGCAAACTGATTCAGATATATCCGAATCAGCTTGAATATACTTCCCTATCCTATACAGTAGGACCTTGTTGTTTATGTATTTTATTTATTTATTTATTTATTTTTTCACCTTAAATATTTTATTTTATTTTTTTTCTTCTTTTTTGTAATGTATTCTTTTTAACATCTTTATTGGAGTATAATTGCTTTACAATGGTGTGTTAGCTTCTGCTGCATAACAAAATGAATCAGCTATACATATACATATATCCGCATATCTCCTCCCTCTTGCGTCTCCCTCCCACCTTCCCTATCCCACCCCTCTAGGTGGACACAAAGCACCCTGATCTCCCTGTGCTATGTAGCTGCTTCCCACTAGCTATCTATTTTACATTTGGTAGTGTATATATGTCCACGCCACTCTCTCACTTTGTCCCAGCTTACCCCTCCCCCTCCCCGTGTCCTCAAGTCCATTCTTTATGTCTGCGTCTTTATTCCTGTCCTGCCCCTAGGTTCTTCAGAACCATTTTTTTTCTTTTCTTTTTTTTTTAGATTCCATATATATGTGTTAGAATACGGTATTTGTTTCTCTCTTTCTGACTTACTTTACTCTGTATGACAGTCTCTAGATCCATGTACCTCACTACAAATAACTCAATTTCGTTTCTTTTTATCGTTGAGTAATATTCCATTGTGTATATGTGCCACATCTTCTTTGTTCATTCATCTGTTGATGGACACTTAGGTTGCTTCTATATCCTGGCTATTGTAGATAGAGCTGCAATGAACATTGTGCTACATGACTATTTTTGAATTATGGTTTTCTCAGGGTATATGCCTAGTAGTGGGATCGCTGGGTTGTATGGTAGTTCTATTTTTAGTTTTTTGAGGAACCTCCATACTGTTCTCCATAGTGGCTGTATCAATTTACATTCCCACCATTGCCAGTGCAAGAGTGTTCCCTTTTCTCCACACCTTCTCCAGCATTTATTGTTTGTAGATTTTTTGATGATGGCCATTCTGACCGGTGTGAGGTGATACCTCATTGTAGTTTTGAGTTACATTTCTCTAATGATTAGTGATGTTGAGCATCCTTTCATGTGTTTGTTGGCAATCTGTATATCTTCTTTGGAGAACTGTCTATTTAGGTCTTCTGCCCATTTTTGGATTGGGTTGTTTGTCTTTTTGATATTGAGCTGTATGAGCTGCTTGTAAATTTTGGACATTAATCTTTGTCAGTTGCTTTGTATGCAAATATTTTTTCCGATTCTGAGGGTTGTCTTTTCATCTTGTTTATGGTTTCCTTGGCTGTGCAATAGCTTTTAAGTTTCATTAGGTCCCATTTGTTTATTTTTGTTTTTATTTCCATTTCTCTAGGAGGTGGGTCAAAAAGGATCTTGCTGTGATTTATGTCATGGAGTGCTCTGCCTATGTTTTCCTCTAAGAGTTTCATAGTGTCTGGCCTGACATTTAGGTCTTTAATCCATTTTGAGCTTATTTTTGTGTATGGTGTTAGGGAGTGCTCTAATTTCATACTTTTACATGTACCTGTCCAGTTTTCCCAGCACCACTTATTGAAGAGGCTGTCTTTTCTCCACTGTATATGCTTGCCTCCTTTATCAAAGACAAGGTGACCATATGTGCATGGGTTTATCTCTGAGCTTTCTATCCTGTTCCATTGATCTATGTTTCTGTTTTTGTGCCAGTACCATACTGTCTTGATTACTGTAGCTCTGTAGTATTATCTGAAGTCAGGGAGCCTGATTCCTCCAGCTCTGTTTTCCTTTCTCAAGATTGCTTTGGCTATTCGGGGTCTTTTGTGTTTCCATACAAATTGTGAAAGTTTTTGTTCTAGTTCTGTGAAAAATGCCAGTGGTAGTTTGATAGGGATTGCATTGAATCTGTAGATTGCTTTGTGTAGCAGAGTCATTTTCACAATGTTGATTCTTCCAATCCAAGAACATGGTATATCTGTCCATCTGTTTGTATCATCTTTAATTTCTTTCATCACTGAATTATAGTTTTCTGCATACAGGTCTTTTGTCTCCTTAGGTAGGTTTATTCCTAGGTTTTATTCTTTTTGTTGCAATGGTAAATGGGAGTGTTTCCTTAATTTCTCTTTCAGATTTTTCATCATTAGTGTATAAGAATGCAAGAGATTTCTGTGCATTAATTTTGTATCCTGCTACTTTATCAAATTCATTGATTAGCTCTAGTAGTTTTCTGGTAGCATGTTTAGGATTCTCTATGTATAGTATCATGTCATCTGCAAACAGTGACAGTTTTACTTCTTCTTTTCCAATTTGGATTCCTTTTATTTCTTTTTCCTCTCTGATTGCTGTGGTTAAAACTTCCAAAACTATGTTGAATAATAGTGGTGAGAGTGGGCAACCTTGTCTTGTTCCTGATCTTAGTGGAAATGATTTCAGTTTTTCACCATTGAGAGCGATGTTGGCTGTGGGTTTGTCATATATGGCCTTTATTATGTTAAGTTCCCTCTATGCTACATTCTGGAGGCTTTTTATCATACATAAGTGTTGAATTTTGTCGAAAGCTTTTTCTGCATCTATTGAGATGATCATATGGTTTTTCTCCTTCAATTTGTTAATATGGTGTATCACATTGATTGATTTGCATATATTGAAGAATCCTTTCATCCCTGGGATAAACTCCACTTGATCATGGTGCATGATCCTTTTAATGTGCTGTTGGATTCTGTTTGCTAGTATTTTGTTGAGGATTTTTGCATCTATGTTCATCAGTGATATTGGCCTGTAGTTTTCTTTTTTTGTGGCATCTTTGTCTGGTTTTGGTATCAGGGTGACAGTGGCTTCGTAGAATGAGTTTGGGAGTGTTCCTCCCTCTGCTATATTTTGGAAGAGTTTGAGAAGGATAGGTGTTAGCTCTTCTCTAAATGTTTGGTAGAAATCGCCAGTGAAGCCATCTGGTCCTGGGCTTTTGTTTGTGGAAGATTTTTAATCACAGTCTCAATTTCAGTGTTTGTGATTGGTCTGTTTATGTTTTCTATTTCTTCTTGGTTCTGTCTCCGAAGGTTGTGTTTTTCTAAGAATTTGTCCATTTCTTCCAAGTTGTCCATTTTATTGCCATAGAGTTGCTTGTAGTAATTTATCATGATCTGTTGTATTTCTGCAGTGTCAGTTGTTACTTCTCCTTTTTCATTTCTAATTCTATTGATTTGAGTCTTCTCCCTTTTTTCTTGATGAGTCTGGCTAATGGTGTATCAATTTTGTTTATCTTCTCAAAGAACCAGCTTTTAGTTTTATTGATCTTTGCTATCATTTCATTCATTTCTTTTTCATTTATTTCTGATCTGATCTTTATGATTTCTTTCCTTCAGCTAACTTTGGGGTTCTTTGTTCTTCTTTCTCTAACTGCTTTAGGTGTAAGGTTAGGTTGTTTATTTGAGATGTTTCTTGTTTCTTGAGGTAGGACTGTACTGCAATAAAATTTCCTCTTAGAACTGCTTTTCCTGCATCCCATAGGTTTTGGGTCATCGTGTTTTCATTGTCATTTGTCTCTAGGTTTGATTTCCTCAGTGATCTCTTGGTTATTTAGTAACGTATTGTTTAACCTCCATGTGTTTGTATTTTTAACAGATTTTTCCTGTAGTTGATATCTAGTCTCAAAGCGCTGTGGTAGGAAAAGATACTTAATACGATTTCAATGTTGTTAAATTTACCAAGGCTTGATTTGTGACCCAAGATATGATCTATCCTGGAGAATGTTCCATGAGCACTTGAGAAGAAAGTGTAATCTGCTGTTTTTGGATGGAATGTCCTCTAAATATCAATTAAGTCCATCTTGTTTAATGCATCATTTAAAGCTTGTGTTTCCTTATTTATTTTCACTTTGGATGGTTTCTCCATTGGTGAAAGTTGGATGTTAAAGTCCCCTACTATTATTGTGTTACTGTCGATTTCTCCTTTTATGGCCATTAGCAATGGCCTTATGTATTGATGTGCTCCTATGTTGGGTGCATAAATATTTACAGTTGTTATATTTTCTTCTTGTATTGATCCCTTGATCATTATGTAGTGTCCTTCTTTGTCTCTTGTAATAGTCTTTATTTTATAGTCTGTATTGTCTGATGTGAGAATTGCTACCCCAGCTTTCTTTTGATTTCCATTTGCATTGAATATCTTTTTCCATCCCCTCACTTTCAGACTGTATGTGTCCCTAGGTCTGAAGTGGGTCTGTTGTAGACAGCATATGTATGGGTCTTGTTTTTGTATCCATTCAGCCAGTCTATGTGTTTTGGTTGGAGCATTTAATCCATTTACATTTAAGGTAGTTATTGATATGTATGTTCCTATTACCATTTTCTTAATTGTTTTGGGTTTGTTTTTGTAAGTCTTTTCCTTGTCTTGTGTTTCCTGCCTAGAGAAGTTCCTTTAGCATTTGTTGTAAAGCTGGTTTGGTGGTGCTGAATTCTCTTAGCTTTTGCTTGTCTATAAAGGTTTTAATTTATCCCTTGAATCTGAATGAGATCCTTTAGAGTAATCTTGGTTGTACATTTTTCCCTTTCATCATGTTAAATATGTCTTGCCACTCCCTTCTGGCTTGCAGAGTTTCTGCTGAAAAATCAGCTTTAACCTTATGGGGATTCCCTTGTATGTTATTTGTTGCTTTTCCCTTGCTGCTTTTAATATTTTTTCTTTGTATTTAATTTTTGATAGTTTGATTAATATGTGTCTTGGCGTGTTTCTCCTTGGATTTATCCTGTATGGGACTCTGTGCGCTTCCTGGACTTGATTGATGATTTCCTTTACCATATTAGGGAAGTTTTCAACTATAATCTCTTCAAATATTTTCTCAGTCCCTTTCTTTTTCTCTTCTTCTTCTGGGACCCCTATAATTCGAATGTTTGTGTGTTTAATGTTGTCCCAGAGGTCTCTGAGATTGTCCTCAATTCTTTTCATTCTTTTTTCTTTATTCTGCTCTGTGATAATTATTTCCACTATTTTATGTTCCAGCTCACTTATCCGTCTTCTGCCTCAGTTATTCTGCTATTGATTTCTTCTAGAGAATTTTAAATTTCATTTATTGTGTTGTTCATCATTGTTTGTTTGCTCTTTAGTTCTTCTATGTCCTTGTTAATCATTCCTTGTATTTTCTCCATTCTATTTCCAACATTTTGGATCATCTTTACTATCATTACTCTGAATTCTTTTTCAAGTAGACTGCCTATTTCCTCTCCATTTGTTTGGTCTGGTTGGTTTTTGCCTTGCTCATTCATCTGCTATGTGTTTCTCTGTCTTCTCATTTTGCTTTAGCTACTGTGTTTGGGGTTTGTTTTTCACAGGCTGCAGATTCGTAGTTCCCATTATTTTTGGTGTCTGCCCTCAGTGGCTAAGGTTGGTTCAGTAGGTTGTGTAGGCTTCCTGGTGGAGGGGACTGGTACCTGTGTTCTGGTGGATGAGGCTGGATCTTGTCTTTTTGGTGGGCAGGACCGCATCTGATGGTGTGTTTGGAGTGTCTGTGACCCTATTATGATTTTAGGCAACCTCTCTGCTAATCGGTGGTGTTGTGTTCCTGTCTTGCTAGTTTTTTTGCATAGGGTGTCCAGCACTGTAGCCTGCTGGTCGTTGAGTGGAGCTGGGTGTTAGCGTTGAGATGGAGATCTCTAGGAGGTTTTTCGCTGTTTGATAATGCATGGAGCTGGGAGGTCTCTGGTGGACCAATGTCTTGGACTTCGCTCTCCCACCTCAGAGGCACAGGCCTGACACCCGGCCAGAGCAACATACCCTGTCAGCCACACAGCTCAGAAGAAAATAGAGAAAAAAAGAAAGAACGAATGAAAAAAATAAAATAAAATAAAGTTATTAGAATAAAAAGTAAAAAAATTATTAAAAATAATAAAATTATAAAGTAATAAAAAAAAGAAAGAAAGAAATAAGATAGCAACCAAACCAAAAAACAAATCTACCAAAGTTAACAAGCAGTAAAAACTATACTAAAAAACAAAGAACAAAAAAACACAGTCAGAACTGTAGGACAAATGGCAAAAGCAAAGCTATACAGACAAAGTCACACAAAGAAGCATACACATACACACCACAAAAAGAGAAAAAGGAAAAAAAAATATTAAAAAAAAGGAAGAGAGCAACCAAGTCAATAAACAAATCTACCAATGATAATAAGCTCTAAATGCTAAACTAAGGTAAATATAAATCCAGAAACAAATTAGATGCAGAAAGCAAACCCTAAGTCTACAGTTGCTCCCAAAGTCCACTGCCGCAATTTTGGGATGATCCTTTGTCTATTCAGGTATTCCAGAGATGCAGGGTACATGAAGTTGATTGTGGAGATTTAATCTGCTGCTTGTGAGGCTGCTGGGAGAAATTTCCCTTTCTCTTCTTTGTTCGCAGAGCTCCTGTGGTTCAGCTTTGGATTTGGCCCTGCCTCTGCATGTAGGTCGCTTGAGGGTGTCTGTTCCCACCCAGACAGGATGGGGTTAAAGGAGTGGCTTATTCGGGGGTTCTGGCTCACTCAGGTCAGTGGAAGGGAGGGGTACAGAATGCGGGGCGAGCCTGTGGTTCCAGAGGCCGGCGTGACGTTGCAACAGCCTGAGGTGCACCGTGTGTTCTCCCGGGGAAGTTGTCCCTGGATCATGGGACCCTGGCAGTGGCTGGCTGCAGGGGCCCCCGGGGGGTAGGGCAGGTGTGGATAGTGACCTGTGGTTGCACACAGGCTTATTAGTGGCTGCAGCAGCAGCCTTAGCGTTTCATGCCCGTCTCTGTGGTCCATGCTGATAGCTGCAGCTCGCGCCCATCTCTGGAACTCATTTAGACAGTGCTCTGAATCCCTTCTCCTCAGTCACCCCGAAACAATGGTCTCTTGTCTCTTAGGCAGTTCCAGACTTTTTCCCAGACTCCCTCATGGCTAGCTGTGGCACACTAGCCCCCTTCAGCCTGTGTTCATGCAGCCAACCCCAGTCCTCTCCCTGGGATCTGACCTCCGAAGCCAGAGCCTCAGCTCCCATTGCCCACCCATCCCGGCTGGTGAGCAGACAAGGCTCTTACGCTGGTGAGTGCTGGTCGGCACCGATTCTCTGTGCAGGACTCTCTCCACTTTGCCCTCTGCACCCCTGTTGCTGTGCTCTCCTCCGTGGCTCCGAAGCTTGCCCCCCGCCACCCCCGTCTCTGCCAGTGAAGGGGCTTCCTAGTCTGTGGAAGCTTTTCCTCCTTCACAGCTCCCTCCCTGAGGTGCAGGTCCCATCCCTATTCTTTTGTTTCTGCTTTTCCTTTTTTCTTTTGCCCTACCCATGTACATGGGGGAGTTTCTTGCCTTTTGGGAAGTCTGAGGTCTTCTGCCAGCGTTCAGTAGGTGTTCTGTAGGAGTTGTTCCACATTTAGATGTATTTGTGGGGAGGAAAGTGATCTCCACATCTTACTCCTCTGCCATCTTGAAGGTCTCTCTGTGGGTTTTCTTTATCTTTGATTTCTTGGTCTCCATTGCCCCTTGTTATGTGAGAGTAGTGGTTCACAACAAACAAAAAACCTGCTGCTTAATGATTCTGTTTTTAAACATTATGAATCATTTTGCAAGGAAATTTCTGACTTCTCAGCATGTTAGAGCTGCCCAGCAGGTTTTACCCTTTAACTGGAGGAGGGAGAGGGAGCCCCGAATTTCAAACCCAGTCCATCAACCCCTTTTTGCTGAAATTCTTGCCCCATTTTGAGAGAAAGATAATGTGAGTAATGTCCTTTCCTGCAATTTGAAAAAACAGACAAGCATGGCTTACAGGGAAATCCTTGGTGATTGAAAATGTCATCAGAAACAGGCTCCTGATGTTCACATTCAATGACTCTCGGTGTCATTTCCAAGTGTTCTGATAAGTTTCAGTTGAGCACTGCACTTTACAGAGTTGGCTCAAGCCCACAACAGTGTGTGTGTGTGTGTGTGTGTGTGTGTGTGTGTGTGTGTGTGTTGGTGATGGAGGAGCCAGAGGCAGGCAGGTGTCATTTAGTCACCTGCATTTGAAGCTGAGACAAGCCCCAGATAGGACTGGCAGATTTGCTTCTGGTGCCATTACCAGTGACTGCCTCCAAATCACCTCAGGCTGCGTCTGCATAGTGCGAGAACGATGTGCTGATGAGGAAACAATATCAGCTAGGACGGTCATCTGAGTCATAGAGACAAACAGTCACAACAGCAGGAAAAATTCCAACCAAAAACACAGTGGCTGGACCAAATTCAATTGTGGGAAAAAAAAGAAATACAGTAAAAATACTGTTTTTACTTCTATTTTTTATTTTTAAGAAAAAAATCCCCATTCCTTTATTAAACACAGTTATGCCTACTTCTTCATGCCTAAATAAGTATAGGTTAGTTAGGTTAGATTTTCCTGTTCTAGAACTTCATATGAGCTGACTCATATAATAGTGTTTTGTGTCTGGTTTCTTTTACTAGAATAATGATTTTGAGGTTCATCCATGTTATGTGTGTCAATAGTTCATTTCTTTTCATTGCTGAGTGGTATTCTATTGAAGATATATACTACAATTTCTTTTTTTTAAAACTTAATTTTATTTATTTATTTATACAGCAGGTTCCTATTAGTTATCCATTTTATACATATTAGTGTATACATGTCAATCCCAATCTCCCAATTCATCACAGCACCCGCCCCCCCTCCCCACCACTTTCCCCCCTTGGTGTCCATAAGTTTGTTCTCTACATCTGTGTCTCGATTTCTGCTCTGCAAACTAGTTCATCTGTACCATTTTCTAGGTTCCACATATGTGCATTAATATACGATATTTGTTTTTCTCTTTCTGACTTACTTCACTCGGTATGACAGTCTCTAGATCCATCCACGTCTCTACAAATGACCCAGTTTTGTTCCTTTTTATGGCTGAGTAATATTCCATTGTATATATATACCACATCTTCTTTATCCATTCATCTGTCGATGGACATTTAGGTTGCTTCCATGACCTGCCTATTGTAAATAGTGCTGCAATGAACATTCGGGTGCATGTGTCTTTTTGAATTATGTTTTTCGCTGGGTTTATGCCCAGTAGTGGGATTGCTGGGTCATATGGTAGTTCTATTTTTAGTTTTTTAAGGAACCTCCATACTGTTCTCCATAGTGGCAGCATCAATTTACATTCCCACCAACAGTGCAAGAGGGTTCCCTTTTCTCCACACCCTCTCCAGCATTGGTTGTTTGTAGATTTTCTGATGATGCCCATTCTAACTGGTGTGAGGTGATACCTCATTGTAGTTTTGATTTGCATTTCTCTAATAATTAGTGATGTCGAGCAGCTTTTCATGTGCTTCTTGCCCATCTGTATCTCTTCTTTGGAGAAATGTCTATTTAGGTCTTCTGCCCATTTTTTGGATTAGGTTGTTTGTTTTTTTAACATTGAGCTGCATGAGCTGTTTATTTATTTTGGAGATTAATCCTTTGTCCGTTGATTCATTTGCAAATATTTTCTCCCATTCTGAGGGCTGTCTTTTCGTCTTGTTTGAAGATTCCTTTGCTGTGCAAAAACTTTTAAGTTTCATTAGGTCCCATTTGTTTATTTTGGTTTTTATTTCCATTACTCTAGGAGGTGTATCAAAAAAGATGTTGCTGTAATTTATGTCAAAGAGTGTTCTTCCTCTGTTTTCTTCTAAGTGTTTTATAGTGTCCGGTCTT
This sequence comes from Balaenoptera borealis, assembly GCF_965194805.1. Classification (NCBI taxonomy): domain Eukaryota; kingdom Metazoa; phylum Chordata; class Mammalia; order Artiodactyla; family Balaenopteridae; genus Balaenoptera; species Balaenoptera borealis. Next base: position 26,273,655 of record NC_138875.1, on the reverse strand, counting down.
AAATTTAGGTCTCTAATACATTTTGAGTTTATTTTTGTGTATGGTGTTAGGGAGTGTTCTAATTTCATTCTTTTAGATGTAACTGTCTATTTGTCCCAGCACCACTTATTGAAGAGGCTGTCTTTTCTCCATCGTATATCTTTGCCTCCTTTGTCATAGATTAGTTGACCATAGGTGTGTGGGTTTATCTCTGGGCTTTGTATCCTGTTCCATTGATCTATATTTCTGTTTTTGTGCCAGTACCATATGGTCTTGATTACTGTAACTTTGTAGTATAGTCTGAAGCTAGGGAGTCTGATTTCTCCAACTCCATTTTTTTCCCTTAAGACGACTTTGGCTCTTCTGGGTCCTTTGTGTCTCCATACAAATTTTAAGATTTTTTGTTGTAGTTCTGTAAAAATGCCATTGGTAATTTGATAGGGATTGCATTGAATCTGTAGATTGCTTTAGGTAGTATAGTCATTTTCACAATATTGATTCTTCCAATCCAAGAACATGGTATATCTCTCCATCTGTTGGTATCATCTTTAATTTTTTCATCAGTGTCTTATAGTTTTCTGCATACAGGTCTTTTTTCTCCTTAGGTAGGTTTATTCCTAGTTATCTTATTCTTTTTGTTGCAATGGTAAATGCTTCCTTAATTTCTCTTTCAGATTTTCCATCATTAGTGTATAGGAATGCAAGAGATTTCTGTGCATTAGTTTTGTATCCTGCAACTTTACCAAATCCATTGATTAGCTCTAGTAGTTTTCTGGTGGCATCTTTAGGATTCCCTAAGTATAGTATCATGTCATCTGCAAACAGTGACAGTTTTACTTCTTCTTTTCCAATTTGCATCCTTTTGTTTCTTTTTCTTCTTTGATTGCTGTGGCTAGGACTTCCAAAACTGTGTTGAATAATAGTGGTGAGAGAGGACAACCTTGTCTTCTTCCTGATCTTAGAGGAAATGCTTTCAGTTTTTCACCATGAGAATGATGTTTGCTATGGGTTTGTCGTATATGGCCTTTATTATGATGAGGTAGGTTCCCTCTATGCCCACTTTCTGGAGAGTTTTTATCATAAATGGTGTTGAATTTTGTCAAAAGCTTTTTCTGCATCTATTGAGATGATCATATGGTTTTTCTTCTTCAATTTGTTAATATGGTGTATCACATTGATTGATTTGTGTATATTGAAGAATCCTTGCATCCCTGGGATAAATCCCACTGGATCATGGTGTTTGATCCTTTTAATATGCTGTTGCATTCTGTTTGCTAGTATTTTGTTGAAGATTTTTACATCTCTATTCATCAGTGATATTGGTCTGTAATTTTCTTTTTTTGTAGTATCTTTGTCTGGTTTTGGTATCAGGGTGATGGTGACCTCATAGAATGAGTTTGGGAGTTTTCCTTCCTCTGCAATTTTTTGGAAGAGTTGAGAGGATGGGTGTTAGCTCTTTTCTAAATGTTTGATAGAATTCACCTGTGAAGCCATCTGGTCCTGGACTTTTGTTTGTTGGAAGATTTTCAATTACAGTTTCCATTTCCTTACTTGTGATTGGTCTGTTCATATTTTCTATTTCTTCCTGGTTCAGTCTTGGAAGGTTATATCTTTCTAAAAATTTATCCATTTCTTCCAGGTTGTCCATTTTATTGGCATAGAGTTGCTTGCAGTAGTCTCTTAGGATGCTTTGTATTTCTGTGGTGTCTGTTGTAACTTCTCCTTTTTCATATCTAATTTTATTGATCTGAGTCCTCTTCCTCCTTTTCTTGATGAGTCTGACTAATGGTTTATCAATGTTGTTTATCTTCTCAAAGCACCAGCTTTTAGTTTTATTGATCTTTGCAATTGTTTTCTTTGTTTCTATTTCACTTATTTCTGCTCTGATCTTTATGATTTCTTTCCTTCTACTAACTTTGGGTTTTGTTTGTTCTTCTTTCTCTAGTTCCTTTAGGTGTAAAGTTAGATTGTTTATTTGAGATGTTTGTTGTTTCTTGAGGTAGGATTGTATTGCTATAAACTTCCCTCTTAGAACTGCTTTTGCTGCATCCCATAGTTTTTGGATCATCCTGTTTTCATTGTGATTTGTCTCTAGGTATTTGTCGATTTCCTCTTTGATTTCTTCAGTGATCTCTTGGTTATTTAGTAGTGTATTGTTTAGCCTCCATGTGTTTGTGTTTTTTATGTTTTTTTCCCTGTAACTGATTTCTAATCTCATAGTGTTGTGGTCAGAAAAGATGCTTGATATGATTTCAATTTTCTTAAATTTACTGAGGCTTGAATTGTGACCCAAGATGTGATCTATCCTGGAGAATGTTCCTTGCTCCCTTGAGAAGAAAGTGTAATCTGCTGTTTTTGAATGGAATGTCCTATAAATATCTATTAAATCTATCTGGTCTATTGTGTCATTTAAATGTTGTGTTTCCTTGTTAATTTTCTGTTTGGATGATCTGTCCATTGGTGTAAGTGAGGTGTTAAAGTCCCCCACTATTATTGTGTTACTGTCGATTTCCTCTTTTATAGCTGTTAGCAGTTGCCTTATATATTGAGGTGCTCCTTAATACATAAGTGAGCCTGTGTCTTTTGGTTGGAGCATTTAATCCATTCACGTTTAAGGTAATTATCGATACATATGTTCCTATTACCATTTTCTTAATTGTTTTGGGTTTGTTTTTGTAGGTCCTTTTCTTCTCTTGTGTTTCCTACTTAGAGAAGTTCCTTTAGCATTTGTTGTAGAGCTGGTTTGGAGGTACTGAATTCTCTTAGCTTTTGCTTGTCTGTAAAGCTTTTGATTTCTCCATCGAATCTGAATGAGATCCTTGCTGGGTAGAGTAATCTTTGTTGTAGGTTCGTCCCTTTCATCACTTTAAGTATATTATGCCACTCCCTTCTGGCTTGTAGAGTTTCTGCTGAGAAATCAGCTGTTAACCTTATGGGATTTCTCTTGTATGTTATTTGTCGTTTTTCCCTTGTTGCTTTCAATAATTTTTCTTTGTCTTTAATTTTTGCCAATTTGATTACTATGTGTCTTGGCATGTCTCTCCTTGGGTTTATCCTGTATGGGAGTCTCTGCACTTCCTGGACTTGGGTGGTTATTTCCTTTCCCATGTTAGGGGAGTTTTTGACTATAATCTCTTCAAATATTTTCTTGGGAACTTTCTCTCTCTCTTCTCCTTCTGGGACCCCTATAATGAAAATGTTGTTGCGTTTAATGTTTTCCCAGAGGTCTCTTAGGCTCTCTTCATTTCTTTTCATTCTTTGTTATTTATTCTGTTCCGCAGCAGTGAATTCCACAATTCTGTCTTCCAGGTCACTTATCCGTTCTTCTGCCTCAGTTATTCTGCTGTTGATTCCTTGTGGTGTATTTTTCATTTCAGTTATTGTATTGTTCATCTCTGTTTGTTTGTTCTTTAATTCTTCTAGTTCTTTGTTAAACATTTCTTGTATCTTCTCGATATTTGCCTCCATTCTTTTTCCGAGCTCTTGGATCATTTTCATTATCATTATTCTAAATTCTTTTTTCTGGAAGATTGCCTATGTCCACTTCATTTAGTTGTTTTTCTGGGGTTTTATCTTATTCCTTCATCTGGTACATAGCCCTCTGACTTTTCATCTTGTCTATCTTTCTGTGAATGTGGTTTTTGTTACACAATCTGCAGGATTGTAATTCCTATTTCGATTTTTTAAAGGAATACTTTCTGGGTAAGTCATATTCTTTGTTGGTAAAAAGGCTGCCTGCATAGGTTAAAAAAAATTCAGGGCAATATTCGAACCCCTTTCCTCATCCTGAGGAACCAGTTCCATAGGGTCTCATTCACATGGAGGTGGATTCAAAACAGCTGAAGTTGTACACATCTAATTGGATGGAATTTGAGTCCTTCCCTGAAGCTGTTAAAAAAAAAAAAAAAAAAAAAAGCAGGGTCCAGAAACATGATGAAGTGTTCTTCAGCCGACAAAGATATGAAACTGCTGCTCTGAGCACTAACAGGAGATTCTTGTAGCAGCCTTCAAGCCCACACTACTGAGGCTGTGTTGAATCAGCACTTTTTTTGTCTTATAGAAAGAAGGAATGCACAGACGAACATAGATACAGCAGTAAAAATCACAGTGAATAATTCCAGCCATTGACAAATCTCAAGACTTGATTTTCTTTGCACTTGACTCTCTGGGAAGTAGTAGGAGAAAAAGCAAAAGGTAAGAATGTACCCAGTTAAGTCCCCAGGTTGTCACTAATGCTGTCAACACGCTGCCCATATCCATTTAGCAGTAACTGTTCTAGCACATGCCCATGGCTTCCAAGTTTGAGCATCTGTGACTTCCTTGCAGGCTGAACCTGTTGGAAGCTTGCCCTTGGGCATAGCCCCCAGCCAAAGACTGATGGAAGTAGGTGTATAAGTTTACTGCTTACCTACTCCTCAGGTAGCAGAACTCTGTGGCATGTTCTACACTGTCTGCCAGCATGACTGAGCTTGCCCGCGGTGGTCACTTGGTTGACGGCTCACCCACTGTTGCTTTCCTTCTCTTCCTTGTCTCACTTTCCTACTTCACTTCTGTTGCTTCCTGGGATCATCTCTCAAATAAAGTATTTGCACTCAAATCCTTGTCTTAAAGTCTATTTCTGGGGAAATCCAACCAAGACACAGGGGAAATTTTTCTGTTAACTGAACATTTTTGTGACATCCGATTCTTTGTCCTACTGCTTTGGCTGTAGATTCAATGTGTATTCAAGCTGGGAGTGCAGAAATCCCTGCTCCAATGGTGTATCTCATGGAAGAGGAAATGGAAGCTCAGGGCACACAGCCAAGTGGTTACAGAAATGAGACCAGAAAAGAAGCCAGTGGTCCTGACCCCCAAGTTGGCATTATCCCATTCCCCACAGGTAGCTGTCCTGGGCATCCTTTAACTTCCATATTTAACAAAGTATTCCTCACCCGGGTTGCAGCTTGAGAAATCATTGATTTTCACCTCTCTCTACCAGGCAGGACTTTATATCAACGTCTCTATCTTTTTTTTGTTTTTCAAATTCTTGTGAGTCACATTTTCTTAGACTGGCAGATCATCATGTGATTCCATTTTTCTTTTATTAATTTAGACAAACACTTATTGAATACCTAGTTGGGTCCAGGCATTGTGCTGGGTATAGGATGTATCACAGAGTACCACAGTCCCTGCCCTCACAGAGTGTACAGCAACTGCTAATCTTTTCACTGTCTCCAAAGTTTTGCCTTTTCCAGAACATCATAATTGGAATCATACATTATGTAATCTTTTCAGATGGGCTTCTTTCACTTAGTAATAAGCATTTAAACTTCCTCCATGTCTTTTCATGGATTGGTAGCTCATTTCTTTTTTTTTTAAATTTATTAGTTTTGGCTGTGTAGGGTCTTCGTTGCTGCACGCAGGCTTTCTCTAGTTGCGGTGAGTGGGGGCTGCTCTTGGTTGCAGTGCACGTGCTTCTCCTTGCGGTGACTTCTCTTGTTGTGGAGCACAGGCTCTAGGTGCGTGGGCTTCAGTAGTTATGGCACGAGGGTTCAGTAGTTGTGGCTCTCAGGCTGTAGAGCACAGGCTCAGTACTTGTGGTGCATGGGCTTAGTTGCTCTACGGCATGTGGGATCTTCCCGGACCAGGGCTCGAACCCATGTCCTCTGCGCTGGCAGGCGGATTCTTAACCACTGTGCCACCAGGGAAGTCCCAGTGGCTCATTTCTTTTTAGCAAAGAATAATATTCTATTCTCTGGATGTACCATACTTTATTTACCCATTCACCTAGTGAAGCACATCTTGGTTTCTTCCAAGTTTTGGAAATTATAAATAGAGTTGCTATAAACACTATGTACATGTTTGCGTGGACATAAATTTTCAACTCCTTTGGGTAAATTCCAAAGAGCATGATTGCTGGGTATCTTTGAATATTTAATCTATAGAGTCCCCTTCCATCTCTTTTTTTCCCCACATCTTTATTGGAGTACAATTGCTTTACAATGGTGTGTTAGTTTCTGCTTTATAAAAAAGTGAATCAACTATACATATACATATGTCCCCATATCCCCTCCCTCTTTCATCTCCCTCCCACCCTCCCTATCCTACTCCTCTAGGTGGTCACAAAGCACTGAGCTGATCTCCCTCCCTTCCATCTCTTTTTATCCTTGCAATTTATTTGTTGAAGAAACTGGGTTTTTGTCTTATAGAATTTTTCACAGTTTGGATTTTTCTGACTGCATCCCAGTGGTGTTGTTTAATATGTCCCTCTATCCCATTTATTTCCTATAAATTGGTCATTAAATCTGGAGGTGTTACCAGATTTAAAGTTGATTTTTTTGGTAGGGATACTTCATGGGGGTTGTTGTGTTCCTCCAGGAGCCTTTCATCAAGCTGTCTTGAAGATGGAATGTTGTAAGGCTAGTGAGGGAGGTAGTTTTGATCTGGGGAGGGATGCTCCTTAGGTCTTCAACTTATGCTAGAGAGGTGGCTATTGACCTCACTTATGTGTAAAACCAGTCACCAGTTGGATGTGTGTGTGTGTGTGTGTGTGTGTGTGTCTATGTGTCTTTATGTATAAGTTTGGTCTCTAGGATGAGAAAACAATGTGGAATTTAGATGGTAGCTTAATCAGGGTGTGTTAAATTTTCTGGCTCCCCAAGGAAACAGGACCTACTAATGAGAAATAAAACATTCTGATATCAATAGTAAAGATTATATGAAAATAATATTACTATAGTAAGGAATTGTGTAATAATAATATTACACAATAAGGAATTGTAGCCACAAACACCAAGGAAAACAGTGTTTCAGTTTCTGAGCTGACATTACTGGGCAAAATTGTAACCATCTCTCCCTTAAGTTTTTCCTTCTGTATGTGCAGTTACATTAGTTGTTGTATTTAATACATAGGATATTTGTTCTTAGACTTTTATGACTATTGCTAATTAACTGTACAGTCTTTTATTAGTGTTTGAAGTTTTAATTACTGCAGTACCAGAAAATTTTAATATCATGTAGAATGTAGAATGCGTTGCTCCTTTATTGATTTCTTGGTTTTTCAACTCAAGTTATGAATCTCAGTGAGTTAGTATTCATTAAAAGAGGACACCCCAGTTTAAAGCCCTTCTCCTTTGTTAGTGAACAAAGGGGTAGAGAAATGATTTTTTGCCACTGAGGTTAATGTTGAATAGCTTCTTGCACATCCCATGCCAGTGGCTGGTTTTCAAGAAGTTGAGTGAGTTTCTGTGCCTGGCAAAGAAATGCCTGTGTAATACACCCCACCTGCTCCTGGCAGGCTGGTTCTCCTCCTGACCTGTCCACAGCCCACACTCACTGCCCTGTCTTGGCACCACGTGTTCTCTCAGTGGGACCATTCTCTTTGTTTCCTAGCCACACTTAACCTTCTTTTTAGGTCTTGTTAGATATCACTCTCTTCATTAAGCCTTCCCCAGTCCCAACTCCCCCAAACTCTTTAGTTTTAACCTCAGTTTAGCATGTGAATTTATCTCGTGTCATTCATCAGTTGCCTCTTGTGTGTCATTATCATGCCTCTAACTGGAATGTAAACTCTGGGAGGGTAAAGATTACCTCATGGATGTCTTCAGAACACCCACAGCCCTGTAAAGGTGCAGATCTTCAATAATCTGTTGATGGATTGTTCCCTATTTGTGGAAGATGACGGGTATAGAGAGAAATTTCAAAATGAAACTTACAACCTATGTCAATAGCTATAAATATAGAATCGTAAGATCACTGACAATTGGTTCAGACATGCATTAAGGGCTATCCTAAAGTCTTGTATTCCCTCCTTTCCAAAAAATACATATTGGGCACCTCCTGGGAATCAGGTACTATGTTGACACTTCTTTGCAAAGAAGACAAAGGCATAGAGCTCATAGTCCGGTGGAAGAGAGGCAGTCTTGTAAGTGTGTAGCTGTACTATGAACGGCTAGTACCATGGTGGATGTAAGTCACAGGTGATGGGATACCAGAGGGAAGGGTAAGAAAATCCTCTTGGGCTTCCCTGGTGGCACGGTGGTTGGGAATCCGCCTGCCAATGCAGGGGACACGGGTTCGTGCCCCGGTCTGGGAAGATCACACATGCCGCAGAGCGGCTAAGCCCGTGAGCCACAACTACTGAGCCTGCGCGTCTGGAGCCTGTGCTCCGCAACGGGAGAGGCCGCGACAGTGAGAGGCCCGCGCACCGCGATGAAGAGTGACCCCCGCTCGCCGCAACTGGAGAAAGCCCTTGCGTGGAAACGAGGACCCAACACAGCCAAAAATAAATAAATAAATTAATTAATTAAAAAAAAAAAAAAAGAAAATCCTTTTGGGGTTTTTCCTTCATCCATCTGCCTCCTTATTGACTTTGGTTGGTAACTTTTCCTAAGAATAGGATTTTGTGACATTACTGAGTAATGGTTTCTGGCATGATTATCCCTTAACGTTGGGAAGAAGCAGTTTCACATGTAGCTTTAGAGCACAAACCCTGGAGCGAGATCTGGATTCTAGTCACAGTGCTGCCACAGTCTAGGGGTGGCCTTGAGAAAGCTTCTTAACGTCTCCAGTCCCCAAGTTTCCTTATTTGAAAAAGGATAATCATTATCTAATCATACGAGTAAGATGAGGATTCAGTAAGATGATTCAGGAGTTGCAAGTCTGAATGCTCAGTAAATAATTGAGCAGTTATAATATGGCTAGAAAATGTTCCTTTTATCTTTACTCCCTTTTTTCTCCCTCTCTCTACAACTTAAGCCCTGTTTATCTGGTATCATGCATGCCGTTCAGTCTCAGAGAAATATCTCATTGGACTCTAGGGCTTTAATTTCAGTACCAGGAGCACTATTTAGAGGGATAGAAGACAGTGAGGGCACAGGAACTTGGAAGTCCCTGGTTCTGAGTCTGCCTTCCGTCACGCTTGCTGCCTCTGCTGGGCTTACTCTTTACCAAGTGCAGAGCCAGGGGGTGAGGATTTCTGTCTGTCCCATTGGGACATAGAGGGTGAATGAGTTAACATTTACAAAGTGCTTTGAGTTCCTTGGAGAAAAGGCACCATCTAAGTATTCTCATTAGTGCATGAATAATAGATGAGCATAAAGCACTTTGCAAATCTGAAGTTCTTTAGCAATGCTAAATAATACTTGCACCAACCTACCTGTGAGTGGAGGGGCTGGTTTTTGGAACTCTGATGGTTCTAGTTTTGGTTGTCACTAATTTGAGGCATGATGGTAGGCAAAATCATTTTCCCCCTCTGGGTCTCAAGAACAGGGGGGTCAGAATGGCTGAGGTTGAAGGTAACTCTTATTTAATTCAATGATTCCTTTTACGGTTCTTTGTTTAGATGGAGAAAAGGCTACAGCAGGAGTCAGGGCAATGCCATTTGTAGGAGGGGGAGGATAGCTTCTCCAAAACAGGGCCAGCTATTGGGTAGAGATTCTGAGCAGTGGCTGCGCCTGTTCCTTCCTCCTCCTTGGTGCCACTGAGAAGGGGTTTGCTTTTCCTCTGCTTGTGGAGGGGATGGGGGTCCTTGCATCCAGGACTGTGGAGAAAAGATCTCCTGGATCTGGGTTCTATAAAAATACCTAACAACCCTATCCCTTAAAAATTGTGGTAAAAGCACATAACATGAAATTTACCATCTAAACCCTTTTAAGTATATAATTCAATAGCATTAAGTACATTCACATTGTGGTGTAACCAATCTCAAGAACTCTTCTCATCTTGTAAAACTGGAAGTCCGTACCCATTAAACAACTGTGGCAACCACCATTTTACTTTCTGTCTCTGTGGATTTGATTATTCTTGGTACCTCACACAAGTGGAATCCTACAGTATTTGTCTTTTTATGACTGGCTTATTTCACTTAGCATAACATCCTCAAGGTTCACCCATGTTTTAGCATGAGTCAGAATTTCCTTCCTTTTTAAGGCTGTATAATATTCCATTGTATGCATATACCACATTTTTTTTAACCACATTTTTTAATTCATCTATCAATGACACTTGGGTTGCTTCCTCCTTTTGGCTATTGTGAGTAAGGCTGTTATGAATATGGGTGTACAAATATCTCTTTGATACCCTGCTTTCAGTTCTTTTGAGTGGAGTTCCTGGATCATATGGTAATTCTATTTTCAACTCTTTAGGAAATGACCATATTTTTTTGTTCTCAAAAATGTTGAGTTGGAAAAGAATTTTTGATGACCTCAGATTCTCCACTCTGCATTGTTATCTTCATCAAGGGCCTGCTATCACCTGTATTGACTGAATTATGATCCTGAAGATAATTTGCATTTTTTTCATGAGGATTACATAATCTTAGAATCTTGGGCTTGAATGGAACCCTAAAGACTTGCTATTCAGTGAAGAATGCTTTATTTTGGACACATTAAGGGCCCAGGAGCTCATAGTCTTATAGCATAAGCTCTCCTGGAGTTGGGCAACTCTAATTGGAGATCCCAAGTTAAAACTTCCCCCCATTGGTCCAGTGGGACCACACAGAACAAGTCAAAGTCCTCTTCCACACCCAGACCCAATGGCATTTTAAGGCCATAAGTTGTCTCATCTTCAGCCCACACATTTGTCCTTGACCTTTCCTTAGGAGGCACTTCTCATCATCTTTGTCTTCAGAGGTAAAATTAGGTATGTGACCTTTTCAGAACTCCTGACGTGTCAAACAGAGGCCTGGGTTACTTCACCCATGCTGGCTCTCCTGGTTGACACAAAGCACAGTCAGGCCCCACTTGCTTTAAACCACAGCTCTCTGCTCCTGTAAAGTCTGCCAAATATAACATTTGGGAAAATGTTGGGAAGGTGGGAAGATGAGGATGTTTCCCTCAGAATGTGCATAGGAAATGGACATCTTCTTTCAAGTCCGGCCTGGTTAAATATTGTATCAGCAGGGAAGTGTTTGACTGAAAGTAACATCTGACTCACAGTGTCTAAAGTAATAAAGACGTTTAATGAACTCAAATAGCCAGAGGTCTAGGCAGTTTTAGATTTGGTGTGGTGGCTCAGCCATCTGAGTCAGCTAGAAACTGGTTCTTTCTCCATATTGCTCAATTAACCCCATCTTGTCTGCTTGTTCTTAGGCTTCCTGTCTGATGGTCACAGTGGCTGCTTCAGCTGCAAACAGCACATCTTCATGTTTAAGGTAAGAGGAGATGAAAGCCTTCGACCTTATCTCTTTCTCTCTCTCTCTTTTTAAACAGGGAAATTTTTTCTTCCACAAGGCTCCTCCAAACAAACTTCCCCTGATATATCTTTTCCCAGATCTGAGTCCCACCTACAGCAATTACTCACTCCATTCCAAGAAATGGGGTTGCTGTGCTCGTCTTGGACAAATCACAGCTGATCCTTTGGAAATAAAGACACCATGCTGTGTGAACAACTGGATCCCTAAGGAAGCAGGGAGAATGCCGATGGGCTGGTGATTGGCAGTGTTGACCACAAATATGTTCCTCAGAAGAATCGAGAGTGACCACAATTTTATTTAAAAACTTGTGATTTACAGAGTCATGTTTAATTAAGGGATTTTTAACCTTATCAGTTAAAATTATCAGGACAGAAAGATGAGATACCTTGCTACATTCCTTAAATATTTCTTTCAGTCCTCATTCACTGTTTCTCAGATATACTGCAAAAATGATGATTATAATAATATACCTGAGTAACATTTCATGGTTCACAAATTATTTTCACATACATTATTCATTTGACCCTCACCAAAACTGTGTGGGGGTAGGTAAAGTATTATTATAATTTTCATTATTTTTTAATTGGGCTTAGGTTTAGAGGGCTGAGTTCATCATACTTATTACACGGCACATTAAGTATCTAGTTTGTATGCTGCCCCTCTCTTGTTTTCATAATTAATTAATCAATACACTATCTTTTATCTCTCTCCTTCTCCCACTCCCACTTCTCTGCCTCCACACAGACAATCATTCTATATGTGTCTGATGTTTATCTTGTTATTTATATGTGCATATCTAAAACGTATATTTTGTTTAGCATGTGTGCAATTTTTGTTTACATAAGTGGCAATTTTCTTTAGCTCTCACTCTTGTTTGTATTTTTTTTATTCAACATTGTGCTTACAAGAGTGATCTGTGTTGCTGTGTGTATCTACTCCCTGCCTCTAAATGTTGCATAATATTCCACCTTGTGAGTCAGTCATGGTTTACTCATCTATGCCCCCTAGTGGAAACCTTGGTAGCCTCCAACTCTGGCACACAAACATCTGCACTGCTGATGAGCCTGGATGGGAATTTCTGTGGGAAGCAAACTCAAGAGAACGGTTGCTGAGTCATAAGACAGACACTTAAATTGAATAAGTACCACCAAAAAGTCTCTCTAGAAAGGCTGCACAGTCTATACTACCAGAAATTGTTCACATTTTATTGGAAGCTGGGTCTGGAGGATATTTCAGTTGATCAAGCTTATACAAGCAGAAAAAGTGAATTGGGATGTCGAGAACCCAAATCCAGGTCTTCTGACTCCAAAGCCTTTTCGTTTTCCAGGGCATCAATCTGTAAGTCTCTGGTTCGTAATACTGAACACTTACAAGATTTCTTGGGGCTTTTATTATTTAGCGAATACCTTGAATTTCAGAAATAGCTTCGCTGGTGTTAATGGCAAGTTGCAGGCTGAAGAATGAATGAAAGTAAATGGGAACCTCATGTTCTGTGATCCTGTTCAACTTGGTCTGGGTCCTTTTGACTGCTTTACACATGTTATTACATTCTTTTGGGCAGTATTTGAGAAAGAGGAAGTGCTCTATAGCTAAATTCTATCCCTCCCACCTGCCAAGGGCCAGACTGTAATACATTTATGTCTGTTTGACTTGAGAGTCAATGAGGAGTCCTAGAGTCAGATAGTGTTACAACCAGAAGGGACCTTAGAGACTGTCAAGTTCAATACTCCCATTTTACAGCTGGGGAAAGGGAGACCCCAAGAGAGGAAGCCACTTGCCTGAGGTCACATAGCCAGAGGTCACCTGAAAACCAGCCCATCTCCCTTTCCACTTCCCCAGACAGAGAGACTTTCCCCTGCTCAGGAATCCACAGTGTAACCTTAACAGCTGGAGGTGTGTGTGTCCCAAACAGTGTTGTACTGGTACATGTTTAACAACCACCTTTCTGGGGGGAAAAAGACCCCGAACAAACCCCAAGTGTGGCATTTGCCAATTTCTCCTACCATGGCCATTTCAAGCTGCCGAAGGGATGTCACTGAATGTGGCCTTGGGAGTGATGGGCCGTAGCCACCATTAGGAGGCATTTTCACCACAGATTTGATAAGAGTAAAATCCAGTAAGATGATTAAGAAGTGATGAGCTTTGACTCTTTATTACCTCTGTCTTTAGTATGTTATTTGAGTGTAAGTTTATATAATTTAATGTCTAATAATGGCTGTGTTTAATGCTAGCCCATAAAACTCCTGAACATTTAACACTCAGTTCTCCTGAGCCAGGGTGACCTAGCTCCAGGACACCTTTGCCTGGAAAGTAATGAAACCTGCTTCTCGGTGTGGCAAACTGTTCTCCTGGTTTATAAATTTGTCTGGATTCTTTTGAACACTTTGGGGGAAACACGAAATGTGAATATAGTGAAAGAAAAAAAAAGGATAAATGAGTTATTCTGGAGATACATTTTCTGGATAGCTGAAGGCTTAGCTCTATGCTCCCAAACTATAAAAGCTTTAACTCTTATAGATAGACTTTTCAAAGAATTGTGTCTCACCCTCTTCTATTTCATTACGCATGAGGCATTAGAGCTTATTGCCTTTTTTATTGGCAGTAGGGGCAGGTAGAAGTATGGAAAGATATTTGCCCCTGGAATAAATGACCCCAGACTGCTGTGTGGTTGGGGCTCTGGACTCACTTTCTAGAGTTTTGAAAATTTTATTCTCACTCACTGTCCAGAGCTATGACCTCTTCCTACTGTCAGTGTGTCTGTCTCTAGCTTCTCCTCTGATCTTTTTAATTGACTAGAGATACAGGGAGCCAAACCTATTGGAATCATGTTAGAAATGTTGTTAACCTGCTGGGATATGGGCCTGATGAGTAAAATGCTTAAAATGTTAGTGCGTGGATATTGCAATATTTTTTTTTTTTTTTGGCTGCTCAGAAGGCTTTTGGCTTAACTTTTGGTTCCCGTAGAATCTCTGGAGAGGAGGCATTCCTAGATTACTATGCTCCAGATCAGTGAGTATTGCTACAATCACATTCTTATTATAAATCAGAATGTACTGTATCACCATGCATGTATTACACAGAAGAAAGCAAAAGTCATCTCTGGGCCAGGCAATATGTCAGATAAAAAGTAGAGCAGTCCTGGCCTGCATTTTGAGGAACCCCCCAATGCCGTAGGAACATGAAGTGTTCCAAATGGTGAACTTTGTATTGAACAGTCAGAATTCAGTTGGTAAAGTTCGGGGCACATCTCCTTGCTCTAAAAGGGATTCTTGGACTCTTTCAGCACAGACCAGGTGATGGATGGGGAAGCAGATTTAGTGTTTGAGAGTTCCCGCACCTGGAGTGAGGGCGGTCCCTCTGCGCATCTGCCCATTCTTGGGGCTGGGGAGGAAGTAGACTGCACCTGGCGACCTGGCACTGCCTTTCAGCAGAGCCCCCCACCCTTGTTCCACTGGTCTGTCCATTCCTTTGTCTATAACAACACTAAGTAATTGTCTTCCTACTTTCAAAGAGGAAGCGGTTTTCCCCACTTCTGTGTTCTTTCCCAACTGCAGGAAAGGCAGCCTCAGGGGCTGATGGCAAACCAGCTCTTCCATGCAGAAAAGAGACACCTCACCCCATTCCCAATACCTCCCTTACGAATTTGCCTCGCTTCCCTTTGGACCCTTAAAGCTTTTGGGAATCCTCAAGGGCACCCCTCTCATCATACTTCCTTTGCTCAAGCCCTTATTAACTCCTTGGATAAGATGCATTTGATGAGCCTGGGACAGAAGCAGAGCCCAGTGGTTGGCGTGGTGTATGGAGGGCAAGAGCCAGCAGGTGAGCAGGCCCAGAGACAAATTTCCTTTCCTGGGCTGGCCTGGGGCTGGTTGCCATTGACATCATTCAGGCAACTTTTTTGAAGTCTCTGGAACTGGGGTCACCCCACATAGGGCAGCGGGGAGCCCAGTAACCAGGGCTTGCTCCCACCCGCCCCGCCTCACTGGTCTAATTAACAAGTTGGGTCCTTTCCAGGTCTTTTACGTGGCTCTCATGGGGCTGGGCTCCACTGGGGGCGGGCAGACAGTCTTACTTTAAGCAGCGTATCGATCTTCACGTGGTCATGTGCCCCTCTTGGGGGAGCACTCTCATGTTTTAAGTGCAGGCAGTTACTCTCTTGACTGGCTTGTAAACAGGTTTTAATGGGGCTATTAGTGTAAAAGGACAGGAAACTTTCAAACACAGCCTCTTAAATATTCATGAGGATGTTAAATCTGGTGCTTAATCACCAGTGTTTGCACACAGCTAACGGGGAGGGAGGACAGCTGACAGGCTGCCTTCACTCTGAACAATTGACAGGACATTAATAAACGCTCTTACAGGCATGATTAATGGCCAAGAGAACAGGATTTTGTTTTAAACAAACGGAGCCCCTCTCCTTTGGGGACTCCTTTTTTTTTGGGGAGGGAGTGTCCATGTGGGTATGGGAGTGAGATTTAGGGGGAGATGGAGGCTGGAGGGGTGTCACAGACAAGACATATTTTTTCCCTTCAGAAATAGTTAACTGGATACCTCCCCACCTATCCAATCTGACTGTCCATCTCCCAGGGAATGGTTTCCTCAAGGGAAATATTCCAAAAACTTAAGGAGAGAATCTCCAAAGAATTCCCTACCTGGAGAATTCTTAACTCAACCTTGGCAGGGCCATGAGGTAAGCGCCTGGGCCCTCATTATGGGAGCTCCCTGGAGGGCCATTATCAGCTGCCTCTTCAATACCTGAGCTCACTTGCTTTCAGATTGCAGTTAAATGTGGACAAAGATGGTCCGCTGTGGCTGAGGGGCTCCTGCACGCTGGCCCCCACCCAGCCTACCTTTCTATGTGTGCATTTTAGTTCCTGGAGCATCATCAATCTCTTACTTTTCTCTGTAACATTTGATGTAAAGCCCCTGCTGAAAATGTATGGGAAGAGTGCTTTTTAACTAGTAAATGGTCTGCACTTCTGGAATGGATCTTGGAGACTGTCTGGGCCCATCCTTGCTCCCGCTAGAAAAAGACACTGAGGCACAGAGAGGTGAAACAACTTGTTCAAGGACACATAGTAGTGAGGTAGTGACATAGGGCACTGGATCCCAGGTACCTGACTCCTAGTCGACCCTCACATCAGCATGATGTGACTTCTCCAGAGAAAGCCAGAAGGAACAGACACCCAGTTGCTTCAGAAGTACTGCAATTTCAAGTATGCCAGATCTGATAGCAAGATCTGTGCTACTGGAATCCAAACCAGTTTAAGCATGGAAAGTTCTGGAAAATATCCCACAGTTTCTTTGTAGTAGGAAATCCCAGCCTCATTATCTGAGACCAACTCAGAAATTCAAAACTGTTTCCTCCCTATAAGTGCCAGTTGGGTTTTTTGGCTGACAAGTTCCATTTAGAAATGAAACCAAGGCATAAAGTCAGAAATCCATAAAAATCTGTTTTTACAAGCTAGAAAAAAAAACCCACTATGCTTTATAATGGTAGAAAAGGGCAAGGAAATCAGTGTCTTTCATAAAACTCTTCCCAGTCCTCAGGCCTTGCTGCCCACATTCCACATATACCTATCAAGCCCTTCTTGTGCACATGCTACCAAATTAGGGGCTGGGGTGGGGAAGGTTGTCATGAAGATGGATAACAAGTGTCTCCCCTCCCAAGATACACTTCCTCTAGTTAGCAATTTAACTCTAGGGCCATGTCATAAGACTGATCACAGTACCAGGCTGAACTTTTTGCAAATATTGCTTTCATCACCCCTGCTCAAGCATCTAAGGTGGCTCCCACTACATCTGGGTCCAGCCCAGACTGGCTTGCCTCTGCACAGCCAATCTGAGATTCCACTTAGAGCCAAATATATCCTTTCTTTCTAGTCAGTGGACCAGGGAACATTCTACAGGCACTATGGATGATGATCCTTAATCATAGATTTGTTTAGAGACTCAGTGCAACATTTTTTTTTTTTATGGAGTGCCAACTAGGAATGAAAAATCAGCCTCTCTTGCTAAACAGTTTGCATTAATGACTTCCATAAGAGCCAATCTATTGATTTTTTAAAAAAACAAAACTCCACTTGTCTCTTTCATCTGGATATATAGCTGGTAGGTGCTGTTGGCAAAGCAACCATTTTGAGAAATAGTTTCCTTTTTGTAATTAGAATGAATGTATTCTGACAGTTTTTACCAATAATGGTGGCAATGTTTGGTACAAATGCAAAGCACAGATGAAGCTTTAAACCCCAGTGGGATTGGGCACTGTTTTCTCAATTAAAGGCTGATTGTCAGCTCTATGAAGTACAAGGGCAGATTCCACATGTTTTGTTACATTATCAAACTGACACCAAATATTGGACAACACAACATTGATTTCACAGCACACAACTTTGGATTGACATTATGCCTTATTCTATAACATTATTTTTGGTCTGTTTGTTTAATCAACCAAGTGTAGTAGGATTCAGCATGGTTCACTGAAGACACTCGGACTAGGATGTAGGAAGTTTAAGTTCTACTACCAGTAGTTTCCCTAAATTATTATATATATTAGGCAAACTTCACTTTCCTTACCTGTAAAATGGGTGCAGTGAAACCTGTCATATCAATCTGTTGTTTTAAGTGAAGTAATGCATACATTACCTACTTGCTCTTTCCATTTGATGTCTCACAGGCATCTAAAAAGGAAAATTTCCCACACTGAACTTAAAATCTCCCCCCAAAACCTATTTCTTCTCTGACATTCCCAAATCAATCAGTGGCATCACAAACTACTCAAGTGCTCATACCAGAAACTGGAGTCATCCTCTCCCTGCATTGTAGCTAATCAATAACACATTCCATCTGTCTTTTAAGTGAGTCTCAGATCTATTCACTCCACTGACCAGTCTAGGCCAAGCCGTTATCATCTCCTGCCTGGGTGTCTGACTGCAGTCACCTCCTTACTCTCCTGCTGCACCTAGTATTGCCTTCTCCACTTTGGACCCCACACAGAAGCCAGAGTCATCCTACAGTGTAAACCCACTTGCATCACTCTCCTACTTATAACCCTCCATTGGCTGCCCAAGACCATTAACATGGCCTGACAGGCCATGACAGTCTTATTCCTACCTGCCCCTCAGTCTCATTTCGATCTCATTCCACTCCAAACACACTGATCTCTTCTGCTTCTTATGTGCTTCTTTGTAGACCCAGAGCCTTCACAGTACAGCTCTCTCTTGGGGAAGCACATAACCTCATCTTTGCCTGGATGGCTCCCACTGTCTTTGAGATTTCAGTGTAAATATCAAAAGCCACTCTTGGAGAGGAGACTCCCTGCTCCCACTCCCATTCCCCAGTAGGATTGATTTTAAAAAAAAATTATTTATTTTTATTTATTTAATTTTGGCTGTGTTGGGTCTTCGTTTCTGTGCCAGGGCTTTCTCTAGTTGCGGCAAGTGGGGGCCACTCTTCATCGCGATGCGCGGGCCTCTCACTATCGCAGCCTCTCTTGTTGCGAAGCACAGGCTCCAGACGCGCAGGCTCAGTAGTTGTGGCTCACGGGCTTAGTTGCTCCGCGGCGTGTAAGATCCTCCCAGACCAGGGCTCGAATCTGTGTCCCCTGCATTGGCAGGCAGATTCTCAACCACTGTGCCACCAGGGAAGCCCAGGATTGATTCTTATTATCATTATCTTCTGTAGCATTTAAAAAAATTGTAGGGAATTCTCTGGCAGTCCAGTGGTTATTACTTTGTGCTTCCACTGCCGGGGGCCCCGGTTTGGTCCCTGGTCGGGGAACTGGGATTCCACAATCCGTGTGGTGTGGCCAAAAAACAAAAAATTGTAATATGAACATTTATTTGTGTGATTACTTGGACTGTAAGCTCCAAGAGCACCACTTTGTTCTCTCCTGTGCCCCCAGTACCTTGACAGAGTGCACATGACATGGTAGATACAGAAAGATAACAGGATGAATGCCTTGAACACCAAGCATCAATACAAATTCACGTTATTTTCATCCTTGTGTCTGTGGGACACAGAATTGAGTGGCAAGATGAGATGTTTCCGTGAGTAAGAAATTTGTTGTTGGTAAGTTAATAGAGACTCATTTGAACTAATTTAAATCTAAAGGTGAAGTTTATTCACCCCAGTAACCTAACTATACAAAGGGTAAGACTGGAGTTGGCCTGAGGTACTCAAAAGATGGTGATCAATGTCTATCTTTTTTCCCTCTGTCTCTGTCTCTCTCATTCTTTTTTTTTTTTTAAATAAATATTTATTTAATTAATTAATTAATTTAGGCTGACCCGGGTCTTACTTGCGGCATACGGGATCTTTAGTTGCGGCATGCAAACTCTTAATTGTGGCATGCATGGGGGATCTAATTCCCCGACCAGGGATTGAACCTGGGCCCCCTGCATTGGGAGTGCAGAGTCTTACCCACTGGACCACCAGGGAAGTCCTTGTCTCTCTCATTCTTGTTTGACTTCACTCTTTAATGCAGACAGATTTCTCCATGGGATAGAGAATGCTGCCGTGGGGAACCCTAGATTCACAATTTTTTAGTGCTTCCTGCCAGGAGACCCCAGGGAGGGATTCTGATTGATCCTTCCTTGGGTCACAAGCCCATCCTTGGTCTCTGTGGCTGCTGTCCCCACTCCAGTCAAGAGGATGGAGCCATCACTAGTCTACCGTAGAACTTCTGGGCTTAGGATCCGTTACCAGAAGGGTGGGGAGAGGTCTGGGCCTGACAGTTAAAGACAATGGCCACCATGCATGTGAATTCTGTTGGAAAGGAGACCATTGATCTGGATTCTAATGTTCATGAATTGAGCCTCGTTTTCTCTGGCTCCTGCCGCAGCTGAGGTTCATCAGAAGATCAACACAGAGACGGCTTTACCTGTGCACAGAGTGGGCAGGCAGCCTCTCTGTGGAATGACTTCCACAGAAGAAGTCATTCTTTGGGTTAGGACAAGAGTCCAAATGGTTAATTACAATTCAGGAACCCATATAAGACGTCAGCCTTGTAATTCGTGGTGTCAATAGCCAAGCCAAACATTGTTATCCCTTATTTCTAGGGAGTTAGTGGTGGAGACTTAAAAAGTCTTTTTATGGAGGCATAAAATGGCAGTGAGGATCCTGCCTGGTGGCAGCTGAATTAATAAGTGAGGTGTGAAAGATGATATATTTCCACCAATCCTTCATAGTCCAATTAAATGTCACCTCCTCTCTGAAGCTTTTCACAGTCCCCTCATGAGGGCTAATAGTTAAAGTTCTATTCATAGAATGTTATGAGATTTTAGTGAGTTAATACATATGAAGCACTTAGAATGGCACTGGGCACATTGTGAGCACTCAATAATTGTTACTTTGATAGGATGAAAGGAAGACTATAGTAACAGTGGCTACTAAAAACAGATGTCACAGCCTTTCTATGTCCTGGGTCTGTATATGTTTTTCCACTTGATACATGTTAACTTTTGCTTTAAGAGCTTGCCTGGGAACCACACTATGGGAATTTCCGGTCCAAAATCACTGTGCTGGGGCTGGGTTATCTCATGCATGGCCATTTTTTGGCTGGGCTCCTATAAGAACTTTACAAAGTTTAGATAGCGTTTCTAACATTTTGTGCTTAAGTCTCACTGGTACATCTTGTTTAAAATGTAGTTTTCCTGAGTCCCACCTGAGAAATTCTGATTCAGTATTTCTAGGGGAGAGGCCCAGGAATGTCAATTTCTAACCATAGCTTTAGTGATTCTCCAGTAGGTGGTTTCATGGACTATGGTTTGAGAAAATGACCCAGAGGAAGGAGCAGTAAGGCTGAGGAGGGTTGAGGAAAATGAGAAGCACTTATTCTGTAGTTGGGACTTCCCAAAGTCCCAAAGTGTCCCCAACCAGGAAAAGAACTCCATCATGTTTCCCTTATGTGCCAGCCAGAATGAGTGTCACATAGGTGTGAAGCATCTACTGTACCTACTGGTCCACTCGGCTTATGGCCATCTGGGCCAGTGACAGGGTCACAGCTCTTCAAGCCATAAACTCAGAACTTATTCACTGTTGTGCTGCCCATCTGAAAGAGAGGATTGTAGTGGGTGGGGGCGTGGAGTGCTAGAAGTCTCATGGAATGAATGTCATTGTGGACATCATGGTGGATGCTCCCTAGGGTCCTGTTGTCTTGTATGAAGAGAATTCCAGGAAGGTTCAGGAATAGATTTTGAATGGTCAGATGCAATTCCAAAGACTCTGCTCTTTGGGTAGGAGTTGGTGTGTATTAAGGCAGCCTGTCAGAGGAACATGCATTACCAACTCTTATGCTTTTGTATTAAGCATTATTTCTCATCTTTACAGTCAGATTAATGGAGATTAGTGGTTCCACTTAAGAGTTTAAACATTGTGCTGACCCAAATTTTTGGAGCCATCATAACATGGTGCTATATGTTCAAAGCCTGGACCAGCTGGTAGTCAAGTGGGGGAGGGGGAGGTCTACATTTTCACAAAGTGATTTCATTAATTGTTTTGTGTAAGAAAGCTGGGGTGCCTCTTTATACATAATGCATATATGGCACTGTCCCTACTTTCCACACACTTAAATGCCCATCAGTCCTGTCCGGTGATGCTCCTTTGCTAAGAGGACATTTAATAATCAATGGTCACTCACGCTTGCCTCCCCTTGACTTCTGTGGGTGAAGCCCAGTCCCTGAAGTCCCAAATGGTTTCATTAATGTCTTTTATCCACTCAATAGACAAAAATAAACCTCTCCAAAGCTCTTAGAAACCCACCACCCTGTATGTAGGAGGGAAAAAGAGGACGGCTGTTAATAAATAAACTTAAATATCTCCACAGGAGCCCACAGCTGTGACCCAGAGAACATAAGAACCATACCCAGCCTTCCTTTCAGGTCAGAGTTACTTTTTATTCATTGACAGATTTAGTAATTGAAAACTCTATGTCTTAGTTCAGGCTACTATAACAAAATACCATAGATTCAGTGACTTAAGCAACAAACATTTATTTCACATCGTTCTGGAGGCTGCGAGGTCCAAGATCAAGGTAGTGACAGATTCTGTGTCAGAGAGGACCCTTTCCTGGTTTGCAGACTACCATCTTTTCGTTGTGTCCTCACATGGCCTTTTCCTTGGTGAGTGCACATTAGGGGAGAGAGAGGGAGATCTTGTGTCCCTTCCTCTTTGTATAAGGTATTAATCCCATCATGAGGGCCCCACCCTCATCTAATCCTAATCATCTTCCAAAGACCCCACCTCTAAATACCATCACAATTGGGGGTTAAGACTTCAACAGATGAATTTGCAGGGATGGAGGAGGGACACAATTCAGTCCATAGTACTCTATGGCTGTTATAAATTTGAAGAGGATGTCACACATGAATTCTACTTTAAAGTGAACTGTCTGTTTTCCTTGGCAAGTGTATTCAGGGCTATTAGGATATTCATTTGTATATCCTCAAAGTGGAAGAACTTGGTTGGAAACAGTCAAAACTTATTTGGAGCCAAATCTGGTGAATAAGATGAGTGATCAAGCTGGACAAGAGCATATTTGGCTAAAGACAAAATAATGTGACTGGTTTTGTTGCGTGGCCAGCAGGAGCCAGAGGTTACCAAGAAAGGAAGCCCCCAAATGCTTGGCATAATGGCTGCATCAATAGATACAAAGATTAGTATGGGGCAGAAAAGGAATCAGAATTTTGTGGAGGGGGGGTAGGTTTAAATTGAAAAGGCTCTGACCATCCCCTCTCCCCCAAATCCAGTTGTGAATCACTGGTCTAAACTGTCAAAGGGATGTCCTGGAAGATGAGCACTCATTTAATATGCAGGAGTATTTGTTCTAAGAAATGTTCTCTTTACCTTATAACCATACATGACATGGAAGAATTTTTTTTTAAAGTGACTTCATGGTTTTTTTTAGGAGTCTCTATAAATATCTTCATAGTTTTATCTTTCATAAAAAATTCCCCACAATACAAAGTATGTATAAAGTATATAAAGTAAACTGTTATTTTAACTACAACAGCATTAACCAATTCCCCTACAAATGCTGATGGTGTCAATAGCGTTGTGGAGAGAGGTAGTCATTGTCATTATTTTCTCATGTTATAGAGGAGGAATCTAAGACTCAGAGGGGAGAAGTTGCTTGGCAAAGGCCACACAGCTGGTAAAGGGCAGAGGCAGGATTAATTTACATGTGTATGACTTAAAATTCACGCTGATGGCAATAAGATTTCTGTCTTTAGCCCCATTTCCTGCAAATCAGGAGAGAAGGGAGGTGGGACTTGTTACAATCAAGTTTGTTTGGGCAGAGCTCTCCCTTTGGCCTGGTTCTTCAGGGAGCCCAGATGGAGCTCTTGAGGCTTGAAGATTCACATTAGCAGAGTGCTTTAAATGTTGGGTTGGAGATAAAACTTCATTAGTGCCGAAAGGCCTGGAATTCTTGCATAGAACCGGGGAACTGAGGGAAGTAAAGCAATACCATTTTCTTACTTCTGTTGGCCGTGATCGTTTGAAATATCTTTGCTGTGAAACATTAAAGTAGCAGTTAGGTTCCCTGTTATGCATTACTCCTCCTCTCTAACTCTGTGTGCTTCTGATAGTCTGGCTTTCTTGCTGTTTCCCTGATCTGATGCCCCACAGCAGTGTTAAATCTGTTCTCTGAAGTTACTGATACATCATTGAACTTACGGAATGCTCCAGAGTCCCCTTTATTCTGCCTCTTTCTTGAAGTAAGTCAGTTAGTGTACTTCAAGGATTTAACAGTTTCTGTCATTGGAGGTCTTCTCAGGCCTTGTTACTAAACGTGCAGTCAGTAGACCAACTAGAAGCATCAGCATCAGCATCACCTGGGAAATTACTAGGCAGAATCTTAGCCTCCACCCCAGACATGCTGAGTCAGAAGCTGCATTTTAATGAGACCCCTAGGTGACTTTTAAAATTTGAGAAGCAATGCTCTAATGAACCCACACAATATTTCTGTGCTCGTGGATGTCAGCCTTCTGACACAGGTGACACTCCCCAGGGGTCTGCGGTTGGTTTCGGGTGGGAGGGAACCTGGAAGAGAGGGAAAGCTTGGATTGGAAGACCCAAGGATTCCTGTTTCTTTCTTTCCTTCCTTTCTTTCCTCTGAGAGTCAAAACCACCCATATGAACTCTTTGGATATTATCTAATATGCTCCAGGCAAGGGGAAAGAAAGGTAAAATGATTGTTTTCTTATAATCATGCATTCTTAAAAAGGAAAGAGATTTGGATAGCTTCTGTTTACTTCCTTGAATAGAAGTTTCTTCTATAGCATCTCAGACACACAACATCCTGCCCTTGTTCAAATACGTCCAACGTTGGGGAGCTCACTGCTTGCTGGGCAATCGTTTCCCTTTTTTCTTTCCAACAAACATTTGTCAAGTGCCTCCTGGGGGTCAGGCTGTGTTAGGGCATAAAGAAAAAGATGTCAGTCTGTTCCTATCCTCAGGTGGTTAACAGTTTGTAACGTCAGCTCCATGAACGTATCATACCTCTCTAAGTCTTCCCCAGGCCAATTAAATCTATGGTGGTATGTATATACATACCAGTTTTGGAATTAGTGTCGAGTATAAATCCTAGCTGTATAATCTTGGATCCCTCTGAGCCTCAGTTGTTTCATCGATATTAGGATTATTTTGTTGGTAACAATAACACAGCTCTGATTAGCATTAGCAAAAAGGAAGATTTATTGGCCCATGGAATCAAAGGAATGGTTGAACAGACAAAACAAAACAGCTAGGCTTCAAGAACTGCTGCAAACCAAGACTAGGAATCCACGTAGTTCTGTCTCTTTCTGCTTGCCTTGACTATTGACTTTAGTCTCCAGAGTGGGAAGTATGACTACATCTTACAACTCTGAGGGCCTCTAAGGAAGTAATTAAGTTTAAATGAGGTCATAAGGATCTGAGAGGATTTGTGCCTTTATGAGAAGAAACATCAGAAAGCTTGATTTCCTTCTGTTCACACATGCACAAAGGAAAGGCCATGTGAAGACACAACAAGAAGGCAACCGTCAACAAGCCAGGAAGAGAGACCTCACCAGAAACCCACCATGCTGGCATCTTGACCTTGGACTGTCACCCTCCAGAACTGTGAGAAAATAAATTTCTATTGCTTAAGCCACTCAGTTTGTGATATTATTATGGTACTCTGAGCAGACTAATACAATTTGCCTTTCCCCAGTGAGTAATGGAGTGGGACTTCTTTTCATGTACTTTATATACCTTCTTGGGAGAAATGCTAGTTCAAATCCTTTGCCCATTTTGAAATTTTTTTTTTAATCTTTCTGTTTAATCTTTCTGTAGGAGGAATTGTTTTTCATTTGTTTTATAATTTCTTGTCCTTTTATTACAGATTATTTCTTTTTCATCCCCAAATCCAGTCAACCACTGGTTCTCACTCCCACTTATCACTTGAATGTATCCTCACTGCTGCTGCTGTTATCCAGGCTACAATCCCCCCTCCTTTACTGCTTTTGCCTGTTTTCTGTCCCTGCCTGGATCCATTCTCCATACCACAAACAGAATATCAAGTTCATCATGTCACTGCCCTACTCAAAACCATTCAGTTGGTCTCTAATTCCTTGTAATGAATTTTAAACTCCTTTACATGGCTTTTAAGACCCTCCATAATTTGCCTCCTATCTACTCATACCTCCAGCTATTCTCCCCCTAAAAATCTAGAGCATCTCTCTCTCTCTCTCTCTCTCTCTCTCTCTCTCTCCAGGGATACACTGGGGTACATTTCAAAGTCAGTTCAGACATCACTATACTTCACACTAAACCATTTCAGCATGCATGTCATTAATTTATATTTTTATGTAAAATTTATACACAATAAAATGCACAAATCTTAAGTGCATTATTTGATGACTTTAACCAATGCCTGCAACTGTGTATTCCAACCCCCTGTCAAGATCTAGAACACTACTACCATCCCAGAAAGCTTCCTCATGCCCCATCTTGTCAGTCCCCAACTGAACAACCCCTGTCTACACACTCCTAATACTCAGCTCAACCAGGGGCTAGTATTGTTCTGATTTTTGTCTCCATAAATTAATTTTGCCTTTTCCATAACTTCATTCTTTTGTTAAGGCTTCTTTCTTTCCCTCAGTATGATGCTGAGATTCATCCAATTTGTTGCAGTATCAGTAGGTGGTTTTCTTTTCTTTTTTTGGTTGTTACTAAGTGGTATTTTACTGTATGCCTATAACATAGTTTAATTATCCACTCTCCTCTTGATGAACATCTGGGCTATCTCTAGTTTTGGGCTTTTATGAGTAAAGCTGCTATAAATATTCCTGTACAAGTCTTTTTTGTGGACGTGTTTTCATTTCTCTTGGGTAGCTATTTAGGCCTGAAATTCCTGGGTCATATGGTAGGTCTATATTTTGTAAGAAACTGCTCAACTATTTTCCAAAATTGTTGTACCATCTTACATTCCTATCAATGATGTATGAGAGTTTTAGTTGCTCCACATTATTGTCAGGATTTGATGTTGTCAATCTTTTTAATTTTAACCATTATGGTGACATTGTGGCTTTAATTTATGTTTCTCTAATGACTAGTGTTGAAAAATATTATTAGTGTTTACTAGCCATTTGTATATCTTCTTGTGTGAAGTATCTATTGAAATCTTTTTTTTTTTTTGGCCACGCCATGCGCCATGTGGGATCTTAACTTCCCGACTAGGGATTGAACCCATGCCCCCTGCATTGGGAATGAGGAGTCCTAACCACTGGACTGCCAGAGAAGTCCCTCTGTTGAAATCTTCTGCTCATTTAAAAAAGTCAGGTTTAATGCAGTATAGTTTACATACAATAAAATTCACCTTTTTTAGGTGTATTTTTTATGAATTTTGAAAACATAGTCGTATAACTATCACAATCATCAAAATATAGTTACCATCACTGCAAAATTTTCCTTGTGCCTCTTTGTAATTTATACCTTCTCCCCGCCCCCTGCTCCTGCAACCACTAATCTATGTTCTGTTCCTAAGGTTTTACCTTTTCCAGAATGTCGTACATATAGAATCATGTAGTATATAGACATCTGATTTTATTGCCCAATTTTAATTTTGTTGTTTGTCTCCTTACTGAGTTGTAGGTTTTCTTATGTATTCCAGATACCAGTTTTTTGTCAGACATGTTTGGTGAATATTTTCTTCCAGGGTGTGGTTTGCCTATTCTTTTTCTTTTTTTTTTTTTTAATGTATGTCAATTTTATTTCCATTTTTTTAAAATCAGTCATCAATTTTATACACATCACTTTATACATGTCAATCCCAATCGCCCAATTCAGCACACCACCATCCCCACCCCACCACAGTTTTCCCCCCTTGGTGTCCATACATTTGTTCTCTACATCTGTGTCTCAACTTCTGCCCTGCAACCCGGTTCATCTGTACCATTTTTCTAGGTTCCACATACATGCGTTAAGATACGATATTTGTTTTTCTCTTTCTGACTTACTTCATTCTGTATGACAGTCTCTAGATCCATCCATGTCTCAACAAATAACTCAATTTCGTTCCTTTTTATGGCTGAGTAATATTCCATTGTATATATGTACCACTTCTTCTTTATCCATTCGTCTGTCGATGGGCATTTAGGTTGCTTCCATGACCTGGCTATTGTAAATAGTGCTGCAATGAACATTCGGGTGCATGTGTCTTTTTGAATTATGGTTTTCTCTGGGTATATGCCCAGTAGTGGGATTGCTGGGTCATATGGTAATTCTATTTTTATTTTTTTAAGGAACCTCCATATTGTTCTCCATAGTGGCTGTATCAATTTACATTCCCACCAACAGTGCAAGAGGGTTCCCTTTTCTCCACACCCTCTCCAGCATTTGTTGTTTGTAGATTTTCTGATGATGCCCATTCTAACTGGTGTGAAGTGATACCTCATTGTAGTTTTGATTTGCATTTCTCTAATAATTAGTGATGTTGAGCATCTTTTCATGTGCTTCTTGGCCATCTGCATGTCTTCTTTGGAGAAATGTCTATTTAGGTCTTCTGCCCATTTTTGGATTGGGGTGTTTGTTTCTTTAATATTGAGCTGAATGGGCTGTTTATATATTTTGGAGATTAATCCTTTGTCCGCTGATTCATTTGCAAACATTTTCTCCCAGTCTGAGGGTTGTCTTTTCGTCTTGTTTATGGTTTCCTTTGCCGTGCAAAAACTTTGAAGTTTCATTAGGTCCCATTTGTTTATTTTTGTTTTTATTTCCATTACTCTAAGAGGTGGATCAAAAAAGATCTTGCTGTGATTTATGTCAAAGAGTGTTCTTCCTATGTTTTCCTCTAAGAGTTTTATAGTGTCCAGTCTTACATTTAGGTCTCTAATCCATTTTGAGTTTATTTTTGTGTATGATGTTAGGGAGTATTCTAATTTCATTCTTTTACATGTAGCTGTCCAGTTTTCCCAGCACCACTTATTGAAGAGACTGTCTTTTCTCCATTGTATATCTTTGCCTCCTTTCTCATAGATTAGTTGACCATAGGTGCATGGGTTTATCTCTGGGCTTTCTATCTTGTTCCATTGATCTATGTTTCTGTTTTGGTGCCAGTACCATATTGTCTTGATTACTGTAGCTTTGTAGTATAGTCTGAAGTCAGGGAGTCTGATGCCTCCAGCTCCATTTTTTTCCCTCAAGACTGCTTTGGCATTCGGGGTTTTTGTGTCTCCATACAAATTTTAAGATGATTTGTCCTAGTTCCGTAAAAAATGCCATGGGTAACTTGATAGGGATTGCATTGAATCTGTAGATTGCTTTGGGTAGTATAGTCATTTTCACAATGTTGATTCTCCCAATCCAAGAACATGGTATATCTCTCCATCTGTTGGTATCATCTTTAATTTCTTTCATCAGTGTCTTATAGTTTTCTGCATATAGGTCTTTTGTCTCCCTAGGTAGGTTTATTCCTAGGTATTTTATTCTTTTTGTTGCAATGGTAAATGGGAGTGTTTCCATAATTTCTCTTTCAGATTTTTCATCATTAGTGTATAGGAATGCAGGAGATTTCTGTGCATTAATTTTGTATCCTGCAACTTTTCCAAATTCACTAATTAGCTCTAGCAGTTTTCTGGTGGCAGTTTTAGGATTCTCTATGTATAGTATCATGTCATCTGCAAACAGTGACAGTTTTACTTCTTCTTTTCCAATTTGTATTCCTTTTATTTCTTTTTCTTCTCTGATTGCCGTGGCTAGGACTTCCAGAACTATGTTGAATAATAGTGGTGAGAATGGACATCCTTGTCTCGTTCCTGATCTTAGAGGAAATGCTTTCAGTTTTTCACCGTTGAGAATGATGTTTGCTGTGGGTTTGTCATATATGGCCTTTATTATGTTGAGGTAGGTTCCCTCTATGCCCACTCTCTGGAGAGTTTTTATCATAAATGGGTGTTGAATTTTGTCAAAAGCTTTTTCTGCGTCTATTGAGATGATCATATGGTTTTTATTCTTCAATTTTTTAATATGGTGTATCACATTGATTGATTTACATATATTGAAGAATCCTTGCATCCCTGGGATAAATCCCACTTGATCGTGGTGTATGATCCTTTTAATGTGTTGTTGGATTCTGTTTGCTAGTATTTTGTTGAGGATTTTTGCATCTATATTGATCAGTGATATTGGTCTGTAATTTTCTTTTTTTGTAGTGTCTTTGTCTGGTTTTGGTATCAGGGTGATGGTGGCCTCATAGAATGAGTTTGGGAGTGTTCCTTCCTCTTCAAATTTTTGGAAGAGTTTGAGAAGGATAGGTGTTAGCTCTTCTCTAAATGTTTGATAGAATTCACCTGTGAAGCCATGTGGTCCTGGACTTTTGTTTGTTGGAAGATTTTTAATCAGAGTTTCAATTTCATTGCTTGTGATTGGTCTGTTCATATTTTCTGTTTCTTCCTGGTTCAGTCTTGGAAGGTTATACCTTTCTAAGAATTTGTCCATTTCTTCCAAGTTGTCCATTTTATTGGCATAGAGTTGCTTGTAGTAGTCTCTTGGGATGCTTTGTATTTCTGCAGTGTCTGTTGTAACTTCTCCTTTTTCATTTCTGATTTTATTGATTTGAGTCCTCTCCCTCTTTTTCTTGATGAGTCTGGCTAATGGCTTATCAATTTTGTTTATCTTCTCAAAGAACCAGCTTTTAGTTTTATTGATCTTTGCTATTGTTTTCTTTGTTTCTACTTCATTTATTTCCGCTCTGATCTTTATGATTTCTTTCCTTCTGCTAACTTTGGGTTTTGTTTGTTCTTCTTTCTCTAGTTTCTTTAGGTGTAAGGTTAGATTGTTTACTTGAGCTTTTTCTTGTTTCCTTAGGTAGGCTTGTATAGCTATAAACTTCCCTCTTAGAACTGCTTTTGCTGCATCCCATAGGTTTTGGGTCTTCGTGTTTTCATTGTCATTTGTCTCTAGGTGTTTGCTGATTTCCTCTTTGATTCCTTCAGTGATCTCTTGGTTATTTAGTAACGTATTGTTTAGCCTCCATGTGTTTGTGTTTTTTACGATTTTTTTCCCTGTAATTCATTTCTAATCTCATAGCGTTGTGGTAAGAAAAGATGCTTGATATGATTTCAATTTTCTTAAATTTACTGAGGCTTGATTTGTGACCCAAGATGTGATCTATCCTGGAGAATGTTCCGTGCACACTTGAGAAGAACGTGTAACCTGCTGTTTTTGGATGGAATGTCCTATAAATATCAGTTATATCTATCTGGTCTATTGTGTCATTTAAAGCTTCTGTTTCCTTATTTATTTTCATTTTGGATGATCTGTCCATTGGTGTAAGTGAGGTGTTAATGTCTCCCACTATTATTGTGTTTCTGTCAATTTCCTCTTTTATAGCTGTTAGCAGTTGCCTTATGTATTGAGGTGCTCCTATGTTGGGTGCATATATATTTATAATTGTTATATCTTCTTGGATTGATCACTTGATCATTATGTAGTGTCCTTCCTTGTCTCTTGTAACATTCTTTATTTTAAAGTCTATTTTATCTGATATGAGTATAGCTACTCCAGCTTTCTTTTGATTTCCATTTGCATGGAATATCTTTTTCCATCCCCTCACTTTCAGTCTGTATGTGTCCCTAGGTCTAAAGTGGGTCTCTTGTAGACAACATACATAAGGGTCTTGTTTTTGTATCCATTCAGCAAGCCTGTGTCTTTTGGTTGGAGCATTTAATCCATTCACGTTTAAGGTAATTATCGATATGTATGTTCCTGTGACCATTTTCTTAATTGTTTTGGGTTTGTTTTTGTAGGTCCTTTTCTTCTCTTGTGTTTCCCACTTAGAGAAGTTCCTTTAGCATTTGTTGTAGAGCTGGTTTGGTGGTGCTGAATTCTCTTAGCTTTTGCTTGTCTGTAAAGCTTTTGATTTCTCCATCAAATCTAAATGAGATCCTTGCTGGGTAGAGTAATCTTGGTTGTAGGTTCTTCCCTTTCATCACTTTAAGTATATCATGCCACTTCCTTCTGGCCTGTAAAGTTTCTGCTGAGAAATCAGCTGTTAACCTTATGGGAGTTCCCTTGTATGTTATTTGTCATTTTTCCCTTGCTGCTTTCAATAATTTTTCTTTGTCTTTAATTTTTGCCACTTTGATTACTATGTGTCTCAGTTTGTTTCTCCTTGGGTTTATCCCGTATGGGACTCTCTGTGCTTCCTGGACTTTGGTGGCTATTTCCTTTCCCATGTTAGGGAAGTTTTCGACTATAATCTCTTCAAATATTTTCTCTGGTCCTTTCTCTCTCTCTTCTCCTTCTGGGGCCCCTATAATGCAAATGTTGTTGCATTTAATGTTGTCCCAGAGGTCTCTTAGGTTGTCTTCATTTCTTTTCATTCTTTTTCCTTTATTCTGTTCCGCAGCAGTGAATTCCACCATTCTGTCTTCCAGGTCACTTATCCGTTCTTCTGCCTCAGTTATTCTGCTATTGATTCCTTCTAGTGTAATTTTCTTTTCAGTTATTGTATTGGTCATCTCTGTTTGTTTGTTCTTTAATCCTTCTAGGTCTTTGTTAATCATTTCTTGCATCTTCTCAATCTTTGCTTCCATTCTTATTCCGAGGTCCTGGATCATCTTCACTATCATTATTCTGAATTCCTTTTCTGGAAGGTTGCCTATCTCCACTTCATTTAGTTGTTTTTCTGGGGTTTTTTCTTGTTCCTTCATCTGGTATATAGCCCTCTGCCTTTTCATCTTGTCTATCTTTCTGTAACTGTGTTTTTTGTTCCACAGGCTGCAGGATTGTAGTTTTTCTTGCTTCTGCTGTTTGCCCTCTGGTGGTTGAGGCTATCTAAGAGGCTTGATGGGAGGCTCTGGTGGTGGGTAGAGCTGACTGTTGCTGTGGCGGTCAGAGCTCCTTAAAACTTTAATCCACTTGACTGTTAATGGGTGGGGCTGGGTTCCCTCCCTGTTGGTTGTTTTGCGCGAGGCAACCCAACACTGGAGCCTACCTGCGCTCTTTGGTGGGGCTAATGGCAGACTCTGGGAGGGCTCAGGCCAAGGCGTACTTCCCAGAACCTCCGCTGCCAGTGTCCTTGTCCCCACGGTGAAACAGAGCCAGCCCCTGCCTCTGCAGGAGACCCTCCAACACTAGCAGGTAGGTCTGGTTCAGTCTCCCCCAGGGTCACTGCTCCTTCCCCTGGGTCCCGATGTGCACACTATTCCATGTGCACCCTCCAACAGTGGGGTCTCTGTTTCCCCCAGTCCTGTCAAAGTCCTGCAATCAGTTCCCACTAGGCTTCAAAGTCTGATTCTCTATGAATTCCTCCTCCCGTTGCCGGACCCCCAGGTTGGGAAGCCTGACGTGGGGCTCAGAACCTTCACTCCAGTGGATGGACTTCTGTGGTATAAGTGTTCGCCAGCCTGTGAGTCAACCACCCAGCAGTTATGGGATTTGATTTTACTCTGATTGAGCTCCTCCTACCGTCTCACTGTGGCTTCTCCTCTGTCCTTGGACGTGGGGTATCCTCCTTGGTGAAGTCCAGTGTCTTCCTGTCGATGATTGTCCAGCAGCCAGTTGTGATTCTGGTGCTCTCGCAAGAGGGAGTGAGAGCACGTCCTATTCTTTTTCTAAATGGTATCTTTTGGTGATCAGAAATTTAAAATTTGGATAAAGTCCAATCTGTCAATTTTTTGTGTGGTCATTGCTTTCTGTGCCCTAAGAAAACTTTGCCTACCCACAGATTACAAAGACATTCTTCTATGTATTTTTCTAGAAACTTTATTGTTTTAGCTTTTTATATTTAGTTCTATAATCCATCTCAAATTAATTTTTGTTTATGATGTGAGTTAGGGCCAAGGTTCATTTTTCATTTTTTCTCTAGTCCCTTAGTCAGAATCAACTTCCCAACTTGTGCTTCCACAGCATGCTCTGCTCTGTTATAGGCACTCATAATGTCCACTTTCCAGTATGTACTTTCCAATTTTTGTGGACTCATTGCTTCTTCAATTAGACTGTCAATTTCTTGTGGGCAAGGCCACGTGTTATATATATAAGGAAGGAGAGAAGATAGTGTTAATGAAATAAGTTTTGGGGTCTCGTGGACTTAGAATTTGATCCAGACTCCATCACATAACAGGTGTGTGAGTCTAGGAAGATCTTAACACGTCTTATTTGTTCAGGAAGCATTTAGGGTCTACCATGTGTCTGGCATGGGACTAGGTGGTGAGGTCACAGAGATAAATACAACTCAGGCAGGCTATGAAGAGCTCCACTCAGGTGGGGAGGGGGATTATGGAAAAAGTCATTATTAAACAATGGGCTAAGTGCTGTGAGAGAAACATGAATAGGTGGTTATGAGATTAGAGAGAATGGGGAACAGCTTCCCAATGGAGGTAAAGCCAGGCCCGGATGTCAGTGGATGAGTAGAAGTTAACCAGGAAAAGGAGGATGGGGCAGGGATTTCCTGGTGGAGCGAGCAGCAAAGGCAAAGGTTCTGATGCGAGATTCCTTGACTAAAACCTAAAGATTACACATCATAGAGTTGTCTCAAGGATTTTATGAGATAACAACTGTGACACAAGGTTGCACTGAATGGGACATACTAATGCTGAACAAATTATTTATTGTTTATCTGAAATTCAAATTTTACTGGGCATCCTGTATTTTTTTAAAAATACATCTTTATTGGAGTAAAATTGCTTCACAATACTGTGTTAGATTCTGTTGTACAGCAAAGTGAATCAGCCATGTTCATACGTATATCCCCATATACCCTCCCTCTTGAGCCTCCCTCCTACCATCCCTATCCCACCCCTCTATGTCATCGCAAAGCACTGAGCTGATCTCCCTGTGCTATGCTGCTGCTTCCCACTAGCTATCTATTTTATGTTTGGTAGTGTAGGTATGTTGATGCTACTCTCACTTTGCCCCAGTTTCTCCCTCCCCTCCCCATGCCCTCAAGTCCATTCTCTATGTCTTTATTCCTGCCCTGCCACTAGGTTCATCAGTATCATTTTTTTTCTCTAGATTCCATATATATGCATTAGCATATGGTATTTGTTTTTCTCCTTCTGACTTACTTCACTCTGTATGACAGACTCCAGGTCCATCCACTTCACTACAAGTAACTCAATTTCGTTTCTTTTTATGGCTGAGTAATATTCCATTGTATATATGTGCCACACTTTCTTTATCTATTCATCTGTTGATGGACACTTAGGTTGGTTCCATGTCCTGGCTATTGTAAATAGTGCTGCAATGAACATTGTGGTACATGTCTCTCTTTGAATTATGGTTTTCTTAGGGTATATGTCAGTAGTGGGATTGCTGGGTCATATGATAGTTCTATTTTTAGTTTTATAAGGAACCTCCATACTGTGCTCCATAGTGGTTGTATCAATTTACATTCCCATCGACAGTGCAGGAGGGTTCCATTTTCACCATACCCTTTCCAGCATTTATTGTTTCTAGATTTTTTGAGGATGGCCATTCTGACCAGTGTGAGGTGATACCTCATTGTAGTTTTGATTTGCATTTCTCTAATAATTAGTGATGTTGAGCAGCTTTTCATGTGCTTCTTGCCCATCTGTATGTCTTCTTTGGTGAAATGCCTATTTAGGTCTTCCACCCATTTTTGGATTGGGTTGTTTTTTTGATATTGAACTCAATGAGTTGTTTGTATATTTTTGAGATTAATCCTTTGTCCGTTGTTTCATTTGCAAATATTTTTTCCCACTCTGAGGGTTGTTTATTCATCTTGTTTATGGTTTCCTTTGCTGTGCAAAAGCTTTTAAGTTTAATTAGGTCCATTTGTTTATTTTTGTTTTTATTTTCATTACTCTAGGAGGTGGGTCCAAAAAGATCTTGCTGTGGTTATGTCAAAGAGTGTTTTTCCTATGTTTTCCTCTAAGAGTTTGATAGTGTCTGGTCTTACATTTAGGTGTTTAATCCATTTGGAGTTTATTTTTGTGTATGGTGTTAGGTAGTGTTCTAATTTCTTTCTTTTACATGTAGCTGTCCAGTTTTCCCAGAACCACTTATTGAAGAGACCGTCTTTTCTCCATTGTATATCCTTGCCTCCTTTCTCATAGATTAGTTGACCATAGATGCGTGGGTTTATCTCTGGGTTTTCTATCCTGTTCCATTGATCTATGTTTCTGTTTTTGTGCCAGTACCACATTGTCTTGATTACTGTAGCTTTGTAGTATAGTCTGAAGTCAGGGAGTCTGATTCCTCCAGCTCTGTGTTTTTCCCTCACACCTGCTTTGGCTATTAGGGGTCTTTTGTGTCTCCATACAAATTTTAAGTTTTTTTGTTCTAGTTCTGTAAAAAATGTCATTGGTAATTTGATAAGGATGGCATTGAATCTGTAGATTGCTTTGGGTAGTATAGTCATTTTCACAATATAGATTCTTCCAATCCAAGAACATGGTATATCTCTCCATCTGTTTATGTCATCTTTAATTTCTTTCATCAGTGTTTTATAGTTTTCTGAGTACAAGTCTTTCACCTCCTTAGGTAGGTTTATGCCTAGGTATTTTATCCTTTTTGTTGCAATGGTAAATGGAAGTGTTTCCTTAATTTCTCTTTCAGATCTTTTATCGTTAGTGTATAGGAATGCAAGTGATTTCTGTGCATTAATTTTGTATGCTGCAACTTTACGAAATTCACTGATTAGTTCTAGTAGTTTTCTGGTGGCATCTTTAGGATTCTTTAAATTTAGTATCTTGTCATCTGCAAACAGTGACAGTTTTACTTCTTCTTTCCCAATTTGTATTCCTTTTATTTCTTTTTTCCTCTGATTTCTCTGGCTAGGACTTCCAAAATTATGTTGAATAATTGTGGTGAGAGTGGACATCCTTGTCTTGGTCCTGATCTTAGAGGAAATGGTTTCAGTTTTTCACCATTGAGAATGATGTTTGCTATGGGTTTGTTGTATATGACCTTTATTATGTTGAGGTAGGTTCCCTCTATGCCCACTTTCTGGAGAGTTTTTATCATAAATGGCTGGTGAATTTTGTCAAAAGCTTTTCCTGCATCTATTGAGATGATCATATGGTTTTTATTCTTCAATTTGTTAATATGGTGTATCACATTGATTGATTTGTGTATATTGAAGAATCCTTGTATCCCTAGGATAAATCCCACTTGATCATGGTGTATGATCCTTTTAATGTGTTGTTGGATTCTGTTTGCTAGTATTTTGTTGAGGATTTTTGCATCTATATTCATCAGTGATATTGGTCTGTAATTTTCTTTTTTTGTAGTATCTTTTTCTGGTTTTG
The DNA here is from genome assembly GCF_965194805.1 of Balaenoptera borealis. NCBI lineage: Eukaryota > Metazoa > Chordata > Mammalia > Artiodactyla > Balaenopteridae > Balaenoptera > Balaenoptera borealis. The sequence goes on along the minus strand of NC_138875.1, from coordinate 26,236,770 downwards.
GTATCAGGGTGATGGTGGCATCATAGAATGAGGTTGAGAGTGTTCCTTCCTCTGCAATTTTTGGGAAGAGTTTGAGAAGGATCAGTGTTAGCTCGTCTCTAAATGTTTGATAGAATTCACCTGTGAAGCCATCCGTTCCTGGACTTGTTTGTTGGTAGATTTTTAACCACAGTTTCAATTTCATTAATTGTGATCAGTCTGTTCATATTTTCTATTTCTTCCTGGTTCAGTCTTGGAAGGTTATACCTTTCTAAGAATTTGTCCATTTCTTCCAGGTTGTCCATTTTATTGGCATAGTGTTGCTTGTAGTAGTCTCTTAAGATGCTTTGTATTTCTGTGGTGTTTGTTGTAACTTCTCCTTTTTGATTTCTAATTTTATTGATTTGAGTCCTCTCCCTGTTTTGCTTGATGAGCTTGGCTAATGGTTTATCAACTTTTTTTATCTTCTCAAAGAACCAGCTTTTAGTTTTATTGATCTTTGCAATTGTTTTCTTTGTTTCTATTTCATTTATTTCTGCTCTGATCTTTATGCTTTCTTTCCTTCTACTAACGTTGGGTTTTGTTTGTTCTTCTTTCTCTAGTTCCTTTAGGTGTAAGATTAGATTGTTTGAGATGTTTGTTGTTTCTTGAGGTAGGATTACATTGCTATAAAATTCACTCTTAGAACTGCTTTTGCTGCCCACAGGTTTTAGATCATCGTGTTTTCATTGTCATTTGTCTCTAGGTATTTTTTGATTTACTCTTTGATTTCTTCAGTGATCTCTTGGTTATTTAGTAACGTATTGTTTAGCCTCCATGTGTTTTTGTTTTTTGCATTTTTTCCCCTGTAATTGATTTCCAATCTCATAGCATTGTGGTCAGAAAAGATGTTTGATATGATTTCAATTTTCTTAAATTTACTGAGGCTTGATTTGTGACCTAAGATGTGATCTATCCTGGAGAATGTTCCTTGCCCCTTGAGAAGAAAGTGTAATGTGCTGTTTTTGGATGGAATGTCCCATAAATATCAATTAAATCTATCTGGTCTATTGTGTCATTTAAACTTGTGTCTCCTTATTAATTTTCTGTTTGGATGATCTGTTCATTGGTGTAAGTGAGGTGTTAAAGTCCCCCACTATTATTGTGTTGCTGTTGATTTCCTCTTTTATTGCTGTTAGCAGTTGCCTTATGTATTGAGGTGCCCCTATGTTGGGTGCGTATATATTTATACTTGTTATATCTTCTTCTTGGATTGATCCCTTGATCATTATGTAGTGTCCTTCATTGTCTCTTGTAACATTCTTTATTTTAAAGTCTGTTATATCTGATATGAGTATTGCTAATCCAGCTCTCTTTTGATTTCCATTTGCATGGAATATCTTTTTCCATCCCCTCACTTTCAGTCTGTATGTGTCCCTAGGTCTGAAGTGGGTCTCTTGTAGACAGCATATATATGGGTCTTGTTTTTGTATCTATTCAGCGAGTCTGTGTCTTTTTGTTGGAGCATTTAATCCATTCACGTTTAAGGTAATTATCGATATGTATGTTCCTATTACCATTTTCTTAGTTGTTACGGGTTTGTTTTTGTAGGTCCTTTTCTTCTCTTATATTTCCCAGTTAGAGAAGTTCCTTTAGCGTTTGTTGTATAGCTGGTTTGGTGGTGCTGAATTCTCTTAGCTTTTGCTTGTCTGTAAAGCCTTTGATTTCTCCGTCGAATCTGAATGAGATCCTTGTCGGCTAGAGTAATCTTGGTTGTAGGTTCTTCCCTTTCCTCACTTTAAATATATCGTGCCAATCCCTTCTGGCTTGTAGAGTTTCTGCTGAGAAATCAGCTGTTAACCTTATGGGAGTTCCCTTGTATGTTATTTGTCTTTTTTCCTTGTTGCTTTCAGTAATTTTGGTTTGTCCTTAATTTTTGTTAATTTGACTACTATGTGTCTCCACGTGTTTCTCCTTGGGTTTATCCTGCCTGGGACTCTCTCTGCTTCCTGGACTTTGGTGGCTATTTCCTTTCCCATGTTAGGGAAGTTTTCAACTATAATCTCTTCAAATATTTTCTCGGGTCCTTTCTATCTCTCTTATCCTTCTGGGACCCCTATAATCCGAATGTTTTTGTGCTTAGTGTTGTCCCAGAAGTCTCTTAGGCTGTCTTCATTTTTTTTCATTCTTTTTCCTTTATTCTGTTCTATGGCAGTTAATTCCACCATTCTGTCTTCCAGGTCACTTATCCGTGCTTTTAATATTTTTTCTTTGAACTTAGTTTTTGTTAGCTTGATTAATATATGTCTTAGTGTGTTTTTCCTAGGGTTTATCCTGTATGGGACTTGTCCTTGTGGACTTGGGTGACTACTTCCTTTCCCATGTTAAGGAGGTTTTTGACTATAATCTCTTCAAATATTTCCTCAGACCCTTTCTTTATCTTTCCTTCTTCTGGGACCCCTATAATTCGAAATTTTGTGCATTTAGTGTTGTCCCATAGGTCTCTGAGGTTGTCTTCAATTCTTTTCATTCTTTTTTCTTTATTCTGCTCCTCGGCAGTTGTTTCCACCATTTTGTCTTCCAGCTCACTTATTCGTTCTTCTGCCTCATTTATTCTGTTATTTATTCCTTCTAGTGTATTTTTCTTTTCAGTTATTGTGTTGTTCATCTCTGTTTGTTCTTTAGCTCTTCTAGATCTTTGTTAAACATTTCTTGTATTTTCTCACTCTGTTCCTCCATTCTATTTCTGAGATTTTGGATCATCTTTTCTATCATTACTCTGAATTATTTTTCAGGTAGATTGTCTATTTCCTCTTCATTTTTTTGGTCTTGTAAGTTTTTACCTTGCTCCCTCACCTGTGACATATTTTTTTGCCCTCTCATTTTTTTTTTTTTTTTTTTGATGGGTGGGATTGTGTTCCTGTCTTACTGGTTGATTGGCCCGAGGCTTTCAACACTGGAGTTTGTCAGCTGTTGGCTAGAGCTGGGTCTTTGTGCCGAGATGAACACCTCTGGGAGACTTCACACTGGTGAATATTCCCTGGGGTCTGAGGTTCTCTGTTAGTCCAGTGGTTCAGACTAGGAGCTCCCACCGCAGGAACTTCAGCCCAACCCCAAACTCTGAACCAAGATCCTGTAAGCTGCGTGGGTTGGCAAAAAATAAAAAAAATAAAAAAAATAGGAGAACAATAACAAAGAATAAAAAATAAAATTAGACTGGGAAATGGTTCACTTGGGGGTTCCTCCTGTCTCCTTGGGCATTGAGGTTCCCCACCAGTGTCCGGCATGTGCTCTAGTTGTGGGGAAATGCGAACTCCATGTCTTCCCACACTACCATCTTGACCCCGTCCCTCCACATCCTGTATTTTTATTTACTAAAACTGGCAGTCTATTTATTTATTTATTTATACTTTTAAATGGAAATATAGTTGATTTACAGTGTTTTAAGTGTACAGCAAAGTGATTCAGTTATATATATATATATATATATATATATATAAATAAATATATGTATCTTTTTCATATTCTTTTCCATTATACGTTATTACAAGATATTGAATATAGTTCCCTGTGCTCTATAGTAGGTCCTTGTTGTTTTAAAACTGGCAGTCTTAATGTGACGGCACTTACCCCAGTACCTGACACCAATATATTTAGTAGTACCTGACACCCAGTATATACAGTAGACACCCAATAAATATATGTTAAATTTAACTTTAAGTTGTTTAACTCTATAGTGGGGGAAGAGGAATAAACCTAAAGGTAGGAGGAGTTATAAAGTGTAACAGAGAATTTAGCCCTTGATATCATTGAAAGTTTCCTTTTCAGGAGTAAAGGCATTTCCTGCCAAGTGCAAAATTTGTGTTTAAATAAGTCCTCCTTCATGGTTAGAAATGTTCCCAGAATGATGCTGATGGGCTTCTGGATGATGGCGGTCCTTCAACATGAACAGTGGGCATAGTTCTGGTGTTAGTGGACCAGAAAGGAGGTGCTATGCACAGTTTTGCTCCAGGGAATGTAATTTAAATATTCTTCCTTTCTCTTTCTTCTTTGTAGTCTGCAGAGTTTTAAAAATCCGGGTGACCACTTGTAGAAAAAATTTGGTACTAAAGCACCCCAAGAACCATGCAGCTTGGTTCCCTACCCTGGCTCCCATCTGAGCCCTCTTGGGAGTCTGAATCATCCCCCCACCACCCCTCTTCTGGCCACCCCAAGGGCCCAGATCCCAGGATCATGCTTCCTGACCCTCTGTAGGAGGGGAGTCAGGGTGCTTCCAGCCCTAGGTGATATGGCTGCGTCTAGATGTGCTTAACAAATTGCCTGTTCACTCAATTACATTTTATTTAATCATCTGTAATCATATAAATTATGCCTGATGGTAGTAAATGTTCATGTCAGTTCTTAATTACACATTGATTAATTGGCTGGGGTGACCTGTATTACTACTTATATAAGAATATATGAAGATGATGATAAATTAGGACTGGCGATGCTGAACCCAGGAACATGGAAAATTTCCAATTGTATCCCACTTTTTGGGGATGGGGAAGCCATTCCCCCTTCCCTGTCTTATTCATATTAGATGCCTCCAGGAGGGTTTGCATTGTATTGATTGGTTGATTTTGGTAACATCTGAGTCAAGAAATATTTATTATTATTTAGTTAGTGTGTGTGTGTGTGTGTGTGTGTGTGTGTGTGTGTGTGTATGTGTAAATTTTTTTGCCAATGCAGTGCTTTTCTTTTTGGCTGTTGGCAGAGATGAATAATGACAAGCTCATTAAGTTCAGTTGAGCTCATTACAGCCTGCTGGGCCCAGAAAGTTCCCAAGGTTGGATTTGGCCTGGAGAGAAGGAATCCAGAGAATGAAGAGTTGTGGCAGTGGAGGGGGGGGGACTTTACCAGTGCCTATGGAATCATTCCCTATTAGGTGATTTCCTTTTTGTTTCCTTGAAAGATAGTATGTCCAATGATCCAGAATATGCCTTGAAATTTTTCTCTAGTAACATCAGACCTTTGTGGATGTCTTTATGGCAATTTGCCTTGGATGTGTAATTATTAGTTCTCAGCTTTTGAGAACAAAACCTAATTAGAATGTACTCCACTTCCATCATCCTTGCTTCCCCCTCTCCCTCATACCTGAGGATACAGGTAGAGACGAGGCAACATGGGGTAAGGTGGAGAATCTGATAATCCAGGAGTGGACTCTGGTTTTAGAGAAGGAGCTTGTGACTTTATCCCAGGATCCTTGCTTTCTGAGAAGTGATGGGCAGAGGAAGAATGGCAGAAAAGCCTATGCTCTGAAGACACAGCATCCCAGGAGGTTGTTACTGGAGAAGAGGATCCCCTTGACAAACAAGCTACAATAGGAGCTCCTTCCATTTACTTTATTGGCTGAAGTTATCCAGCTGACTTTTTCTCAGGTCCCACTGGCCAAGATTGGCTGGTATGTGCACCCTAAATCAATCATTGTCAAAGGGACTAAGACAATTTGGATTGGTCCAGACCAATCATGATTGACTCTCTGGTGGTCTGGAGAGGAGCGTCACCTTTCCTGAATATATGGCCTGGTAGAGGGTGTTGCTTGAACTAAACTGAGGCTCTGTCAGCCACCAAGAAGGAGTGTATGTGTGAGTGTTGTGTGTGTGTGTAGGATTAGGGGCAATTGTCTGTTCCGGGAAAATCACATGAAGACCCTGAAATGCAGGAACCCCGAATCTCCCATATCAGATCCATAGGAATGAAGATTCAAGTGCCTCGGAAGAAAAACACAATAAATAAGGCATATACTCCAATATGACTTGGCTTTTATTCAGTTCTTCTCATTTTGTTCTTCATAATAATACCTTGCAGTTATAGACGGCTATCACAATTTTATTCTGCACATTACTTTGAGGTGTCAGATGGTTAATCTATTAAAGAAACCATGCTAGTGTGTGTGATGTAGGTGGGACATGTGGAGGACACTGTTAGTAATCTACCCAGCATTCATTCTCCCAGCTCTTTCTTTCAAGTTGAACCCTGGTTGACACCATCCCAGCATCTGAGGAGGACCCCCATGACTCTGAGCCAATTGGGAGCTGACAGTCCCTTGGTGGCAGTTACAGGTTCAAGGATGGGCAAGTTGGCTTAATCATTATGAAGGCAAAAACTGGAGTCTTGCCTGGGGAAGAAGTTCTTCTTGCTCTCCCGCTGGTTGGGAATAAGGAAGTATATAGCCTTGACTGCCACTGGCAGCCATATTGTGAACATGAGGGGCACAAGCATTGAATAGAATAAGAGCTGAGAGAGGGGAAGAAAGTAGGGCCTCAGTGGCATCACTGAGCCAAACCTGGAGTCTCTGACCTTGCTAAGTAAGCTGACAACTTTCCTTATGACTTAAGCCAATGTGAATTGAGGCTTTTTGTTACTTGCAGCTGAAAGCATCCCCTTACTAAAACAGGCATCCATTATTGTTTTCTTTTACAAATGAAGCAACTGAACAAGAGAAAGTAAGTGAGCTGCCTCAGGTCTTACAGCCAAGAGAGTGAAGGAAGAATAGAAGCCCAGTCTTTGACTCCAAGGTGGCTTTTTTCCCCCACCTAATTCCCTCCTATAATGGGGATTACTTCTCAGTGATCACAGTTATCTTGAGTTGATCTGGGGAGGCTGGGGGGAAGGGTGAAATGTTTCCTAGGAGTCCCAGTAGGGTGGGGCTGAGAAATCTAATTCCCCCTGGGTTGGCTGCTGGCTGCCATCTGGATGAGATAATTATTACCCTGCACTGTCTTTGTTTAACTGGCTCTGTAGTGAGAACAATGGATTCCAATGAATTGTGCTGGTAAATAATATCTTCTGCTTCCTGGGGGAAACTTGCAAAACAAAGGATGAGGGTGCCCTCCCAAGAGGGAGGGAATAGGATGGAGAAGGAGAATAGACTCAAGAGCCATGGCAACAGTACCTCTGAGGTTGGTCAAGGGGAAAGGTCAGGCTCATGCAGACCTAGCGTCTAGACCACTGACAGATCCTGTCCTTTGGGGCTACACTACTTCATTCCCCAACCACAGCCTGGGTGATTCCACAGGGAGCTCAGTAGCTGAAATGGCTCCTCAGAGTTGTCCTACATTGTGCTGAGGTAGCCTGGACTTTATATACTTGCCTTCATTAGTCACTGGATGTTGGATGCCCCTGGAAGGATGTGACTTGAGCAAAGCAGTTCTTTGCAGCTGAAGCAGTCCTAAAGGGCTGACAGCCGAGAGCTGACCGCTGACCACACTCTGGGCAGCTGGAGCCACCAGCACTTGAAAAAGGATCTGGGCGGTGTGTCTCTGTGTCCATCACACCTGCCCCCAACATCACTTAGTGAGAATCTCCCATCCTTGAATTCTTCTCCTCTGGGGGTCATGACTCCATTTTCTTTCCCATTCATGAGGGCATCACAGGAGAAGGAGTGTCTAAACAGAGAGACTCTGTTGCAGCATCTCGTTCCATGGCTCCTGCCTGCTGTGAGCCCAGGTGGTGGTGGTGATGCTCAGAAACTGGCAGCCCAACCTTAAGGCTTAGGGGCCACCTCTCAGCTTCAGAAGGAGGACTTATCAAGGGGGGAGGCAGTTCTGGCCTGTAAGTGTGGATAGCTGGAATGAGTGCTGACTGAGACCAAAAGTGGAACGTGACCCCAGTGTGATGTGAATTGGTTGCAAAGCCTGACTTTGCCTGTTTTTCCGCATCTGTAGAAATCAGATAACATCTCCTTTTCTTTTTGTATGAGATTTTGCGAAGGGGAACATAGTAACAATGTAAAAACCAAAACTTAAAAGATCTGCATAACTGTGGGATAGTGTCACTAACATGTTTGTTATCAGTAGAGGTGGCTGATGGACTGTGTAAAAGCCATACCCCGTGTACCATGGCCCCATTCTGGAAAAGACAAATGCAAAATGCAAAGCATTTGAATCAGGGCAAATGACTTTCCCTGGGCACCGATTCCCCCTGAAGGAGAACCCTATGCCTTCTTCCCTAGAAGGTCCAGCTCAAATCTCACCTCTCTGCTGCTCAGTGATGGGTTGTTTCTCTGGTCCACTGGCCTTGCCTTGAGTTTACTCCTTTCACACTTGCCATGGTGGTCTTCCAGAAGTCTGGGTTTGGTGTGTAACCCTGGCAAGCTGGTCAGCTCTTGGATGGCACGCGTTGTCTTCCTTCTCTTTCTTGTCTGGAACCTGCCTAACTCAGGGTTGGACAGACAGGGCTTTGGGGAGCTGAGTTGTTCTCTGATTACAACCCACAGTTACGAGGAGCCCATAGTGTGAGTGCCTGTGTGTGTCCAGAGTGGGCTGAGAGATGTGCCTGGCCGATCATGCACTTACAGACTCATAGTCTGTCAGCACTGGAAGAGACTTTAGTGATTATTTGTCATATGTCCTGCCACTTCTCTCCCCTTTTCCACCAATCAAATATTCAACAAATATTTTTGGAGTACTTTAAAGATGCCAGGCCCTGTTCTGGGGGCAGGAGGTATAGCATTGAACAAAATCCCTGGCATTGTAGAATTTTTATGCTGGTTGGCACATAATAAACAAGGCAAGAAAATACATATTGTGTCAGCTGGTGATAACTGTGCAAAGAAAAATCAAGCAGATAAGGGGAAGAGAGAGAACCAGAGATGGAGAAGGGGCAGGGGGTGATATTTTAAATAAGATGATCAGGGAAGGTGACATTTGAGTAGAGTTCTGAAACAGGTGAAGGAGCAACCATGTGGAGGTATGAGAAGAGCATTTGTCTCTGGGGATGTGAACAACATGTGCAAAGGCCCTGAGGTGGGTGCTTGCTCGTAAGCTTGAGGTGTGGCAAGGAGACCAGGGGCAGGAGTGGTAGGTGGGAGGTAAGCAGAGAGGTAGTGGGGTGGGGGTGGGAGTGGCACACACCACAGAGAGCTTCTCGGCCCTTCACAAGGACTCTGACCTTTGCTTTGAGTGAGGCGAGGAGCCATCACAGGGCTCTGAGCTGAGAAGTGCCATGACCTAACTTGGGCTTAAAAGGATCCCTCTGGCTGGTGAGTGAATAGACTCCAGGAGGCAAAAGGTGGAGGCAGGGAGATGTAAGTGGTCCATGTAGTCATCCAGGCAAGGGGTGAGGGTGGCTTGGACCAGCTGGCAGCAGTGAGGTGGTGAGAAGTGGATGGGTGCTGAAGCACCTTTTTTTTTTGTAAATTTTTTGGCCACGCCATGGGGCCTGTAGGATCTTAGCTCCCCGACCAGGGATGGAACCTGTGCCTCCTGCAGTAGAAGTAGAGGGAGTCTTAACCACAGGACTGCCAGGGAAGTCCCTGGAAGCATCTTGAAGGTAACGTCAGGAGTTCATGACAGATGGGGAAACTGGTCCAGAGAGTGATTTGGACCGAAAAGGAGTGATTTACCTAAAGTTGTACAGCTAAGTGGCAGACCAGGACCAGAATAGCCAGTTTTAACTGATGTCTGTGTCTGAACCATGCTTCCCCTTGTGCTTCATGTGTCTTTCAGCTTATGGGTGTGAGCTTGTGTGGGGCTGTGTGTGTGTGAGTCTGAGTGTGTGCTAGTGTGTTCTTGCCTCCATGGGTATGGGGGGAGGGGGAAGCTGTGCTGGGGCAAGTGACAGCAACGGGAGAGGAGTGGGCAGGGGGCATTTCGGCTGACTGCCTCGTCTCACATCCGTCCTGCTCATGCCTCCTGGCACCTTCAGGCCCAGCTCCTTCCATGCAGGCTCTGCCGATCCCTGGTCCTGGCTAATCTGCTTTCATAAAGCAGCCCTTCCCCCATCCTCTCTGACATGGCATGTTAAAAAATCTGTATTAGTTTCTGTAGGCTGCAGTAACAAATTACCACTACCCTGTGGCTTAAACAACAGAAATTTATTCTCTCACAGTTCTGGAGGCCAGAAGTCCAAAATTAGTTTCTCTGGGCTGACATGAAGGTGCCAGTAAGGAGGTGTTCCCATTGGAGGGTCTAGGGATGAATCCATTCCTTACCTCTTCCAGCTTCTGGTGGCTGCTGGTGTTCCTTGGCTTGTGGTCACTTCACTCCAGTGTCTCCCTCTGTCTTCACGTTGCCTTTTCCTCTTCTGTCTGTGTCAAATCTCCCTCTGCCTCTCTCTTATAAGGGTACAAGTGGTTGCATTTAGGACCCACATGGACAATCCAGGGTAATCGCCTCATCTCAAGATCCTTAATCACATCTGCAAGGATCTTTTTTCCTTATAAAGCAACATTTACAGCCTTCCAGGGGAGGGATCAACACGTGCAACGTCTTCCTCCTTCTGTGGAGGAAGCAGCATGAAACCTGCAAGCTCTCTCTTTCAAAGGGACAGCCTTCCGGATGTGAAGAAAAGAGATGTGTTCCTTCTAAATCTCATTTGCCTAGGCGGGACCTCCTCAGTGTCTTTGCTGATTCTTAAGAGGCTGTTCCCACTCAGGGTGTGGACTTCCCTGATGGACTGGAGGTCTCTTGTCCCTGGCCCCTCACAGTGTGTGCTCATGCCAGACCCTCCCAGCATGTTTTGGGACAAATCTGATCCCTTGGGAAAATCATGTGAGAGATGTTATTTTTTGGTGTCTTCCTCCTTCAGTGGTACTTTGTCTCTGCTCTCTTCAGGAAACTTCACTCTTTTACTTGACAAACATTTATTCAGCTCCACTACGTGTTGGTCCTGTTCCAGGTACTGGGGATAGAGTGTTGAATGAGACAGGCAGGTCCATGCCCTCCTGGAGCTTATCTTTTAGGGGGGAAAGGGAGAGGATACACTAGTGAACAAATAACAAGATCACTTTGCGGTACAGCAGAAATTAACACAACATTGTAAATCAACTAGACTTCAATTAAAAAATATTAAAAAAATAACTGGACAAGAGAATTTCTGACAGTGAGGAGTGCTACAAAGACAACAGCACAGGGTGATGGGATAGGAAGTGGGTGAGTTTACGTGGGGAGGTCCCAGAAGACCTCTCAGCCAGGTGGCACTGAAGTGAGCCAGGGTGACAAGAAGGCGTTCAGCACGGGTAATTCTGGGGTTGAACACTCAAGCCGAGACCCTGTGGAGGGAAGAGCTGGTGAGTTAATGGAACAGATGTGAGAGAAGGAAGTGGGAGAGGATGACATTGGAGACACAGGAAGGGGTCAGCTGATGCAGGACATCGAAAAGCAGCTTCAGGACTTCAACTTTTACTCTAAAGGACCCGGGAAGTTGTATTAGCTGGGGCTCACCCAGGTGTAGAGGCAGCAGATGTCAGTATCAGAGGGCAAATGGGTACATGAGTGTGGCCCCCAGGGGCTCTGATAGTTAATTTTATTTGTCAACTTGACTGGGTTAAGGGACGCCCAGATAGCTGGTAAAACATTCTTTCTGGGTATGTCTGTGAGGATGTTTCTGGAAGAGATTAGCATTTAAATCAGTAGCCTGAGTAAAGAAGATCCCCCTCCCTTCACCAACGCAGGTGGGCATCATCCAATCTACTGAGGGCTTGACTAGAACAGAAGGTGGAGGAAGCGTGGATTCACTCTCTCTGCTTGAGCCGAGACATCCATCTTCTGCCCTCAGACATTGGTGTTCCTGGTTCTTAGCCTTCGGACTCAGACTGGGACTTAGACCACCATCCCCCTGATTCTGGGGCCTTTGGACTGAGATTTACATCATCAGCTCCCCTGGATCTCAGGCCTTTGGACTTGGACTGACCTACACCACTGGCTTCCCTGGGTCTCCAGCTTGCAGACGGCAGATTCTGGGACTTCTCAGCCTCCATAACTGCATGACTATGATAAATCTCCTTTTATCTCTCTCTCTCTATCCCATTGGTTCTGTTTCTCTGGAGAACCCTGACTAATACAGGGGCCTGAAGATATACATCTGGCAGTTACAGACACACTAGAAGTAGTTAAAAACTTGGGCCTGAATAAGCTCATCCAAGGAGTAGAGACGGAGATGAGATGAGATTCCTTGACTGAGCCCTGAGTGGCCGATATTTAGAGATCAAGCAGAGAAGCAAGTCTCAATGAAGGGACAGAGAAGGAGAGCCCGGTGAGGCAGGAGGAAAACCAAGAGGGAAGACCATATCTCAAGAGTGGTGAGTTGTCAGCATTCGCCTGCCCTCTCTCCCCGTCAGGAGAGTTGCTGATGAACGAATTCCTTTGGGTTGTGTATTCTCCTGGTTGAATGTTTTGGGGAGGAATCAAAACCTTGAGTAAGGGTTGCAGTATGAACGCTGTAGTGCAGAGAGGGTTTTCCTGCCACGTCTCTGGGTCTTTGTCATGTCAGTTTCTAATCTTTGTGAGGCTAGCCTTTTGGAGATAGAGTCAGGAGACTGAATCAGATTGGCAGAGAGGAGCTCAGGATGCCATGTTTATAACCATTTAAAAATTAAACTCAGCCTGTGACATGGGTGTTTAGAGAGTTACTCCTTGTATTTTGGGAAGTTTGCCTCCCATCATCCTGTAGCACCCATGTTGCTTCTGCCTGGACACCTGCCATTGTCTCAAACACCTATCAGGCTGGGAACTAACAATCCAGACATTTCTTCCCCCAGCTAACCCTCCAACACTACCAACAAGACTTTTTGAAAACTATGTCACATGCAGTTATAAATAGTTCTACAGAAATTCAAATACAGATTTGATCCATTTAACCCCTGCGTGACTGGCAGGCCTGAGTCGGGGGACGCTGGATTATGACTCTAAGGCTTTTTCAGCTTCGGGAGCCTGTGATCCTATGACAAACCTGGTTAAAATGATTGAATGATGACCAGGTAAGGATTCATAAGTGCAGCCGTGGCGCAGGATTTCTTAATCAGCAGAGTCTGTCATCGCTACATCATCAAAGTGATGTTAGCATGGCTGTAGGCCAAGGTCTCCTTTTTGTGAGCTGACGATCTATGCATCCTTTCCTTAAAACTACCCGTGAGATGACGATCAAATCCTTTGGTGTGGCATTTAAGACCCACCTCAGTGTGACCCCAACTTCCCTTTGCTGAGTGATATTGATGCTGTCTCTTCCCACACCTGTCCTCATCCTCCCCACCTGACACTCTAGACTCTGACTGTTCCTTCTCCCCTCGTGCTCTCCACCCACTGTCATCCAGGACCTCCTTGACTGCGTGCCTGGTGACCGCTTGCCTCCACATCCAAGAGGACTTTCTCCTTTGCTCGCAGCTGGATCTGCTCTGCCTCCCCACAGCCGGTGTTTCCAGTTCCTGGCCTCTTCTCCAACCTCTGCTGCGTTCACCCTTCCATGCCTAGCCTGTCATGAGGTGGCACATTTTGCAAACACACTGCTATTGTCTGGTCCATCTTCCTGTGGCATGTACTTATTGTGCTTCCGCAGATGGTGTCTTTGCCCCCCACATGGACCCCTCCTCTCTCTGCTCTTCCAACAAGTCTCTCAAGGGCTCCTTTTCCAAGAGGATGGCCCTACTGCATCAGCCTTGGGTAAGCTTGTCTTTCTCTCCACTTACTCTCTATAACTTTCATTTGGCCTGTATCCCATGCCGTCTATTGACAGCTTTTGTATTTCTTTGAACACTCCTATTGTTTGACAATTTTATGGATGGAATTGTGTCACTTTGAAATTTATATGTTGAAGTCCTAAGCCCAATGTGACTGTATTTGGAGATAAGGCTTTTAGGACAAAATTGAGGCTAAATGAGGTCATAAGGGTAGGGTCCTAATCTGATAGGATTGGTCGCCTTATAAGAAGAGGAGGAGATCTCTCTCCCTCTCTCTCCCTCTCTCTGGCTCTCTGGACCAAGGAAAGTCTGTGTGAGCATGCCATGAGAAGGTGGCCGTCTACAAGCCAGGAAGAGAGTCCTCACCAGAACCTGACCATCCTGGCACTCTGACCTTGGACTTGCCAGCCTCAGAACTGTGAGAAAATAAATTTCTGTTGTTTAGGCCACCCAGTCTATGGTATTTTGTTATGGCAGCCAGAGCAGACTAAGACAATACCTTTTAGCATGTCTATGTCTTATATGCCCCAAAACCTGCCATCTTAGGTTGGGACTGTTTTTTTTAAACTTTTAAATTGAAGTTTAATATGCATATAGAAATATACATATATCATAGGTATGTAGCTTGCTGAATGTTTACAAACTGAGCACACCCATGTGACAGCATTGGGTCAAGAAACAGTGTATCACTAGCACCTCTGCAGCCCCCTTTATGCACCTTCCAGGCTTTGCCAGCCCCCAGAGCAGCTACCAGTCTGACTCCTAACATAGATTAGTTTTTCCTGGTTTTGTACTTTATGTACAAAGGGTTACAGAACAAACTCCAAAGCGATCGAACTTCTTTGCACTCTCATCAGCATGTGTGAGAAGATTTATTTTTTATTCTCCTTTATTCCACTTGCACAGGGAGAAGTAGATACAGGGTATTTCCTGGTGGTGCAGTGGTTAAGAATCCGCCTGCCAATGCAGGGGACACGGGTTCAAGCCCTGGTCTGGGAAGATCCCACATGCCATGGAGCAACTAAACCTGTGCTCCACAACTACTGAGCCTGCACTCTAGAGCCCGCGTGCCACAACTACTGAAGCCCGTGCGCCTAGAGCCCGTGCTCTGCAACAAGAGAAGCCACTGCAATGAGAAGGCCACACACAACGAAGAGTAGCCCCCACTTGCCACAGCTAGAGAAAGCCCACGTGCAGCAACAAAGACCCAACGCAGCCAAAAACAAACAAACAAACAAACAAACATTAAAAAGAAAGAAAAGAAATGCTCATTGGATGAGTAGAGAGAGAAGGATTTTCTTGCGGTTCAGGCATTAGTGGACCCAAGGGTACATGTATGAATGAGGTAGGTGGGGTTAATCAGGACCTCAACCTCCTTGCTGTCAGAACATTCAGGAACCCTCTTTAGCTGTTGAAAAAATGCTCCTTTTCTGTTGTTTGAGTCCTGGTTGCGGAGGCTGTGCTCCCATCATTGAGTCCTGGGTTTCCTGATTACCTTATTAACCATCTGCAATGGAAATTCATTTGGAGAAGAATTTGTCACTGCAATGACATGGAACCTCAGCTCTTTCCTCACATCAGGCATTTCTACACAGTAAGCCAGAAAGTTGGAAGGAAGTTAGAGGCAAGGAAGAATCAATCATGCATGCAGCTTTGGAAGCCATGTTCAGAGGATGACTACTCCGTTCCAGGGCCACCTGGGGAGGAGGAGAGAAATGGCAGGAGGGAAGAAGGCCCGTTGCCTCAAGCAACTCTGACCACTTGCATTCTCTATGAAAGCCATTTACCTCTCAGCAAAGCCCCCAGAATTCAGAAGAGGAGTGACGAGGCTAGTGGGAACTGCTAACTATGTGAAAAGTAATCAGTTCAGTTAGAATATTGAAGTTCTTGCAAGGAACCTCAGAGAATTTATAATTCCACTGTTCCACACAGAAGGAAACTCCCAGCATCTTCTCATCCCCACTTCTCTGGATACACACCAGGTTTAATGCTCCTTCTAAAATCTAGAGGCCAGAAGAAGGCACTGGAAGTGCAGGTGTGGTCTGTTTAATACACAACACAGTGGTGTCTTCACCTTCCTTGATATGGAAATTAAATCCACCTAAATACTTTAATTTGCTTTCTTTTTTGGCAACTTTGTTACATTGTTAATTCACACTGAGTTTATGGTGAACTGAAAAACTCATCCACCCCTTATCTTCTCAGTATAAGCTGCTATCTTGGTCTGTTTGGGCTGCTTTAACAAACTACCCTGAACTGGATGGTTTTAACCACAGATATTTACTTCTCACAGTTCTGGAATCTGGGAAGTCCAAGATCAAGGGACCAGCAGATTCAATGTCTGGTGAGAACATATTCTTGGTTTAGAGACAGCTGTCTTCTTTTTGTGTCCTTATATGGTGGAAGGACGGCAAGGGAGCTCTCTGGGGTCTCTTTCATAAGGGCACTAATCCCATCCATGAGGGGTCCATCCTCATGACCTAAGCACCTCCTGAAAGTCCCACCTCCCAATACCATCACATTGTGAATGTCTTCAACATAAGAATTTTGGGGGACATGAACATTTAGTCTGTAATAGCTGCTGTCTTTCCCAGTTGGCCCCTTTGCAACTGTCATTGTTTTTAGCTTAATGGCAACACTTACATTTATCTTTGTTTAATTTCATCTTGAAGATTTTGGCCTAGAGCCTCAATCTGACCTTCAAGGTAAACTGAAGTTCTGTTTATTTCCTCTCTTAAATTCTCAAATCCTTTCACTTTTTGTATACGCTTTCTTTGCCTGTTTCCTCACCTGGAAGTCTCTCTCCTCTTTCTCTCCACACCCCCATTACCAGCCTTAGCTTAGGTAATTCCTGCTCATACTTTAGAACCCAGCTCAGATGTTCCTTCCTCCATATTTCCCTTGTATCTTCATGTTAGGTCAAGGCTCCCAGCTCTATGCTTTTATTGCACCCTGAACATCTCCTTTTGTTCCTTGTCACAACTGTGTTTATGTAATTCATTGAGCAATGTGTTTAGTTTCTGATTCTCACTGTAGACTGTCAGCCCCATGAGGGCTTGTACCATGACTGTCTCATTCAGTGCTGCATCCCCAGGGCTTAGCAAAATATTCACAACTGTTGTTTAAGTCATGCAATCTGTGGTGTTTTGTTATGGCAGCCTAAGCAGACTAAGACAGCTTTCATTTAAAGAAAGGAGTCTATGGCCAAAAGTAAAAGCTTGAGAACCCCTGCTCCAGTCCAACCCATACGTTCTGTAAATGAAAATGTTGATTAGGGTAAGATAAGTTTTTAGTTGATAAGACTGGGACTAATTCTGGTCCTTGCATAGTAACCGTTCTATAAATGTCATCTTTAATAATAATGTTATTGAGCTTCCCTGGTGGCACAGTGGTTAAGAATCTGCCTGCCAATGCAGGGGACATGGGTTTGAGCCCTGCTCTGGGAAGATCCCACATGCTATGGAGCAAGTAAGCCCATGTGCCACAACTACTGAGCCTGCGCTCTAGAGCCCGCGAGCCACAAGTACTGAGCCCGTGTGCCACAACTACTGAAGCCCGCATGCCTAGAGCCTGTGCTCTGCAACAAGAGAAGCCACTGCAATGAGAAGCCCATGCACTGCAACAAAGAGTATCCCCGCTTGCCACAACTAGAGAAAGCCTGCATGCAGCAACGAAGACCCAACGCAGCCAAAAATAAATTTATATATAAAAAAATGTTATCAGTGATAAAGATCTTACTATTATTAAGACAAGGGGAAGATGACTTTGTAGGGTGGAAACTGAAGCATAGATATTTAGGATAATGCTCAGTGGCCTAGCAGGAGAAGAATGTAGAAGGAATAATGAGAACTGTGATAGGAAAGGATGAGTAAGGTGAGTGGGATCTTTGTTACCCAGAATGTTTTGGCTGTTTGGGCTCTTGAATGAAGTGAGGGGGCTTTGAAACACAATCTCAGTGTAATTCAATCCAAGATTCTAAGTTCTACTAAAACAATGGAAAGAAGAATGGAATCCTAGGCTGGGCTGGGAGAAAGTTACAGGGATTGGGTGTCCCCACAGTGTCAGACTCAGAATTAGAGTCTCCCCATCAACGATGGGTGCCTCAGCTTTAGAAGGCTCTAGCAGAGACTGGATGTCCAGCAGTTGGGGATGTGTCTAAGGAATTCCTGCTGTGCATGGGATGCTGGATCAGTTCTCCTGCTCACTGGAAGTTTCTAAGATTCTACATAAAGAACCTGATCTCCTAACGTGGGTCTTTTTAGGAGGTGGAGGCGTGGAATGAGAAATGGGTCAGCAAGAAATGGAATGAGGAATAGACTTTGAGGATGAGGTGATTATAAACTAAAGGAGTGAGATATCAGGGGGCACAGGGAGGGATAAAAAGGCTGGATTGACTCAGGGAGGAGATATTGGTCTTGGGGTTGAAGCCAGAGGTAGGAGAATATGGTAGAACGTGGCTCTCCCTAGAGACTGTCAGAAAGTTGAACTGATTGGTGCTCAGTCTTGGGGGATTAGGAGCAATTCTGCCTGAGGCAGAGGGTTGGACCAGATGACCTCTCAAGATTTCCTTTCTTCTGGTGATTCTGGGAAGACATTTCTCATTGTCTTGACAGTCCTGAAATGTCTTTTCTTAATGGGAAATTTATCTGCTGGATTCAATTTAACTGTTGCATTTGTATTTTGTACATGCACCTGCCCTGGGGCAATGGTTACATTTTAAATAAATCAAATAAATCAATAAATATGATACGCTTCATTTTAATCATTACATAACGCAAAAAATTATGATAATGCCACATTAAGTTGCAAATTAAGACATGCAAAAGTAAGGAAAAGTGGAAATGAATGTTCTCCCAACAACATTAACTCCCCTGCTTTGTGATGTGGTATAATAAAGTCTATATTTATGTCTGCCTACCTAGCAGTCTCTCATTCAGCACAGACCAATGTGGGGGATTATTGCCATTATGAACCTTAACTTTTGTGTCTGATGGCTTGTTGTAAATGTGCCATATTAACTGAAGCATTAGCCTGACTCCTGCCAGGAGGAGAGAAGGGTGTGACGGTGGGAGCACAGGCTTTGCGAGGACTGCCTGGGTTAGGATGTCAGTTCTGCCTCCGAGCAGCTATGTGTCCTTCTCAATTTACTCAGCTCTCTGGACTCTTGTTTCCTCAACTGTAATACACAATTTTAAAATAAAAAAAAAATAAAAATTAGAAAACATTTTTTGCAGCATCTGGGCCTTTCCCTGCCTACCCTCCCTGCCAGCATCAACCAGGGCAGTCCCATTTTTATTGGTTTTATTGTAGTTCACTTATAATTTCATTTTGAAGAAAAAGATTCTGCTGCTTGAAAAAATTTCCCAATCATCACTCTAGTCCTAATTTTCCAGATGAGGAAGATCAGGGAGGTAAAGCAACTTACCCAAGATCACACAGCAGATTACTCTCAAGGAGACCTCCATCGCAGGCCACAGCTCTCTCCCAGGCCAGCAACTTTCAATTGACCTTTCTCTTGCCCCCAGATGAAAGCTCCCTTCTGGCTAGTGCCTTGTTCCTGGCTGGCACTTGATGCAGAAGGGCAGACTGGCTGTATGCATGCAACATATAGGAGGTCCCCAGAGCAGCAAGGGGTGATGGGAAAATCTTAGGTGTTAGAGTAAGGTGGATGCAAATTCTGTCTCCACCAGTTGCTGCTCTGTGGCCTTGGACCATTTTGAATCTCAGTTTTTTCTTCTGTAAAATGGTGGAAAAGAATCCAACCTTTTAGGATCCAATGAAACCATCTATGTAAAACGCCGGTCACAGTGCTCAGCTCCTTGAAGGCACTAAAGAAACGTTAGCTGGATTTTCAAAACATGCTCTGATTTAAATAGTTATGTTTCCCCACTTTCCCCTGGAGCTGCCTCAAGAATTTCACTATTGAAATTTCCTCAACAGTGATACATTTGAATAGGTTAAGCATTTTTTTCCCTCCCCACTAAATAACCTTACCTCTCTATTCACCTGTGGAGAACAGGAAAGAGGACCACGCTTGAGACCCCAATGCCTTTAATGGCTCCCATTGCTTGTGGGATTAAGCAGAACACTACTCTTTACCGCCTGCCAGCATTCCAGAGATGGCAACCCACTGCTCTCTCAACAAGTCCTCAGTTTTGGCATCTCTCTGCCTTTGCCCCTGCTGCGTCTTCCTCCTGGAAGACCCTCTGCCCCTTCTCTCTTGTACTCCCTTCCCCATTGCCCTGCCTCTGCTTGTCAAACCCAGTCTGCCCTCAAGGCCCATGTCCTCCTCTATAAATCTTTCCAGATTGACCCCGAATAATGGGCCATCTTCCGATTTCTGTCCCCGAGCCCCTCTTATGCTTCCTGAATGACCGTTGCTTTATTCTCCCATGTTAGGTAGTGTAGTCCTGCACCACTAGGTCCATAGTTTCTTGAGAACATGAGCTACATCTCGCTCATCTTTATTGCCCTTGTAATTATGATAAGCATAGAGCCTTCCATGCTGGATAAATGCTGAGTTGAATCATAACTAAGTGTTCTTCACTTTATGATCATTTTCATATTACAGGAGAGGCTGGAGCAGGAGAAACGTGCTGGGTGCCTGGGGGAGGGGGCAGGGCTGGGGGACAAGGAGTGGTTCACAAAGGCCAAGATGAATGTTAAAGCCCAAGCTTTGGGGCACCACAATCTCGCCAAAGGTGGGATCTGCAAAAATGCAACTAAGAGCCTCACCAAAATCAACCAGGGCCTGGGAGAAAAGAATGTTGGTTGTGTTGTTTACTGTTTCATTACTTCTCTGCAATCTTTGGAAACCCATCAGTGTAATTATCCCAGCCTCTCACCAGGACCTGGAGTTTTTGAGTCCCATGGCTGGCATTATTTGGGCTCAAACTAGAGAAAACATAATTTGTTCTTCCTGTTTGTTTTATTCAAAGTCTACTGAATGGGGTTTATAATCACACTTGGGCTGCCCCCCAAGGAGCCTCATGTTTTATAGGTCCCACTTCCTGTGAAGGAGGGAGTGGGTGCAGGATTGGGGAAGTGACTTCCTGTTTCATAAAAGGGGCATGAGGAAGGATAGGAAGATCATAGATGCACCAAGAAACGAGGTTTTTGTGGGCAGAGTCAGGGCCGAAGGTGACACCAAAGAGATAGAAGATACACAACCTGTTCCTCAGGAACTTATGCTGAATCGGGTCCTGACTTGGTTAATCAGCTCCCTAGCAGGGATTTATTGGGTGCCGGGTACACACACAAAACTGAGCTAGAACAAACCAGTTTTGACCAAATCATGCTGGTCTTCAGTCTCCAGTGCTGCCGCTTGTCCTATTGGGTTGTCTCCTCCCTTTCACTTATTTCCAGGTATCCAGGAGGGTTTCACTTGCATGTAATCCAGGCTGCAGGCCAACCATGTACGTGTCCTTCCAACCTTTAGGCCAGAGCCAAGGGCCTCCCTAAGCAGGCTCCATGCTGCCTCCCTAGTTTATTTCCATGCTCCTTCATTCACTGACACCGCCTCTTTCCCTGATCTCTACTTTCCTGCCTTGGCTCATGGTATTCCATTTACTCATTCCTCCCTTCCACTCTTCCTTCCTTCATCAAAAAATTTGTATGCTGACATTTTCCTCTGGCCTTGACATCATTCCCTGCATCTCTCCTTGTCTAAATCCTTATCCTTCCAGTTCTTTTGTTTTTCAATATTTTTTTCAATTTTTATTTTCTTTAGATTAAGAATATTTAGTTAAATTCTTAAATATTCTGTTTACAAAAGTTCAAAAGTTACTTAGATTCAAAAAAATATCCTCCTTCAGCCTCTCTACCAAATTAAAAAAGATTGAGATATAATCGACACGTAACATTATATTTTTTTCAGGTGTGCAACATAATGATTTGATATTTGTATATACTTTGTGAAATGATCACCACAATAAGCTTAGTTAACATTTATCCCCACATATAGTTACAATTTTTTGGCTCCTTTTTAAATTGAAGTATAAGTGATTTATAATATTATATTAGTTTCAGGTGTACAACATAGTGATTCAATATTTTTATAGATTATACTCCATATAAAGTTATTATAAAATATTGGCTATATTCCCTGTGCTGTACATTGCATTCTTGTAACTTATTTATTTTATACCAGTAGTTTGTACCTCTTAGTCACATCTTCTTTATCTCATCTGTTGATGCGCACTTATGTTGCTCCCATATCTTGGCTATTGCAAATAATGTTGCTATGAATATTGGGGTGCATATATCTTTTCAAATTAGTGTTTTCATTTTCTTTGGGTATATACCCAGGAGTGAAATTGCTGGGGATCTACTTTTAATTTTTTTATGGAACCTCCATACCGTTTTCCATAGTGGCTGTACCAATTTACATTCCCATCAACAGTGTAGGAGGGTTCCCTTTTCTCCACATCCTCACCAACACTTGTCTTTTTTCTTTTTTGGCTGCGCTGGGTCTTCGTTGTGGCATGTAGGCTCTTTGTTGCAGTGTACAGGCTTCTCTAGTCATGGCGCATGGGCTCTCTAGCTGTGGTGTGCGGGCTTAGTTGCCCCATGGCATGTGGGATCTTAGTTCCTTGCCCAGGGATCGAACCCACATCCCCTGCATTGGAAGGCAGATTCTTAACCACTGGACCACCAGGGAAGTGCCAACACTTGTCTTTTTGATGATAGTCATTCTGACGTGTGTCAAGCAATACCTAATTCTGGTTTTGATTTGCATTTCCCTGATGGTTAGTGATGTTGACCATCTTTTCATGAGCCTGTTGGCCATCTGTATGTCTTCTTATAAAAATGTCTATTTCGGTCCTTTGCCTATTTTTAAATCCAGGTTTTTAAAAAAATATTGAGTTGTATGAATTCTTTATATATTTTTGATATAACCCTTTATTAGACATGTCATTTACAAATATCTTCTCCCATTCAGTAGGTTGCCTTTTTGTTTTGTTGAAGGTTTCCTTCGCTGTGCAAAAGCTTTTAAGTTTGATTAGGCCCCATTTGTTTATTTTTGCTTTTGTTTCCCCTGCCCAAGGAGACAGATTAAAAAAAAATATATATTGCTAAGAGGTATGTCAAAGAGCATACTGTCTATGTTTTCTTCTAGGAGTTTTATGGTTTTAGTTCTTACAGTTAGCTCTTTAATCCATATAGTGTGAGAAAATGTTCTAACTTCATTCTTTTACATGTAGCTGTTCAGTTTTTCCAGCACCACTTACCGAAGAGACTGTCTTTTTCCCATTGTATATTCTTGCCTCCTTTCTCATAGATTAATTAACCATATGTGTGTGGGTTTATTTCTGGGCTCTCTATATTCTGTTTCATTGGTCTATGTGTCTTTTTTTTTTGCCAGTACCACACTGTTTTGATTACTGTAGCTTTTTAGTATAGTCTGAAGTCAGGGAGAGCTCCAGCTTTGTTCTTTTTTTCTCAAGATTGCTTTGGCTATTTGAGGTCTTTTGTGGTTTAGGATTTTAGGATTATTTGTTCTCGTTCAGTGAAAAATGCCCTTGGTATTTTGAGAGGGATTACATTAAATCTATAGATTGCTTTGGGTAGTATGGGCATTTTGACAATATTAATTTTCCCAGTCCATGAACACTGGATATCTTTCAATTTATTTGTATTGTCCTCAAGTTCCTTCATCAGTGTCTTACAGTTTTCAGAGTACAGGTCTTTCACCTCCTAGGTTAAATTTATTCCTAGGTGTTTTATTCTTTCTGATGCAATTGTTTTCTTGATTTCTCTTTCTGATAGTTCATTTTTAGTGTATAGAAATGCAACAGATTTCTGCATATTAATCTTGTATCCTGCAACTTTACTGAATTCACTTATTCTAATAAGTTTTAGGTAGAGTCTTTAGGATTTCTATCTATAATGTTATATCATCTGCAAATAGTGACAGTCTGTCTTTTCCCCTTTCAATTTGGATGCCTTTTATTTCATTTTCTTTTCTGATTGCTATGGCAAGGACTTCCAATACAATGTTAAATAGAAATGGTGAGAGTGGACATCCTTGTCTTGTTCTTGATCTTAGAGGAAAAGCTTTCAGCTTTTCATCATTGAGTGTGATGTTAGCTGTGGGTTTGTCATAAATGGCTTTTATTATGTTGAGGTATGTTCCCTCTATACTCACTGTGTTGTTGAGAGTTTTAATCATGAATAGATGTCAAATTTTGTCAAATGCTTTTTCTGCATCTATTGAGATGATCATGCAATTTTAATTTTTCATTTTGTTAATGTGATGTGTCAAATTGGTTGATTTGTGGTATTGAACCATCCTTGCATTCCTGGGATAAATCCCACTTGATCATGGTGTATGATCCTTTTTATGTACTGTTGAATTCAGTTTTCTAATATTTTGTTGAGGATTTTTGCATCTATGTTCATCAGGGATATTGTTATGCAATTTTCTTTTTTTGTAGTGTCTTTGTCTGATTTTGGTATCAGAGTAATGCTGGCCTTGTAGAATGAGTTTGGAAGTGTTTTCACCTCTTTAATCTTTTGAAATAGTTTAAGAAGGATAGGTATCAACACGTCTTTATATGTTTGGTAGAAATTCCCTGTGAAGCCATCTGGTCCTGGACTTTTGTTTGTTGGTAATTTTTTGATTACTGATTCAATTTCAGTACTGGTTAACCACCTGTTCATATTTTCTATTTCTTCCTGATTCAATTAGGAAGATCGTATGTTTTTTCCAGGTTGTCCAATTTGTTGGTGTATAACTGTTCATAATATCCTCTTATGATTGTTTGTATTTCTGTGATATTAATTGTAATTTCTCCTCTTTTATTTCTAATTTTGTTTATTGGGGCCCTGTCTCTTTTTTAAAAAATGAACCTGGCTAAAGGTTTATCTATTTTGCTTACCTTTAAAAAAAAATCTCTCGGATTCATTGAACTTTTCTTTTTCTTTTATCTTCTTTTTTATTGTTCTCTATTTTATTCACTTCTGCTCTGATCTTTATTATTTCCTTTCTTCTGCTGACTTTGGACTTTGTTCTTTTTCTAATTCTTCTGATGATTGTTTATTTGAGATTATTCTTGTTTATTTAGGTAGGATTCTATCTCTCTAACTTCCCTCTTAGAAGTGCTTTTGCTACATCTCAGATTTAGGAAAGTTGTATTTTTACAACTTTTTCTAAAGTTATTTTCTGATTTCCTCTTTGATTTCTTCATTGACCCATTGCTTACTTAGTAGCAAGTTTAGTCTCCATGTGTCTGTGTTTTTTTCATTTTTCTTCCTGTAATTGATTTCTAATTGTGTCCAGAAAACATGCTTGATATAGTTGCAATATTCTTAAATTTATTGAGACTTGTTTTGTGGCCTAGCATGTGATATATCATGGAGAAAATTCCATGTGCACTTGAAAAGAATGTGTATCTGCTGTTTTTAGATGGAATGTCTTGTAGATATCTATTAAGTCCATCTGGTCTAATGTGGCCACTGTTTCCTTATTGATTTTCAGTCTGGATGAGCTCTCCATTGATGTAGTGTGGTGTTAAAGTCCCCTACTATTATTGTATTACTGTCAATTTCTCCCTTTATGTCTGTTGATATTGATTTATACATTTAGGTGCTCCTATATTAGATTCATATATGTTTACAAATGTTGTATCCTCTTCTCAGATTGACCTCTTTAACATTATATAATGCCCTTCTTTGTCTTTTATTATAGACTTTGTTTTAAAGTGTACTTTGTCTGACATGAGTATTGCTACCCCAGCTTTCTTTTCTTTTCCATTTGCATGGAATATCTTTTCCCAGCCCTTCACTTTCAGTCTGTGTGTCTTTATCTCTGAAGTGAGTCTCTTTTAGGCAGCCTATGATTGGTCTTTTAAAAAATCGAATCAACCACCCTATGTCTTTTGATTGGAACATTCAGATCACTTAAATTTAAAGTAATTATTAGTAGGTATGAACTTATTGCCATTTTGTTACTTGTTTCCTGGTTGTTTTGGTAGTTCTTCTCTGTTTTGTCTTTATTATTTTAGTCAATTCCCTTGTGGTTCATGCTTTTCTTTAGTGTTGTGTTTGGGTTCCTTTCTCTTTAATTTTTGTGTATCTATTATAGTTTTTAATTTGTGGTCACCATGGAATTCATATAAGTTGACCTGTAACTATATCTACTTGTTTTAAATTGATAGTCATCTAAATTCAAACACATTTTAAAAGATCTACATTTTAGAATCTCTCCTCCTACAACATTTTACGTTTTTGATGTCATATTTTACATCTTCATGTCTATTCCTTAATTGTTTATTGTAGTTATAGTTGATTTTACAATATTTGTCTTTAATCCTTTGTATTAGCTTATTTAAGTTGTTGATTCACTGCCTTTACTATATATTTGCCTTTACCAGTGAGATTTTTCCTTTCATGTATTTTCTTATTTCTTGTTATGGATCTTCTTTTTTTTTGGTCACAGAAGACCCTTTAACATTCCTTGTAAGGTTGGTTTAGTGGTGATGAACTCTTAGCTTTTGCTTGTCTGGGAAACTCTTTATCTCTCCTTCAATTCTGAATGATAATTTTGCTGGGTAGGGTATCCTAGGTTGTAGGATTTTACTTTCAGCACTTTAAATATATCATGCCATTCCCTTCTAGCCTGCAAAGTTTCTGCTGAAAAAGTGGCTGTTATCTTTATGAAGGTTCCCTTGTATGTGACTCTTTGTTTCTCTCTTGCTGTCTTTAAAGTTCTCTTCATCTTTAACTTTTAATTATGGTATATCTTGGTGTGGGTCTCTTTGGATATATACTGTTTGAGACTCTTTATCTCTCCTAGACCTGGATATCTGTTTCTTTCTTCAGATTAAGGAAGTTTTCAGCCATAATTTCATCAAATACATTTTCTGCCTCTTTTCCTCTCTTCTCCTGCTGGGACCCCTGTAATACAAATGTTTGTACCCTTGATGTTTTCCCAATGAGCCCTTAAACTATCCTATTAAAAATTTTTTTTCTTTTGCTCATCTGATTTGGTGATTTCCACTCTTCCATCCTCCAGGTCACTTATGGATTCTTCTGTATCACCCAATCTTCTGTTAATTCCTTCTAGTGTGTTTTTTATTTCAGTTATTGTGTTCTTTAGCTCTGATTCATCCTTTTTTATATTTTCTAGTTCTTTGTTGAAGTTCTTACTGTGTTCTTCTATTATTCTCCTGAGTTCAGTGAGCATTTTATTACTATTGCTTTGAACTCTTTACCAGGTAAGTTATTTATCTCCATTTCATTAAGATATTTTCCTGGGGTTTCATCTTATTCTTTCATCTGAAACATATTCCTTTGTTTTTTCATTTTGTTTGACTCTCTCTGTTTGTCTCTATGAAATTAGGTGAAACAGTTACCTATACCAGTCTCGAAGGTGTGTCCTTGTGTGGGAGCATCCCTATGCAGGCTGCATGTGCCCAGTGGCTTTGGTGGGAGAAATGAATCTGAAGTGAGTGCCAGCCATATCCTCTCCTGGGTTGCACTGGCAGCCACTACCTTGGTGGGAGGTAGGGCTGGAGTCAGAGGTGCTAGAGCCAGAGCCAGGTGTGAGTCAAAGCTTTTCCCAGGCTCAATGGTGGTCACCACTCTATGGGGGAGGGGGCAGGGCCAGGGCCCAAGGGGCTGGAGCAGGAACCTTGAGGGAGTTGGGCTTTTCCTTTATGTGATTGCAATCTTTGCCTTAGCTAGAGGCAGGGTTGGGGTCCAAGGTGTTGGAGCCACTCTTCTGATCTGGCTCTGCTTTCTCCTTGGTACTCACATGTGCAAAGGCAATGATGGTCTCCACCTTAGAGGGGAGTAGTGCTGGAGCAGGAAGGGATGAAGCAGGAGCCCAGTGCAGGCTGGGGTATGTGTTGAGGCCATCCTGGCAAGCTGGCCAGAGCACTAGGCAGTTTTCAATCTGGGGCCTCTGTGCTGGGACTGGAAGCAGTCAAGTCTGTGTGCATGTTCTTCAAGAGTGGACTTTTGGTTTCTTTACAGCCTTCTGGTAAACCCCACTGGTTTTCAAACCAGCTAAAGGAGCTTGTCTTCCCTGTGTTGGACCCCAGAACTGGGATGCCTAATATGGGGCTCAAACCTTTTGCTCCTTAGGGAAGTTCCCTGAGCCTGTGATATCCCCCTCATCTTCTGGATCACCCACGAGGGGTACGGGTTCTGACTAGATTGCTTTCCCTCCCCTCCTACTAGACTCTGTGTGGTCCTTTCTTTATAGCCTTGGTTGTAGAAGAGCCTTTCTGCTAGTCTTCATGTTGTTCTCAGTGAGAGTTGCTGTATATGTAGTTGTAGCTTTGATGTGTTTGTGGGGAGAGGTGAACTCAGGATTTTTGACTCTGCCATCTTGATCCTGCTTCTGGTTCCTTCTTAAAGCTTTTATGGTCAATTATCTCACCACCACTCTTTCTTTTGAGGTTCTTTTCCACTTTTATCTCGAACTTCAAACAGCACCGTCTTTATTCCACACTCAGCAATTCTTGATTGAGTGTCTCTGCTGCCTAAGGAATGTTCCACATGATAACATAGAAACAGACAATGCACAGCACAGACCCTCAGAGCAGCTTACAGCCCAGTCTTGATTTGGTCTCTTTTTACAAGGGTATTTTTAAGAAATATAAAACATAGTACATTGATGTAAAACATTCAGAGAGTACAGAGTCTAAAAAGTGACAAGCCAAAGCACAACTTTGTTGAGCTTCTCGGTTGGTGAACATGTGGAGGTGCTGGGAGAGGGCAGGGAATCTCTACCCACCTTCCTGCATTCCTTGTCCTATGCATCTCTTCCATCTGGCTGTTCCTGAATTATATCCTTTTATACCAAACTGGTATAATGACATGATTGTATATGTAGAAAATACCAATGAATCTACAAAAAATCTCCTGGAACTTATGAGAACTAAGAAAAGAACAAATGAAACTCAAACGTAGCAGAAAGAAGGAATCAACAGAGATAAAAATAGAAATAAATGGAATAGAGACTAGAAAAACGATAGAAAAGATTAAAAAAAGAAGAGTGGATTTTTTTAAAAGATAAACAAAATTGAAAAAACTTTAACTAGACTAAGAAAAAAAGAGAGAAGGCTCAAATAAACTAGAAAATGAAAGAGGAGACATTACGACTAATGCCACAGAAATACAAAGGATTATAAGTGAATACTATGAACAGTTAAGCACCAACAAATTGGATAACCAAAAGAAATGGATAAATTTCTAGAAACATACAACCTACCAAGACTAAATCATGAAGAAATAGAAAATCAGAACAGACCAATAATGACTCATCAAAAACTTCCCCACAAAGAAAAGCCCAGGACCTGATGGCTTTACTGATGAATTCTATGAAACATTTGAAGAAAAATTAATACCAATCTTTCTCAAGCTCTTCCAAAAAATTGAAGAGAAGGGAAAACTTCCAAAATCATTTTATGAAGCTGGCGCTATCCTGATCCCAAAGTCAAACAAGGACACTGTGAGAAAAGAACATTACAGGCCAATATTCCTGATGAGTATGAATCTAAAAGAATAGGTCTTAGTCATTCTCAACACACACATACACGCGCACATGCACACGCACACACACACACACACACACACACCAGAAACTAGGTGAGGAGGTGATGGGTGGGTTATTTAACCTGATAGTGGTAATCATGTCACAAAATACGCATTAATATATTAAATCATCACATTGTACACTTTAAATATATACAATTTTATCTGTCAATTATACCTCAATGAAGCTGTAAAAAAAAAGCACTTCTTTCTCCTATTTCTACTCTCCAGAAGTAACTGTGTTTCTTCTAGAAACATTCCAGACTTTTGCATTTTTTTCCTAATAATTCTGTGTGTGAGTCCCCATTTCCCAGTTGGGTCACAAACATCCAGACAAGGAGACTTAGTTTTCTCTCATGTCCCTCCACATCACCCTTCACAGACCTGGGCACACAGGACCTGTACAAATAGATTGGCATGAAATTCAGGGACAGAGAAAATTCTTTGAGGAACTTGTACAGATCTTAGTATTTCCTGTGTGTAGCTTTTTGTCCCACCTAGGGGATAAGCTCCTGGAGGGCAGGGCCACCCAGACTGTCATCAGGTTCTTCTTCCAGGCCCATGACTCTTCTGGGTTGCCTCCTCCCAGGCCAGAGCTTTTGGGTGGGTCCCAGGAGTTCAAGGCATCCCCCGGCCCAAGCAAGGGCAGCCCCAGCCTCAACATCCTGCATCCAGCCACTTACATCACTCTGCTTATATTATCAAAGAAATCTCAGAGGCCAAACACATCTTGTGAGAACTGCAAGGGGCCCCTTTCCCTTGATGTGGTATTTGATGGACACCCAAGAGAGAAGGCTGAGCTGTCGGAATGAGAGAGAGAGAGAGGGAGCTGGGGAGAGCCGGAGTATCAGAATGAGCGATGTGCAATGTTCAGGGGTCAACGCATTACAAAATGATTCTCGTTAATTATTTAGAGCCCACCATCTATCGTATGGCAGGTGTGGACAGCCAGGTTGGGATGTCTGCCTTTCTCTCTGAGCCACCGAGAGAGGGAAGCATGGGGCAGCCTTGGGCCAGTCTTTGGATGGTGAATCTGGGGGTGGCCCCATCATGGGGGTCCCTGCAAGAAGTGGCACCAGGCTGAGCAGGAGTCCCCATCTTTGAGACTGCTGGCATTCAGTGCCGTAGTGGTAGTGGCTCTAGGGCTCTCTACAGGTAGAAGACAAAGAAAAATCACCCCTGATAATACAGTCTCAAATAAGATAATGTACAGGCAGGCTAAAGCCATTTGCTTAGGCAGAACAAGCCAAAGGGTGGTGAGACCTGGGGAAGAGAGAGGCTGTGTCTGGAAAAAAAGTCCCTTAGCTCCCAGAGGAATAAGTTTTGCTCCCTCTCCAGCTTTTCCCCTTTGCTGAAATGTCTCCCTCTCTCCCAAGCCAAGTCTAACTGTTCATTGTCTGCCCAGCGATGGCTGGCCTCCCCCAGCATGGCCTGCTTGCCTGATGCCTGGACACCACTTCCAGCACTGGACGCCTGACCTGCACAGCTGGACCCTGGGTTCTGAACAGCATCGCCTGACCATGAGAGTCTGTCTCCGCTGCCCAGTTCAAGGAAGCCAAGCACGCCGGTTGCTGAAGAAGCGATTCTTACCCCATTGGCTTGAATGAGATTATTGTCAGAGAGATACTGAGGAGAAAGCAGAACAGAAAAGATCTAAGTAAAAAAAGAACAAACCAGACAATCATGGAGCAGAGGCAGCAGATCTGGGCGGTCAGCCTTGTGGGACTGGTGTCAAATGCACTGGGGTTGAACCCTGGCCCTGCCATTGAACAGCTGGTCACTTGGGCAAATTTACTAATCTCATCCAGTCTCAGTCTTTTCATCTAGACGAAGAGCTGGTGGGAGAAGTGATGGGGCAGGAAGCCTTCCCGGCTCCACTGAAAGTGAGCCCCGGGGCAGCTGCTGGGCACCTGGCTGAGCCTGGGCCTTCTTCCCCTGGGCCATGCCAATTGCAGTCTCACCTGGGGCCTACCTCTTGAGCTTGGAAGGAATCTGAACACCAGGAAAAGCAAACAAACAGGCGACCGCCCCGCAAGAGCCCATGAGCAAGCAGCCCACTTGTCCGGGAATCCGGAGGCCCTCGTGTCGCCCTGGCTCTGGAGCTGAAGGCTCCTGGTGTGGTCCTGGACACACTGTGTTTCCTTCCAGAGTCTTGGTTTCTTCATCTTCAGGACGAGAGAGGTCAACATTTCCCAACTTTTAACGTTCGCACAACTGGCCAACTTTAGGGAGCTGCACAGAGCCCAAGCGAGAGCCCCATGGGGCTCCTGAAATCCGGGCAGCGGCCGAGTCTCTGCAAACGTCGTGAGGAGAAGGTGTGTGTGTCTACAGTTCTTGTGTGGTTTTGTTTGCTTCCTCTTGAAATCGCACCTCCTCCGGGATCCTTTACAAACTGCTGTGAGGAGAACGAAGGACTCCCCTTCCTTGTTCACCCTCCCACCGATGCAAGTGCCCTTGCCTGTGTGCAGTGTGGGTAATCTTGCGTAGTCATGCTTTCAGCCCGTATTTCCACTTCAAACGCCTGCACAGCCCCTGTGCGTTCATCCCCACTGTGCCCCCATGATCTATGAGATGTCACTTGCTCTCTGGTGCCCAGAGACCCTGTTTTGTCGTGGTTCCTCATTTGCTCTAATGATTTGGGGGCTGTTTGGCTCGTACTTTCAGCGATGGCAGTGAAGATGTTCATGGTTCTATCTCCTTCCTCCTGGTTCATCTGTTGGCTGATCCCGAGTCCCCCCCTCCCCGCTCCCCCACTAATATTTTCAATCTTCCTTACTGGAGGTTTGGCACCTCTGGTGGGGACTCCACACATGCTGTCGTCAAACTGGATACCATCCTTCCCCACTCTACGTGCCTAATCCTGGGTTAGGTTCTGAGGGTGCCACAGGGGATGCCCAAGGCATGGTTTTGGCACGTAAAATTTTTCTGATTAACTTGGAGAGAGAATGAGTGAATCATATGAGAGCATAATATCGAGAGCTCTTGATATTATGATAGGGTTCCCTTAAGTGTAGGAAGTAATTCAGAGAAGAGACAAGAAGATGAAATCAAGCCAGTGGGAATTAGGAGAGGTGTGATCCAGTCCCAGAGATGGCACCCACTTGCTGTGTGACCTTCCCCTCTCTGGGCTTCAGTTACCTGATCAATAAAATAAGGAGATAGGTTATGTTAACTTAAACTCTAAGATTTAATAATTGTGAGACTTCTGGGATGAAGAAGGATTTAAGATTTGCCCCCACGTGAGGAGGCTTTGAATGAGGGACTAGAGGAGCCCGTGGGTACTTACTTGAAGTCGCTACTCAGCAAGTCCCAGGGCTGCCCCTCGGTCGCATCTCCTCATCATGACTGCACCCTCCTCTCGGTTCAATGCTACCTCCCCAGGTTGGCCTCAGTGCTTTCTCCCTCCCTCCTCCTCTCTTCCAAGCCTAGATTTTTCCAGTGTTTGTAATTGGTCCTCTGCTTCCCTCAGACATCGTTGAGTCAAGCTCAGCCAATTCCCTCCCTCTTGATGCATCTCTTTTATCCCTCTGCTTTTGGACCTTCCTCCCCCACCATCACTGCTTTCCCTTTCCCAGAACCTTGACTCCAGCTCATCCATCTTCACAGAGCGTGGCTGGTCCTGGCGTTCCCCTTCCAGGGCATTTGGGGGACAGGTGCTGTTGGGATGCACACATGGAGAGAATGAGATGCTCCCCCCTCCCTGGATACAGGAAGGATAATGATCTGAGCGCCCCCCTCCCAGGGCATGATGAGAATCAGTGAGTTAATGCCCATAAAGTATTATAATTACTCCATGGAGTCATCTGATGGAGCGATGAGGAACTGGGCATCTGGCTCTAATTTACTTAGAGCTGGAGAATTCAAGCAGAAGCGGCAGCCTCAATTTTTTTTTTTTTTCTTTTTGTACCAACCACTCACCCAATGCAGAGCAGTATTTCTAAACAGAGGCTGACATTGCCTAGTGAAATATAAGTATACTGAATTCTTGATTTGGGAGACCTAGATATCCTGTTCATTACAGATATCCTTGCCCACACCCGCCCCCCACTGCCCCTCACCTTTGATGGATTAAGAAACAGGTTCTGGGTCCTTCAGTGACATACTATCAACCACCCAGCTGATTGGTAATTGAATAAACTTCAACTCATTCTAGCCATGTGCCGTTTTCTACCCCCCATCCTTCCTCCTTCCTTTCCTTCCTTCCTTCTTTCCTTCCTCCCTCCCTCCCTCCTTTCCTTCCTCTTTCCTTCCACATGTATTGGTTGGGGTCCCTCCTACGGTGCAACCCCATGCTGGACATGACACCAGGTTTCCTCTTTTGGGTGCCCAGGCGGCAGGGGAAGGAGAAGAAATTGCCAACCTAGAACTCAACGGCACAGAGCCAGTTCCCTTAACAGAGTCACGCAGCCCTTGCTTCCCTTGCATCCGCCAGCCGCGTCTCCATCTATCGCCTCCCAGCGTCTGCCCCTGCCCGGTGCTGCTCTTTCTTCTACATCTTTTTTTTGTGTGTGTGTGTCCAGGAATGGTCTAGGAACTTGGCATTCCCAGTTTCCCCTGGATTGGTCTTAGGAATTAAGGCATTTGGTTTTTTTTTTTTTAAGGAATTCCTTTTTTTAATTTTAATTTTTATTATTTATTTTTTTATTTTTGGCTGTGTTGGGTCTTTGTTTCTGTGCGAGGGCTTTTCTCTAGTTGCGGCAAGAGGGGGCCACTCTTCATCGCGGTGCGCGGGCCTCTCACTATCGCGGCCTCTCTTGTTGCAGAGCACAAGCTCCAGACGCGCAGGCTCAGTAGCTGTGGCTCAGTTGCCTAGTTGCTCCGCGGCATGTGGGATCCTCCCAGACCAGGGCCCGAACCCGTGTCCCCTGCATTGGCAGGCAGATTCTCAACCACTGTGCCACCAGGGAATCCCTCTTCTACATCTTTGCTCATGCTCCATCCACAGATCTCTTCCTCTTGCTAATGCACTGAGACACAACCTTCTCCTTTCAAAAGCCTTCCGAAAGCACGTCTCTGCCTTACCCCACACTCACCAAGGAGCATTTCATCCTGAATCCTGCTGACAGCGGACCGTGTCATTTAGCTGTTCATTCTATGCATCTCTCAGGCTCTTTTGGGTCACTGCTGTCCAGACTTGCATGGCAGACAGACATGTTGTTACATGGTGGATTTGGTGGGGAAGACCACGCACCTTGCTTCACTTGTTAGCTCTGCGAGGTCAGCACCAAACCCCTTTGCCTGGTATTCCTGGCTCATCAGAGTCTGTTCCCACCTTTCCAATTGTCTAGCCATCTCTTCGCCCACAGGAGCCCCAGCCTCTGGCTGTGTCATTTCCATCATAGCTGCAAGCAAATGGCCATCCTTTGTAACATCAGGACCACTGTCCTGCTCTGTGTCCACCTCACCCGGAACCCAGCCCCTTCAGCCGTGAACTTGGGTATTACACATACTGACTGTCTCAGTCCCTGCAGATGTCTCTCCCCTCAAACCTCCTCCCGCATTCCAGCTTTGTCCCTATTAAAACATGGAAGCCTTATTTCTGTTTTTAGAGTATAATACCTTGGAAGTAGAGATGTTAATTAGAATAGAATCCCAATAAACCTCAATTAATACTAGTCAATTAATGATTTGCTGGTGTTACTAGGCTACTAATCTAATTTCTGGACTTTGGTGTTGAGTCTATTGCCTATGGTAGGCAGCTGAGGTCACAGGTTCTGCCTGGCCCAGACTCAGGGGTGGAAAGGTCATGAACTCTGGTTCTGGGGGGAGGTGAACCAAAAGAATTATTAGAAAAAAGTGGCAGCACCTCAAGTTAATGCCCATAAACAGTGCGTCCTTTGTAGCAAACAGTGTAGTTCTTCGGGTCCTGTTATAATTCTGTTAAGGGGAACGGTCATGTGTTAATATACATGAGCCTCATGCTTCCTGGGGACTCTCATTCGGCTAAAGCATTGAACACACTTGTAAACCGAAGCACATTCTGCTCCCTGGCAGGTAGTAATGGCTGGGAGAGAAAACAGCTACTTTCAGGTCAAACGAATAAATGTTTATGTTGGTCAAAGAAATTAAAACATGACCCTAGTGAATGAATTTGTAAAGCATCGTCCCCACCTGGTAGTAATTGTGCAACTGCTCTCTGTCACTTCTCTGCCCCCCACTCCCTTGCCCACTTCTGCAGCTTCCTCTGTCTGACCATGGGAATCACTTCTGCTGGATCCTCTCTGGCCGAAGCGCAGATTTAGCCAGAAACATTATACACACCTACAGATCCACAAACAGTGGAAATTAAGTGGGTCCTCAAAGATATCTGCCTGGGGCCGTGAAAAGCTTGAGTGGAAATGACCCTTCTGCAAGATGGTCTGACCTCTTCGAGGTCAGGCTTGCCTGTGGATAAACTCCTGCGGGAATGACAGTCCTCCCATCACCCAGGCAGAGACCACTCTGGGCAGGCCTCTGCTGGGGTTGGGGGCAGCTGCCTCTACTGTCTGGCCACTGGCAGCCCTTTCTCTGGGGTCCCCCGCTAGCCCCTCCATGGGGCACAGAGTGCTCCTGCCCAGTCCTTTGGCCTCCTCTGCCCCGCGCCGGGGAGAGTCAGTGGCCTGTTCCCGGGGCCCTGAGCCGCATCCAGCTTCCTGTCTCTTTTTCTTTTGTTGAAGCCAAACACAACAATGTAATTAGCTTGTTACAATTAAAGTGACTCGACTGGATAAATTGTAATCACCCAGAATCAAGTCAGGCATCCCTGCAGGTCCCGGACATCGCAGCTGAGCTGCCTCATTTGCATAATTAAAATATACAAATGATAATGGATTTTGTACTCAATTTCCAGCGGCTGTGAATTTGAGGAACTCTGAAATTAGAATAACAGAGATGAAGCCCGCCTTGAGGTAATGGGGATGACAAGTTTTGACAGTAGTGGTGTTTATAACACTAGTTTCTTGCCACAAAATAAATAAGTATAAAAAAGATTAGAGAGTGATATTAGTTAATAGTTCCATGGGCAGTGGGAAGTGGAGATAGACTATGATTACCTCAGTGAATTTACACTGCTTTTTCTTTTCTTTTTTTTTCTGACAAGCTCTCACCTAACCTTAGGGGATACCATCCCCCTGATTATGAGAAATTGAGAATGAATTAAATGCATAAAAAGGGTTGTCACAAATCGACTCACCAAAGAAAAAGGAGATAAATGAAATTAGCCTTGCTACTCTTGCTTCTAGCGAAGGGTGGGCTGATGGTGAAGTGTGTGAAGGAGGTGGAGAGAGTGGGGAGGCACTGGGATGGGAAGAGGAGGGAGGGGCTGAAGTAGTCAGGGAAGGAAGGGGGACAGAGTGTGGAAAACGGGGGTGTAGGCAGAACTGAACACTGTGGGAGCCAGACTACAGTTACTTACGGAGTGAGATTTGAGAGTCTTGGAAAGACTCGTCTACTCAAAATCTACTCTGCAGAGGGGACCAAGAATTCTGGGGGACACACATTTTTAATATAAGCACTGGTTCTCTGCCAATACAGTGAGTATCAACATATGAATAAGGTCATTCCTTTTCTTCCTGTAAACTAGACAAGGGCAGGGGCCATGTCTCCTATTCATCTCGTGTTCCTGGACCCAGCACATAGTAGGCCCTTAATAAGTATTTATTGAATGAACAAACGAATGGATAGGTGAGACTGAGGACAGCTTGAGCATATTGGGAAGGAATGGGAAAAGACCTGAAGGCTCAAATCACCTATTTTCCCATTTTTTTCTTGGAGCCTGCAGAGCCCTGGGCATCAGTCCCCGTCTGGAACGGCAGCAAGGTGTCAGAGCCTGTGTCTCTGGGGCCAGCCTGCCTTCATCTTGCAGTCAGTTGTTACAGTGGATGCTGGATGGGTTCCTTCTGCAGGAACAGATGCAGAGAGCAGCAAGACGATAAGCTGGTGAGGGCCAGGCCTCCTCCTCTCTGGGAAAGAGATCCAGAACTAAGGCTCTGGGTCTCTCCCATTGATGGGCTCAGCACAGCGGCTGTCCAATGTGGCAAGGAGGGATACTACTGGTCCCAACAAAGCCCTTGGCTGATGTGCCTTCCCACCTCACTGAAAGAGTGTGCAGGGTGAAGCACTCAGAGAATTGACCAACCAGCCAACCATTATATGGGCAGGGACTTTGGCAAGGAAATGTGCTGGGGGTGCTGGGGGCTGATGAGTGGAGTCTAAGGCTGAGGAGGAAGGGTGTGCAGGAACTCGGCCCCTCTGACAGGGTCTTCTGGGAACCATTATTCCCGGGAGCCCATGAACTGAACCCTGCTCTTGGCAAAAGTGTGAGGCCTCTGAGCCAGGAAAGGGGAAGGAAGGGCCACCTTCAGTTTCCCAAAGGGTGCTCCTCACACTGGCTCCCAGTAAGAGAGTAAGTAGCAATCTACATCCACTCTTGAGGGTCCTGGCTCTGGGGTGGGTGGGGAAACCTGCCTCATCCCAGATCCTGAGCGACGCTGGGACAGGATGCCACACAAAACTCCTTGGAGGAAGGGCACCAGTGCATACAGATCTGGAAATTTACAAACCCCACGACAGGGCTGGCGACTGCAAGTATCACGTTAGTGATGGGGAGAGCGAGCCACGTCCTTGTGGGTTAGAACAGCTGGGGGAGACCTTTGGGTGCGCCTCAAACGTGCACTGGGCTTCATTGTCCTATGTGTATCAGAAACGCCATTGTGGGCTGTGCATTGGTTCATTCAGTCTTGGCATCTGTCCCTGAAAGAGAGAATTTAACAGACATCACTCTAAAGGTTCAACAACTTTGGACTTGCCTCCAGCACTCCCAACTCCAATTAACTCCTTTTAATTAGCCATGAGGAATTTTCATAAGTTTATCCAAATCCTCTTGAATCCACTTGAATTATGGTCTGCTGCTTCATCTTATAATTATAGTTTTATTAATCTGGAACTCTCTTCTTTTAAAGTTGGGAGCCAGGAGGTGGTCCAATTCTACCACCTGGGATGGAGCACCACATCTGTTTTCATGCCTCTCATAATGTTCAGCAACGATCTCAGCCCTCAAGTCTCCAGATCGCATGGTTTGAGAAGTGTTCTCAATCTTCCTTCTAGTCCCCAGGCCAGGTACTCGCCTCCCTGTTCTGCCAAACAGCATACAGCATATTTCAGAGGCTGGGGATGCAGGGTTTCACCAAGGCAGGGTGTAGCAAAGCCCTGAAATCTGCTCTGGGGAGTGGAAGTCCCCTCACTCAAGCTCAGAGGGAGAGCCATGCCCTGCTGGGCAGGTCAAACCCAAGGAGAACTATGAAGAGGGCAAAGGAGACTTGGCACTGCCACTGAGCTGGGGGCCTGGTTACTCCCCCCAGCACACAGGGCCAGGAGGAAAGGGAAGGCCTGCTGACGACGTGTTGGATGGACAATCCCACGGGTGGATCACTGAGAAAAGTGGGAAGACAACAGGCCTCCCCCCCAACTTCCTTTTCCTAGAAAACAATGCTATGCCAACATTATAGTAAAGAATGTAAATTCCTTGAGGGCCTGGACTGTATCTATTTTATTATCATATTCGTAGCATCTTGCATAGTGCCTGGCACATAGTAGGTGCTTAGTGAGTATTTGTGGAGTGAATTAATGAATGAATATGTACAGTTTTTTAAAGTTAGCTACATGAAGAAGCATTACAAAAATATACACATATTCTTAGGCTCAAATCTGTCAGTTTTATTACTAAATCTAGCAGTGGTTATTTAACACCTTTAGGTTGACCCAGGGCTTATGTGTCAACCCTGGTGTCTAACAGTGAACAACGTCCTGGTTTGGTCAGTTATGCTGTGTCCTACTCTGGACAGAGCTGCTGTTACTGCCCTGGGCCAGGCCTGTCTCTAATCTGGAATATTGCCTTACTGGGTTCCTCAAATTCAATCTTCCACCACATCTTGTTTTCCACACTGCAGCTCCAGTGAGCTCTCAAATAAATTTGAAGACTTTTCTCTTTTAGGTGAAATGCTTTGCCTTCAAACTCACAGCAATCTAGCCTCTGTTCACCCCTCCAGCCCCAGCTCTCACTGCCCCTGACTCACAATCCACCTGGTGTTCCTCCCAGGCCTGGAAGGGTCCTAGGTTCTTGCTCCCCTCTGGGTCTAGCTCCACCAGTGCTGTGTCCTTGGCTCTTCCCACTGTGCCATTCAGGCCTCCAGTGGGTCTTCATGGCCTCCAGGAAGCTTCCTCTGCCCCCTGGGTTGGTGTCCCTCGCCCCAAGCATCCACTGCATTCTGAAAGTCCTCCCAAGTGGTTGGGGTCACTCGTTGTAATTGACTTTTTTTCCTGCATAGAACTGGAGATGGCAGGGGGACAAGGGTGGCTGTGCGACTCTAGCTCCAAGAGACTCTATCTAGTATTTGACAGATAGTGTGTTCATCATGGACTTTATTGTTGAATGAATGAATGATAAAAGGTGGTAACTGAAATTATGAGACTGCTAAGAAAGGAAGTGGAGGGAGGAGGAGGAGGACCTTGAGGGATAGTTGCACGCAGGGGATGGAAAGAGAAAGAAGCACCACAGAAAACACTCCCTGAGAGGCAAGAGCCAGCAAAGTTCCACATCACTAATGCCCAGGGAGGGCAGGTCAGGGCGGGGTCACCCGGCCAGGGATGGGCTTTTTGCACAGAGAATATGACCTACCTTCTTCCCTCCCAGATGCGCCTGATTTGGGTCAGGAGATTGTCAGGGTATCTTATTTTCCAGTCCTTATGAGGAAGACTAGATCACTGTCCCCTTCCCATTTGGAATTCTTTGGGACACGATTTTCTTGGGGAAGACGAATGTCACTATGGCTGCCCCTGAGTTCTCCTGGGCACGTGAATTTGGAGAGGGGACCCTCTATTCCTGGACAGCCCCTGCCTTTGGGTCTCTCCCTCTTGGAGGCAACACACATAAGCCAATTTGAGCCCTTGTCTATTAGGGGATTAATTTTTAATGGGTTTTATAGCATGGCAGATAAATCAGTTAGGGAGAGACAAGGTGCTGGCAATGCCTAATGAATATCGTTTGGGCCATTTAAAAGGGAAACCTTGCCGAAAGGGGGACAGCCACCCAGCAGTCAGACCAGTCATACAAGTGACTGAGGGGCACCAATGACTCCTAGCCACTGCCCCCTCCATCAGTGGCTGACAAATTTCTCCAATCTGTTGACCACTGATGCCAGGAATATCACTGCTTTTGGGGGAAGGGTCATGCCTTTTGTAAATATTCATGTACTTTTGAGATAGGATAAGGAACCCATTGTCAATATATAATCTCTTAGGAAAATACAGTTATGTAGATATTTCCCAAAGGACGTGAGAGAGAAGGGGAGGATTGAGTCAAGGGAATCCTGAGCGTTTTCCTGGGGTTGGCTGTGGTTGGGAACCCAGAAGACAGCATCTCAAGCAGAGGTATAAACACTTTCGGGGGATAATTGGTATTACAGGGGGCAGGCAAAGCTTTAGGAAGGGTATGGCACATTTTGCAATGTCAGTTTTAAAAAGCTAATGAAAAATCTTTTTCTTTAAAATATATTTTCATGGAGGAGAATGAAGAGTTGGCATGCCTAAAGAAATATCTTCTTGCTGTGTCCCTCCTTCCATTTCTGCTATAAGTGAGACTTCCTTCAGTGGTGGAGAGAGAACCAGCCTCAGGACAAAAGCTCTGGGTTCAAGTCTTGATTCCAAGCCTAACTAATAGAGGTACAGTAATAATGGGCAAATCACTCATTGTCCTATTAAAGAGTATACAATTAAGTGCTGAATTTTACCCTATAGACTGTAACACAAGGGGGTTCATTAACCTCTGAGGATCCTTCTAGCTCTAACATGCCATGACTATTAAGATAATTTATTGTATTTAATATGACTTAGAGTTAAGACTTATTCTTGTATGTGCCATATTTCTGGATGACTATGTCCTTGGAAGTGATGGTGTCTTCATGCAAAACATGTCAGGAAGTTCTCTTCGGGGATTACCTTTAGGGCTAGTGACCCACAAAGAAACATTCACTTTATTAAAAACAGTCATGCCTCACAGTGTGCTGGGAGGGGTGGGCGATGTGAGGGCCAGGGGATCAGGAAAGGCCAGCTAGGTGCAGCCCTGGGCACAGTCGTGGAGTTGTAAGAGGTGTTTATTTTAATGCTTTCTCTCTCACCCGGGCCCTTCATCACATGGAATTTGCCTTCCCTAGTTCAGGATTGTTTTGGTATTGCTAAATGAATGATACTCCTCACCACCCAAGGTTTGGTCATGCAGTTGGAGAGAAAACATTCAGCCCCAGACCTCCTGTGATGAAGATGCTGGCTTAGAGGTTTCAATGGAGTAGAAGACTGAAACAGTGGTTCCCACTAGACGGCAGTGGGGTTGGGGACACGTCGGAATACCATGGGAGGGGGAGGCATTTCCCTCCCCATTTCCATGTCATTCCCTATTTCTAGAGAGGACTTGGCTCATGCTGTGAAACCCAAAGGAGTGACTTTAATAGGGGAAATCAAAGACCATGCCATTCCAGGGGGGAGTCAGCAGGGAAGCCGGCCCTTATGTTTCAAATCACATGGGGGGTGTGGAGGGGCGGTCTTGCCAAGATATTACAGCTGTTAGTGACAGAACCAAGTATGTAAATCTAACACCCTAATCAGATTGTAAGGTCCACAAAGGCAGGCATGACATATTCTCCTGTGTCTCATAACATGTGGCAGAGTTGTAGGCATATAGTAGGTGCTCAGGAAAATCCTAATGACCTATAGTAGTGATTCTCAAACTTGAGCGGGCATCGGAATCACCTTGGGAAAACACAGATTGCTGGGCCCCACACCCAGTTTTCGGTTCAGCAGGTTTGGGGTGAGGCTCTGAGAATTCCCATTTCTAACAAGTTCCCAAGTGGTGCTGTGCTGCTGATTCAGAGACCACACTTGGAGAACTGCTGATGTGCATGTTTTATGAATTTACCCGTTTCTATATAATTTGAAACACTTCATTCCCAGGAAGCTTACTTTATTAGACAGTAAGTGGCTACGTGAGAAATCCCAGACTTAAAAGATACTAGTTTAAAAGTATTTAAAGTGAGTAATTACCTTCAGGGTGGTCTAGGTAGAAAGATTAAATAAATTAAGTTGAGTCAATAGGAGTTTAAGCATCATTTGTTAAAACAGTACTATTAGTTTTTCTTTTCCTGGTGGAAATTCTCTTCTTGTCACATAATCCTAATTAATTATTGTATAAAGACCTGAAAACTTAAATGCACAAGGGAGTAATAATCTTCATTCATTTCATTAACCAGCAGCTTCGAAAACCAGAACCAAGTGTGTGGAAAGAGCACAAACAACCTAAACTGAGCAGAGCTCCCTCCCCGCCAGCCTGAGGTCTGCCCTGTGCTGCTCTTGCCACCGAATGTGTCCATGTGCGTGCACATTGGCACTCCTAAGTATACCGTCTCTGTTCAATATAATCTTATCGGAGTTAGCCAATCAATATGCATTTCAGGAGTATTTATCACTGATTTTGCAATATGCTTTGTAATTACTGGATCGATATAAAATTCTCAGCTCATTAGGAGATTAGCTTTTTAAAAATCATTTATATTAATATGTTTAACTAAAGGCACTGGAGTTCCTTTAAAAAAAATTACTTGTTTAATTACTTACATTAAAAATGAACAAATTCTGTGACCTAAAAGCTCACTATGTTCAATTTTCAAAGGTCACATACCCTGTACTTTGCCTCGGAGAGAACCTCCAAATTGGTTGCTTTGTGGAGCCCAAACCATGATCTAGAACAAAATGGGAATGCCCATCTGAGTAACTTGATGAAGAAGAGGAAAGGAAAACAAAACCAAAACCAACCTTTAGGGCTGCTAAACATTGGCCCTGATTTACTAGTTTAATTTGGCGGTTTTGTGTTTTATTTCTCACTGGTTGTTTCTGTGTGATGCCTTCTTCCTGGAACAGAGCTTGCTGCATTTAGTCAACTATGAGAAACCAGACAATGGGCACTGAATACACACAAGGTGGATTCAGGAATTATGCAGATTTTTGGTGGTGATAATAACATCTCACCACCACCTCGGGAGGGGGTTGGGCAAGTGTCTACCCACTTTGTAAATGAAGACACTGAGTCCTGTGGGACGAAACGATGAGCCCCAAGTCACCTTGCCTTGGGTGGCAGAGATGGATCTGGAACACAGGTGTGCCTGTTGTTGGGATGAAAACTGGGCAGTACGGTCCTCTGGGGGGTTGTAGCTGTCACTCCCAGAGCACACCCCGCTGGACACTCTTTAACTGAGATATTCATGGTGACCTTAGAGCCCAAAGCAGCCCCTCTTAACCCCTCTCACAGGGTCCACGCAGAGCCAGGCTGCTCTGGCTCCAGACGACAACAACTGCCTACAGTTTTCAGGGCTTGGAGCTCAATTCTGGGGAGTTTTGTAGGTGTTTCTTCTACCACTAGGATTGCATCACCCTGGTCACCATCCCTGGGACTCATGGGAATAACAGTGATCCCACCCTTTTGTGCTGAACCTAAGTTTACATGATGCCTCTAAATGTACCATCCTATTTAATTCTCACAACAACTCTATGAGATGGGCTAGTGCCATGGTCCATTTTACAGGTAAGGGCTAGGGAAGCTCATGAGGGTTAAGTGAATTTCCAGTGGTCAGTGAATGACTGAAAATGCACCCCCTGCCTCACTACACGGTGCAGTCTTCCCGGGAGAGGGAAGAGCCCTAAACACTGAGTCCGGAGGCCAGGCTCTTGTATCCACTCTACTTTTCATTTCCTTGGATCTCAATCCCATCTCAGGGAGGTGGTGATGGATCTTCTGCTCTTCTCTCCTTCTGCTGCGATTTATTTCAAATACGCAGCAGTTTTTTTTATTGGATTCTGCATCGACGATAGCAGGGGTGCCTCATTGCACGGCAGGTCCCGTGGAGCAGACTGATTCTCTCGTGTGAAGGAGCTTACTCTGTGTTGAAAACAACATTCATCCAAGAATGCTGTCTTAGGATCCAAGCTTCTTGTCCTTTGAGTGGATATGAGTTTCTGGTTGGTGTACTTGCAAACACATCGTGTTCAAGCAGTCAGAGTTTCAACCTTTAAACTTCCCCATGCGCTGTGGCCACAGCCTGAACACTTAGCCCCGTCTTCCATGCCTGTCAGCTCCTCCTCTGCACTCACACCACCCCTCGTATCTCTGGGAGGCTGGCAAGGTGGCTGAACTGGGGGGTTCTTAGAGCGTGGTGATTCCATGCAGCTACTCTCCACTGTGGAAGAAACCAGTAAAAATGCTTGCAGGGGTCCAGTGTTCAGTCACCTCCCTGTCAGGAGATGGTCTTATTTTGAGGGAGCACTGGCCTGTGGCTTCAGCCTGCAGAGCCGTCATGGCCAGAAACCCCCAAAATGCTGCCTAGTGTCTTTTGTCCTTTTGGAAGAAGCCTGGGTTGGAAATGACAGGAATGACACTTACATATATCTGCATGGTACTTATAAAGTTCTTTCACATGCATGATCTCAGCTGGTCCTCCCAGAAACTCTGTAGGTTGGCTGGTCAATTCACAATGCTACCATTTTATAGGTGAGGAAACCAAAGCTTCCCCAGTCCCACATCTGAGTTAGGTGCCCCTCCTACATGCTCCCACCATCCCCTTCCCATCTCTTATGTAGCGCT
This sequence comes from Balaenoptera borealis, assembly GCF_965194805.1. Classification (NCBI taxonomy): domain Eukaryota; kingdom Metazoa; phylum Chordata; class Mammalia; order Artiodactyla; family Balaenopteridae; genus Balaenoptera; species Balaenoptera borealis. The sequence continues at coordinate 26,192,170 of NC_138875.1, read as the reverse complement.
TAGAAACATGCTACTGTAATTGCCCATTGACTTGGCTGCTTCCCCCACTAGGATGAGAGCTTCATGAGAGCAGGGACTTTGTGCCACTGGGTCATGGCTGCATCCCCAGTGGTCTGCACAGTGCCTGGTATAGAGTGGGCGCTCGGGAAATACTTATTGAATGAACTATGAATGGAAGGACAGCTGAGTGGACAGGAGGATGGGTAGATGGAGAAATAAGTGAATGAGAAGCAGGTTCTCTCAACTGGGATTCCTGCCCATGGTTGCCCAGGAGCGCAGTGGCCTCCAGAGGTCAGCAAGGGCAGGTATGAGGGAGATGCTGATGAATACGTAGAAGACGTGGTGGTGGAGAGTGAGGGCTCTAGTGATGCCTGAGACAAAATGGGCATGATGGAGTTTGTACTGGGGCCTGTTTGTCTCTCCTCTTGGGGCTCTCCCTCCTCATTCCAATGGACTTGCCCATTGCCCCAGGTGATCCAAGTTCTTTCCTGGGACATATTTCTCAGGCTTTGGAATCCCACCAAAACATACTGTGTTGAGTACCCTTCCAATACATGCCTCAGCTGGCGGAGCAAAGAAAGATGCTGACAGAGTCATTCACCCAGAGGTGGGAATGACTAGCAAGGTTTGAACATGTTACCCCTGTGGAATTTCAGTCACCTACACAGAAGCTGGGCCTGACCCAGGGTGCACATCCGCTGACTACTGGACCCTGCTGCTCCTCTGGAAAGAAGGGCACTGTGGCTGCCATCCCAGGGACTCCTGTTAATAAATCAGAGTTCTCTGCCACCAGCTGCTTGGCATATTGTTCTTGCACCACGAGTGGAGTTGCCAAACTGTCAGTGTCTTGGTTGGGGTGACATGGTGGCTGGTGTAATTAACCCCCTTGATGCATCTCCCCCTGGAGTTCACCCAGAGAAACCGGGCTCCAAGATGGCCCATGTGGCAGTGGGAATGGAAGGCTGTTGGTCTGGCTGCCCTCACAGGGAGGAAGGATAAATCAGGAGGGAAGCTGACAAAGTAGGGAGGGAGCAGCTGTTCCCCAGGATGGGGGCGAGAGATGCTGGGCTGCAGCCTATGGTGGTGGGAACTCCCTCTGTCTCTGTATCAATGTCCTCACTCTCAATGGGCATCCTTGGAATTTGAGTAGTAATGGGTGTCTTTGGAACTTTGAACTCTTTCTTCCATGCTCCTCAACTCATTTTGCCTCACAACAGCTTTTAAAATTATTGTTGAAAAGAAAATGCAATGAGGAAAAATTTTACAAATGACCTTTGATGGCACCATCACAAGAATCTCAGATTTGCATATTACTATAGAGCTCTGGCTCATATGCATATTTATTATTAATTTTTTGGTAGTTGATCATTAAGGTCCTCTCTTTATTTTGCACTCTCTTGTCATGATTTTTTTAAAGAAGGGGAAGCAAGTGCAGGGCTGTGAAGCTGCTGTCCTAACTCAGCCCCGGGCTGCTCTTACTGGGGGCGCCTGAAGGCAAGGCCAGTGTTGGGGTGTTAGGAACAGAGGCATGGACAGAAAGGCCTCTTGGAGACTGCTTTCCATATCTGGTTCTGTGATGTACATGAGACCATCCTGACAGCACTGCTCAGAGCCTGGTTGGTATCTTCACTGGGCAAGAGGCCCATGGGTGTGTTGGGGTGACAGGCCATAGCTTTCACTTTCCAGATTGTTGGTGTCAGCAGGAACCTAGAGAGACCTTCCCATTGTACAGATGAGGAAACTGAGGCTTGGGACAGGAAGTGACTTCCCTTCCATCTTCTAAGGAGGGTATTCCCTTATGAATTGCATGCGTTGCAGGGGGCAGTTCAAGATCATAGAGAAAAATCTATGGTTCACATTAAGGAATCAGGTGTGACATTTAAGTTAAATCACAGCAAATGAACATATATTTTTGACTTATAGAAACAGCAATTTCATATAGTTCAACTTGTTATTTGAGGAGGCAAGACATACGTGAAGAGACCTCCCAGAAGATAAGAAACAAAAACATTTAAAGAACAATTCAAAAGGCTTATTGAAAAGCTGCCATAAGGCATTTATTATTTTTAAAAAATTGCTTAGTTTAAGGGAAATAGCAGAGTCATGTTCAGATTTGCCCTCCAAAGTATGAAGAGTATTTATCATACATAGTACCACATGGTGTCTGATACATAGTAGGTACTCAGTGAATGTCTTTTCAATGTACAAATAGTCATATTGTTCATTTCTGGCTAGCTGTTGCCTCAGCATTTCGTTTGGCTGTCTGTAACAGAGTCTGACCACAGAGGCTTAAACAATTAGTGATTTTAGTTTTCTCACATGAAAAATAGACAAGAATAGGCTGTCCAGAGCTAATGTAGCTATTCAAGCAATTCATCAGGGACCAGATGCCCTCTTTCTACTCTGTCATCCTTAGCATTGACCTTTGCTGCTTCCCCCTCAGAAGATCAGGTCCGGGTTCTAGGCTGGGACTTTTGCAAATGGCGAAAGTCACTATGAGCTAGCAAAGTCTTTCTCTTTTTATCAGGAAAACAATAGGTTTTCTAGATGCCTACACACTAGACTTCTGCTCACAAGTCATTGGTCAGAAGTGAGTCACATGGTCACCTTTAGCTGCAAGGGAGTCTGAAGTGTAACACTGAACCAAATTGTGTTCTCTTGGTCAGAGAGTGGCAGATGCATATTAGTAGATACTGTGCATCGTCTCCTTCAGTTGTATTAAAGTGAAAAATGATGACTTAGATATAAACAAGTAGAGCTTCTAATTTGGAAATCTCTGAGTATAGAGTCTGGGTTCACTCATGCATTCATGTATTTATCTATCCTGCCAATATTCACAGAACGCCCACTATGTGGTGGGTGCTGGCTATGAGCTAGGGATGCAAAGGGGAACAAAGCGGACTCGACATCTGTCCTCAAGGGGCTCAAACACATGGATGCAGGAGAGTAAGATTCCCTGGGCAGGGAGGGAAGTCAGATCCAGGTAGGCAGTGAGAGCAGTGTGTGCAAAAGCCCGGAGGAAGCAGAGAGTGTGAGGAAAGGAAAAGAAGACCTTTAGAGCAGGAGCAGGCTAATCGAGGGGGAGTGGGCTTAACGCGGCCTGGGAAGGAGAGCAGCTGGACCTACACATCTATGTTGGCAAAACCAGACCTGGGGCTCACCCTGAGGGCATCAGTGGGGCTTGGGGCTCCAGAGTGGCAATCTGCACCAATGTGGGACATTTAAATCTTGCCTAAAATGCAACCTCTTAAATGTGATGCAGCTGGGCACTCAGTTCTGAAATGCATTTCCTCTGCCGATTTAGAGCTGGGAGGGACCTGTGAAATCTGCACCACAGGTCTTATTTTAGAGATGAGTAAACTGAGGCCCAGAGAGCCCAGAGAACCCAAATGACCTGTTTGTGACCATTTTCCAGTTAATGCCAACATTTGGGCCAAACCTACAGTCTCCTGACTTCTGGCCTTTTCCTCTTCAGGCACACTGTATGTTTACATGCACTTAAGTTTCCATTGTCTGATTCGGTCCTGATAGCAGTCCAACGACATGGTCCCAGTGGGATTATTTACCCCAAAGTTACTCAGGGAGAGGGAGGCTGAGAAGAATGAAAGGCCAGAGCCGGGCGCCAGCCTCCTGATTCCCAGGCCCTGCCCCCATCTGCCCCTTCCCTCGCCTCTCTTGGGTCGAGCAGGTCAGCATTCTAAGGGATGGTGTAGTTGGGGGAAGGAAGCTGTCCCCATCAGGTGAGATGTGGCCTGATTACCACTGCCTTGTGCCATTTCTCATGTAGGCAAGGACAAGTGGAAGGCTTTCACTCCATGATATGACAGTGTGGCATTCTCACCCGAGGCTCAAGCCCTAGGAAGACAAGGAGAGGCTACTGGGCTCCAGGATCCTAATTGCTTCTGACACTCTTTATCATTTGTGATGACCCGGCCATGCTCGTCCACCCCACAACTGTAGGCCACTCCCAGAGTGGGGAGGAACTGTTAGAGAGCTGACCCGGCACGGAGCCGTGGGCGGTGATGACCTCAGTGCAAACACACATCCTATCGATTGAGCTTTTGGAGACAGAAATGGGTGTCCTGGTTGTTGCTGGGTTCTGAGGCTGGGCTGTGATGAGAGTGGTTCCTAATCAAGATAGATTCTCTTCAGGGTTCACCTCCCCTGTTCCACCTTGGGACCAAGAAGGACACTGCGAGTGGGTCATTTCCACAGGGCGGCCATGTGGTGGCGTACCCCGTGGCCTGGCGAGTTTGGCCTGTGGAAGCCTCGGGGGAGATGGGGCCCTCCCTGCCCCCAGCCGGCTCCCCTCCCCCGGCCGTCATCCTCCAATATTCCCCTCCTGCTCCCTCGCTCCTGGGGGGCCGCTGGTCTCCAGGGCAGGGTCTGCTGCTGTGTGCCGCGCGGGCACAGTCCTTCCTGCGCTCTTCCCCAGCAGGGAGTCCTGTCCGCAGGTCTGCCACTCTTCCTTCCCAGCCACTGACACTCAGCGTGATGTTCTCAGAGCCACTAGCCTTTTTTGAAGAGGTAGTCATGTCCTACCTACACTGTTTTTTTAGAAATAGGACTCTGGGTATTTTTTTTTTTTAATCAAATGAAAGAGTCTTTAAATTCTATAGTGCTTTACAATTTTCAGAGGTTTGACACACATGATTTCATATAATCCCATAATAACCCTTCTAAAAAAAATCTCCTACTCCTATATTGTACCCCCTTCCCTCTCCCCACTGGTAACCACTAGTTTTTTCTCTATGTCTGTGAGTCTGCTTCTTTTTTGTTTTATTCACTAGTTTGTTGTATTTTTTAGATCCCACATATAAGTGAGATCATACAGCATTTGTCTTTCTCCGCTTGACTTATTTCACTTAGCATAATGCCCTCCAAGTCCATCTTTGTTGTTGCAAATGGCAAAATTTCATTCTTTTTTATGGTTGAGTAGTATTCCATTGTATATATGACACATCTTCTTTATCCATTCATGGACACTTAGGTTGCTTCCATACTTTGGCGATTGTAAATAATGCTGCTATGAACACTGGGGTGCATGTATGTTTTCGAATTAGTGTTTCTGTTTCTTCCGGATATATGCCCAGGAATGGAATTGCTGGGTCATATGGTAGTTCTATTAAAACTAAAAGTAGAACTACCATATGTGGAAATTTTTAAGTCTTACTGCTTTTTGTTAGATGAAAATCTAAAAAAGTTAACACAAATGAATTCCAAATCTGCGAGGGACTTCCATAACACCAAGAAAGGCCTCACAATTTCAGGACGCCATTTGCTTTTGAGCTGACAATTTTATTAATGTAAAGTAGAATTGTTTTAATGGGGGAAAAAACCCAGAGACTACTCAAAGGTATGAATATCAAATGGAGACATTTAGGACACTTGGATTCAGGATGGCAGGAGAGATGTGGGGTCTTTGGCAGCCCCTGAAATGGTACCGACAGAGTGATATGGATGAACGTGGATGTGAATTCCTCCCTCGAGGTTCCAGCTGCGTCATGGTTATGGACAGAGGACAAGAAGCTCCACTCTTCCTTCCCGCCCCTCCTCCCCTGGCCGGAGTTGAGCCACGTTCTGACACTAGGAAAGGTTCAGACCAGGAACTTCAAGAAGGGTTGTTTCCAAAGCAGAGAAATAATGATGTCTTAGCCTATTATTGCAGAGTTGGGCCAGGGAGATATTTCCTGCCCTTGCAGGTCACAGGATATTGATATAATAAGTGGATAATAATAAGTTGAGTGACGGTCTGTGAGAAAAATGTAAACAAGCTCCCTGCTAAAGGGGCAGTGTGATGATAATACGTTTCTTACATTTACTTGAATGCTTTAGGCAGGCATGGGGCTGAACACTGTCAGAGAAATCTCTTAGTGAATCCTTGTAACTCCACCAGGTAAGCACTACGCCTTATGTACTTCTGTTTTGACGAAGAGAAAAACAAGGTGCGAAGAGGTGAAATAACTTGCCCTCGTTCAACAGCCAGTAGAGGCTAGAGAGACGGTATCAACTCTATTCCTCTGATTCCCCTGCACAGTACTCAACAGGAGAGAGAGGTGGGGTCTGGTCTGGGCTGCTCCACCTGTTCTGTGAATTTGGGAGCCCCCTTCACCTCCCGAGACCTCAGATTCCTCATCTGCGCAGAGCTGGGGTTAGAGTAATCTCTCCCAGCACTCAGAGGGGGCAGGGTGGCGTCCTCCGCAGCTGCGTGGGAGAAAGACTCTCCGTCCCACAGCCACGTGAAGCCCCATTTCTCCTAGATCTGCTGTGTGGCGTGGCCTATGGGCTCCTGAGGTCCAACAGGCATTGGGGGCATTACTGGTCCAGCTCTGTAAATACATATTTCGGGAGATTTAATAACACGTGTTATTGACGAGGTAGGCCTGTAGAGCTATTTGTGTGTACGTTCCTATTTAGTACACTACTGATCTGCATCGGTCTGCCAAAACCATATTGATTTGAATGTGAAGATTCAAAACATTTTGCAAAAGTTGTTGCAGAGTATAAAGGCGTGGCGTTCAGTTTCTCACAACCTGATGTGCTTCGTTTTCCTTTGGATGTCTCCTTTCAGCTTACTTAGCTTCTTTTCCACCTGCTGTCTCCCTCCCCCTCCCCCAGAGTGGCATTTGTATGGAGGCTGTGCTGAGCCCCTAGATGTCCCCTCAGGGCTGAAGCACCTCCTCCCCAGCAGCTGGGAGTGCTGCCCACTGATGGTTCTCAGCTGAGTCCCACTCCAGAATTTGCCCTCAGCTGAAGAGGACCTTGTCCACCTTGGCCAACGTCACGTTCACTCCCGGGGACAGCCCATGACTGATGGGTCACATGGGGATATGAAGGGCTCTCCCAGCTGCAGCGTCCCCTGTGCGATGGGCTGAGGCCTGTGTGAAGAGTGCTGTGTGGCCCAGCTCCCAGCTCTGCTCACTCAGGACCTGCCCTTCACTCTCCCACAGGGGTTGGCCCGGCCCACAGATCTCTACCTCTGAGTCTGTTTGCTGTGGAGTCTGGCCTGAGACACCACTCAAACCTGGAAACCATCCTTGTCTCCCTCCTCTTCCTCTTCTGCTATTTTGAAAAGCAACTTATGAAACTATAATTCACATATCATATAATCCAGCCATCCAAAGTGTACAATTCCATGTTTCCTGGTATATGAACACCATCAATATGATCGATTTTAGAATATTTTCATCACTCCAAAAAGAGACCTAGTACCCTTCAGCCATCACCCCCCAAACCACTCCATCTCATTCAGCCCTAGACAACCACTAATATACTCTCTGTATCTAGAAATTTGCCTAGCTTGGACGTTTCATGTAACTGGAATCGTATACTATGCGGTCTTTTGCGACTGGTTTTTCATTTCGCATAATGTTTTCAGGGTTCATCCATGAGGTAGCATGATTGTTCCTTTTCCTGGCAGAATAACATTCCGTTGTATGTAAATAACACTCCATTTATTTATCCACTTATCAGATGATGAACATTGGCTTGTTTCCTTTTGGGGGCTAATGTAAATAATGCACTTCTGCTATGTTTTACTTCCTGAACTTTTCTTGAGTCCTGCATCTCCTCTTTACCCTTGTCTGACACTCACAAAACCCTCCTTCAGGCCCCCAGTTCTTCAGTCTTGTTTCTCTCTGTTCATCTCCCGAATCTGGGCTTATTATTCTTTTGCTTAAAATCCTCAAGATAAAGTACAAATTCCTTACCATGTAGTAATACTGCTCCACAAGATAACCCTCTTCTCGGTCACCACAGACTTCCCTGTCACCCCCCATCTAAACTTTTCTGGGTCCTCTGACTCCTTGGCGGCTCATTGGCCTTCAGCATCACAGAATACCCTCTCCTAGAACAGTCTTGTTTTTCTCCTGCCTCCTTGGCTGTTCCTTCTCCTCCTCCTTTGCAGGCTCGTCCTTCTCTACCTGGCTGGAGTCCTCAGAGGTTTGACCTCCTTCTCCCTCTTTACCTTTGTCTCCTACAAAGCCATCCAGATTTGTCTCTCCAGTCCTGACCTGTCCTCTGAGCCAGAACCACTGAGGCAGCTGTCTGCTTGAGATCACACCTCGGTATCTCAAGGAGACTTCTGGTTCCACGTGTCCCATCTGTGCTCCCATGTAGGCCTGCCAGCCGGGGAGATGTCTGCCCAGAGGATTATGCTGCAAACCTAAGTGACAGAAAAGCTCGCTCATGAGAGTCACCTTCTTGCTTGAAAATGTGATGCCTGAGATCTACCCTCCGGGATTCTGATTTTCAGGTCTGTCTAGGGGATCAGGAATCTGCATTTTAACAAGTTCTCCAAGCGATTCTGATGCAAGTGTGTGGCCCACAGTTTGATCAGTGTCTTGTTAGGGGAAGTCAATCCCTAGACCATGAAGGGAAGTAAGAATTGAGATGAATAGGGGGAGGGAAGGAACCGGCTTGTGACTCACAAGCCTTCTGAGGCTTTGGGAAGTCACGTGGCCCCAGGCCTCACAGAAGTCATCTGTTTAAATCTTGGTCAGTCTTTTTACCTTCCCCTTCTCCTGCTGGAGAGGAGACACCTATAGGACACCTGTGACAGGTGATCTTTTAGCCTCCACTGGAAGCCTGCCATGACAGGATGTCATGACCTCATAGATAAGTCCATCCCTTTTTACAGGTGAGCCGCCAAGATTTTTGTGGAAATGTTGTTATATTTTACCTTCAGCTTCCACTGGGCCTAGTTCTGCCATTTGGAGCCTGGTACAATCTATTGAACTCATCAGTGAGGCATGGGTTGGTAGGGAAGGGAAGAAGTTATAGGGCCGGATGGGCCTTGGTAGGTAAGACTGATGCCGTCCTAGGGACAGCCTGGACAGAAAACTGGAAATCTACTCTCAGCAGCCTGAAAATCAAGATTGTCCATGATTAGGCTGGTCTTGAAAAGAATGGTTCCAATCTGGGTTCAAGGTGTGGCACAGCAGCAGGAAACTCTAGGTGATCACAATATTTAGAGGCAAGTGGCATCAGAATTTAGGGGGTTTTGTCCAGGTTGGAGCAGACTCCAGCAGTGATGGTGGTAATCATAATAATGACATCTAACATTTATCGAGTGCCTCGCAGAGCACCCTACCCTGCTGGCTTCTCTTTGAGAAGCGTCAACTTCACCAGGGGGCTTGTTAGAAGTGCAGTATCTCAGGCTCCAGCCCAGATCTGCTGTATCAGAATCTTCCTTTTAATAAGACTCCCAAGTGATGCACATCACAGTTGGAGAAGAACTGTTCTAGAAGACTTCAGGCTGTATTAGTCAGGGTTCTCCTGAGAAACGGAGCCAATAGGATATATAGATATACAGAAAGGGATTTATTATAAGGGATTAGTTCATGCGATAATGGAGGCTGAAAAGTGTTACGTAAACTGCCATCTGCAAGCTGGAAGCCCAGGGAAGCTGGTGATGGGGCTCCAGTCCAAACCTGAAGTCCCAAGAATCAGGGGAGCCAGCGGTGTTAGTCCCATGTTGAGTCCTAGGAGCACTGATGTCTGAGGGCCAGAGAACAGGGAGGTTCCAGCTCAAGCAGAGAGAACAATTGACCCTTCCTCTGTCTTTTTGTTCTACTCAAGTCCTCAGCGGATTGGATGATACCCACCCACATTGGTGAGGGTGTATCTTCTTCACTAAGTCCACCAATTTAAATGCTAATCTCTTCCAGAAACACCCCCACAGACACACCCAGAAGTAATGTTTACCAACTATCTGGACATCCCTTAGCCCAGTCAAGTTGACACATACAACTGACCATCCCACGGGTTTAGTCAGTGAGACCAGTTCCAGACACCCCCAGCTGGGACAGATGAGCCGGCTTGGGTCTGTCTCGGCCAGGGGTGGTTCAGGAGCTGAGGGTTCAGGGGAGGCAGGACCAGTTCCCTGGCAGCCTTTCAAGTGTTTGAAAGTGGCTGTCATCCCACCCCACAGCTGCCTCTCCCCAGGTGTCATTTCCAGGTTAATTTCTTCATCAATTCTACTATGGTTTTCAGTAATGTCACCATTCTGGTCACTCTCCTCTGGGGAGCATATCAGTATCTCTCTTGAAATGTCGAGTGTGTATTCAATGGACCCCAAGTTTAAAATTAATTACATTAGTGGTCTTATTATCTTTATGTCAATGAAATCCAAAAGCTTTTCTTCCCTTACCATGAAATGGTCATTTAACCAGGTCTCTTACCCTTAAATTGCAGAGTAAACAAATATTTTTGTTATATCCGTTAATTTCCATTTTGCCAGTTTCGATTTTTCCATGTACTTTTGGTATCCCAAGTATATCATTTAATGTACCCATTCCTCTGATCAACAGCAGAGTCTAAAAGGATAGGGTCAAGGAAAGAATCCTGTGACCTAAACTTCCTGATACACACCTGGTAAACACCCTGCCCAGGTCATTTGTTCCCCGAGCCAAGGGTTCAACCAACATAGGGCCACTCAGGCCACACTTGTCCAGGTTTACAAGTGCATTTCACTAGAGACTTGTCAGGCACTATGCCCTGTCATAGGAGCAAATGAGACCAAGGTCTCTTCTAGGTTCTGGATGAGACTAAAAGGATTGATAAGCCATAACTCTAATCCTAGTAGGGCAGCCGTGTAAAAAGTCACTGAGTTCAGTGTACTGGTGTGTACCAGGGAAGTGGGGAGGAAGGCTGACTGCTGAACTGTCTGTGGGGGGTTGGGAGTCAAGAAAGATCTCAGAGTTGGTGGCACATATGGTGGTTTGTCCGTGACCTTTGTCTAGCTGCCTTTGACCTTGAAGGACTTTCATATTACTCTCTGGTTGGCTTTGAGTAAAACCTAATGGGTAGTGCTATCTACACATTAGGTAAATATCTGGGACCCAAAGTGGGACCAGCTTTAGACAAAGGGACATTGGGTAACAGCCACACCATCAGCCTTTGCATCAAGCTGGCCTCGGGGAATGCCTCCCCATAACAAGAGAAAATTAACAAGGCAGGGAGCTCCCAGCCAGCCCTGAGGGTAATTCAGGTTTTCCTGGTAGTGAGCGTTACATATGCCCCACAGGCTATAAACCACCCTAACACGCATAATGACTTCCGCACCTCCACCTGAAGGGGCTCATTGCAATAAGGTAACAGCTCTTGCAGATGCCTCTAGCTTTAACTATGGGAACACTTGCTTTATAGCACCACCTGAATGATCTACATCCTGCTCTCGTCAATGGCAATTTCAGGAGTGATTTGGCTTATGTCTTTAGTGCATGTGTGTCTACACAGCACCTGGAAAACCTTTGGCACTGGGAACATGTGAAGGGGGATGTGTCACAGCTGCAGAGCTGGAAGTAGGTGGAGTTGAGCCCTGAAATTAGATGTTGTTAAGAGATAACCCTCAGAAGTTCACGCTAATCAGAGGGACAAGACTAACCCCCATTCTACATTCATTCATTCATTCACAAACCCTTCCCAAGCCCTCCTACTTACCAAGCACAATATTGTGTACTAGGGATACAAAGAGAAAGGAGACATAGGTCAGCTCGGTGCTTTGTGACCACCTAGAGGGGTGGGATAGGGAGGGTGGGATAGGGAGGGTGGGAGGGAGACGCAAGAGGGAGGGGATATGGGGATATATATATAGGTATAGCTGATTCACTTTGTTATACAGCAGAAACTAAAACACACCATTGTAAAGCAATTATGCTCCAATAAAGATGTAAAAAAAAAAAAAAAAGACCTTAAAAGTGAGAGAAGGCAGATACAGCGGTATGCCGGAGCCAGCATGTGCTGGATAGTGAGAGACAGCTGTTAAATATTCAGGAATATTTGCATATTTGCCCCACCCAAATCAGCCAATGCTATAGATCAGGGCTTTTAAAAAATTTAAACCTTTGGAGAGCTAGTTTATCCTCACACAACTGTGAGATGGACATAATTGACCCAGTGTGATGACATAAACAGAAAGCAAACAATCCAGGAAGCCCATGTGTTTTATGAGTTCCACACCTAGACCACCTATTTTAAATCACAGCTCTACCGAGGGGCTGCGTGACCATGGGAAAATTATTCAACCTCTCTGAGACTCCATTTCCTTATTTTTAAAATAGAGATAACAAAGTATCCACCTCATCGGGTTGTAGCGAGGATTAAATGAAGCAGAGTGTTATGTGGCCTGTGTGAGGGTGACGAGAAGATTAGTCTGTCTGGAATTAAAGTCCACAGAGAAGAGAATAAGCACGAAACTAGACAAATCTGTGGGGTAAGACGGCTGGACTTGAACCTAGCTGAAGGGTGGCCAGGGAAAGCTTTTGGGCAGGGGTGATGTGATCATGGGGGAGTTTTGTTAGACTCGGGTAGAGAGCAGATGTTCTCGTTCTTACAGTTTCAGAGGGAATGACACGCCCAGTCTGAGCCCACAACACCAAGCAACCCCTAGTTACCCCACCAGCTGCCGTCCACACCGCTTTCTTGGCCCTCATCAACTCCAGACTTTCACGACTGCTGTCACTTCGCATGGCTGGCTTCTGTCTCAGAAGTGGCCTAGAAGCTCCTTGAAGGTTGGGACTTCTACGTTCTCTTCAGTGTCTGGCACATGAGAATTAGGAAGCATCACAGACCCCTGCTTCATGGCCCCCAGTCACTGGGAATTGTCCAGGGCCAGTTGCCTCCTTGCCACGGGCTCTTCTTAGGCCAAGGTCGCAGTTTTTCCATGGAAACTTACCGCAAAGGTTTTACGTGAGTCCAGTTTCCCTCTGAGGCTGCTGTCAAATGAGCACACTTGGGTCTGCGCAGCCCTCACCAGGCCGAGGCCTGGTCTGTCGTCGGAGGTCAGACATGTTGCTACATGAACAAAATCTGTGCTCTACTAGTCAGAAGAAAAAGGGAATGGCGAGGTGGGCAACAAACAGTGTCTACCATCCCACTTCCGGCCACCCCATCCCATCCCATCTCTTGGCTCAGCAGCTGGAGCCGTGTTTAGCTTGGTGGGTGTGGTTCATTCTCATAAAGACCTAGGTGGGAATACCCGGTAGTCAACCCCCTCTCCCCGTCTGAACCTGCAAAGTGGTGGAACAGCTGGTGGAGGTGCTTCTGAGCATGAGGTGGGGAAAGAGATGGGGAGGGGGTGACCATGACCACTGTATGTAAGCAGCTCTTTGCAGGAATCTGCCCTCAGCATGAAGCCCCTTTTCTTATCACTTTAGTAAAGCTATGTTATAACTAGCTTTTAAACCTGGCACCCCCGTGCTCTATTCATCTCTGGCCCAAGCACACCTTTCAAATCTTTTAATTACACATACCTTGCCTAAATTGTCTGTTCTTTCTGTAGATCAAAGAAGCAGAAATGAAAAATAAGTAATTAACCAATGACCAGATCTCTTCCCTAGCTTCCCCTTCAGTAATCTCCCAGACAAACTGGGCGACTAAACTGTGTGAATAAGAAAACATCTAGAGGAAGATCAGGAGAAGTCGACAGGCCTGCACACAGTGGGGGACGGTGATGACTCTGACCCCCTATCTCAATGATTAACTGAGATTATTGCCCACCTTTCCTTTAAAACCTTCATGGCCGAGCAGAATCTTCAGAGGTGGTTTTTGGGGGACGCTGAGTCCACCATCTCCCCAAATTTCCGGCATTCTGATTAAAGGCACGTTTCTCTTCTACCATTTGTGAGTATGTAATTGATTTTGTAAGTGGCGAGGAGCGGGACCCGATTCATTCGGTAACATGTAGGGTCAGGGGCTTGGCAAGGAGGAAAATGTCTGTCTCGCAGCCCAGGGCTGTGTTCTAAACCTGGTTGCCCCCAGGTGGGTGTTCTCCTGTGTACAGGAAAGAACTGAGTAACTATGTCATTAAGTCAATTTAATTCACGACTCTCATCTATCTTGTTTCATCCTTGCAACTACCATTTTTGAGGCAGGGCAGCTAGTCTCTTTTATAACGGTTCAAGTCACTAAGGACCAAGCCAGTTAAGTGACTTGCCTAAGACTACACAGGCTCTCCTGAATCCCGGCCCTCCAGCGCATCTCTCAACACACCTCTAATTATTGGAAAAGTAACCCAAAGAATATGTCCTCCAGGTGGTGGGGAAATAGCAAAATTGTCCTTGATTGAAACACTTCCACTCAGCATGTAAGATTCAGTTCAAGTGTCTTTTCCTCCAGGAAGCCTTCCTTGACTACTTCTCCCCTCAGTGTTATTATTAGCCTCTCTGAACCTGTCTTATTCACATTGCAAATATAGGTCTAACCTCTTTGCGATGTGCTTTATCTGTCTTTTCCCTTAATCCTTGAGGGCAAGAACAGCAAAAATGGAAATAATTATGTAATTGTTTTATTTCAACTCCACCATGTTCCAAAAAAGGACTCACAAAAAAAACATACAGTACCAAAAAAATAAAAATAGTAAATGATAAAATTTGGTTTCTGGATGAGGTTAATACTCCAAATGAGGTTACTATCCAAAAAAAAGTGTGTACACTCAGGGCATGGTTAGGCTCTGAGATACCTGGCAGGCCATGCAAAGAAGGAAATGTGATAGGTGACAGGTTTTGCCATGTCCATCAAATGAAAACAAACCAGTCACAGTAGAGAAGAATAAGATTTCCTGGCACTGAGACCAGAAAGAAACTTTTCTTGTGGATTCTCTTAAAGAAGAAGCCATTTGACATGATGGACAATCACCTCAGCCACATTGTTTCAACAAAATCATGGGAATGAGTCTTGGAATGGCCCAGAATGGTAGCTGATGGCCAATACCTGAATTTATTCTATTAAGAGTATTTCCACAATAACACCCAAGCATGTGCTCCATGCCCCCAGGTCTCTGATGATTTTGCTCAGGTCAACATTTTGGAATATTTGGAACAGCGTCCTTAAATTGGCCTCTATGTGGCCTATGAACCCCTAACACAGCATGACAATTTTGAGTGCGTGTTTACATGCCCACAACTTTTCTGCCACAGGTTCAGAACCACTAAATTAGATAAATGGCTAGACTCACTCTATCTCCAGATTATTTCTTACCCATCAAACTTTGGATCTGTATCATTTGGCCAGGAGTTGGGGCTATACTATTTGATGAATACTGTACATGGAATCAGAGATTTGATGCTGCAAGTTAAGGTGGTCAATTGAACTGGGCTGGAGTTTATGTCTTCCAATGAGAGTTGAGCCATCCAGTGGGCATGCACGCTTGACCTGAAGACCAGTGCTGGCACATGGAACAAATAAATGAAAAGGGCAACACCCACTTAAAGGTGACAAGCGCCAGAACCACCGAGTAGCTGTCCAGCCCATCGACCATGTGGTGTTGTGGACTCAGTCAACACCTGACACGGAGCGGAAGCCAGCAGGGGAGGGGAGGGAGATGGAGGCACAGAAGGGAAACTCCTCTCCATCCAGGTTGCCTTTCATCAGGTTGATTAATGAGTCAGTAAATAAACTCTAATCAAAGGATGCACTAAGCCCTGAAGAACTCTTACGCTCTTTCTCTTTATTTATTTACTTGATTTTGGATTTTTTTTTTTTTCTGAGTGGAGATGAAAAAGGAGCCATTATCCAAATGAAGATGGGGAAGGTGATTAGATGTTATTTACAGAAAGGGCAAGGGGCAGATGAAATCACCCGCTGGACCCTGGGTGTGCTTAGCAAGGCATTATTTTGTTATCTGTGTCACTGTTGTTATAGTTGCAGAGGGCTGTTTCCAGTGTGGTGATCAGGGATTCCCTGTTTCAGTAATTGCCGATTACAGGAACTTGAAAATTCAGTCATTTCCAATACAGCAACACTCAGGGGGCCTGTATCTCATGGAAACTACAGATTTGTCAATCAGTCAATCAACAGATATTGATTGTCTACTATGAGCAAGGACGGTTCACGAGGAGTAGCAGATGGCAAGTACAGCCCAGCCTCCGTGAAGCTTTCAGTGTGGTGGGCAGTGCTTCCCTGCATTTAACGTGCCCTGGATTGTCTGGAAGCCTTGGCAAAATGCAGATTCTCATTCAGGAGGTCTGAGACGGAGCCTGAGATTTTGCATTGCTAACAAGCTGGACCCAGGACCACACTTTGGGTAGCCGGGTGGGAGATGGCAGACTGGCCTGGATGAGGAGCTGGGAGGTGTGCGTTTCAATGGGGCTCTGTCACTAACCTGCTGTGTGACCTTGGCCAAATCACTTTGCCCTGAACCTCAATCTTATTTTAAAAATTGCACTGCACAACTCCTCCAAGGGCACCACGGACACAGACTACAGGTGAATGGTGCCCTCCGGAGTTGTGCAGCATTCAACCTGCCCAAATGTATGCAGAGTTCCTGGGTGGGTTGGCTTAGACAATGGTCCCCAACTCTGACACATTATAATCATCTGGTGGGTTTTTTAAAATACCAACACCTGAGTCCTCCACCTCGGCGATCTGATATAATTGCCTCAGGCTGTGGCCTGGCATTGACATTGTTCTGTAAAGCTCTCCAGGAGATCATGAGACCGTCCTTCAAGCACAAGGTCCTGTGATTCTTTCTGTGACTTCAGACTGCACTCACAGAACCCTGGGTTAACTCCAGAAGACCAGAGAAGAGAAAGCTTGTGCAGAACGAGGAGCCCAGGGACGACTCCCGGAGGAAGCGAGTAGCTTTAAAAGGAGAGGTCAGGAGGGAGAAGCCATTCCAGGTTGAGCCGTGTGAACAAAGTGCAGAGAGGAAACCAAGTCACAGATGCCCCTCTTCATGGAACACACTTCTACCTGGGCTGGTGCTGGGCATAGACCTGAGAACTACTGTCTACCGGGAGAGACTACCTACCAACCAACCAGTCATGTCCATGAATGTATCATTTTGCACAATGGGGAGGGCTTGGAAGGAAAAGCAAAGGGCATTGTAAGAGAGGCCCTGATTTGCACTGCAGGGTTTGAGAACAGGCAGCACATTTGAAAAATGAGGAGTGAAGAGGGCACCTCTTTCTGTCCTGGGTGATTTACGTCCAAGGCCTATGGAATCCTCATGACCCAGCTCAGTTGTGTCCTGAAGAATACAGGACTAGGGTTGGGGAGGGAGGGGTGGGTGAGGGTCTTCAGAGAGGTCCTGGGCTTGTAGCCACCTGGGCCTGCTCTGTGTCCCTTCTGAGGGATGGGCCACCTCCAGGACCCCATGATCACTGAGAACTGGCAGCCTGAGTTTGGTCCTCATTGGTCTTGGAATAGATGGTCCAGTGGACGTGCAGCCTTGGTCTTCAGGACACAGCATTGGAACCTGAGCACATAGGGGGCGCTATGTATTCACGAGCCTCCTCTAAGTCCCAAATGCATTCCTCCTTTACCTTTCCTTGTCCATCTAGCTTTTCACTCAAAGCTGTCTGTTTCTATCTTCATTGTCCCTCTTTTAAACCTCAGCTTGGAGACTGTGGCCCATGAGTCCTAGGAGAGCAACCTGGGGGCTGGGGACAGTGCACTCTCCCTCCTGCCCCTGGCTCAAGTTCTACTCCACCCAAACCCAGCTCAGCTGTCTATGAGCATTTTAACTACAGTGGTTCCTGATGGCTTCCGAGCAAAGGTGGCCTCTCAAATCCATCCACGGGGTGTGATTGATAGCCCTGCTGAGGCAGGATACAAAGAAGTCCTCCCTGGTTTTTGTATTAATGCTGGGTTATCTCCCACTGTATTGATTTTTTTGTTTGGTTTTGAGATTTCTCTTCTCTGTTTCTGAGCCATTTCTATAAAAATGAAAGAACAGGTGAGGGATGATGGCGTCCAGGCTGACAACCTTTGCTGACTTGCAGTATTCACTGCTGTTTTCCATTAGGTCTTTCTGAGCCTGTCAACTGCCTCTTCTAGGCAGAAATATATTTAAAATGTGGTATGAAAAGGTCCCCGCGTGTCAATAGTAAAGGCCTGTCACCAGGTTTAGTCACTGGATTTAATCTTTCCATCCTTAGCGCGTGGGTCTCCTTCAAAGGGGCATCAAAAGATTAGAATGGACCTGGCCTCTGTCTCTCGGCTCTGCTCTTTCCCTCGTCAAAGAGCCCGTCTTCTGCACAGCTGGTCTCAGGCACTCAGCCTTCCTTTCTTTACTCTGTTTTCCCCTCAAACATGTTGCATTCCCACCTCCGCTCTCCTCACCATGTCCTGCTCTCAGAGCCACCATCAACATTGGATGTGAATGACTTAGAACAGCTTAGAGGGGATCCTCACCCATGGGATTTTGTCTTTAGTGGAACTTAAATGAAGGCTTGAGGATGTGGAATTTCATCCATCCAGCTGAGAGAGGAAGGCTGGGAAGGCAGCATTCCTGAAATCTGGGTGTTACCCTCTCCCAAGAGCCTGCTTTTCTTGGCAGTGCTTCTTTCAGATTGGAGGGCATATTGGGCCAATGCAAGTAGCATGGCTGCATCTAACATCCCAGGACCATTCATTCATTCAGTCAATCAGTCAACAAGTATTTGAGTGGAATTAAGGGCCAATTTGCTTAAAATGTTATGCTGCAATTCTACTTTCTCAGGGTCTATATCTCTTTCTCCATTCATTTTTCATTCCATAAATATATGCAGGCACAGTGCAAACCCGGGACCAGGTGCTGGGGCTGGAAAGAGAATCAGTCCCTTTCTGTGGAGCTGCCCAGGCCAAAGACTTGGGAATCACCCTCGCCCTTCTTCCTTTCCAGCACCAGCACATCCATTTATGTCATCCTGTCTCCTTGCTGCTGGCCTTGACCCTCTGGCCTAAAGCTCCTAGAACAATGCTCATCATATACAGTAGGCCCACAATACATGTTGGTCCAACACCATTCCCACTGTACCCCTAAGTGTGATTTAACACGTAGGTATGATCCCTCTCTTGCTCCAAAGTCTTCAACTCCCCATTTTCTAGAGAATAAAATCAAAATGGCTTTGAGTGGCACACAGCCCTCTTCATGATGTGGTCCCTGTCAATCTGTCCAACCTCATCTTCTGCAATCTACCCCTGCATTAGGTGTTAGTTTTCTTCAGAGAAACTGAACCAATAGGATACGTATACACACAGAGAAAGAGAAAGAGAGAGGAGAGAGAGAGAGAGAGAAGGAAGGATTATAAAGACTTGGTTCATGTGATTATGGAAACAAGTGAGTCCAAAATTTGCAGAGTGGGCTGGTAGTCTGGAGGCCTAGGAGACCTGATGAGACATATGAAGTCCAAAGGCAGTCACTGAAGAATTCCCTCTTGCTCGGGGAGGCTGGTCTTTTTGCTCTCTTCAGGCCTTCAACTGATTGGATAAGGTCCACTCACAATAGGGAGGACACTCTGTTTTACCCAAAGGTTACTAATTTAAATGTCAATCACGTCAAAAAACATCCTCCAGTTGATACATAAAATTAACCATCATACCCCCTTTGCCCTCTATGCTCTGGGAATACTGCACCTCTTTTTGGCTTCCAAACATGGCACTCTATCCTGCCTTTGGGTCTTTGCATGTGCTTTTCCCTCTGCCTGGCTCTGCCTATACCCATCCTTGTCCATTCAGCAGACAACCTTCTCACCAATCCAGGCTCAGCTGGGAAGCGCTCTCTCTCTCTCTCTCTCTCTCTCTCTCTTTTGTTGACCCCTTCCCTGACCCTCACAGAAGATAAACTTGGTGCTTTTGTGTCACTGTTTTGTACTTAGCTTTGTGATATCATTTATCATGCCATAAATGCTGGTTGGCATATCTTCCTCCTCACTGGGGAAGTGGAGCTTATCTTTTCATTTTTTCTAACTCAGGCCCTGTGGTGGGTTTTGGGGGAAGTTTTCTTGGGTAGTAGGGCCTTAACCAATCTTACAATCATCTTAGCACCTCATTTTATTCATTTAGAAAGTGAGAGATTGGACTAGTAGGATAGTGACCACTAATTGCTTACCCTGATAGCCATTCTCCCCTTATTTCATCATCATAGAGCCTTTAGCTGAGCCCATGGTCACCTAGAAGTAAAACTACATTTCCCAGCAGCCTGTGCAGCTAGGCATGGCCATGTGATTAAATCATGGCCAATGGGATGTGAGTGGAGGGTCCTCAGTAGCTTTCTTCTCTGTCACTTCCTCCACCCAGCTGCCTGGAATCAAACACCACCATCTTAGACTGTGAACAGAGGCCTGGAAGCTGTCTGCAAATAGATGACTATGGACGCCCCCATCAGCACTGTGCCACCTACATCTGACTTTTGGTCAGAGAGAAGAACACCCTCATCCTCTTTAAGCCACCGTTTTTTGGAGTCTTTGTTACCTGCAGTTGAGCCCAATCCTAAAGATATATCTTGCAAAGTGCCTTTCAAACTCTTCAAGGGAACTCAGGAGCCACCAAGAACAAAATGGTCCAAGAATACTGGGCTTAGCCCTCCTTACTCCCTCCCGTCCTGACCCAAGGGCATCTGTTCCACTTTTGTGCATTTAACATGTTGGCTTAGAATTTGTTTGAGGATGGAAGAACTAGAAGCTCTCAAAGTCCCATCCAGTTCTGACATTCTAAGATTCTCTCCATATAGAAAACTGCATAAAAAGGGGAACAATTCCATGAAGAGGAGCAGGATTTCTCCATTATGTATCCATACACAAACATGGACATAATGGCCATAGCCTTTTCCAGATGATGGATGCAGGCACTGTGGTGGGTGCTGGGAAGATCTCTGTCTCCTTTGTCTACATCTGGGGACTGCCTGGGCAGTGTCCTCACCAGCTCCCGCCACCCTGTCCTACCCATCCCAGAGCTGGGCAGGGCACTGAGGCGATGCTAACTGCATCTGCTGAATGAGCACTGGAATGAATGAGCACACGCTGACCCTCTCACACCGAGTTTTGCACACTAAATTCTCTCACTGGTTATCTTGAAAGAGCTGTGGGTTTGTTTCTTGGCAGCCTTGTTGTGTGGCCTCTTTTCTTCCTGGCCTTACCCCACGAGTCTTGTGGTGGGCTGGAGGTTCTGCCCAGCACCAAGCCCATTGCAGAGACCACTGGACACCCAAGCCTACAGTAGCCGTGCTTGTGTGGTGCATGTGTGCACGTCACACAGCTTATCATGCTCTCTCCTGCCCAGGCTGGCCTCTCTCTGCCCAGAAATTCACCCAAGAAGCCCAGAAGAGTGCGTGCTGTGGAAGGTGATAAATGTAGAGTACGAGGCAGCTGGGAAGCTGCAGCCATCAACAGCTGAAGTGGGTGGTGGCAGAACTGAATGGTCTCTTCTGGGCTTTCTGTGGAGCTACCCTAACTCCTCAATGGCCATGGCTTTCATCCAGGACTATTATTAGTCCTGTTTTACAGATGGGAAAATAGAGGCACAGAGAGGTTAAGTAGGTTGCCCCTAGTCCCCCTGACTGAAAATGACTAGCCAGCCCCAGTTCTTATTTATCTGCTGATCCTGTGGGTGTGGAAGTGCTTTGCAAACTGTAGGACATAATCGGTGCAGAAGGCACCGCTGCTGTTACTGCTCGTCTCCCAGAGAGAGACTGTGGCAGTCGGCCCCTCTCCCTGTGAGCTGATACGTTGTCTTCCTGGGTCCCGTGTGTGTGTGTGTATGTGTGTGTGAGAGGGCAGGTGTACATGAGCGTGTGTGCACGCACGCCTGTGTGAGGCTGCCTGGCCACTGCTATCTCCAGCCTTAGCTGCAGCTGCCGTTTCTTGTTTTTAATTTATTTTTTATTTTTAACATCTTTATTGGAGTATAATTGCTTTACAATGGTGTGTTAGTTTCTGCTTTATAACAAAGTGCATCAGCTATACATAAACATATATCCCCATATCTCCTCCCTCTTACGTCTCCCTCCCACCCTCCCTATCCCAGGCAGCTGCCGTTTCTGATGAAGAAAAACCCGCACTTTGCCCCCATCACACAGTCCATCATTTTTCCAGCGGGGTGCCTGTCACCAGCACTCAGGAGCGTGTGTCATCCGGGCCTGAAGGATGGCTTGGCCAGCCCAGGGGCTCTGACAGGGGTGGGGACTGTGCCCTGGAGCAGGAGCAGGTGGGGCAGGGCAGTCTCTGCCCAGTTGCTCCAGTGATGTCGGGGGTGGCCCCAGGAGACATGCCCTGGCCACTACTCCCGCCCTGGGGCTCTGTGTCCTGCCTGTCAGGTCAGTATGAGGGAGGTAGGTCGATTCCACAGGGGTAAAGAGTCAGACCACGTTTGCCCTGACCTGGGGTCAGTCTTCATTTGTCACTTTCTCTGACACCCTTTTTGCTGCAGCCTCTCTCTTTCAGTGGAGCGGGAGGAGGAGCTGAGGGGGGTGAAGAAGGGCAGCTTCCAGGACCTTCTGGGTCTGAGGGGTCAGTGAAATGGAGATGAGGCCCAGGTTGGGGACTAAGGAGCAGGGCCAGTCATCAGCAAATTACCAGAGAGGTAGCACCTGGTGCCTGGAGCCAGCGCTGGGTGTCCCAGTAACTGGGAAACTTCACCTCTCTCTGCCTCGGTTTCCTCGTCTGTGACAGGTGTTGTGAGGGCCAATGGCAGAACAGGGCTTGGCCTTAGGAAGGATTCAGTAAGAGGTGGCTGCTGTCACCGTCTTTATCTGCTTGAGGTCCTACTCTGAGCCGCCATGGGACTTGGGGCAAGGTGGTCTCACCTCTGTAGGTCTCAGCCTAATCACCAGGCTGAATAAGCAACCTAACCCCACTAGGACATTACTGTGTAAGGGGACAGTCATTCCTTCCCATTAGTCCAGCAGCAGGGATGGTCCTACCTAAAGAGCAGGTAGGAGATGAGGGGACATTGGTTACTGATGACCTGGAAAGGCCCTTCCAACTCCCACATGATGGGGGTTTGCTTTGGAACACCTGTCCTTTTTCATGGTCATTCAAATTCAGCCCCATCTGAGACCTGTCCTCTAGGATTTTGCTTATAGCCGGTTGGGAAATGGGGAACCAAGCTGAAGAGGTAATGCCCCCAGGGCTAGCCTTGCTTTGGACACGGTGTTTTCAATGCTTGTGAAAGGCGGCATCTTAGGCACTGCAGCAGGCAGGCCTGGGCAGCTGGGATTTTCAAGGGAAGAACCTGCTCAGTGCCTCTCATCTGTGTTAAACTTGGCTCCACTTACCTGTGCGTGTGCACGTGTACGCATGTGACCCACCCCGAAGCTTGAGAGGCCTTTGGAGAATAAGCCATTCATGCCTGTCATTTTAGAGAGAAGGAAACTGAGGCCTGGCAAGGTGAGAGACTTCCCCGAAGCCACACAGCCAATTAAAGGCAGGTCCACTTATGCCTGTGAGTCTCACACTCTTTTTAGGGTACCAAGTTCCTCATTTCATAAGTGAGAAAACAGCAGCCCAGAGAGGTACAGTGACTCACCTAAGGCCACACAGACAGAACATTATCCACCTTCCCTGCCCATGATTCCCTGAAGATCCCATCCTAAGGGGTGACACTGTCTACTGATTGACAGTGAAGGATCCTGGGTAAAAATTTCCCACTAGCCAGGGAACCAGACCCTGTGTTCCATCGGCCTCTGACGGCTGTGCTCATTTATTTCCTCTGGCGCCCCTCAGCTTGCCCCATGAGTCCCCCAGGGCAGACTTTGCTGTGGCCCTTTGCCCTCTTCCCTGGTGAAAGCCACCCAGCTTCCCCAGCCTGCCCAGCCCACAGTGCACACCCAGCCTCCAGCCTCTGACTCAACTTCTCAGCTACAACCCGGGCCAGGCTCTGCTCATGGGCCACAGGTCGTGGGCTGGATGCATTCATAGTGGATTATTTTATTTAATTCTCCAATGACCCTAAAAAGGAATTGCTACTATTATTTTTAATTTGCAATTGTAAAAATCAAGATATAAAGAGTTTAAGGTAACCTGCCCAATATCATGCTGTGAATGGGTGTTAGGTAGTAAAAGAAGGATTCTTGTTGGGAGGTTGGGAGCCCAGCCCAAGACAGCACCGCAACTCACTTGGCAGCCACCTTATCCTGAGGCTTGCGGACCCTCTGACGGCACTGGTCTCCCTTCTTGTGACCTCCTGGAGCATTGATGCCCAAATCCACTTGTATCTGATTAGACACTCCAGTTGCCCTGCTAGTTTCTTACACGGACCAAGGACAGAGCCCAATTTGTCCTTGTTGTAAGCTGGTCCTCATCACGGAATTCAAGAATCAGAAGGGGCCTTTAAATCAATCTACTCCAAACACCTCCATCTTTTCTTTTTATAAATAACTTTCACTATATTTTTCTTCAAACGTGTTAATGCACATTAGAGGCACCTTAGAAAACATAGGCAAGCAAAACCAAAACCAAAACAAAACAACTCTTATCCCCCCTCCTTCAGAGATAATTATAGTGAATATTTTGGTCTGTATTCTCTCCACCTTTTAAAATAATGAAATATTTCACGTGAAATAATGAAAGGATAGGGAATAATATAGTGGACATTCATCTGTCCACTACTGAGGTGTGCCAAATATTTTATTTACTATTTTAAAAAATTAATTAAATGTTACCTTATCCCTGATGCCTCCTTTGTTGCAAACCCCCTCCCCACTGCCATTCCTTTTTCTACCTCCCGGAGGTAACTCCTATCCTGAACTTGATGAGCATCTTTCCTGCCCAGTTTTTGTACTTTACTATGTTCTTCATCCATAGCAATGTAGTATTGCTTTGTGCTAAACTTCATACCAATGCCATCATCCAGGACGTATAACTCTGTAACTTACTGCTTTTCCTCAACATTACATTTTTGAGATTCAGCCAGGTTGCTACATGTAGACCTAGTGAATTAGTTTTAAGAGCTGTATAGGATTCATTGTATGATTATACTACTATGCTTTACTATAGCAGTAATATACTATAGTACTATATAGTATATATTTTGTTGTTGTTGTTTGGCTGCATTGGGTCTTTGTTGCTGCGTGCAGGCTTTCTCTAGTTGCAGCGAGCAGGGGCTACTCTTTGTTGCAGTGCGTGGGCTTCTCATTTTGGTGGCTTCTCCTGTTGCGGAGCACCAGCTCTAGGGCGTGTGGGCTTCAGTAGTTGTGGCACGAGGGCTCAGTAGTTGTGGCTCGCAGGCTCTAGAGCGCCGGCTCAGTAGTTGTGGCACACGGGCTTAGTTGCTCCGCGGCATGTGGGATCTTCCCCAACCAGGGATCGAACCCATGTCCCCTGCACTGGCAGGCAGACTCTTAACCACTGTGCCACCAGGGAAGTCCCTACTATATAGTATATTATACTATGTTACCATACTGTATCCTATGGTACAGTACTATGTTACTATACTGTATTTTTTGAATCTACTAATCCCAGTCATTTAAGTTATTTCCAGCATTTGATTATAATAAGGAATAGTGCAAGGAATATACCTGTACATGTCTCCTTGTATATAGCAGAGGGAATTGCTGAGTCACAGGGTATGGGCAGCTTCAACTTTACTGGTTGTTGCCAAATTGTCCTCCAAAGTACCTGTACCAATTTACATTCCTATCTGCAGCATGTAAGAGTCTCCATCATGACATATCTTTGACAAAACTAGGTATTATCAGATTTTTCAATCTGATGGGTGTAAAATTGTTATCTCATTGTCATTTTATTTATTTCTCTGATTTTTAGTGAGATCAAACATCTCACAAATTTATCAGTCGTTCTCCTCTTTTGTGAATTACATGTCATTACTTTGGTCATCTTTCTCCTGGGTTGTCTGTCTTTTTCTAACAGATCTGCAAATGTTCTTTAATTATTCTGACTACTCATATCTTTCATCATGACGCTTGTAGATATCTTCCTCCAGGTTGTAGCTTCATTTTTCACTTTGATTAGTATATGTGTTTGTTTTAAGTTAGTCTCATTTGTCAGATATTTCCTTTATGGCTTTTGCTTTTCACATTTTGTTAAGGAAATCTTTCCTAAACTGATGCCGTTGAGATATATTTATACAGTTTTTAAAAAAATGTTTTAGTGTTTTGCTGTTTTACATTTAGGTCATTAATCCACATGGAAATTATTTTTCTATGTGACATAAAACTGAAATTTTATTTTATTTTCTTCCATATAAGTAGCAATTATCCAAGTATTGTTTCAGTTCTTTGATGTTACATATGACAAAACTGAAGTCCAAAGAGGTGGAGTGACTTGTCCAAGGTCACATAATGACTTGTGGCGGTGGGATAATGACAGAGAATATTTTCTTAACTCCTATCTTGGCACGCCAGCATGACCATCCTACTGTGCTGTATTAATTCTGCCGTGCGCTGTTTCCTACTGTTCTCATACAGAAATGTACAAATCTGATGATAAGTTTCTCAAAAGCAGGGATTCTTTCCTTTCCTCCTATCATCTTTATGCACTTAACACAAAGTTGAGTATCTGGTAGGCATTTAGAAAGACCATGCCGAATAAATAAATCATGGAATTCAACAGATTGATTCTAGAATAATCAGTTCTTTAAAACTCAGCCCTTTGCTTCATCTCATATATGTTTCTATATTTTGACATATCCATTCATTCAATAAATATTTACTGGGCACTTACTATGTGCCAGGCACTGTGATGCTGGAGATTAAAAGAGGAGTAACATATGGTCTCTACTCTCAGGGAAGTGTGGTGGGAGAGGCTGAAAAGTTAAGCAACAATTGTAAGACTGTGCTATTTAAACATTCTACAATGGGAAATGGGAGAGGAGTAAAATCAGGAAGCCTTCCTGGAAGAGGAGCCATTTGTGCTGAGTTTTTATGGATGGGGAGGAGTGGTCCATTTGGCAAGGGTGGAGAAGGGTGCAGTATTCTAAAGTGACATCACAGGCAAAGGCGGAGATTTAAAGTATCTGGCTGCAATTCACTGTGGCTTGAGAATAAAATAACTAGGTGGCTGAATCACATTTGTTCATTTTCAAGAATTCAAGGCCCTGCTTCTTAGGTGATTCTAGCCTAACTCAGTTTTGACCACAGCCTAACACAGCACCCCAAATACTGACTGCCTTGTCATAGATTAAACCAACTGGCTTTAGGGACCCTACTTTGTAATTTTCTCTTGTCTAAAGTTGGCTTCAATTTTTTGTTAAGGAGTGTGGTTTTCACGTTGTTTCATGACTGTAAATTGAAGTTCCCATTCTTGCCATCATTTCTGTTGCCAATGTTATTATTATGAGCCTTTTACATGCAGCCGGAATAACATATGACACCAGCCTGGAGTGACAGTGCACCTGACAAAAGCAGAAAGCCCAGCTCATATTATTTGCAAAAGAATTATACTCTAGAGGTGATTTTTAATTTTGGGGTTTGCTGCAAAATGAAAACCTGACCAAGACTACTTTGCAACCCAAATGCTTGTCTTACCAATCAATTATCACAAGACTTACTAGGTACTATAACAAAGCTTTCTAGGCTCTCTAATGGGTTAAGTCCAAGTTGCCTCTGTTATGGAAGAAGCTGGGGGCAACTGAGCAGTGTAATTTGCTGATGAGGGGCAGGGAAGATAGGGAAAAATGTTCTCACATCCAGAAAAAGAAAAGCACAAAATGTGGGTGGGGCAGGCCTAAATTAAAGCCAGCCAAGTCAGCTGGGCAGCAAGAAGGCAGCATTTGTAAGGGATTAATAATTCAGCCCCAGGCATAAGATTAGGGTTTCTGCACAGCAGAAGCAAACTTGCATAAAGGTTAATTGGTTTCTATGGGGTACTGGTTAAGTGGCATTCGCAATTTTCGTGTTTTGGGGGACTTGAGGGAAAAAGAGAAGAGATAGAGACAGAAACAGAATTGAAAGTGGACATCCAGGGAGGCCTTTTCTCAGCATCAGGATTTCATGAAATTGTTCTCCTGGCCCCAGTAGATGAGGCGGTGAGGGTGAGGATGGAGGGAGGTTAGGGCTCAGAGCCTTGATGGGCTTGAAAAATGAATTTCTGTGTCGCCTCCATCGTAAGCCTTGCAAGTGCTATTTAAACTTGACATGTCATAAATCCAATAGCAGCAAACAAGATGGCACTGGCTTGCTGTCCACTTTTATTTGTGTGGATGCAGGAAATGATGCTGGCATGTAAAAGTGACAGGCACTGCAAACTGCTCAGTCTAAGGGACTAAGGGACTTGAGGGTTGGGCCTGGGGACCCTAAGAAGCAGGGTTGGGGGCCACTGTGTGATTAGGGGCATCCAGTTTCCTCTGTCCAGATGACATCTGCATGACTTGGGCTTAGGGTCAGGGCATCTCCTGAGCTCCCAGAATAACCCTTACTTCAGGGGGATTCATGTGTGTGTTTCCGAGCTGTAATAAAACTTTCCAGTTTACATTTAGTATAATCAACCATCTCCCTTACTAGGCTGGAGCTCCTTGAGAACAGCACCATGCTCATATTTTTATCCTCAGCATGAGACCTTGGTGTTCATCTTGGTCATGTTTGTTAAATGGATGAAATGGACTGAGGAGGTAGGTCTTTGCCTGCACCAGCACATTCCATGGGGCACATGTCTTTGGTCTGGACTGGATCAAGCAGCCATTTAAGTTCAGTGATGACTTGATTGTTTGAAAAGCTCTAAAAGATTTTCCTGTGCCCACATGTCTCATTCATGACCTCCTTGATTTCTTGAACCTCCACCATTAGTCCAACACCCCATGCATATCAAAAGTCTCTATTTCATTGGTCCCCCCCCCCTTTTTTTTTACAGCAATTCACAGAAACATCTTGTTTTGGAATCTAAGGACTGTCAATCTGCTCTAGGTTTTGTAATAGGCCTAAGGTTTTATTTTTAGTATTAGCAGCATTCTTCTAAGGAAGAGTCCAGCTCTGAAGAAAAGTTCTTAAATTTTCTTTTTCCTTTTCCCCTCCTCTCCAGTACAATCAGAGGGTGCACCAAAAAGTCACTTCTCAGTTAAGTGCCTCATTCCAAAGTCCACTTTGCTGGTCTCAAGAGTGTCAGTTATATACTCTCACTCTTGAAAACGTGCTTTCTTCAGGACTACATTGCAACACTTTTAGAGCAAGTGCTTATTAAAACCAGCACTCCTTAAAGCAAGAAGATAAAGAGACAGGAAGGGCCCAGGAAAGATTCTCAGTGCATTTTCCTGCTTCAGGGTTGGACTTTATTAAATCATCTGAGGGCCTCAAGATTCCCTGAGAAGATTCTTCAGTCTTTTGGGGTTCTGTCTTCCTCGGCTTCACAGCCCTGTTGGTCTGAGTGTTCATCTGATTTTCTAACTACATTTTCAGCTGAAAATTCAGCCCAAAGGCTTTCTCTGTACATTCAAATAGCTTGTTTCCCTTCCTCCCATGGTGTGTCTGACAAAGGGGCTGGAGAAAACAGTGATTGTGATAGTGACTTGGTTATGGGGGAAATGGGAGATATAGCTGCATCTTAATGGGGCCACATGGAGAGATGCCCGAATTTGAGTGTCCCAGGCCTTGTTTCATCCTCCTCATAGTATCCCAGAAGACTCCTTTGCCTTGCTCCTCTCTCTCAGCGCAGAAATGTCAAAAGCTGGCAGAGCTCTGAGCACTTGGACTGGCATTCAAGACTTGAGTGAAAGGAGGAAATAAAATGGAGTGCGGGCCTAAACCAAAGTTTTCTGAAATGAAAGGCATTACTCTTCTCTTCCTATCATGCTGTGACTGAAAGAGCCAGGTAGACCTTGGTTTGAATCCCAGCTCTGACATAATAATCATGCGATTTTTTTGTAGATTATAAAACCTCTAACGCTTGGTTTCTTCATCTATGAAATGGGAATAACAACATCTGATTTACAGAGTGTGATGAGATGATGTATAAAGCCTTATGGGAGGTGGTGAATCCTTGTTTTTTGCTCACCAGCTTTGAGGATTTGGGAAAATCACTTACCCTCTGCATGTTAGTTTTCTCTTCTGAAACATGGGTTAAAAATAGAGCCTACCTCATCTGATTATCAACAGGTAGGATGGTGGCTTAGGGTGTGGCCTCTGAAACTAAACTACCTGGATCTGAATCTTAGTTCTGTCATTTCCTACCTGTGTGACCTCGGGTAATTCACTCAACCTCTCTGTGCCTTAATTCCAACATCTTTAAAATGGGAATCATGAGAGTACCAAACTGTAGGGCTGCTGTGAGGATTAAATGAATTAATATACACAAAGCACTTAAAGCCTGGCCTGGCATCTTAAAAGTGCTATGTAAGCGTTAGAAATTATCATTGAGAAAATTAAGTGAGATGATACATGAAAAGTTGCTAGAATGGTGTCTGGTACATGCTAAACATTCAATAACTATTTGCTAAGGTACCTGGACCAAAGTGTGGGTCTTCAATAAATGTTACTTCTCTTTCTTCCCATCCTAGCTGTATGGAATGGGGAGCCCCTCTCCTCTCACTTAGCCAGCACGTACAGAGCACCTGGCCAGGTAGGCAGGTAGAGAGATGCTCTTTTGGTTAAAAAACAGGTAAGGAGCAAAGTAAAAATCCTGCCCTAAGCATTCTTATTTTTGGTCAGTACGCTGCAAGGAAGCAAAAGGAAATGGAGGGCTAAATTAAAGCAGCATTTATAAATACATTAATAATGATGAATAAATGATTCATCAAAGTTGCTTGCCAAAGTAAATTATTCCAAAATACACGGAGACCCGTTGGAATGATTGTAAACTAGTTAATAGATGATATTGCAACTTGCGAGGAAGCACTTCAAAGAAGCAGCTCAAGCAATTATTTATGCTTTCATACATCCTAGCATAATTTAAGAAAAAGGGAAATTTACTTAGCTCTTAATAAAATGTTCATACTACTTTAGTGTGAAATGTTACCAAAATTATTTAGTGACATTGATTCATAAGGCTCTATGTTACTCTTGGTATTCTTTCTTATTTAAACCACGTGGCAAAATTAACTAAGCCAGCATGGCCTTCAATTTAAACAGTTGCCTTTTCTGGAAAAGTCTCAGCATCTCAGGAAAACTTGCAGGGGGCTGGGGTAGGGGTTGGGGGATTGAAGGAGGCCCCGGGGGCTGCACTGAAGTGTAGAGCGTGAGGGATCAGATGGTGGGCCTGGATGTCCTTGGGAAACTGTATGGATCTAGAGATGGTCAGAGTCCAAAGGAACTTCATACATATTCTGGTCCAACCCCCAGATGAGGAACTGAAGGCTGGAGAGGCCAAAGGACTAACTGAAGGCCCCGCAGCTAAAGGGTAGCGGAGTCAGACCTACTATGTCACGCTGAAGTCTTGTCTGGTGTCTCCCTCCACAAGGTACCCTGCAGTGGGCCAACGGGGATCCATCCCATATACCGGAAAAGAGGGATTAAATGCTTATTGTGTGTGTGGCACTGAGTTAAAATGGGCCAACTGGGGATTAGGCTCAGATTCATGAAACAGAAAACCCAAGTAAGGGGGACTAAAATGAAATAGTGGTTATAAACGGGAAGTCTGGCACTGGTGGTTGGTTGTGTGAGTGACAGCCAAGGTCTCTACTATTCCTTTGGCCTTTCCCTCATGACCGCAACATGGCTGCAGCTGCAGCCATCACCTGTGTTCTCAGCAGGAGGAATGACAAAGGTAGAAGAAAGGGGGCAAGACCTATATTAGGCAAGCAATCATCTCCTAGAACTCCCCATGGAGCTTCCACTTATACGTCATTGGGCAGAAGTGTATTCTCCAGCAATTCTTGGCTGCAGGGAAACTGGGAGATGCAGTTTATTTAGCTAGGATTAATGAACCCCCAACAAAATGGGGATTCTCTTAGAAAGGAAGGAGAGAGTAGATATTAGGTTGGCAATGACAGTCTTTGCCATGCCTGAATTATTTTACTTATTTCTCACAACAACCCTATGGGATAGATACTATTCTTACTCACATTTTACAGACGAGAAAACTGAGTCTTACAGGTTAAGTAATGGGCCCAAGCAACAGAGCTGGGGCTTAAACCTAGGACTGTATGGCATCAAAGGCCTTGCTCTGAACCACTGTGCTACCTACCTTACCTCCCTGGTATCTTTCCTGATCTGATCTGACAACAGCTTCCTACAATCTCTCCATGAGGGGGTGGGTGGGAGACATTCCAAAGCAGGAAGGAAAACTGAGGCAAAGGCAGCCCTCTCTGGCCCCCAGCACAGTGGTTTGCACAGAGAGGAGGTAAGGGCAGGATCAGATATGGAATTTCATTCAGAGATGCATGTCACAGGCACCTGGCAGCCAGCACCAGCCTTGAGCAGAAGGGAAGTCAGCGCTTTTGGTCTGCAGCTCCCGCAGCCTCTGGCCCTGTCTGGGTCCATTTCCCCCTTGGTGGAGCCCCGCCCTCCTTTCAGCTGCCCACTGCCCTGCGCGTTGTCTCCTTATTCAAGAAAACACCCTCTACCAGTGAGCTTGCATCTCAGCCTGACTTTGTAGAGAATCAGAGAGGCTGGCTGAGACCGTGTCATTCACTCCTACCCCCTCATTTTACAGAGAGGGAAACTGAGGCCAGAGAGGAGAAGTGTATCTCCTGATTTTACACAGAGGTCAGTGGCAGACTGGGAAGGGAGCCCAGGACTGCTGACTCCTGGTCTAATGTGTGTGTACATGTTTGTGTGCATATATGTACACTGCGTGTGCATGCACACGCGTGTGTGTGCATGTGGGTGTGCACGGGTATTGCTGTTTGCTCTTTAAGTCTTACTTCACACAGTGTAATTAAAACCTATCTCTCCTGCTAAGGTATAGAGATTTGGGGTAGTACCTGGGGGAAAATTGGTGGCAGAGAAATAGTCCTGAAATCTTAGCCCATGGGTAGATGCCCCTTTACCTAATCAGAGATTCGGACTGAACTTGTCTCTTGAAAATTAGGGAAAAGGAGACAGGCAGACAGGCAGACCAACAGCCCAAGAGAGGAGGAAGGAGAGATCTGGAGCAAGTGAAGCCAGGGCAGCCTGCTGGGGGAACCTGTCGACGGGAGGTGCAGGAGATTCATGTGCAGAGCTGCCTGCCCCTGTGTAATCATTAAGTCCTGGAGGCAGGGACAAGCGCCCAGGGCCACTTGGCTTTGCCTTGGCTGCAGTGGATCAGGATGAACTCAGATCTGCAGATGCCGAGACCAACATGGCTGCTCTCCCAGGGGCCTGACCTTGCTGTTGATGGGATGTAGGTTGCCTTGGTGAAGGGCAGACCAAGGATTCTGCCCTGAGGATTTTCTTGGGGGTTTTATAAATCAGCCAGCAAGACAGCCACTTTCATGCTGAGGTGTCATATTCAAGGTCCGACCCAAGATCAGTTGCTGGCTGACTTTGATTCCCTGTCACGGAGCCTGGGCCAGTCCTGCCCCAAACTGGGACACTGGCAAGGCTTGGTTTTTGATGCTTTCCACTCAGCCCTTCTTTCTCTTTTGTGGTCTCACTCCTGATCCCCATACAACCTTTTCCATATTAAGGGGTTCACCTATGACTCTTTTATCCTGGGTATTCTAACAAAAGAGATCTGTTCCCTCTCAAAAAGAACATCCTGCAATTTGGTTGTGCTGCTAAAAGGGGGCGGTAGTTCCTTTGACCAGTTGTTATGAATGGTGATGTGAGGGGTGGAAATTAACAGTCACAGAATGTTTTGTTTGGCACTATATTTTTTTAAAAAATCTAGAATTTGTCAGCACCACTTTAACATTAGGAGACATAAAAATTCTGATTTGGGGCTTCCTTTGAAATATCAGGACATTTGGCAATGTTCCCTCAGGCCTACGGCCAGGTGGGGCTGAGTAAATGTTGCCCTCTTTGGGCAGGGCTGGCAGCCTCTTGTCACCACTGTCCTCATCTGGTTGGCAGTCTCTGGTTTCCATTACCTATCTGCTTCCCAAAGTCTCTGTTTTCAGCTTTAGGCCTACTCTAGAGTTAAACATTAATTAAAAACACTAAAACAACTGAATTTAGGTGGCAATAAACAAACTCAATATTTAAATACAATGCCTTAGGATCAACTTTTAGATTTTAGACAAAATCCAGGGGACCTTTTCTATTAAACGTCATAAATTGAACCAATTTCAATTTCCAGAATATATCACACTTTCTCTTACCTCGAGGATGACCAACCATACAGGATTGCCTGGAACTAAGGGGTTTCCTGGAATGCAGAACTTTCAATGCCCAAACCAGAAAAATTCTGGGCAAATCAGGACAAATTGTGCGCTCTACTAACATCTGGGCCACTCTCTCTGCCTGGAACTCCTCCTCCTTGTCGGGGTCAGTGCCCTCTCTCCCTTAGGTCACAGCTTAGACAGGTCTATCCTGACTTCCCCCCACCCCAAGCCTGCACCAGCGTTCCCCTTAGCCCTGCACTCCCCACCTGTGCTAGTTTACCTGTGCTTGCCTATTTCCCCGCTAGACCCTGGGCTCCCTGGGTGCTGGCCCATGGCTCTCCTGTTCAAGGTTGTGTCCTGCACAGAGCACACAGTAAGTGCTGAATGCTGAATATGTACTAATTCCTTAATGTCACACATGGGGCAGGCACAACATCTAACTTGGCTCTGTATCCCTCATGGGCCTGGCACATAGTAGGTGCCCAATAAGATATTTGTTGAATTGCATTGAACTGGGGCAAGGATTTGGATAGACAGATATCTCTTCTGGTAAAAGAAAAGGGTGAAGGAAAGTAATGATCTCCCATGACAGTCTCTTTCAGATTATTTTGACTATGACCCACAGAGAAAAATGCATTTTACATCTGGACCTATTATATCCCCGCCACCCTCCCTCCCTCCCACACACATGTGAAACAGAAGCGTTATACTGTGGTTCTTACTACACAGCAGATGCACTCTGATCTATTCTGTCTATCCTATCCTATCCTATCCTGTCCTGTCCTGTCCTATGCTATCCTGTCCAATCCTATCCTGTCCTATCCTATCCTATCCTATCCTATCCTATCCTATCCTATCCTATCCCACTGTTCCATTCTGTTTCATTTAAAAACACGCTCGTAATAACCTCTCAAACTGATCTCATCATCATCGCTAGTGGGTCACACCCAGTAGTTTGAAAAACTGCCCAGAGTATAACTACTTGTCCACATTCTTAGCAGACATTGGACCTCAGATTTCAGGTCTTTTCCAGGCATAAGATGAAGTGGAACTAATCAAGCTCTAACCATCTGCCACGTCTAGTCTTGATAATCCAGTCAACACTCATCACTGCTGACAACTCGGGGTGATTACCAGGTGCAGCATCTCCCGTGACACTCAGCATCATTACCATTTTACAACACGTTGTTTGTTGTCTATTACAATGTATTGTTCTCTTTTGCTTCCTAGATGGTCCTCATTTTCCTAAGTAGATTGTAAGCCCCTTGTGGGCAGGTACCACACCCTATGTATGTTTTTTATGTTCCTCTTTTAACGATAAAGAAATGTTCAAAGGTAAAGAAAAATAAAAGGCTCGTGTGGCTTAGAAGTGTCTCACACCAAAGCGGGTTTTCTAGTGAGGGACTGACAACTTTGTATGTTAAAATGTTTTATCCCCCCATTATTCCTGG
Source organism: Balaenoptera borealis (assembly GCF_965194805.1). NCBI lineage: Eukaryota > Metazoa > Chordata > Mammalia > Artiodactyla > Balaenopteridae > Balaenoptera > Balaenoptera borealis. The sequence continues at coordinate 26,156,888 of NC_138875.1, read as the reverse complement.
TTGCCTCTGGTCAGTAAAGGCCTTACTCATCCATTCCCCATCCCCATGAGGACAAGAATTGCTCCAAGTTGGATCAGACTCTGATTACATTAAGAGAGATGAAAGTGAAACAAAGAACGGGCCTTTTCCTTGAGTGATTTATCTGAGGAACTTAATTATGGAGGACATCATTGTAGGTCTTTAAGATAAGACAGGGGCTCTGATTTTCAAGACATAGAATGATGTGAGTGGCCCCTTTAGATCCTGCCCTACCCTGAGACCTGGTGGCTTTTTGAGAGGACACTGAGAGCAAGTGGGAGTGGCCAGTGGAAGAGCGGGGAACTCACCCCGGGGAAAGCTCTGACTCCTGCTCACTCTGGCATGGCCACAGTGAATGACTGGGATGGATTCCCGTTTCCACGGTTCCATTCACACACCAGACTTCCCAACCTGAGGGCCTTGAACGGGTTACGGGATGCTAAGCTATTGATCCTCTCAGCCCTCTAGGTGGCCAGGGTCCCCAGATTGGGTACCTCTGGCCTCTAGGAAACCACCCCCCCTTTACCTACTGTGCTTCAAGTACAGTCTCATGTTCTGTGGGCCTTGACTTGAAAAGGCGGGGAGGCTGTGCCTTATACTACACTCATGTGACCCCAAACATAATGTGGCAAAGTGTGTCCAGAGACCTGGGCTCCAGTCCTAGCCCTGCCTCCCACTGAGCAAGAAGAGTGTCTCAGCCCATCGTCGTATTTCTTCTCCATATTATGCAAATGGCCTCCAGAATTCCATGCAAATTACCGATGCTGGTGACGAGAATATATATTTAGCATTTGTTCAGTATGTACCATTCTACGTCGAGTTGAACTTCTGTCAGTCAATATTCAGCAAGCATTTCTCTGGCCCTCCTGCCTTTGGTGCTTGACCTCATGGAGCCCCTACTCTAGCTCTTTCTAGCCTTATGTCAGCAAGTAGAAGATCTGCATTCACCCCTACTGCTCCTCCACTGTGAGCTGGTCCCTGAAGTGGGGTAATCGTGCCACCTTGTTGTGTGAGGGTGTGGAATCTCCTGACCTCAAGTTCAATGCTAAGAGCACACGTTCCGTGACATTCTGACTTTCATAGTCATCCCCACCCCCACCATACACAGGCAGGTTAAGAGTGGCAGGATGGATTGGGAGATTGGGATTGACATCTATACACTAATATGTATAAGATAGACAACTAATAAGCACTGCTGTATGAAAAATAAATAAATAAAATTAAATTTAAACCCCCCCCCCAAAAAAAAGAAATGGGCCGAGACACTTTACTGAGGAGACTGGGTGTGAGTGCATCACCACGTCACTGGGTGGGTGCTGTCTTTTTGATATCTGGTTGTGTTCTTGACTCCTCTTCTGTCATCTCAACTCCCCCCAGCCCTGTAGTCTGCTCTGTGTCACTGCCCAAATACCTCCTTTCCAAATAGGGCCAAGGGACATCCCCCTGATGAGAAAGGAAGCATTTGTTTCCATCATCTGTTACTCCAGCAAAGAAGTAGTTGTAAGCCTCTCTCTGGGGAGAACTTGGCTGTGGAATCTTTTATTGAACGAGGCACCTTTCACGTGGAGAAACGGCAGCAAGATAAAATGACACGTTGCTAATGATGTAGTTTATAGACTGCCATCTGTCTCCGGAAAGGTCAGAGAAAAATGGCAACTTGGTTGCAGGCGATTGGGCGGCGGCAGTGGTTGGGGGGGACAAATGGGTCTCATCGGAACATGACAAGGAGCCTCGGTGACATCATATAAATGCCCTAATTGGGAAGTGGTCAATCGAGCGGGCCCGACTTCTGAATTTGATGTGTCAATAAACAAGCTCAAGGTGAGATGCTGGATCAATACGGCAGGACAAGAACCATCCGGCAAATTTACTGCAAAGTAATTGGGTGCAAAATGACTCAACTCAACCTTCACACTGCCGAAAAGCAAACAAACGGTCCACCCGCTGGCGACTGTTTGTACGTGTCAGCGGCTGCTCAGGGCGTTCGCTGCCTGCTAATGGGCCCGGGGACAGGGAGCCCCCAAAGGGTGAGAACACCACACACACTATGAGGATGCTGACGCCAGCAGGAGCCAACTCACAGGTGGGGAGTATAGCCCAGAAGTTTCCACCAGGATTATATAGTCTCTACTCTAATATGATAATAATTATAATTATTATTATGTATCCATTTTTTACTCTGATTAGATTGCAAAATATGTGAGACACAGAGGAAATCTTCCTATCTATATGTTTACGTCTGTATCTCTACCTCTATCTCTATCTACTCTTGGTGCTAGCTTGTTCCCTCCATCTCTGGGTGTAGGGAAAGGGAATAAAGATTCTCAGTTGCATTAACTTCAGGGTGTGCTGGCCAGGATGCAGGTGGTAGGAGGGCGCATCATGCCCTGAACCAGTGGTGGTCCTCCTGCTGTACCATTTAGGCATGTAGACCTCTGAGCAGATTGGGTGAGAGCGCCTTGGAACTGGCTCATACCAGCTCATGAGAGCTGACTGTTAAATATCCAGGGATTTTGTGAGCTGGTTGTTTAAACACTGGTAGCTTGAAATCGACCAGGGTGGGAACATTAACGTTGGCGGACATCAGCAAGCGCTGTATGTCAGGTGCCTAGAGTCATATACTAGCATACCACTGGGAAGAGGGTAGGTCCTGGAGGACTGGGATCCAGCCAAAGAAGGGTGAGTCCAGGGCTTGGCTGCACTGTCCAAGGTTGGACTCATTGCTGGGTAATTACACTTTGGTCTGGGAGGTCTTAGGCAAGACAGAGAGGCAGTGGAGAACAGAGGAGAGTTCATAGCTAAGGACGAAATATCATCCACATTTTACTTTATTTTTTACTTTTTTTGCTGTGTTGGGTCTTCATTGCATTGTGCGGGCTTCTCATTGTGGTGGCTTCTCTTGTTGCGGAGCGCAGGCTCTAGGGCGCGTGGGCTTCAGTAGCTGTTGTGCGCAGGCTCAGTAGTTGTGGTGCACGGGCTTAGCTGCTCCGCAGCATGTGGGATCTTCCCGGACCAGGGATCGAACCCGTGTTTCCTGCATTGGCAGGCGGATTCTTAACCACTGTGCCACCAGGAAAGTCCCACCAACCACATTTTGATCACCTTTTTTGCATGGCCCAATTTAGGGAGGACGGATTGGGATAGTAAAGGGGGCACTGGACGGGCATCAGCAGGCCAGCCTTCTAGACCCAGCTTTGTCCTTCACTAAGTAACCAGAATAAGACAAGTTCAGAGCCGATAATCAGCTGGTGTGTCCCATAGGGTCCTGTAGATTTTAATATATTAAAATACTTCTGTGTTGGCTGTTGTCTTAGTCTGTTCGGGCTGCTATAACAAAACACCACACACTGGGTAGCTTATAAACAATAGAAATTTATTTCTCACAGTTCTGGAGACTGGGAAGTCCAAGATTAAGGTGCCAGCATGGTCAAATGAGAGGCCACTTCCTGATTCATAGCTGGCAACTTTTTGCTGTGTCCTTACACAGTGCAGGAGGTGAGGGATGTCTCTGGAGCCTCTTTTATAAGGGCACTAATCCCATTCATGAGGGCTCCACTCTCATGACATAATCACCCCAAAGGCCTCACTTCCTGATACCATCACCTTAGGCGTTAGGCTTTCCACAGGTGAATGTGAGGGGACACAAACCTTCAGACCATAGCAGCTGCCCAAATCCCTGGAGTGCCGTGTCCACAGCTCTGGTCCCTCTCCCACCTGAGACCGCTTTATTCCCCCGTCTCCTCACAACGCAACAAACAAGGGGTTAACCCCTGGCCTCAGGGACCCTGTCCTGTGTTAGGTCAGCTTTGGTCCTGATGGGTCAGTGCCCTGCCCTGTGTACAGCATAGGGCAGGAGGATTCGAGGAGTCAAGGGATGTCATCTACCCATTGAGCTCTACCGGGTGCCCCTCCCTGGGGGTAGAAAGTGCAAGGAGCCATATTATCACCATCAAACCACTGTTGGGGGGAGGGTGGGCTGCTGGCTGAGGTGAGCAGAGTCTCCAGGGTGTGAGGAGACAAGAAACCTGAGCTGCCTGGAGAGGAGCAGGTGGGCCAGTGCCTTAGCTGCCCAGGGAAGCCACGTAGCCTGAGGCCAGGCACTGGACACTCTGGGCCTCAGTTGCCGCATCTGTGAAATGAGGTTACTGAGGACTGCATGAGCGAATAACAGAAGGTGCACACAACAGTATCTGGCTCTTATGTGGTGAGCTTCTGAGACAGCTAGCTCTTGCACTTCATTCGATACTTCTATTATTTCATGTTGAAACTCACAGCAGCTGTGGTAAGAATGGGTTTTCTCATCAATATCTCCATTTTTATGATATGGAGACTGAAGCTGAGAGGTCTAATGACTAGACTGTGGTCTCATGGCCCATCACTGCTAAAGTCATCTGAACCCCAGCTGTCCCCTCTGTGTCCAGAATGTTCTCCACCATTCTGCTCATCTGCAGGTGCCCAGGTGGTGGCAACGGAGGATGCGGGCCTGCCCAGAGAAGGAGGGCAGGGGGGACTAGAGGAGGTGACCTGAGACCAGAGGTGCAGTGAGAGGGCTGCAGGAGAATTCATGGGCTGACGTAGCCTGCGGGGGGGCGGGGCGGGGGGGAGGTTGGAGGTGGAGTTGAGAGGATAGCAAGGTAAGCAGAGCTAACGTCACTTTTCCAACTTGAACCTAGCTCACGAGCATACATATATCCCTAAAGGGGCAGGCAATTTAATTCTGCTGACTCAAGGTAATCTCTCCTGGGTCTGAGTGTTGTCACTTTGGGGTAAAAAGTAGTAAATTCACGATTTTCCCCTTTCTCTTTCTCCCTTCCCTTTCCCTGAGGGTCATTTTAGTCTGGGGGGAGTGGTGGCAGTATGTAAGTGTGTGCGGGCGTGCCTGTGTCGTGTGTCCTGGCACTGGGAAAGGGCCTTCCGGTCTGGACATGTCCTCTGGCCTGTCCTTTTCTGGAGTGTGGTGTGTCTCACCTCATCTTTGGATGTCAGTCTTTACCCCCGTAGCATCTGCTGCAAGGACTATGGGCCCCCGTGTCCTGTGGTCGCAGGCCCAGGCAGGCCACGCTGTGTCTCCCTCATCGCTCTGGTCCCCTGGCCCTCCCCCAGCATCCCCACCCGTTTGGTGGGCGCCCCAGCACAGTGCGGTGCCCTCAGGCCCTCACAGCCCGGGTGCTCCCTCCAACCTTGGCCACTTGGACACACAGGTGCCAGGTGAAGCTCACACCAGGCTTAAAGGCTCCTGCCCCACCCTCCGGAGGCCAGGAAGCTTGGCCTTCTGTGGCCTCTATCATCCAGACTGCCCCACATTTGGTGCCCGTTTGGGCGCTGGGCTCCCGCTCAGAGGCCTCAGCGGTGACCCCTAAGCCACTGTCACGCTCTCTTTTTCCTCCCCGCGCGTGCTGCTCAGCCTTTCACCTGTGGTGAGAACCGCCCTCAGCAGCTTCTTCCATGCGGTTTCCTGTGTGACCTTCGGGGACTGGGTCCTCCAGCCCCTTGGAGAGTTAGGAGCCAAGGTCAGGCTTCTGGCCTAAAAAAACGTCATGTCTTGGTCAATCTTCCAATTCCTTAAAATAAAATATTTTCAAGGCTAGTATTCTTTCAGTGAGCTAAAAAAATTCATTCAGCAACCCCACTGACTTCTTTATTCTAAGCTGGTCCTATTTCCCTGATTTCTAAGACTGGAGAAACTCAGAGCAAAAGAGACAAACGAGGAAAAGCAAAAGCCAGTTATTATTTAAAAATATTATCCCTTTGTTGAGTAAATTGCTTAGCACAGCTCCTGGCATTTATATTTGATAAGAGCTCAGTAATTTTTGTTATTATTATTATTATATCATTATATGTTGTTGAACTTATAGTATATGAGAATAAAATAGAAGGTAAGAGACAATTACAATCATGCAGTCCGGGCAAGTGCAGGGAGCCAGGGAGCTGGCAGAAAATTTGGTAGTGTTGGAAAAGGCTCCTGGAAAGAAGTAATATGTAAATGGAAATCGAAGCTTCTCTGGCCTCACCTCTTATCACTTCCTGCCCACCCCCCATTCTTTACTTCAGCCTTGCTCAACTCTGCAACCCCAGATTCACTGGGGATCCCTACTGCTCTCTGCCTTTTGCATGCTAGGAATACTCCCTCCCCTACCTCCTTCCCTCCCCGTGGCTTCAGTTTCCATCTTGACTGCAACCTCATGAGGGACCCTGAGCCAGAACCACCCGGCCAAGCAGGTCCCAGATTCCAGATCCACAGAAACCAAGAGCGGATAAGTGCTTGTTGTTTTAAACCACTGATTTGTGGGTTAATCTTGTTACACAGCAGTAGATAGCTGATACATCTCCATATTCTCCCTTGACTAGGATACTCATTACCATTCTATCACAATTTTTTGGACCCAACAAACAATTCAACAGATGAGAGGGAGGGTTTGCAGTGACAAACAGCTGAAGGGAGAAGCCAGGAGACACAGGTTCCTGGTGTGGTCCTGTCACCCCTACGCTGTGGGTCTTGGCTCAAGACTTTCCCTCTCTGGACCTCAGTCTCTTCATTTTGGGATGAGGGGTTGGACTAGACAATCTCTAAGGAGACTTCCAGCTTTAACATTTGATGAAGGGTTGTGAAAATGCTTTCCGACAGGTGCCAGTTTTGCAGAGAGACAGGGCCTAAATCTCAGGCCTGGGCATGCCCGGTCGAGGTCTCCTGCCTCTTCCTCAGGCTGCCCGTGAGGCCTGAGGGGACTGACCCGATCAGCACATCTGGCCCTGAGTGGGGGAGGGGAAGCAGTCAGAAGAGGCACCAGGCCCTGCCAGTGAACTCTGGCCTGACCTTCAGCCCTCGGAGCCACGCCTGCCCTTGCGAAGGCCCTGCTTGCCAGGTAGCAGTATTCTGTGCGCACCCTGGCTCAGGCCTGGCCCCAAGCCTCAGGTGTTCTGGATCATCTGTCACACTAGTTATTTTCTTCTCTGACTTGAGAGGATTATCCAGGCGGGCTGTTTTGCTCATCAGTATTACGTGGGGACATTTTCCTTTACCAGCTTCTCTGGGCCTGAGGACTGGGACCAGCCAGGCTTTCTCCTGAGTCAAACGCACCACAAGCTGCACTGTTCTGACATCCCAGATTTTGATGTCAGTGCCTCAGGATCTTGACAAGCAGGGATGAGGCTAACTGAGAGGACAGGCAGTGTGGGGTTGGAGGCTCCTGCGTGAATGACCACCCGGCCCCTTCATTCCTGTGGGAGAGACTCTTACCGGTGTAACAGGAGTGCTTTTGGCTGCATGAAGCAGAAAACCAATGACAGTGTCTTACAGAGAGTCTCCCCCACCACCCCGCCAAATTTGAAATATCTTGGCAGCTGGAATCAGTTAGTGGCTCTGACCAGAGCATCCACCCTCCGAGGTGGGAAGAAAGGGATGCCACCAGCAGGCGTCTGCTGTGTCTCATTGTCCAGACTGTGCCTTGTGACTAACTGCAAGGAAGGAGGAGGAGGCCTGAGTGCTGGAGGAGGGAATGTGAGCAGGAAAATGCAGGCGGAAGTTAGTCAGGAATGTGCTGGTTGCAAGTGACAGAAACCAGTTCATTCTAGGATAGGCCAAAAAGGAAATCATTTGGCTTCGGTCACCAAAAGGCAGGAAGGCAAGGGTGCGGCTGGGCCTCAAGGACTGCGAGGGCTGCTTCTCCAAGCTCCAGGCCTCCACTTTGCCTTTCCGTGCAGGTTGGCTTGTTTATCTGACAGCTTTCCTTCTCCCGTCAACCAAAACACAGCTGCCTGCAGCTCCTGAAATCACGCCTCACAGGCCCTCCAGAGAGCAGACTTTGTGCCCAGTTCCACACTGAAGGTCTCTGGCGCCCCGGGGTTACATGCCTCCCCCTGCCCCATTCAGCCTCACCTGGGGCAGGGGGCCTGTGGACGGAGCGTGAGGTTAGAGGCGGGTGTGGGAGCAGCTCTCATGAGAAGGGGGAGGAGGGTGAACCGAGAGAGCAAAGGTTGTCCCTATATCAGGGACACAAGGACCTCAGAGAGCATGGACTCCAAACTCCAGAAAGTGAGGTAACTTGGCCTACATCACACAGCAACTCAGTGGAAGACCTGGGCTGAAGGGTGACTTCCTGCCTCCTTCGTCTTTTTTTTTTTTTTAAAGGAATTCCTTTTATTTTTATTATTTATTTATTTATTTATTTATTTTTGGCTGTGTTGGGTCTTCGTTTCTGTGCGAGGGCTTTCTCTAGTTGCGGCGAGCGGGGGGCCACTCTTCATCGCGGTGCGCGGGCCTCTCACTATCGCGGCCTCTCTTGTTGCGGGGCACAGGCTCCAGACGCGCAGGCTCAGTAGTTGTGGCTCACAGGCCTAGTTGCTCCACGGCATGTGAGATCTTCCCAGACCAGGGCTCGAACCCATGTCCCCTGCATTGGCAGGCAGATTCTCAACGACTGCGCCACCAGGGAAGCCCCCTGCCTCCTTCTTGACTCTATGTTTCCCATCCTTGGCACTCTTGCCTGGGGGGCTGGGTAGTTCTTTGCTGTGGGGCGTCCTGCACCCTGTAGGATGTTTGGTCCAAAACTGCTTTTGACCAGCAATGTGTGTCTTCTGCCTGGAATGAGCTGCTAAATCTTTCCAGCTTCAGTGTCTTCACCCGGCAGTAACAAGAGCTGCCAACCTGCTTCGGGAAGGAGGTCAAAACAATCAAATAGAAGGTTTAAGAATACTAGCCACGAGAGTCAGCTGCAAAGCCAAAAGTATGATAGAAGTGTAAGGCATTGTTTTACGACAACTCTTGTTTCCACTTTGTGTCTGAGAAAGCGGATGGGAATGTGTGTGTGAGAGTGAGTGTGAGTGTGTGTGTCAGAGTTGTGTGAGAGAGTGTGTATCTGAGTGTGTGTGTATAACCACCTCTCCCAGAGGAATAAGAAACTCTTTTGCCAAATTGACAGCCAGTGAAACACTGTGCACCAGGTAGGGGCAGACATCTGGGAGGGTGGGGACAGCTCCAGCTGCCTGTAGTTAATCCCCAGTGTGACAATCTGTGGCCTAAGAATCAATCTTCACAAAGAGGCAGAGCCTCGAGTCTGCTGGGAATAAAGGTCAGCCACCTGGCGGCTTCTCCTCCACCAGGACCCCCAGCACATTTGCTCCACTGGCTTCTGATGTCCTCAACCCCAAACTGAGGTCATCGTGTCAAGAAAACCAACCAACCAGCCAGCTGACCAACAGGAGCCTTATGGTGTAGAGCACAATGTAGAACGAGGCTCTCAATCAGGGGTGTTTATGTCCCCTCCTCCCACAGGGACATGTGGCCAAGCCTGCAGACATAGCTGACATCCCCATCCTTTCTCCAGCTCACACGGCAGGGCCAGGTCAGTCCCAGGCCTCCCTTGCCAGGGTTGTATGTAGATGCAGACCCTGTGATGGGCCATCCTGTGACCTCTCTGGGCAGGGATGTCAGATCAAATGGAGACTGGCACCTGTGTCGAGGGCCAGGCTAGGCCCCCAGGAGGAGGCAAGTAGGAGACCTTCCAAGAACTGACCATCAGAGATGGGGAGAACTTGAGCTCCACCCCCAAACCCTCCATGGGGTAGAGCCCATCCCTGAGTGGTACTCTGCAGGCACTGGTCCGGGGCCTGGTAGCCAGGGACCGCTTCCTGGAGGACTTGGTGTTTGGAAGACCATGTGATGACGGCACATAGACCAGATGCCAGCCTTTGAGTGCCCCCACCTTGACCCAGCTCCACGGTCCTCCCTGTGGGCCCTCTGGGCAACCTTACCTGCTCTAGCCTGATGGAGGTGTGAGAAAGGCTGGCGGATTTCAAGGACGTTTACTGAAAATCTAAGGAAAGGAACGAGCATCAGAGACACAAGCTGTTTTCATCAGGTCAAGTTCAAGGGCTTGGGATGGGGCAGAAAAAGACTGAGCTGAGGCCAAGTTCATGAAAAATGGAAGGAACTCTGGAGAAGTGGCTCACCTCACAGCCACCCCCACCCCCAACCCCAGCCCTGCGTAGAGGGGAGGGATGGCGGGAGGAGAGGCTGGGACTTTGTCACTGATGACATTCTCTTCCTTTTCCAACATAACCCGTTATTACGATAGTGCTTTTCATGTGAAATCTCTTGCTTCAACCAGGAGGTCCTGGATTTCTGATTTGTGTCTTTGCTCTTCATCAGTGTCATCACATATTTACCTCACATTCTGTTGAAGGGAATTTAATAATAACAAGGAATGTGTCCAGCCTGGAGGAGGGACTCACAGGAAAGAAAAGCTGTGGCTCCTAGTTTAACGAATGGACAAGACTGATACACAAGAGGCAATTTAAAGACTCTATGATCAAGAGTTAAATAAAATATATTGAAGTCAATTATCAATGAAGGGGAATTTGTGTGCTTTATTTGGGATTAAGTCAGTGTTATGATGTTATCTATCCTGGAAGGCTTCCTGGAGGAGGCGAGGGAGAAGGTCTTCATTACAGTTGAGGAACCCTATTGTAAGGAAGGGCAAATCCTGTCACAGTGCAGGGGTGGCTACTGGACAGCCCTCCTTGTGTGCCTGGCCAGACTTTCTCCAGCATGCCCTCTTGCTAGCAGCACCTTTCCGGGCTCTGTAGGAGGTGGCTGGCTGGTTGATTTGCCATGGAAGCTTTCCCCGGGGCCATTACCGCAACTACATTCCTTTAAGACAGACAACCTTCCAGCAATTTCATTTCTGCTCAAGTTTGTGTTTTCACACAAGGCTGAGTTTCCATCCACCTTCAAGTGTCCTTCCCCTTTCCCATTTCACGCTCCTGTCCCTAAATAATGTTTGCATTTTCTGTTTATAGGACTGTCTTGATTGTGGCTGGTCCAGCTGACCTAGTTTCCTCAGTTGTTTATTCCAGAAATGGTGCTGCCTGATTTTTTCAGCACCGTCTACCATTCAGCCATTTACTCCACATGTGGTTAGGGACCTCCTGCTGCTTAGAGAGTACAAAAAAATAAAAGTGTGAAATACAGTCCCAGGCCCCTGGCGGCTTAGAGTCTAGACGGGGCATCAAGACAGGCAGTCACACTACAGTGATCTAGTGGGTCCTGCAGGGTCTTCTGAGCACCTGGGGTGGCACTGCCCCGGGGTCTGCATTACCTCTGCTCAGACACAGGCCAGAGCTCAGGGCTGGGCAAATCCTGGAAAGCCTCCGGAAGAAGCAGGAACTCGGTGAGTTGTAATATTTTCCTACAGGAGTGAGATCTCTTGTTTCCAGTTGATAATTTCTTAATTCATCAAGGAGAAGAGGCAAGGGCCCAACAAAGAGCTCGTTAGCTGGCTTGCCACCCACTTATGCCCCCAGCCTTGTTGCCAGAGACAGCTGGGGCTCCACCCTCTACCCGCCCAGCCCACAACTTCTCTCTGGGTCACATGTGTCCTCCTGGCTGTCCTCCCAGAGAAAACTCATACTCACCTCTCAACCTTTGCTTATATAGTCCTTTTATGTGCAATAGCTTTCCCTTTTTCTCCATCATTGTAATAGACTTAAAAAAATCACTTCCTTCCCACCCACCCCCACCCCCTCCACACACACACACTTCCTGCCCCATTGAAGCTGGGCTTGGCTGTGACTTGCTTTGACTTTATGGTAGACCAAGTGTATACCTCACCTCCTTGATGAAGGGCTTGGCCGTGTGACTTGCCTTGGTCAATGGGATATCAGCAGGTATGATGTTAACACGTCTTCTTGTGCTTCTCTGATGGTCATGAGAAACATGTCCCAACTGACCTGTGGTGCAAGGAGGGTGAGAAACGAATGTGTGCACTTGGATCTGACCTGCAGCTTGGAGTCAGGCTCAGCCTGGGTCAGTGGCCTACGGTCACACGGGTGAGTGAATGACTGCTGTTTTAAGCCACTGAGTTTGGGATGGTTTGTTATGTAGCATTAATGTGGTAATAGGTGACTGATACAACCACCAATGCAGGACTGCCTATTTTTCCGGCACTTTAGGATTCAGAGTTGCTTCCTTCAGGAATTACTCCTGGATTGACCATGCCTGCATCTCTGTGCATCTACTCTGTGCTCCTCTAGCTCTCACTGGCTGCCTTTTTGTTACTCTTTGAGGGTACTCTCTTGCCATCTCCCATGTGGTCTCCATGTCTTGTAACTGTGCTGTGAGCTTGAAGAGGCTGAACTGGGGCTAATGTATCTCTTTCCTGTCACTGTGTACCTTTAGGATCCAGGTACCTAGGAGTCACCCAGTGTCACCCAATGCCTGAAGAAGAGTGCATGGCAGCTCTGATATCCCTGAGTTCTTCACCAGGGATTGTCTTGGGCTCCAATGTCATAGTCTGTGTTTCCAGTCTGCCCAGGGGCATCCAGGGGACAGTTAGGAGTGCACCTGTGCACTTGGCCTGCTGACCTCACCCACCACCTGAGTTTCAGCAAAGCTATTTCCACCACTGGACTTGTTCCCAGGAAATGCCATGTACCTGGAGTTACTGGGCTCCACGCCCATCTTTATGGGTGTAGGGAGAACAGCTGTTTCCTGGTCGATAAAGCTGTGGGCATCCTCTGAGGAGGCTGGTGTCCAAAACATACTCAACCATTTCATCGAAACAACAGTGAAGCTAGAGACAACTTCCCCTTTTGGCACGTCCTTGCCATGGCCTCGCTGCTCCCTTTGCCTAGATTGTCCCCCTCCCTCCAGCACACGAGGCCAGAGGTCTCCTCCACCTGCCAGCCCTGTCCCAAGGCCACTTCCTCTGGGAAGCTTTCTTCTCGTCCTCAAGCAGAATCCATTTTTCGCTCCTCAGTGTTCCCATAGCCCTTGATTTATTCATCTTTTTGGACACTTGAAATCATCATATTCTAGATATTTGCACAAATATCCTTGATCTCTTCTAGACTGTGAACTCCTTCAGGGGCTGGGAGGTCCCTTTGTGTTTCCTGGTAAATGGAAAGCTCTCAGGGACTGCTCATGGGACTGATTTGAATTGCTGTATCCCTCACTCTCCAGGCCCCTCATCCCAATGCACCCAGGCCTCCGTCCCCTCACCCCTGGCCCCATGTGGCCCCAGGCAGCCCGGGGTGGTTTTTCTCCATCTGGCCCTTTGCTTCTGAGCTTCTCTTTTTCATCCAGAGTCTGTCTCTGGGCCTTGCTTGCTAAATGATGGCCAGACTGCTGGTAACACAGTTTCAGGTTCACAATAAGTACTTAGCACATCTCCTCAGTGCTCTAACACAAAGGTAGAAGTTTCCAGTCCCAAATCACACTGACAGAGGAGAAACAGGGTGAAGAGAAGCGGTTGAGGGATATCACAAAGGGGCTTTGGCCATACCCCAAACTCAACTTCAAACCCCTTGGCCTTTTAAAGACAAAGTAAATCCTCTGTACCAAAAGAGCCTCAGGTGCCCCTAGTCAGAGCTCTGGAAATACATCCCTCCCGGGGGGGGGGGGACACTGTGAACATGCCGTGGTGGGTGCCCAGCCCAGCATCCAGCCTTCCCCAGGCCCCTCCACCCAGGGCCAGGGAACGGGGGAGGAGGGAGAAGGAAGCAGGGGAGGGAAAAGAACCACCCTGCACTCCCTCCTGCCTGCTTTCCTCCACAAATATTCACGCGCTCCCTGTCATGTGCTAAGCCCCATGGGTTTCGAATGGTGAATGTAGTGGGGAGACCCTTAGACGAGGCTATTGCATCGTCTACATTTCAGTTTTCACTGGGTTCAGCTGCACACAACAGAAAACGCAAGAGACTGTGGCATAAACAATGGGGGGAGTTTTTTTCTCTCTTACTTGAAAGACGTCCAGAGGTGGTGGTATCAGCCTGCTGTGATGGCTCTTCCTCACAGTCTTCAGGGACACCACACCTTTCTGATTTCTGGCCCACCGTCTTCAGTTCATGACATATCCTCAAGGTGGCCTCATCACAAATGGCCACCAGAGCTCTACCCAACAGCCGTACATTCTAGGCAGAAGGACAAGGAAGGGAAAAGTGCAAGAGTTCACCTTCTAGCGGACACAGTGGGTCAGGTTGATTTGAGTGAAGAGACATGGCATTTAGAGGGGTTTCTGAAGAGATAAGGGGCAAAGATAGGAGTATGCAGGTAAGGGTGACATCTCGAGTGAGAAGATGAAAACTGGTGGAAGGCACTCCATAGAGACCTTGAAGATGTGGGGACAGCAGAAACCCAGTCCTTTGTTGCACAAAGATCGATATATATACTCAAGTTAGGACACTTGGTAGATGGTGCAAAGGGCTAAAAATAGAGTTTCCCAGAGGTTGAGACAAATTCCTGGATGAGAGAACTACTGAGAGTTATTAAGGGATGCTGGTTGTCAAGGAGATAACCATTCCTTCCTCTGGAGCCCTCTGCCTCTGGGCAGAGGCAGCCTTCAGGCTGAGGATGCTCTTTCTGATGGTGGTTTTGGCAGACGTCTAGATGGCCCACTGGTGGGACAGAGATGTGAGGGAGGGCTGCTGAGGAAGCCAGCTGTTTCTAGAGAAAGGTAGATCTCCAGGGCTGACTTGGAATCATAAGATGTAAGGGCTGGAAGATAGCCTAGAGACCGTTAGGGAATTCTTTCTTAAACAGATGAGGAAACTGTGTTGCCAAGGTCAAATGTGTTGCCTCAGCTCACCCGACTAAAGTAGTGGTAGAACCAGGATGGAACACAGGCCACGAATTGTGTGAAAACATTTTGGAAAATGGTGGAGGGTTGACCAGGTGCCATGGGACATAAGGGAGTGGTCAAGAGGAAGGGGTGAGGTCAACTGACACGGGACACCCACTCCCTGGTCAGTATCATCCACAGGGCGGACTGTTTGTGTGCCTTCCACTGCAGTTGAGGTCCGCCCCAGGCACCCGAGAAGGAGGATACCCCCTTGCTGGACATTTTAATATCTCTTTCTTCTGCCTTTTTCCTTTACTCTCCCTCCAGAGCACAGTCGCCCCCCCCCCTCCCACCCCCTTCTGCCTCCATCATATTGAATCACCAGGGTGTGAAATATAATAAAGCATCGTACCGTTCAATCTGTCGACTATTCCTTAAAGGTGTACTCCAGGTAAATATCCCCTTGGCCTGTGAAAAATGAGCTTACCTGCAACAAATGACTTTGATGAACCTCAGGAGCCGGCCCTCTATCATTCTTTTCCAATTGGCTTCCCCAGCCAAGCATGGTTTCCCTGGAGAAATTTGTCTTGCTGAAGGAAGAGTTTCTCTAATTCTCTTCCCTCCCACTGCCCCAGCTTCCCTGCCTCGGTGCCCCTTTATCCGGCCACCCCGGTCAGAGATGTCTTTCTTCAGGAAGCCAGGGAACTCGTCACAGTCATCAAATGTTTCACCAAGTTGATCAAAATCAGAATCCAAATTAATCAGTCCTTCCAGGAGCACTTACTGGATGTGGCAGATGGGAAATGGACTCAATCTGGATTTGTGAGACGGCTTTAAACCCTGCTTCACCACTTCTTAGTTCTGTCACCTTGAAAACTGTCTTCTGCACTCCAGTTTCCTCACCTAGGTCTTGGGGACAGATAACAATACCTCATCTTCCTCCTTCACAGCATTGTCTGAGTATCAAACACATTTTTACATGCGAAAATGCTTTGAATAATGTATTGATAAATCACTATGCAAATAGAAGTCTTCCTATTATTATTGTGGATCTACACTCTTTAGATGATGAAAGAAAAGTTTGTTCATTTACTCAACAAATATTTACTGAGTGCCTGCTATGTGCCAAGTATTGTGCGAGGCACTGGGGGTCATTTAGGGAATAAAAGGGACAAAATTCCTGCTCTCGTGGAGTTTAATTGTATTTCCTTACAAACTAGTTGTGATGACAAAACCAACATGCATAGGAACCAACTCCAGGACAAAAGCCTGTACTATATATTGGTGAATTAAATAATGTATCTTAAAGTATACATTTCCTTTATCTGAGTCCTCCTTAATATGCTATGATGTGTAATTTTATTTAATCTTCAAAACAACTATACAAGCAAAATACTTTTCCAGCAGACGAACCTGAGGCTAGGAGAGGGAAATAATTTGCCTGCAGTCACGAAGCAGAGCTGGGGCGGAGGCTGAGTCTCTCGGACTTCCCTGAGCAACTTCTCATCATGACTCTCAGCCGGGGGTCTGCCAGCTGAACTTGCTCTGTGAGGTCAGGGGCCGCTCTCGTGGCTGTGGTGGTGTCAGGAGAAACTTCAAAGAAGTTGCCTCCCACTTGCCTTTGAAGGAAAGACTTAGCATCAGCACGGTGGGCTGAAGAAGGCATTCTCGATAGTGTGGGAGCTGTGCCGGTAGCAGGGGTAGATTAACCTGGCTGCTTGGAAGCCAAGATGGGAGAGCGAGGTTGGGCAGAGGCAGATTATAGAGGGGCTCAAAGTGAAGGCTGGGGGGAACATTCCTGTGCCGACAGGGAGGGTGGAGGGCATCTTGCTGTTCAAATAACAAGTGGACCATCTCCCTGCTCAACAGTATTATTCCACAGCTTTCTACAGAGAAAGCATAGTTAGCTGTCCCTAACTAGCTGAGTGAAGCTGGGTAATTAACATCCCTTCACTGGGCCTCAGTTTTCCCATCTGTAAGAGGAAGAGGTTGAAAGAGAAGGATGCTGAATCTCCTTTTAGCTCTGAGATGACTTGATTCTGTGATTCCATAATGAACTCAAAAGCAGGTACATATGCAGATCACAGCCATGTACCTGCCAGGGCTTTTTTCCTTCTCTGCTGTTGGCTGTTGTAATTTTAGATAAGTGCCAATGCTTCTTTATTCTCAAATATAAAAACATCGAGAAGATTAAGCCACAGCCTGACTCATAACAATCTGGGCATCCAATTCCAGCTTTCTGATGAAGCCACCACTGTTATAAGAAAATGGGAAAGTTTAATATTTGCAAAAACAAACAAATAATTCCCCCTCCCCCCACCTTGAAGGAAGCTGAATGTTTTCGGTGACTTAGTATCTTTCTTCTCAGGTTCTTGATACATGGAGCTTTATTTGGGAACATCTGAGATTTCTAGAGACATGCTGTGGTTACAGCCCTCATTTGGGTCTAGTCTTTCCTTTCAGGGTCAGAATCAGGTGATAGATCTGTGGCCTCTGTAAGAGGTTGAGCCCCCAAGGACAAACCTTAAAAAGAACTCACATAGCTCAGATTAGTAATTACAGAACTAATTTGAGGCGCTTTGATGGACCACTTGTGCAAAATGATGATTGAAGATGGTGATAATGATGATTCAACACATTTAGTACTGACTATGTGCTAGGCAGGGTCCTAAGCACTTGACTTGCATTAATGCATTTAATGTTCCTCACAACCCATGAGGTGAGTGCTATTGTCATTGTTATTTTTCAGAGGACCAGAGAGGTTAAGAAACTTGCCTGAGGCCACACCGCTAGTCAGAGATGCAGTTGGAATCTGAATCTGGCTCAAGAGCACTGTTCTCCCGTGGTGCTCCGCTGACGGGCAAGGACTCCGGCTGCTGCTGTCGGGAACCATTTTCCACCTTGCGTGTTCATTCACCCTCTGTGGCTCTTCCTTCATTCTTCAAGCAGAATTGCATCACACAACAAACTGAACGACTTACTCACTTGGGCATCTGACCAATAGACTTCCCATTCCACCATTGTTGGGCAACTTCCTGTGCCACGTGCTAGGGATGCAAGATGAAGACCGGCTTTTTCCCTGGGGATTTCACATGCCAGTCGGGGAGGAAAGAGGCTGCAGCCCAGTGTGCTGGGGGCACACTGGGCCCGGGCAGGGAGTGACATCCTTTGCAAGGCATTGCAGGACAGGGGACACCTCCAACCCTCTTCCCTTCTCACCACCAGGTTTTCTCACCTGTGGATCCTCCAGCTTGTAGGGCCAAGTGCATCCTCTCTTGTTCTCCAGTGCCAACCCCACTACCTTCTTCCCTCTTGTCCACCACGTACCTCTTCTTGGTGGCCTTACCTACTTCTCCTCACCCTTCTGTGGCCAGTGGCCATTGCCATACTGACTTGATGCGCCAATGCTCAGGACCAGGGCAGCTCTGGCTGGAACCTCCTCTTACCATCATCACATGGGTAAAACTGTGAACCAGGAAATTCGAGCTGATGTGGGTGTATTAGTCAGGGTTCTCCAGAAAAACAGAACCAATAGGATGCACATATATACAGGAAGATTTATTAGCAGGAACTGGCTCATGTGATTTGGGAGGCTGACAGATCCCAAGATCTGCTGTTGACAACCTGGACACCCAGGAGAGAGCTCATGGTGTAGTTCCAGTCTGAGTCTGAAGGCCTGAGAACCAGGCGGGTCAAGGTTGTTGCTTGAACTCTGAACTGATGCTTCAATCTTAATACAAAGGTCAGAGAAAACAAACCAAAACAACAAAAACCAATGTTCTAGCCCAAGCAGTCAGGCAAGAGGAATTCTCTCTTACTCAGGATTTTTCTTCTATTCAGGTCTTCTATTGATTAGATGAGGCCCACTCATGCTGGGGAGGGCAATCTGCTTTCCTCAGTCTACAGATTCAAATGCTAATCTCATCCAGAGACCCCTTCCCAGATGCACCCAGAATAATGTTTGACCAAATGTCTGATCATCTGGTCATCCAGGCAAGTTGACACAAAATTAGCCATCACAGGGGGTGCCTGATGTGTGGGAAGCAGTAGGTTGGATGGAGCCTTCAAGGGCTCTATGCCCCTTCTGTGGACTGGCTGACCCTCTGGAGGTGGCGGAGGCAGGAGAGCAGAGTGGTTAGGCGTGGGCTCTGGAGTTGGGACGGCCTGGCTTTGTACCCAGTCTTTGCCACTTGTTTTACATGTGATCTGGGACAAGTAACTTCTCTGTGTCTTATTATCCTCATCACAAAAATAAGATTTATAATTGTAATTACCTTTTAAGACTATTATAAATATTAAAAGGGCTCAGGCATATAAAGCATCTAGAACAGTGCCCAATAAATGTGAACTACTATTATCCCAGGCTTCTGGACTGAGGGCTTGTGAGGATCTGGCTGACCTGATGAGGCACCTTCAGTCCAGGGCTGCCCCACCCTTTTGGTGTTGCTTGAACAATAGGCATTACTCACTGTCACACATGTGGCTTTCATGGTGCAGCGGCAAGAAACTTCGGCAAGGGATTCAGTGGGCAAATTCCAGCTCTGCTACCTGTCCTGCCTGGAAACTGGAGAACTTCACGGCTCTCCCATACGCCCATAAAACTTTTGTTAGGAGCCTGCTGCGTGCTGGGCTTGGGGTGGTGGTCTCCCAGATGGGAGAGGAGGTTGGATTTCTGGAATGAAATGTAACAAGCCACTATTGTCACAGATCTAAAGCTGCAGCTTCCAGTCTGGCAAATGAAGCTGATTCTCCCTCTGGTGGGCTCAGCTGCTTCTGAGTCATCTGTCTGGGAAGGAGAGTATTATTTATTGACCTGTAAACTCTCATCAGGAGTCACTTCCTAAGTGAGGCAGAGGACTGGGGCCAAATCCTGTCAAAGGAGAGTTGCTCAAAGGAGCTTATAAATGATCTGTGCTGTCACCCCCATTTCACAGATAAAGAAACTGAGACCAAGGTGGGGAAAGAGAAGTAAACAAGTAATTGGTCACAATACCCCCAATAGCCCCCCCAGATTGACATTATTACCTGTTTTCACGAATGAAGAGGAAGACCATACCACAGTTGGTGGCAGAGCTGGGGATCAGACAGGTCTCCTGACTCCTTTGTCCACTTTTCTTTCACTGCACCATGGGAGCCACATGTGTACACTACGGTAAAAAGAAAAGACTCAGAGCCTTCAGCTAAAGAGAGGACTCTCAGATGGTAACGCTTATTGGCCTAGAGGAGCAGTTGAGGGTTGGAGAACTATTTTAAACCCCGGAAGTCATCCTATTTTGGCCACCATCTCAATCTGTAAGTAATGCTGACCTTGGGCCCTCTCCTCTCTTTCCTCTTCCATTTCCTTTTTTCCCTCTGGCAGATACTGGCTGTTACCCTTGTGGAAGCTCTTCAGTTCCACCCTCTTCTCTGCTTGAAAAAGCTTCTTATATGGGAGCGATATAGATGACAGCGGAAGCTGTGGAGGTGGACAGGATCACTCAGGGAAAGTGGATTGAGGGAGAAGAGAAGGGACCTGCTTCAGAACCTTGGGGATGAACTTCCATTGAGAGGAGACAGACAAGGAGTTGGTAGATGAAGCTGAAAATAGGTGGCCTGAGAGGTAGGTGAAGAACCAAAGGTTGTACAAGGGAGGCCAAGGAGACCAAAGTCTGGAGAAGGGTCGGGGTGGGAGGTGGGGTTTGAGTCTTGATGGGGATGGAGGAGAGTGAAGGCTGAGGGAAGTCCCGGGGTTCAGGGATG
Organism: Balaenoptera borealis; assembly: GCF_965194805.1. NCBI lineage: Eukaryota > Metazoa > Chordata > Mammalia > Artiodactyla > Balaenopteridae > Balaenoptera > Balaenoptera borealis. The sequence continues at coordinate 26,136,576 of NC_138875.1, read as the reverse complement.
CCACTGGCAATGCCAGTGAGAGGGGTTTTATGGGTGAGGGAGGTGGCACCCAAAAGATGGGTATTGAGATCTGACAGAAGCTGAGAAATTCCATGCAGTCTGACTCTGCAGAAGGGGAACGAGGCCCTAGGGAGGGGAGATCACAGATCCTAGAGAGCTTGGCGATGATTGATCTAGCGATGGTCTGGAAGGGATGGGATCAATAGTCCAGGTGGAGCAGTGCACCTTGGCAAAGTAAAAGAATACGTCTTCCTTCGAGACAGGAGGGAGGATGAAAGGATGGATGATAATGATGAAGAGAGTCTCTGAGACAGAGAAAAGAAAGTCAAGACAGTACATATTAGATGACCTTGATCTTCCTGGGAAAGTAGGCAGCAACCGACGTGAGGAAAGCTGGTCTTTCTCACCACTTCCTTTTTTTCCCTTCCCTGCCCAACCCCCTCCTCTGTTTCCACACGGAAGAAACAACCCAGGTTATGTTTTCTCATCTAAGTTGGACATTTATGTGTAAATGAGGAATTAGGCTATTGTTAATAAGCAGACGAAGGGGAAATAAAAGATTGCCTGAGGAAGGATCCTGAGAGTTAAGGAAGAGTGTGGAAACAGGAAGGCATAGAGGAGGTAAGTACTGTTTTGATTTTATTTCAAAGACCACTAAGGGAGAATACAAATCTTGGTGGCATTACAGTTTAGTTGTACTGCTCCCAAGAAGGAAGGAAACAGAAATGGGGAGTCCTTGAGTTTGGGGTCTGGAGTTAGGGATGACTCTTGTGGTGGATGGATTGGAAAGCAGAATTTCTTTTTTAATTTAACTTTTTTTCTTTTTTAAAAAAACTAAATTAATGCATGTTATAACAGAAACTTAGTACAGAAATGTATGAAAAGGCCAAAAAAATCACTCCACCTCAGAAAATCATTATTACTATTTTATATTTTTTCTTCTATTGTTTTCTCTATGCATTAAAAAATTGAAATCTCACCATATCATACTTTTACTGTATAATTGTACTGTAGGTATTTTCCATGTCACTAAAACTTCTATTAAACACACTTTTAAGAACATAGAGGGTGGGCAATTAAAATTATTGGTAGTTAATTTTGTTACATGGCTCAAAAATGTAAACATGCTTTTTAAAGGCTGGAGAGTAGTCCTTCACATGGATTCACTGTATTTTTTTTTAGCTCTTCCCCTCGTGTTGGACAGCAGGTTGTTTCCAGTTGTTTGCTTGGGTGTGAATACTCTGAAGAACGTCTCCATGCACAAACCTTTGTTTGCAGTTTGACTATTTCTTCTTTTTTTTTTAAAGTTTTTATTTTATTTTGTTTGAATTTTATTTATTTATTTTTTATACAGAAGGTTCTTATTAGCAATCTATTTTATACATAATAGTGTATATATGTCAATCCCAATCTCCCAATTCAGACCCTTAGAAGTAAAATAACTGATATGATGGCCATACCTATTTTAAGGATTGTTTCTAGAAGGTTTGCTTGTATCTGTTTACACCCTATCCACAGGGGCACGCAGAGAGTGTAAATCTTGGGTGTGTCCAAACTCTGGGAGGTCTGGTTGGGAAGGACGGCGCAGGCATGCTGATCTGGACTCAGAACTGGGGGTCAGTTGAGAGGCTATTTGCTTGTTGCTCTGCTCTGGGTATGAGCGGCTGTCCATCGTGTGTTCTTGGCTCAAGGTTAGAGACCCATGGTGAGTCTTGCCCCAGATGGAAGCAAGGGCAGGGGTGCTGGGGCTGTTTCTGAAAGTTCTAGATGCAGGGGGAACCCAGAAGCAATCCTTGCCCCTGCAAACATTATCAGTATCATCTGATCTGCAGTCATAAATTGAAATCTAATGAATGTGACAAAGCCTCTCCATGGGCACACAAATGCACATGTGCACTTTCTTCCATTTCAAGGGATTCATTGATCCACAGAGGTCTCAGGTTGATGAACACCAGGTTAAGAACCTCTGCTTTGGAGACCATTAGCAGTTTTGGCTTTCTTTCCAGATAGTTTAGCACTTTGGGGACCCCTTTCTGTACTAGAAATTTCAAGTCACGTTCAGGATAACCGTAATGGTCTGAGTCCGCCCTTTTCAGACAAAGCTCCCACATTCATAGCTCCTTGATGTGTATCAGTGGAAGAAATTCCTTCTAACTCTCAGCACGGGGGTCAGGCAAGGTGTCTGGACCACTTGACAAGTTAGGGGAAAGTGCACGGGAGAGAAAACACACACACATCCACACATATATTTTCCCAGGTGCACACGTACTCTTATATATATACACGTACACACACTCAGCCACATACATCACTCTCTCATATCTATACACACATATTCTCAGACACACCTACGTGCACATGCATACACACGTATATTCTCAGATACACACGTACTTTCATACACATACACATCACTCTCTCATACCTACACACATATACACACACTTTCACATACACACACCCACACATATATTCCCAGATACACACGTACTTTCCATTAGAACTAGTCCTCCAAGCCCTCTGGCTCAGCCCTGGGGCTTCTGTTTCCTCCTTCACTTGGTCTTGGCTTAGATCCCCCCCACCTCCCTCGTTTCCTTCCACCCAGTAGTAAATATACCCTCTTGAGTTCGAACGCATGTAAAAGAAGCACAGGAGGAAAGTGGTAGATAAATTCAACAAACATTAAAGTTAATATATAATTTAAATATGTATAAAATTATTCTGTGCATCGATTAGAAAATGGGCTGTTGACCGTTTCGAGGCAACAATCAATTCCAGAGTTCACAGGTCAGGTCAAGTTTCTTTCTAATGATCTACAAAAGAAGCAGCATTAGGGAGATAATGAACTCCAACGGGCTTGCAGACGTGATCTATGGCCGGGTGGCCATGGGGCCGCCCAGCGGCAGGCAGGGACGGCTGCAGGCAGAGTTCTGTCGTGGGCCTGTGTAAAAGCTTGGCTGGGCAACAAGCCGTAATGTAATCAAGGCGGTCTCTGGGATGACTTTTTTTTTTTTTTGTAAAGACTGCGGGGTTGCCGAGGTTCTCGGTTGCCAGAGGGTGACTGTGGTGGAACCCTGTGCATGCGGTTTGGTGGAGAGCTTCTGCCTTTCTGGGAAATGGAGATAGGCCAGGCCAGCACTGTTCATCACCTGGCCTGGCAGGGGCTGGGCAGCTTGGGCGAGGGTGCAGACTGAGGAGATGTGACCTAGAGGCTGGTCTGCTTCAGGGGCTCAGGCCACAGCATGTCGACAGGGGAATCCCCCAAATCATTGGGTGGTTCCACAGCTGGAGGTAGAGGACTTTTCCCAGGGGTACCCCTAGGTCCCTAATAAAACTGAGAGGGACCAAGATTTGAGGGAGAGGGAGGGGAGAGGCGGTGGAATGGGACAACTGGCCCAGAGACAATGTGAAGCAAAGGCAAGGTGAGTGGCTAAGGTGGGCCCAATACAGACTCCAATCCCCTTCTGACCTGGGAGTTAATGCAGGACCACCTGGCTCCTGGCTTTGAGCCAGATTGGAAACCCAGACCTGCCTTCCGATCATTGCCCAGAGACATCAGATCCCAGAGCGTCCATCTTTCATCTTGAGAGGAATTTGCTCTTCAAAGGCCTTGAGATCTTTTGAGGTAATGAGATGCTCTAAAAAGGTCTGCCCAATTCACTACATCTGAATTGGTCCAGCCTCCCTGTCATTGTTTGAAGGGCAATCAAGGAGGTGCTCCCATCCTCTAAAACAGCTCTCAGAAGGGACTGTTTGTGATGCCTGAAATTCCACCATTAGAGACACATTCATTTTATAAATCATCACATTCTCTTTCTTTTAAGATGTAAATCTGCCCTGCAAGTCACTGGTTTACCAGTGGTTAATTTGGTCATAAGTGGTCCCGGAGGGAGAAATACCAGTTGAAGATGTGGAGGAGCCACAGCCTGGCTGTCTTCTATGTCATGGTGTGAACAGGGGCTGTTGTTCATCCTTGAGGGTCCCCTGAGGGATTGCATTGGCCATGAGCCTCTGGCAGTGCTCCCTGGGAGCTAGTGAAGGAAGTAGGGGGAGAGAAGAAGGAGGGTAGGGGACAGAAAGAAGGAGAGGGAAGGAAGGGAGGGGTAGGAAAAGAGAGTCACCCTCAAGTTGTCTTGGACACTTTCAGATCTCCATGCATTTGAACATTCTGTTCCCTGTTCTTCCTGCTGCCCCATTTCTGCCCTGTCTGTCCAGCAAACTCCTGGTCTTCCTTGAGATCTCTCCTCTGCTGGAGAAGTGTTCCTGAGCGTCCCTCTCTTCTGCAGTTAATGCTGGATTCTTTGCACCACCACTGGGCCACGTATGTGGATGTACATGATCAGTGGATGTTGTGATTGTTTCATCCTTGCTTGACTGAAGCCTCTTGAAAGCACATGGTAGGCTCTCAGTAAGTGCTTGTTGAACTGAACACAGGCAAAACAGTCTGCTGCTGGGGTTCATCCCATTCCATGGGTGCCCAGCCAGGCCTGGGGTGAGCAGGTCACCTCTAAGGAGGCCAGAAGTGAGGGTTGTTCCTGAGGGGGAGTGAGGGCAAGGGCCAGGGAAGTTTCTAGAGGGCCAGGCTGGGCTAAATGACATGATAGGATCCTAACCCCTCTACAAGGTTTTCAAAAGGATGGCACAAGGTATAGCCAACACCAAGGCAAGTTTTGTCAGGGAAAAGAGCACAGAGGGGCAGCCCATGGTGTATGAGGCAGCAGGAGGGCCATCTCTCCTGTTCTATCAATGATGGGATCAAAGGTGGCAGGGTTAAGCTGTCTGGATGTCCAGGAGACTCCCAGATTCCCCTTTGTTCCACGTGGCAAACCTCCTTTCTGTACCCTCCATCCCTGTCTTCTTGAGTCTCTGCCTTGTTTTGGGCTCAGGAGGCCTTAGAATTTCAGGCTCCTGCCCTCAGGGTCAACTGTGACCCTGGAATGCACACCTATTTCAATCCCTACAAGACAGACCCACACAGCATCTGGAGGGAGGTGTGGGGAGACAAGAGAGCTTTCAGTGAGCCTGAAAACGTGGGTAACCAACGGTCCGGGATGGCCATTTGGGAACAGTTGCTAAGGAAGATGTGATGTCAGGACGCTGTGGAGGAATTTATGTAAAAGTTCCACTGAGATGGCACCTTTGCCCCATCCCCCTCCCACACTCACCACCCCTCCATTGACTGTGCCCCACGGGCTTGGCTGCTGGGGGAGAGGGGCTGTGTGCTAACTGAGGATCGTGCACCCCACGCAGTGGTGGGAACAGCACACGCCAAGTGGTTTGGATCATTCTTGGTTGTTGTCACAGGAGGTGTAAAGAGCCCCACAAACAGGTTTGTAACAAACTCCTTCTTCCCCTCATTAATCTCGTGAAGTGGAGAGAGGGAGAGAGCCGGGCGCACAGCAGCGTGTGTACATTACTGAATTAACCAGGCATGTAATTAGCGCTCAGGTGCTCAACAGAGGACAAACCACTCACGATTAGTCAAATTTAGCTTTAATGCCCTAAGTTGGGGGCGCCACCGTGCCGCCCAGGTCCAGAGCTGCCTCATCGCCCACAGTCCTCAGCGTCCCCTCCCTCCCTTCCCCTCTCTCCTGCTCGTGGAATTCGATGTTTGGGGCATTTGTGGATATTTATGGAAATTTGTGTAACTGTTCCAACTGCTGTAAATCATGTTCTGACAGGGAAAGTCCATGATCCTGGTGCTTGGATAGCAAGGAGCCTGCAGGGGCCAGTTGTGGGAGCAGTTAGTCTTCTCTTCTGTTTTAGAATCTTCTGTGAAATAGACGGAGATGAATGTGGTTATTAATTACATGTTAATGGGGCCTTGGTTATAAAACCATCTTTGTAATCTGTGTGGGGAATTTGTCTACCAGGTGACACCATGTTCCAGCAAAGTGCTTTTGCTGCAGAAGGAGATACATGAGGTCTTATCACAAAGGTACCTTGGAGATTGTCAGGATCCACCCCTTCACTTTGTAGATGGGGAAACTGAGGCCTAGGTGGGAAGCCGTTTGTCTACAGTCATCCAAGTAATGGTAGAGTTAGGATTTCTGGCTTCTCAACACCGTGTGGCTTTCGCTAGACTCCTTGAGTAGGATCCGACCTCATCCTGTTCTGAGTTCTGGTGGTGAAAAGTCAGTGTTCTGGGAGATTTCATTATATCAGCAAGCCCAGTGAGGGGCTAATACACCTGTGGGGGGGTCGTCCTCTGGAGGTGGGGTGTGGTGGGAGAAGAGATACCTGCTTTCTCCTCTAAATAGAGACGTCTTGTGTGCTCTTAGGAGCCTAAAGGGGAGAATGTGAGTGAGTAAAAGTAATGCATGACAATCTCTCAGGTAGAGAGAGCTTCTTATTCATGGATGTGGGGAGATGAACAGCTTAAGATGGAGTGGAGTGACTATTCCATGCTGTTTCAATTATGTCTCCTAGAAAGAAGATAGAGGACAGCTGGTGGAAACAAAAGCAGGGAGACTAATCAGTTTTCTTGACTATTTCACCTCTTTGGGAAAAAAGGTACCACGTGTCTTCAGAGTTTGGATTTCTAAAGTTGGCTACCCCATCATCTAAGTACAAGGTTCTGGCCTCAGTCTTTCTTTTCATCCTCATCTCCTACATCTTCCTGGTAAATATCTTCCCCAACAGGCAAACCAATTAATCGTCTAGAACATGGCCTGCCTTGTGTTTTTTTTTTTTTTTTTTTTTTGGTTACCATTGTCCAGATCTACTCTTGTTTTTGGAATGCTCCTCACTAACCCAGCCTGGTACAGTTCAAATCTCACCTCTGTCAGGAAACCTCTTCTAACTAGTGCTTTCACAGAAAGCACTCCAGGAACCTGGAGGCCTTCACATTCCTAGGACATCAAATGGGGTTGACCTGATAGCCTCTGTGGCTGGACTGCCTACCAGGGAAAGACCACGTGGGGAACATGTTGGAGGGAAGGGGTAGGAGCAGAGAGGGACGAGAAGATGAGGCTTAGGCTTGGTCCATGGCTCCAGGCCAGCACACAACTTTGCCAGCTTCAGACTTTTGAACTTGAATTGTTGCCTAGAAAGGATGGTAGTTGGTGACAACGGGCTTATTCCTAGAGCATAGACATTCTTAATCAGCTTTGTATTAATTTGCATGTGTTTATATGTTCACCTCCAAGGGGTTTAATACTCTTTTAGGTGTGTTTGGCTTATCTCACTGTTGAAATTATTCAGAGTTGGAGCTCTGTAAGTTTCATGGGTTTGGCCAGCATGCTGGTGCTCAGGTTTTTCTGGATTCTGCATGTCTTGCTATTCCAACCCCATCTCTTCTCTTCTTTCTTGCCCTGAGCTTAGGGCTGAAGGCAAGAGGTGATTAGGTAATATCAGTGATGTGCGATTACCTGACCCTATGCAAAAGCATGCCAGGCTCTCCTGTAGCCCACTGTATCTACTTCTCTTTAGAAATGTTCAGCTTTATAGCACTGTCTTCTAATTTCACTGTCTCCTGAGTCCCTGATGTTTGAATCATATCAGAAAATTTCAGTGAGTTCTAAGATACCCAGAGTCCCCCCATTTCCTGAGTTAAAACTGGCAACTTTGTTTGGTTTAGCTTTTATGCAAAACCATGACAAGTGAGTTTCATGCCACCTTAGGACAGGACACGTCTCTGAGCCTCTCGTATCTGAGTGGTGTGTGACAAAAGTTTCTTATTTGGGTACTCGTTGATGGCCTTGGTCTCCCATTCTTGAATCTGTTCCTTTTGATAAAACACATTCTTTAATTAAAAACGTCCTGCAGACACCACCACGGTGGCTCATTCCGCATTCAGCAGCAGCAATGCTGGAGGACGAAAAGTGGGAAGGTTGAGGGAAATGGCTGCAGCCCATAACTTAATTCCTGTGCATTAGCCTGTCCTGCATTTGCCCTTTCCAATCTTGGCTTCTTTGCTAGTGAAACAAGCAGGATTAGTGCATAAGAGAAGCTGGGGTCATAATTACACCCTATGCGACAGGGCAGCAGAACCACCAAATAAATCCCTAGACAATCATTAAAATGGCCCAATGCATTACACAAATTAGAACAGGCTGGGACTTTTGGGGAGAAGGGAGGGGAGTGAAGAGCCAGTATTTAAGTGTTCTTGTAAGCCATCTAAGATATTAATGTTGCAAAGCTCCTTATGAATATTTAAGGACATAAAATGGAGCTTTGCTGCAGCCCCACATCACCACAGAAGCCTGGAATACAGTTGAGCCCACTTAAGAAGGCAGAGCCTGAGTCCATGGCAGATTGAAGACAGATGAAGCAGGGCTGGTGCATTTGCAGGGGAAACGCTTGGCACAGGCCAGTTTAATGATGCTGCATTATACCCTCATAGAAGAGGATTTAGTTAAAGACTCACAACTTTTATGGGTGGGACTCCCTAGGGGTTATTAACCCATTTCCCACTCCCCAATGATTTTAGAAAATTGACATGATCCCTGATTGAGTTTCAACACAGAACCAATGAAGTCTTCATTTACGCATTCCATTCAAGTCCAGGTTGCACAGAACCTTCTTGGAAGTGGAGTCCTGGGACCTCTTGGCTCTCCAGACAGGGATTTCTCAGAGCTGTATTTGTGTCCCTTTTAAGCTGATTCCTCTTGGGAGACCATTGGCTCCAGGTTCTTCTTAGGAATGGATGGAGTTCCCTGGATAAAAGTGAAGGGCTGCTCTGCTGGAAGAAGTGTCAGTTTTCCGAAACCAGGTTGGCTGGCATCTTTCCCAGGATCAGACCTGGTGTGCCCTTGTGTTGGGAATGGAGGTGCGGGCTCCTCTCCTGTAGGTGGTTGCAGACACAGAATCAGTGGGACTCAGGGGAAGGTGTTGGGTAAGGACACTGAAGTCTTGGCTCTGGCTTCACCTCAGTGCATGGTCTTACTTTCTGTCCCGCTTTCCCCACCTGTCAAATGGGAATAATATTCTTGGCAAGTCTGTCCATCAATGGAATAATAGATGTGGGTATACATAGGAAGAAGAGTCCTATAGAATAGGTCATATTCTGCAGATAGGAACAGTATTTACTTCATCTATTTTTTCATGTATTTATTTGCCAGCGGTTCTGTTTTATCCCACTTCATTCTGTCTCAAGATAAAGGGAAAAAAGGAAATGATCCTAGCCCTGCCCACTGCCTACCACCCCCCTCCAGACCCCTGGCCGCCTCTTCTTAGGATTAAGAAACCTGTGACCTCTTTTGCAATTACTGGCTGGGGTGGCCTGTGAGAAAGCAGAGCAAGTGCTTGTCTGAGTGGAGGGGTCTGAGGACACCTTTGTCACACAGTGATATTGAGGAGGGAGGGGAAAGGAGCTTCAGGCCCCAGACAGAGGGACAAGAACACAGCACGAGGGGCAGATGGACAGATGGCCTGTGCTAGTGCAGGTCAAGGTAAGACTGGCTACACAATGTTCTGGACTTTTAGAACAGCATTTGTCCAGGTAAGTTTTGGGGTTTTTACCCAAACGGTCTCAACAGCACATGGGAGGCCGTGAATTAGCAATGTATTCCTTTTCTCAAAAGCTCACAACAGAACAGTTACTTTATCTCATTTTTTTGGAATTTTGGTCGTGATAACTACTATCTATTGAGAAACCACACAGCCACTTAAGAGGTAGATATTATTCTCTCCACTTAACATATAGAACTCAGGGAGGTCCACTCTCTCCCTACCACCCTGCTCTGTCTCTCTTTCTCTCTCTCTCTCTCTCTCATTCAGGTATGTACACAAAGGTGTCATTTTCTCAAAAAGGATTTTCTACCTGGCCCAGACTTTTTGACACCCACTGACAGCCCTCAGAGACACTTCCTGCCTGGCTAAACCACACAAGAATCTATAAACCATTAGTTAGAGATTTATTAAATCTAAACGCATCAAGCCCTAACAACAGTCAGCCAACCTGGGTTCAGATCATATCTCTTTACTTACTAGCTGTGTGACCTGCACAATGTACTTATCCTCTCTGAGCCTCAGTTTCCTTGTGAAAATGGGGGAGGGGGATGATCAGAGTACCTGCTTCTTTGAGTTAATGGGAGGATTGAATGAGATAATGCCTGTGATGTGCCCAGGACGAGGCACAGATTGCACGCACACTGGGTGGGGGTGATCATCATCTCCATCACGGGCCTGAGATTTCTCCAGTACAGATTCATTCCACTGCAAGTTTAAAACTCAGACACCTGGAGGAAAAAATATCACATGTTAAGGGTTTATCTGCCAACAGTGTTATAACTAACATCATGAGGTATGGCTTGGACAACCACTACGGTGTCTTTCAACTTTGATAATTTCTATTGAATATTTTAGGTTGATTGGAACCTTAGAGGAGGTGGTCACAGAAGAGGTGCGTAGAGACACAGAGGGAGAAGTCAAGAGATGAAAGAAAGCCTGTTGCAAAGAGGATGATCTTTAGGGGGAGTGTGTTTCTTGAGGTTTCTGGGCCAGTCTGATTCTTTGCCTGGTGGTCACTTTGAATCATTTTCATTAGCTGTTTGAGGCAAAACTAAGCAAAGCTGACTTTTCCCCTGAATAACATGTGATTTGCAAGTACCATCAATCAATCTCTCAATATTAATTGTCATTAGTATTTGTTGGGCACTGTGCTAGATAATTTGTCATTGAATTCTCATTCACAGGTACTATCGTCATCCTTATCTTACAGTTGGTGAGACCAAGCTTAAGGTTCGTACAGGTAACTGGTAACGTTGAGTTTGACCCCAGACTGAATCTAGAGCTCTGCAAACACCACTGCCTCCTTCACGTATGTTTAACAGAATGTGAGGCTTTCAGCCTGGCCCCAAATTCACTTTGTAGTTGCAGCATCCAAGTGGTTCCTGTCCTCTACAAACTTATCATTCAGAAATACTTAATGCCTACTGTGTGCCGGGTGCTAATGTGGCCTGTGGTTGGAAAAGATGCTACTGCCCCACCACTACTAGGGCTCGAAGGGTTAGGTTGGGTTTGTGTTAGGACATCTGTACTCTCTCAACTCCTCTGGTCTGAGGGCTGCACACATTCAAAGTCACTGTCTTGGAGACACAGTCTGGAGCCAGGGATCAGAGGGTTCCTCTCTTCATATGAAATTAACTGGCTACCAGGCTGCAATGGCAGTTCCCTGAGGGTTATTGGATCACAGACTCATGGGGCTGGAAGAGTCCTTGATCTCATCAGCACTTTAGCCAGTACGGTTGCACCGGCCAAGCTGAGGAAGACAAGATAAACAAACACACGCAGTGGAGGGACCCCTATATATGGACAGGGTATGGTTTCTATCACTCTTGCCTGGAAAACTCTCATCTTTTACCTTTACAATCTAAACTCCATTCTTTTTTTATAAAACTTTTGACTGTTTCAGCCCTTGCTCATCTCCTTTTCCTTCAAATGTGAGGGCCATTTATAATCTGTAAACACATTATTGTATTCTTTTGGTATTCTCTAGTTGTTTCATGTGGAAGGGTTTTGTTTCTACTAGGCTCTTGTATCTGGGATGGTAAGTGCTTTGAGAGGCGGATTTGTTTTCATGAGCATAGTGCCTGTGCACAAGAGGTACTCAGGAAATATGGACTAGTTAAAGAAGTGAAGGAATGGAGAGATGCTATCTTCTCCTCTCCCGAATTTCCCATTGAATCTAGCACAGGACGGAGCACATGGTGGATGTTCTTTGCTACAACTTACCCTCCACAGATTAATAATTCCTCCTCCTCCTCCTCCTTCCTCTTCTTCTTCTTCTTTTTTGGCAACCTCATGCCCAGTATCCAGGGGCCATGGAGTGTGCTGCATGGCCTGGGAGGAACTGTCCCACCCTGCTTACCTGCCACTGAGGTTTGCTAGCTTGTGCCTCTTGTCAAGAGATGTGTATGTCATGGTGCACTCTAGGAAGACAAAGATGTAGCTTCCTGATAGGCCCAGTAGATTTGGGATAAAAGAACCTTAAAACAGCCAATCATTACTGGAGGTTCCCCTTAGGATTCCGATGAGGGACAGCAAACCAGCCCATGGTAATTAGAAAAAACATGAAGTCTTCCAGGTGGACTTCAAAGATGATCTATTTCAGGGATTTTACAATTTTTTAAAGCTTTTGACCCCTTCCTCAAATGAAAGCTTACCTGGAAGCCTGTAAGTTGAATTTTAGTTTTTCTCATTGAAGTGGAACACGGTTCCCAGAGCCTTGTGTTCCTGACTCCTAGAGGGGCTCGGAGAACCCCCGAGCTTCTTGGATGAACACTTTGAGAATCAATATTGGTGACTTTAGTGAATAAGCGTCATTCATTTTGGTGACCCAGCATCTAAACTGGCTTTCCATTCTGGGGGAACATAATACAGATACGGGTGCATTTATCAAAGATGTTTGATTCAACACACTAGCTCGAGCATCTGGGATTTCTAATTTTTTTCTTAGAGGGCTTACTGAAACCACACTCAATAATAGACTATAAGGAATGAAAATAAGATGCAAGAAAAATTTGATACAATGTAAAGAATCAAAAAATTAGGTAGACAAGAAGGTTGACATAGATTTATCATGTGCAACCTGCTCACCCATCCATTAATTGTATCGCCCAACATGGATTAGAAGATGCTTCCTTTACCAAGGCACTGGGAAATACCACAATGGGGAGAGCCAATACCCTTGAAGAGAGCTGCAGTGGCTCTTATCTTTATGCCGAGAGTGCTCTAGCTGAAATGGGATCCTTGATTTCACTGGGGATTCTAGTATTCCCAGGGGAAGAGACCAAGGAGTGACACTTTACAAACCTCCAGAGGCAAGGTGGTACATGTATTATTTAATGTTCTTAATTGCGACATAATCCATGCTGGCTGGCTTAAGCAGAAAAGGGATTTTATAAAAGGATATTATGTACCACGCAGGATAGAGAGCCTGGGGCTGTGGGGCGGCTTTAGTGAGACACCACTGCTCCTTGGCACTGGGAATTCTCAGGACTGGACACCAGATGCTCTGCACTCTCACCATTGCAGAGCTGGCTCTCTCCACAATGTGTTTGCCAGATGTCAGTTCCACTGCATTTAGCCTCCTCTTCATTTTGCTCACTTCTGAATCCAGTTTTCACACGGATCTGTCTGATTTGTCAGAATCTAAGTCACATAGCTGCAACCTAACTGCAAGAGAATTTGGGAGCATGAGAATTTTTAGTTGGGCACATTACTGCATTGCGACAAATTTTGTTTCTGCTAACAAGGAAAAAGTGGAGAGTGGCCATTGGGTAAGCAGCTAACAGTGTCTAATACTGCATGAGTTCATACAGGCAGCAGGCTAGTATGGTAATAAGAATATCCTTGACCCATAACTACCTTTGGCTAACTGATTATAAAGTCATTTGCACTGAAATACATGGACAGTTTTTTAAAATCTCCTTGATCCATATAATCAAAACAAACAAACAAGTAGCAAACGCCAGATTCAGAGAACAGAATTCTCTTTTGAGTCACCAAGTATGGAGACTATTGTTCCTCACCTAATTCCTAAACTTGGGCCAGAGACTCAGAGCCCAGATACCTTTGAGGAAGGATCTGGCAATTACACCACAAGTATATACTGCAATTCTTACTCCTGGCTGTTTTCAAAGAGATCCGGAGCCTTTTACCCAGGTAATGGTGACTTGGTGGTAAAGGAGGCATCTATACCTTTTTAAACCTTTCATTGGCTCTGAGCTAATTCCTGGGGATACAGTATACCACTGTGATCCAATGGTCAATGGGGGATCTTATAGGACTTAGGTGATTAATGGAACTTTAGGCATCATAGTTGGCATCAAGTGGACCCTCAAGTCCATTTCATGTTATTTTCTCAGTTTCTGACTGTATAGTTGGAACAGATATATTTAGTATCAGGCAGAATTAATACATTGATTCCTTTAATGGTTTCCTTGTTAGAAAGTTCCAAATAGAAGACTTAAAGTAGTAAACAAAAAGCAATGCTCTAACCCTGCAGGAAATCATTAAGTCTCTCAGAGACTCAAAAGGGCAGATGTGGTGATTCCTATGACAACCTCATTTAAATCACTTATTTGTTCAATGCAGAAAGTGGATATAGCTTGGTGAATGGAAGTAGATTATTATAAATGTGATGAAGTGGCCTCCAATTACAGCTCTTCCAGATATGGATGCCTTACTGGATAAAATAACCCAGCCCCTGACACTTATTCTGCAGCTATTTACAGGCTGGTGCTTTTTAAAAATTCAGTCCCAATAAGAAGACACAGTTTAAAAAAAAAAAGAAAAGAAAACAATTTGCTTTCACTTGGCAAGGATTATAGTACACTTTATTGCTCCAGCACTCCATCTCTATGTTACAATTTAGTCTACAGAGATATTTAATAATCTCTTCATCCTCCAAGTCATCAAGTCGATTCAGTATATTGACAATATCATGCTGATATGACTTTGAGAGCAGGAGATGTACGTGCTATAAGATACCTGGGTAAGATACATGAATGCCAGAGGATAGGTGTTGAATCCCATGCAAATATAGGCACTTAATGATCAATAAACAATTTGAATTTCTCTGTAATATCTTTTTGCAATATAGACATATTTTAAGTAAAATTTTATACAATTTAAATCAGTATGTTGTTGCTGTTTTATATTTTTCATTTATCACAATTTTATGTATGCATTTATATACATGTGAACATTTCCAGTTTTCACTCCTACTTAAAATGCCATAATCTGCTTAGCTTTACTGTCCCATTAGAGCTTAGGTTGTTCCATTTTATTTCTCTTGATGCTAAGTACTATTTATATAAATGTCTTCATATATACGTGTGTGTGTGTGTGTATACACACACACACACACACACACACACACACACATATATATATATATATATATATATTTGGGATATTTCCTTAGAGTATATTCCCTAAAGTGGAATTACTATGTCAAAGGGTGTGAGTTTTTGCTACATATTGCTCTATTGCTCTCTAGACAGACTGAACCAACTGAAAATGCTACTGAGGATACATAGTCCTGTTATTTCCCCACAGTTCACCCAATTGGATTTTATATGTTTTATATATTTTGGTTAAGTTTAATATCATGTAATAATACCTTAAAATCATGTTAAAATGCATTTCTTTAATTGTTAGGAAGCCTGTGCATCACACAATGCAACATCATTCTTTGTCATTCTGTCATTTGTTCATATTATTCTGGTCTCCTTGGCAAGTTTGTCAGCCTGTCAGTGGTGAAAGCTGTGCATCACCCATATATTTCTCCATCTGTTCATCATTTCTTAAGTGCTTATTATGTTCCAGTCTAGGCACTGTGCTAGGTTCCAGGGATAATGGAGAATAAAATGTAGTGTTTATCCTCAAGGGGCTCTTCTGTTGTTGGAGAGAAGAATAAGATCAGTGGTCACAATTCAATGCGAATTAAAAGTGCACATAGTGTTGATGAGGTTCAGAAGAGGAGCACAAGAGGGGTTTCCCTAAGTTGTCCTTAGGGGAACCATGGAATACTTTTAAAAGGACCGTGCTTAGTTCAGATATCCAACCCTCAAGGAGGGTGAACCAAGCTTTAGAAGGGAACTAAGTCAGGTATAAAAGGAGTGAAAGACAGAGCACTTCAAAAAGAGAGAGCAGTACATGTACAAAAAGGCACAGAGAAGTGAGTGTATTATGTTACCTCCAAGAAGTGAAGCAACAGGGACACGTTGGGAGAATGCTGAAAAGTTGAATGAATTCTGATAGGATGTTTTTGGCTCCAAATAATAGATAACTGATTTAACTGATTTAGACAGTGAGACAAATCTGTTATCTCATTAAGCAAGAAGTTCTGAGGTAGAACTGCTCCAGAACGGGCTAATTCTATGGCTGGACAATGCCATTAAGTACTCAGGTTCTTTCCATTTTTCTGCTTTGCCATCCTAGTGGGCTTCCTTCATGGTTACCAGATGGCAGTGTCACTATTCAAACATCTTTTGCAGATAGAACAATGTGGGGTAGAAGAAAAGGGACTGTCTCTTCCTTGTGTCTCTTTATAAAAACAAGGAAAATTTGCCCAAAATCTCCACAGAGGACTTCCCCCTCCTTGGCACACACTGGGTCTTATGCCCATCCCCAAACCAAACTCGAGCAATGGTAGGGGCATAGTCTTGAAGGACTTAGATTTTTTAGGACTTGCTTATGAATTAAGAATAGGATCACCTTCCCTGAGAGTTGGAACTGATAAAAATCAGAGATTATTTAACAAAGAAGAATGGGGAAAGGGGTTTTGGCTAGACAACCAATTGTATTTGCATATTAGGGAACATATTGGTTCCCCCTTAAGGCTGGTTGATTCACTGATTGTCACTTCTGAATTATTTCCTGTGGAGACTCTATCCTTAATCAGTTTTGAGCCATGTAGAGTTCAAGTGGTAATGGGACAGTTATAGCAGTGTCCTCCTTCCCTGAACCTTCCCCACCCCCAAGTAAAACAGTGGGTGAAAAGAGATTAATAGAGTCATTAAATAAATATTTATTGCATGCCCACTCTGTGCAGACGCAGTGCTAGGGGTCATGGATACAGAGCAGAGTAAATGAAGCACCCAGTCCTGTCCCCAAAGAGTTCATGATGATGGTTGGGGTGAGGAGATAGGTGAAGGGAGTAGATAGATTCATACACTGATAGTATGAGGTTATAGATACAATGATGACAGCTGTCATTTATTGAGTATTTGCTATGTTCTACCTAAGAAGTTTACCTAGTTTTCTCATTTAATCTTTATAGCTACCCTCATTTATTTTCCCCATTTGGCTTTGAGAAAAGTGAGCCTTAGGATTGGGTACCTTGTTCAAGTCCTCCTGCTGGTAAAGGTGAGAGCCAGATCTCAAACTGAGGTCTGCTGAATCGGAGCCCATGTTCTTAACCACTCTGCTATGATGAGAGAAAATAAGGGAGGACAGTGGAATAACTGAAAAGATATTTTAGAGGTAGAATCAAGAGGATTTGGTGATTGATTGATTTGGGGGTAAAAGGAAAAGAAGATTAAAGATGACTCCCATATACCTGATTTGGGCAACTAGGCTGATAGTAATGCTGTATATTCAGGAATCCCTGTATTGTGGGTGACAGAAACTCAACTCAGATTAGCTTAAGCAAAAAGAAATGTAAAACACCTATAGCTGGGGAAAAAATGACATAGCTCCTAGAGTTGAGGGAAGAGATGTAGGAATGAACCAAGGGCTCGATACCTCTATGCCATTGTCTGTGTCTCATCTCTTCCTGTCTCTGTCCAGCTCTTTCCACATGCCAGCAAAGATGACCACTAAGAGCTCCAAATATGCATCCCCCATTAGCCCACCCCAGTGGAGACAACTTCTCTCACCCACAGGGCTGCTTGAATCATGGGCTCACCAGTCCCTGTGTCCAGGGAAATAGGCTATTGTGGTAGTCAGGCCAGGGTCATCTGCTCAATTCTGCGGACAGAAGAAAGGAGATGGTGCAGAATGTATCCAGCAGCCCAAGATAACAGTTACCTTGGTTCCCTTCAGATGCTGCTGACCGAGAGAGAAGGCAGTGGGGCAGCAGCATTAAATGGCTCTCAAGCCAGTTCTGATTTAGATGTGTGGGATTCACAGCATCAAACCACTCAGCCGATTCCAAGTGCCATAATAATTTATTGAAATCAACATGCTGGTGAGACAAGGAGCCTGACAGACAGCAGATGGCTCCCACACAGAAAAGCTAATCAATTTTGACAAACAACAGCCATCATAAAAGAGGGGAACGTACACAGCATGCACACACTTCTGAACAGTGCAGAGACAAAGGCTCCTGCTTGGCCTGGCCAGGACAGGGAAATACCTCTGTGAGGCAGTATCGTGGGAAAGCCTGGGCATTTCAAATGCTCCCCGCTGACCTTACCTCCCACCAGTCACCCACACAAATCTCTGCTCCACACACACCTGACTCTCTAGACTTCTTCAGACCCGCCTTAGGTTTTCCCACTTCTGTGCCTTTGCTCACTCCCTTCCTTCTGCCTGGGAGACCCTGTTCCCTCCCATCTTTCTGTCCCTTAAGAACTGACCTAGTCCTCAAGGTCCAGCACAAGTCCTCTCTCCTCCTAAAGACTTGTGTTGTTAATGCTTCATGGATGTGTTTGCGACTAGTCATCTTCACTAGATTAACCAGATGGCAAGCTTCTTGAGGACAGGTGACTTGCCTTTCACATCCCTGCATACCCAGGAGCACCCAGCACAGAACTGCAAACTAAATTTTTAATGAAGGATCATTAGTTTGCTTCCAGTCTTGGGGTGGGGGGAATCACATTTCTTAAGAGATAGAACATCTGCAGCATACAGTAAAAGATTAATGATGTTAATATATTAAAATCAGCCTTTACAAATCAATAACACAGGGCAAGAGACCCAATAGGGAAGTCAGCAAAAAAAATTAACAGGAAATTCACAGAACAGCCCATACTTATGAAAAAGGTCAATTTTACTAGCTATGGAGGAGATACAAATTAGGACAATGTGATTCTAATTTTTGCTTATCAAACCAGGAAGATTTTAAAATGGATTCTTCAGTGTTAGTAAGAGTGCGGTGAAATAGCTAGTCATTTGCTACAGCAGGGACTGCGTATGGGTACGGCCTTCCTGGAGATGAAGGTGGCAATTTTTATTGAAAGTCTTAAAAATGTCCATACTTTAAAAATCTGTAATTCCACTTCTAGAGTTTTAGCCTAAGAATGTAACCAGAGCCGCATACCTAGATTAGGTATAAGGATGCATATCTTAGTATGCTGGTGAATGATCTGGCTGATTCTCTCTTATTCAGTGTCTGGAAGTCAGCCTCAGAAAGAGAAGTGGCATTTATACAGTTTTTTCCCATTTGCCTGACTTGACAATCCCCAAAAAACTCCTGAAAAAACTCCTGAAAAAAATCTGCCTTGACTTCTCTTAAAAACAAAATCCCTGACAACTGGCTGATGCCTGCTGGAATATGGTGACCAGCTGTTTTTCCACTGGTTTGAGATAGTCTACTCTCCCTGGAGGACCTACACCCAGAATCTAGCTACTGCTGTGAACATCCCTGTTTCCCATGTAATACTGCAACTTCCATCATTTTCCTGCTCACCTATCAGGTCCTGGGGGTTTTGAGGGGATCTGATAGACTGTGTTAGAGGCTGACCTAGTTAGTGGGGTACAGACAGGAAGCAGGAACCTCATTTTATTATTGTTTAGGTTACTTAAGCACTGTCAACCCATCCAAATATCTATCTGCCCATCCACCTGTCCATCTATCTATCCCCCCCAACATTGATGGAGCACATGCTATATGCCAGAAACTGTGCTGGGTGTTGGGTGCTAGGTGTACACAGGTAATGGGCATGGTCCCTACCACCAACTTACTCACAGTTCAGGAGCACGATGAATTTTAAAGAGACAGTTCATTGTTTCTTCTACAGATCAGTACACACAAAGCAATCTGGAGCACAGAGGTGGGGGATCTAATTCAGGTGGTGAATCAATGGTGAATCCCAGAGGGAGAGCCTGAACAGGGCTTTCAAAGTTGTCTATGAGTTAACTTCGTAATAGGAAGAGGAGATAGGGACATTTCAGGGAGACCCAATAGCAGGTTTCAAGGTCTGAAGTTCAGAGGAAGCATGACTGTGGGCTTTGGCAGTTAAAGGAAGGAATAGAGCTGGAAAGGCAAGGAGGCACGAGGGCATCAATGTCTCCTTGGAAATGCCTGGGGGTTTAAGCTTTATCTGGGAGGCAAAGGGTGGGGCATTGGAAAGTTTATGGGAGAGGAGTTTTAAATATTTTTGAGAAGTCAGGCTGGTAGCAGGGAAAGGATGGGTTGGAGGGGCGTGAGGCCAGTCAGGACATGGTTGCAGGTATCCAGAGAGTCAAGAGATGTTACAAAGGCCAAGTTGACAGGACTCAGGGAGAGGAGTGTGTGAGGTGAAGGGCGTGGCAGGGAGGAGGGGCAAGGAGGCATCATCAAAAGCTCGCAGGTTTCTGGTGTGAGGTGGCTCGTCTAGATTTAGACGCTGTTGGGGAGGCAGAGAAGATGCTTCTGCCCTTGTTGCATTTCCTGTGGAAGCCCACTCAGCGTCCAGCCCTCCCCTTTTTCTCTTCCCCTTCTAGTCTGTCTGCTGGAGCTCTTTGGACGTGGCTGCCCTGGATGGCCCAGACATAGCCCTGTGCCCGGGGCCAGCATTCACACAATTTCCTGGACGACATATGGCTTTCCTGACATCAAGTTCCATAGCCTGGTCTCAGGGATGGGCAACTGGGGACACTTGTCCCTGCCAAGATGGTTCCTGAATGGAGTCTGTATTTCATTTCACAAAATTTTGTTGAGGAAGAGCCTCCTTTGTACTTAACGTAGAGTAGGGCAGTACGCAAAACAATCATTAGATATTGATTGCACTTTTTATTCTACTTTCAAGGCCCAGTTTAAGTGACAGTTGTCCTACAAAATCCTTCCTATGTCCTCACCCCCACGCCGGGTTCCCATGGGTAGACCTCTATTATATTCCATTTCGTATTGAATTATCAGTATTTGTTCAAGCAGCTATCCCTTTGGATAGACTGGAGTTCCTTGGGGTCAAGGACCACATATATTCCTCTTTCCCCTCCATCATATGCCCGTCCAGTCCCCATCTTTGCTCTTCATCATCCCCTAGCATTTTGAACAGTGTTTGATACAGTTAGTACCTGTCACTGGGACTTCTAACTTCTTTGGTGGGGTAGTGCAATTGTTTATTTCTTAGCCACGAACAGTCAGTTGCTAAGATTGTTGGGGGTCAACACAAAAAGTTTTTAAAGCTCGTTGCTGTGGACTGAAGCTCTTAACACTCTGCCTGGTAACCTGATTTCCTCTGATTGGTCTGGCCTGCTCGAGGGAAGCCATTTGGCCTGGAAATGTGATGCTTTGAAGACGCCATGGGAAGCAAAACACTTGGTTTTCCGCTTGGGAATGGGACTTGTGCCTTTGAGACCTGTCTTGGGAAATCAGCCGGAGCAACATAATTGCAATGAAATTACCCCAGATCACACCCACACATTCATTATGAGATTCCTTATTGACACCTTGACAATTTGTTTCAGAAGACATTATTGCATATTCCTCCCTCTGGAATAGATTCAGATGCATATAGACATTCGAGCCCACACATAATGTACATGTATATCGGTGAATTTTTATTATATAATTATATGAGGCTATCAGTCAGTTTTCATTTGGAACTCTTTGCATTTATAGTTCAGGAAGTTATTTAAAATCAAGAGGTAGAGAAGAGAGCATGAAAGAACTAAAGAGGAGGCACTGGATTGGGAAGCCAGTGAGTGTGTCTTTGCTATTTGGGAGCTACATCCCCCTGTCCCCCCACCCATTCCTCCCTCCTTCACTCTACCATGTCTTTCTACTGGTGGGGACTCAATCCTGGGCAGCACCCATAAGAGGAAGGTATCAGTGGAAGAGCTCCAAGGAGAACCTCCTCAGGGTCATAAGGTGCCATCTTTGGCCCTTGTAGGCTTTTCTGTTGGGTCTGGGGAAGACTTATGGCCACACTGATCTGCAAACGGACCACTGACTGCCAGATGTCCATGAAGGTCCATGAAGATCAAGCAAGATATTTTAGAGTTGGGCTTTCCAAACTTTGAAAGTCATGACACACATGAAAATGAGAATCTTTGTATGGTACATTGTAGTGAACTGAAGGGGACTTGGGGTTCTATATGGGGCTTGGGGAAAAAAGTCATTCCATTTTCTCTATACTATACAAAATGAAAGAGAATATACAGTATATTGGGAAAGACAATATATATGGAATCAGAATAAAATATTTTCCTCATTTTAATGAGAAACTTGAGCTTGCTTCCTTCCATGGATGTAACTGTTTCATATCAGGGTTTATGTTTGAAATGGATACACACCATGCCTGATCTTTTAATGATGATCTCTACAGATTCTTGGTGGTCAACCTTGATCAGAAACTTTGTTCACACAAGTGGGTGATAAAAAATTTAAAGCCATTTTTATAATCATTAAAGATTCATAACAGTTGAAATTATATTTAAAGGATTCAACAGCCTTCCTTATATTTCATTGACAAATGTAGTGTTGAAAATTTTTGTGATGATGCAGGTGGGTTTCAAGTCCAACTGAACTTATTCATGTCAAGGATTCAGAAGAATGATGGCATTCTCATTTGCAGAATGTGGATGGGGTGTGGGAACTTTCACTCTGCATCTGGCTTGGCTGACACTTGAAGGATACAACCACTGCGAGCAGACAAAAGTATAGGTCACATGTGAGTTCAATCCAGGGTCATTACCACTACATCCACCATTAAGCCCCACCCAGGCTCTCTGTCCCTTTTCTCTAATTACTGCCTTTTGGGCTGCACATGGTGCCCCTTGGCATGGGAACTGCTCCAGCAGCTCATTAGACTTTGTATCAGACAGGGATGTACAGCCAGTTGCTAGAGTAAATATCCAGTTGTAGGGTATCTCATTGGTCATTTTCATTGCAGCTCTGAAGAACAGCATGGGTCAGATGTCCCACATCTGAGGAGCCACAGACAGGTTGCTTGTGGCCACAGGGGACCATCCCCAGGCACTCTGTCTGCCCCATGCCCTTAAATGCCCCGTGCATCCCATCTCCAGGCCTTCGCTCATACTTTGATCCTTCCCGGAGTGTTTTCTTGTCTTCTATCTTCACTGTTAAGTCCTACCTGGTGTGCAAAGCCCCCCTCAAGCCTTTCTCCTCTGCCAAGTCCTATCTGACTAATGTGTCCCACAGAGACCCACCTCCCTTGAACTTCTGGAGTCTGTCCATAGGCAGCCCTGAACTCACAGTAATTTACACGGCATTTTAAAATCTAAATGTGCTCTTGTCTCAACTAGAAAGTGAACACCCAAGTGCACTAGTGTCTCAGGAGAGAGGCCCCGATCCCAGGGACTCAAGGAAGAGACCATATCTTGTTCATTCCTGCACGGTGCCTTGCACGGGTCAAGACATATTATCAAAGTGATTGATAGGAAGCAACTTGCACACAGTAAAAACGATTCATAATGATGCTGTTTAATAAATTCCATCAAAATTAATGATTTTCAGCACCAACTTTTGTGCAACATTCAGGGAATACCAACAACTTCTCAGAACAGAGAATGCTTAAATCATAACTGCCAAAATATGCCAGTGTTCCCCTTCTCCCCTTGTTGACTAGTCAGATAAATGCTCGATTCACTGTGATATGACAGGCTCATTAGCGTTTTCTAAATACACTTTAGCAGCCAGTCCAGAGTTTTCATTTTGACCAAGGGCATTTCTGCTCTAGGGAGGGCTGTGGAAATGTAGGCTATTTTTGCACGGAGTGAGCTGAGCCCTCACCACCCTGACTCTCCCTGGAGAAGACTTTGCCAACTGGGTAGTGGGCAAAGCTGCAGGTCCAGGAAGGGGCTGGTGAACAGCCTAGTTAGGGGCCCTCTAGGTGGCTGAGCTTGGAGTTCAGAGCCCTAGATTGCCTGGCTGCCTGTTTTGCTTTTTTCTTAATTTAAGTTTGTGATTGACTTATTATGTGCACTGGCACTTTTAAGAGATTCGAATAAAACACAGTGAGAGTTCAGAACAAATGTAAATGGCCTCAAAGAAAAGGGAGGGGATAAAAACAACAATAATCTTTTTTAATGACTGTAAAATGTGGGAAGGATAGATCATGAGCTCTCTGCATGGGGCCCTCGTCTGATCTCAATCCAGTATTGTAATTTAGACATGACTTTTTATTTAATTTCTGACTGAGAAAGGGAAATTAGAAAACAACATCATCTCAGCTGCTTCTTTATAATGAACAATATTTCACAGTGCCAGCCCTGGAGTTACCTTCAGAACTTCTTTTATGAGGCGGATGTTGACTCCGGTTCTAGGAGAGCTTGAATTTTCCCACACACTGGTTGCTTGAGGAGCAAAAGTGGAAGTACGGTTTTTAATTAGAAGCTGGTTTAAGGCTCAGGAAGCCCACAGGCTTGCAGGTAGGGGAAGGGAACAGCGAGATAATAAAACGAGGCCCTGGAAGACACCAAAACCTGGATTAGGCTGTCCTGGACTTCCTTACATGTAAGTAACAGTTGCCTTTTAATCTCCCCACCATGTTTATTTATTTAATTTTTAAATCGGAGGGGGATTTATCCAATCTGTAATTAACCCTTGCATCTGGCCAAAGCAGTTCTGCCTACTGCCCCTTCCACTCCCTGCTCCTGGCCACTAAATACATAATGGTCTGATAAATATTTAAGCAGTGTTGAGGGAGATAATGCGAGTAATCCATTAGAGCCGCCGCCTGGGCTGGCACGGAGGAACCGGTGGGGCTCGAGTGGATGGAATAAGTGCTAAGATCCCAGGCTGGGCAGCAGGCTTGCTGACCGCTGGGGGTCCTGCATGCCGAGCCTGGCCATGGGGAGACAAGACATTGGAGGCCCTGGGAGCCTTTGCTCCCACTTTGCCCCCGCTGAGCCTTTGCCTCTGCCCGCACGGGTCAGCCTCAATGCTGAGTGGGATGGGGCGGGGCCCATCTTCTGGAAGGAGAATGGCATGAACTCGCCCCCATGAGGTGACCTGGGACGTCCACCCTGTGGCTACAGGGGACTCTAGGACAGCCCGCTGCCCACCTCCATCACTGGGGCAACCACCAGCCCCAGTTTGCACAGGACAGTCCCAGGTTATGCTAGGTGTCTGGCATGGGTATTAACAGTGCCCTTTTCCACTTTCAAGAGTCCCACTTTGGACAATAAGTTATATGATCACCCCACCTCTGATCTTCTAATAACATGCTTCAGAATGATGGAGGGAGGCGGGAAATCATAGCAGCAATCTCCCTCACATGGTGTACCCTAAACACAGCCATCAAAATGAGCCAAAAACCCGACACTCAACTACAGAAGCCCTCCACCCAGACACACACGTGCATGCACACACACACACACACACACACACACACACACAAAAACATTGCCTCTTGGCTTCTCCTAACTCCCCTTGCACGGCACCTGTGTACCCCTCTCGGCTCGCTGCAATCTCTCTCTTGATGCTAATGTTGGGAAACACGCCTTGTCTCTCTGGGCTCCTTCAGGGTACCATGTGGGTCTGATGTATCGGGGCTTCCACCGTTGCTCCCAGCTCAGTGTTGACTACTCTGGTAGAATGAATGAATCAATTGTGATTGTTTGTGATTATGTTAAATCTCTCTTATTATCTCACAAGGTCTTTGACTTCAGCAAATGTTTTTTTTATCCCTCTTTATCCGGGATATCATTCATGGACCCAAATACACATCCACATAAAACTTCCCTTTATGAACACACAGTTCAAAATAATCATGAGTGAAGACACAATACGTCATGCATACTCTCTTTCAGTACCTCCTCTCCCCCTCAGAAAATAGAAAGATCAAGGTCCCCATTTTTAATGAATTCATCTCTACTAACCTTCTCTTGTTCCAAAGAGGAGTCTTTGGAATAAGCAGTAGACAGTCAAAAGTTCAGGATGGTTCCTATTACCCACTCAATTAACCCTTTCTCTTCCCTCTTGCCTTTTCGTTCATTTCTTCACTCACTGATTCATCCATAGTCATTTACTGAATACTATGTACTGGGCTCAATTGATTCCTGGCGGGACTTCAGACAAGCCCTCAGTTTCCTCATGACCAGAATTAGCTGAATGTTGCATTGCTGGTTTCAGAAACACTACCCAGGCATTCCTTGTAGACAGATCTGACATAAATCCATGTGTCTGCCTCCCCCTAGCTCCCAGAAGGCAAATCTGGAGAGTGAGGAGGGAAGGGGCCTCCAGGGGTTTCACACCCTCAAGCCTATTTATGTATTGACTTTCCCTCCTCCCCCACTTCCCTGGGGTCAGCCTGTGCCTGAGGCTGCTCAGCTTTGCTCCTCTGGGGCTCCCTCGGTCAGAGCTCAGCTGCCCCAGCCCTCTGGGGCCATGGCTCCCTATGGCCTTGACATCAGCCCCCTCCCTGTGGCCGTGCCCTTGGGGCATTTGCTTCAGTGCTCGATGCTTGCAGGCTCCACTTCCCAGCAGTGAACCTGCCTAGACGCGCAGGTCTTCATGCCCAGCTAGTCATTCAGAGGCTCACCCGTAAGCTGGTCCTCTCTTCACGGCTAGTTGCAATATTATTATTCACACACACGCACACACACACAGATATATATAAAACGTGCATGTGTATATGTCTACACACATACATGTACTAATACATACATACAGCTTGCAAAAATAGTTCACAAAATCAACACGTTTGCACACCTGTAAACTTCATCTTGCACACATACATGCACATACATATACAACACATACACCCTAAAATCATAGAAAATATGAACTAGACATCAGTCTTCAAACGTCTGTAGGACTCCCACGTGTGAAGGACTTTGCTACATGCCACGTGGAATAGGAGTGAAAATGTGAGCTTGTGTGTAGCTATGCACACCCTGATCTTGTGAATACACGCTACCATTCCTCTCTCTCTTAAGTATCTTTTCCCTCATGTTACTACTGGCATTGTAGGTGGCTGCTTGCAGTAATTTAGTTTAGTGGTTTTTTTAAAGACTATTTGTAAAAGTAGTTTTAGGTTTGCAGCAAAACTTAGTGAAAGGTACAGAGATTTCCCGTATACCCCCTGTCTCTACACATGCATAGCCCACCTCAATATCAGTATCCCCCATCAGAGAGTTATATTTGTTACAATTGATGAACTTACATCGACATATCTTAATCACCCAAAGTCCATAGTTTATCTTAAGGTTTGTTCTTGGTGCTGTACGTTCTAGGGTTTGGACTAATGTATAATGTCATGTATCCATCATTAGGGTGTCATACAGAGTATTTTCACTGCCCTAAAAATTCTCTGTGCTCCATCTATTTATTCCCCCCGCCCCCAGTCCCTGGCAACCACTGATCTGTTGACTGTGGGCATAATTTTGCCTTTTCCAGAATGTCATATAGTTGGAATCATACAGTATATAACCTTTTCAGATTGGCTTCTTTCACTTAGTAATATGCATTTAAGGTTCTTCCATGTCTTTTCATGGATTGATAGGTCATTTCTTTTTAGTGTTGAATAATATTCCATTGTCTGGATGTACCACAGTTTATTTATTCATTTACCTGTTGAAGGACATCGTGGTTGCTTCCAAGTTTTGGCAATTATATAAATAAGCAATAAACAACTGTGTGCAGGTTTTTCTGTGGATGATTGCTGGATCGTATGGTAAGAGTATGTTTAGTTTTGTAAGTAACCACCAAATTGTCTTCCAAAGTGGATATACCATTTTCCATTACCACCAGCAATGAATAAGAGTTCCTGTTACTCCACATCCTTGTCAGCATTTGGTGTTGTCAATGTTCCAGATTTTTGGCCATTCTAATTGGTGTGTAGTAATATCTTATTGTTGGTTTAATTTGCATTTCCCTGATGACATGTGATATGGAGCAACTTTTCATATGTTTTTTTTTTTTGCCATCTGTATATCTTCTTTGTTGAGGTGTCTGTTAAGGTATTTGGCCCATTTTTTATTCAGGTTTCTTGTTTTCTTATTGTTGAGTTTTAAGAGTTATTTGTATATTTTGGATAATAGTCCTTTATAGATGTGCCTTTTGCAAATATTTTTTTCCTATCTGTTGTTGGTGCTCTCATTCTCTTAAAATTGTCTTTTCAATTTTAATGCAGTTTTTAATTTTAATGAAGTACAGCTTATCAATTGTTTTTTTTCCATGGATCATGCCTTTGATGTTGTATCTAAAAAGCCATTGCCACATCTAAGGTCATTTAGGTTTTCTCCTATGTTATCGTCTAAGAGTTTTATAGTTTTGTGTTTTACATTTAGGTCTATGATCCATTTTGAGTTAATTTTTGTGAAAGGTGTAAGGTCTGTGTCTAGATTCATTTTCTTTGCATGTAGATGTCCAGTTGTTCCAGAACCATTTGTTGAAAAGACAATCTTTGCTCCATTTTATTGCCTTTGTATTTGCCTTTTGTATTTTGTATTTGTGCCATTGTATTGACTATATTTACGTGGGTCTATTTCAGGGCTCTCTATTCTATAGATGTCCCATAGTTCTTGGATATTCTGTTCTGTTTTTTCACCCTGTGATCTCTTTGCTTTTCAGTTTTGGAGGCTTCTATTGCTATATCCTTAAGCTCAGAGATTCTTTCCTTAGGCACACCCAGTCTACTAATAAGCCCATCAAAAGAATTCTTTATTTCTCTTATACTGTTTTATTTTTTTTTCTCTCTAGCATTTCTTTTTGGTTCTTTCTTTGCATTTCCATCTCTCTGCTTACATTGCCCATCTGTTCTTGCATGCTGTCTACTTTATCCATTACATCCTTAGCATATGCATGGTAGTTGTTTTACATTCTTGGTCTGATAATTTCAATATCCTTGCCATGTCTGGATCTGATGATTGTTCTGTCTCTTTAAATTTTGTTTTTTGCCTTTTGATATGCCTTGTAATTTTTTCTTGATAGCCAGATGTAATGTACCAGGTGAAAGGAACTGTTATAAATAAGCCTTTAGTAGCATTGTGGTGAGGTGTGTGGGGATGGGAAGCATTCTATAGCCCTATGATTAGGTCTGAATTTTTTAGTGAGCCTGTGCCTCCTGACTGTGAACTTCACAACTGTTTCTCAGATTCTGACCTCCCCCCACCCATCCTGCTCCCCTCCACCTATTCCCCCCACCCTGTGGGGAGAAGATGGCTAGAGCTGGCTTTAAGTATTTCCCTTCCCCCAGATCAGTTAAGCTTTGATCATACCCCAGCAGGTTAGGCTCTGGTTAACTAGTTTCCCCTGAGGGCAAGTCTTGATAAGAAGAACAGACTGTTCTCACTTATTTTAAAATGATTCCTTTTCCCCTCCACCTGCTGGAAGAGCCAGGCGATTTTTCTCTGATCTTTAGTTCGAGAATCTGGTCAAGCTCCTGGAGGAAAAATTCCCAAAATTGTGGGGAGCTCCCCACTATGAGTGGGTCCATCTGAAGTTTTTAACTCTCAGACTTGTCCACACTGAACCTCCAGCAATTCATCAGTTCTGGTTCAGGTTTTCCTACCCTGGCACTGGTTTCTATGGTGGTTTCCAGTCTCTGTTCCAAGAAGCAAAGACTCTCTGCATTCGCCTGTCTGTATCTCCAATCTTGGGGGCAGTAGTTTGTCTGTGTCCTCCCCTCTTTTATAAATCTAAGAAGAGTTGTCGATTTTCCAATCTGTTTAGCTTTTTACTTGTTAGGGCAGAGTGGTAACTTCCAAGCTCCTTATATGAGGAACCAGAAACTAGAAGACTAGCACTTTAGTTTTGTCCCGTATATTCAGGGGTGAGGCCCCTTGAATTCTACACGGGCTTTTGTGTCAAAATAAAATAGCAATCTGAGTCCAGAGACTTGCTGTCAATGACATCAGCATTGCAGGACTGTATGCTCATGGTAATTGCCCTGATCCTTGGCGTGACTACTTAGCTGAGCACGGGGCTTGGCCCACAGAGGAGGATGTACGTGAATAAGCAGTTTCTGTCCCTGGAGAAACAACTACATCCACATGAATGGCACCAGAATGGTGTGTAGTCTGCTCTGGAGTCAGACTGACTCAAATCCCAATTATTAGCAGGGTGACCTTTGACAGATTCTTACCAACCTTTCTAAGCCTCAGTTCCTCCTCTGTGAAACAGCACCAAAGATGGGCCTTCCTCGTTGGGTGGTTGTGAGGCCTGAAAGAGGAGAAATTAAGTGTTAGCAGAGGGCCCATCTATTAGTATTGATAAGTGCCCAATAACTGGGAGCTACTATTACCAAATGGAATATATGTACAAAAATATGCTTTTATTTGGATGGAAGGGAGCAAGCTAACTCCTTACAGGGCTGGGAGGAGTCAGCAGATTCTAGAGTTGCTTAAACTTAGTCTCTGCCCCTCTCTGTTTGCTTCCCTTGCCTGTACTGTGCATGGGCCATTGGTTTCTGAAGGGACCATCCCTTTGGCTTAGTTACAAGGTCCTTGCTGTGAAATTGCCTCATAAGTCCTAGGGGTGTTTCCTTGGGCTGCGAGGACTCAGTGGAGAAGGATGTCATCGATAGAGACCATTTTGACTTCCAGAACTTTCCCCAAAGGTCTTCCCCACACAGATCAACAGTGGAGTTGCTGGTCTTGTGAAGGCTGCATTTGCTGTCTTGAGAGCTGTAATTTGCCTCAGTTTCTGTCTCCCTGTGAGACTATGGTATAAATTGTCAAGAATACTAGCTTTAGATGAGCAATAGGGCATTGGTAAAGTCCAGAGGAAATGTCTAAGACCAAGACTAGAGAAAAGCCATACTTGTTATGAAACAGGCAGACCAGCTAACCAATCAACCAAAGAACAAAATGGAAACAGTGACACAGGCAGACCACACAAATAACAAGGTAAACTCTAGGTGGGTCACAGAAGGTAGGATCCAGGGCTGTCCTGGCTGTTTGGGTCTCTAAGCCCATCACATCAAGTGAGCTTCTTTGCACTCCCTGACTTGCCCCTTAGAGCAAAATGAACATTGGTGGCAGTCTTGGAGGGCACACAAGGCACAAAGAGCCACACTGACAGAATTGGAGGGGAAGGGAAAGGAGCAATCCCCCTCTCCTGCCTGTGACTTGTCTTGGTGATGAGAAATGACAGGGCAGAGAATTGGGGCATGTGCTCATGGGCTGACAATGGTGTTGCTATGCACTAAACGTTTGTGTCCCCCAAAATTCATATGTTGAAACCCTAATCCTCAGTGTGATGGTATTTGGAGGTGGGGTCATTGGGCAGTAATTAGGGTTAGATTAGGTCATGAGGGTGGAGCCCCATGATGGGATTAGTACCCTTATAAGGAGATGAAGGAGCCAGAGCCTTTTCTCTCCAACAGGTAAGGACACAGCAAGAAGACGGCAGTCTGCAAATCAGGAAGTGGGGTTTCAAAGGGACTTAACCATGCTGGCACCCTGATCTTGAACTTTCAACCTCCAGAACTGCGAGAAATAACTTCTGTTGTTTAAGCCCCCCAGTCTATGATATTCTGTTACAGCAGCCTCAACTGACACAGGGGTGTACACATTTGAATTGCGCTTAGCACGAGCTGCAACTTCCTCCTCCAGCTCCTCTGCCAGGAGCCTTTTCTTTTCAGAAACTAGGGGTCCCCAGAGTATTCGCTTGAAAGCACTGTCATCTGTAGAGAGCTTCCCAAAGCTCCCGGGGCACATGTAAACAGAGGCCAGGTCTCAGCAGTCTTTCGTTTGGAGGGTGGCCAGGGGATGGAACCCGCCCACAGCTGTATGGAATAGAAGAAGCCTTCACTTCCAAGCCAGGACTTTTTGTCCAGAATACACTGTGACATGATGGTATAATAAGCTGAGTCCTTGATTCTATGCAGATCCTATCCTGCTCTAACGGTACATGTGTGAGGGGTCTGTGTGGTCCTATGCCTCCCACCCCCATTAAGGAGAGCTCTTGCTTCCTCATCATTTCACTTGTGGAATCTCCTAAAGTCTACAATTGCTTGTTGAACAAGGTGTTTGTTGAGTTGGGTCCAGTCTGGAGACCTAGTTTCGATCTGACAGTTACGTTAACTAGTTTCTAGCCCTGGGGTAACTGAAAACTCCATCTGAATTCCCCAACAATTCAAGCGGGTTACCTTTCTCGGAACCTCTGACAAGAAAGGTAGAGCACGAGGGTGAGGTGTATCTTGCGCCTTTCCCCCTGCCTTTGCAGCCTCTCAGTATGTCTGTACCTCTCCTGCCCCTCTGGTGCCCAGACCACCTGGAGTCAGTGCCTCCAACTGGCCGCCTCCAGACGGATCTTCCCCAGAAGCTGCCCTGTACTCTAAGCCATCCCTTCAGCATTGCTGATGCACATTAGCGAAGTTTCACTTCTGCAGAGACCTCCCAGCTGGACATCTCCCTGAGAGAATCTGATCACCTAAGTCCTGTTAGGCTGTAAGGTTTATGAGGCTCTAATGTGCGATCCCTTCCTGAGGTTAATTGAATGTCGATAGGACACAATGCCCTCACCAAACCGGTGGACTTCCCAAGTAACAGCATTTTAGGCATCAAGAGAGGGAAGTCAGGAGTCCCTAGAATCTCAGCTGACTTCAACCCTTGACAAGACTTAGTTAGGGTTCCCTTCCCAATGCAGACACTGGCAGTTTGCTTCATGGTGTCAAAGAAATCTGCAGCTGCTCACCAAGTGGCCCCGGACTGTCATTGCTCATAACCAGAATGGAAGGGCGAGAGAGCAGACACAGTCCGGGGCCACTTGGTGAGGTCAGGAAGTGGAGAAACTTTTCTCATATAGCTGCAGGTCGCACCTGGATCAATAAACAGGTTTTTTGAATTGTTATTCAGTTTACAACTCAATAAAGCTTAATTATGAGGAAGCAGAAAGGCAAGCAGAAGCCAGGCTCACATTATATTGTATTCCGTGCAGCAATCCCTGTAGGGCCCTCGCACTTGCGATGCAACGTAGAACAAACCAAATTACGGGGACTATTCAAAATTCATTTAAAAACATCATTTAGGAGCATCATAATAAAAACACAATGAAAAAGACAAGCTTGGGTTGTTAATTTGTAGCGCCGCGCGTGTTCACGGGGGCCTGTGTGCATGCGTGCACACGTGGCCTAATTAGCTTTGCTGGGGACCGAGGGCTAGATGGGCTGAGGTGACGGATTGGACTGGCACAAGGGGGACATGGAGAGTGTTGGGGACTTCTGGGAAGTTTCTTCTGCCCTGTCCCCTGTTTCGGACGAAAGGCAGCAAGGCGATGTTGGGACTTGAGTCCCAGGGCAGTGTCTAGGGTGACCAGGATGTTAATGAGGGGCTGAGGGGCCACCCCAGGAGCTAGGCTGGGGGAGAGGGTGTTCAGAGAGGGCTGCCTTTACACCTCGCACTCACCTGGCCTCACAGGGAAGCTTGCTTGCCCCTCCTGCAGACAAAGAGCCCACACTCCGATTCACATTAGTCCCAATCAGGAGCATCTAGGGAGGTGCTGGGGGCTCAGATCATTTAATCGTATGCCAACCGCCAACCTACCAGGGCAGCCTGTGCCTATCACTCAGACCTGGCTGACTCAGGTGCGCGTGTCTGGCCTGCCAAGGCCTCAGACCCTCTGTCAAGAGCCCACTAGCCTGGGTTCTGACCCAGCGCGTCTGAGCCCTCAGTCTCTGCACCTAGTGTCCTCTTGACTTGTCCCTCCAGCCTCTGTTGAGTTCTTCATCTCAGCCTCGTGTCACCTGACTTCTAGAGCGGCCATTTCGGCTTCTCTCACCAACCTCCTGCTTTCTTCCTCCAGGCCTGCCCCGCCCCATCCCTTTTGTTACCTAAGTCTTAACACGTTGAAGTAAAGCTAAGTCTTGTCCCCACCCCCTGGCAACCCCACTTTGTCACTTTTCCTGTTGTGACCTTGAATCCACTGCTTTGGGCCTCAGTTTACTCATCTGGAAAACAGGTGTCATTAAGTATGCCTTCTCTCCCTCCAGGAGTGTTTTCCAAATTAATTAATTCTCTTAATTAATTAATTAAGTAAAGCACTTTGAGATACTTCTTAGACAAAAGGTGTGCTAGAAGTGCAGATTATTATTTATTCTTAATGAACCCTTTGGAGATAATTTATTCCTGATTCTGAAGGGAAGCGCAGTGGAACCCAGGGGGGAGAGAAAATGACAAGGTTGGTTTTTTTTGTTGGTTTTGGGAGAAATAGAAGGGGAAGGCAGTTATTTTTTTATTTTTATTTTTTTGTAATTTATTTTTGGCTGCATTGGGTCTTTGTTGCTGCATGCAGGCTTTTCTCTAGTTGCATCGAGCAGGGGCTACTCTTCGTTGCAGTGCGCGGGTTTCTCATTGCGGTGGCTTCTCTTGTTGCAGAACACAGGCTCTAGGCACACAGACTTCAGTAGTTGTGGCACGCGGGCTTCAGTAGTTGTGGCACGCGGGCTCAGTAGTTGTGACTCGTGGGCTCTAGAGCACAGGCTCAGCAGTTGTGGCGCACAGGCTTAGTTGCTCCGTGGCACGTGGGATCTTCCCGGACCAGGGCTCAAACCTGTGTCCCCTGCATTGGCAGGCAGATTCTTAACCACTGAGGAGGGCGGTTATTATATGTAGTTATTCTCTCAGTGGGCTCATAGGGAGAGAATTAGCCAAGCGTTCTTTGCACTGATCTTGTGCTACCTTAGCCAGGCCTGTTAACCCATGAAAGTGCAAAGGCAGACTCCAAAGACAGAATGGTTTATAGATCTAATCACAATCTGATTTTAAGACTGGGAAGTCACCACTATTAGAGAGAAAAAGAGCGAGAGGAAGGGAAGAGGGGGAGGGGAGAGGAGAGGAGAGGAGGGAAGGGGAGGGAAGGGAGGGGAAGGGAAGAGAAGAGGAAAGGGAGAGAGAGGAGAGAGAGGGAGGTTTTGAGTGTATCCATACGTGTCGTGGGTCCTCAAGGAAAGAGGAGACGCATGGAGAAGGCTGTGTGTTGGCTGCAATCTGCTCCGTGTCTGTTTCTCAGCCAGATTCCTGCCCCTTCTGCACCATCTGCTTCCTCCCAGCACTGACCATAACTGGACTTCCATCAGGCCATCCCTCTCTCTGATTTTTTTTCCTATGTCTGAACCTTAGCAAAAGTGTGAAGTTTGAACATTTCACCTGTGGGCCCTTTGCCTCTCTGTTCTACCACCCCCGCCCCCTTGATCTATGTCTGCTTTGTCCCCAACCAGGCACATGGCCCCCAGGGGCTCTTCCCCATTCTTTTCAATTCCTGTCTCAGGAAGTGCAGGTGGGGGTGTGTGTGGGGAGTGGAAGAGGATGGGGGTAAATGACCGAAGGCAACGTAAAGGGTTTCTCTTCTTGGCGGTATTTGTACCTCTATAGAAAGCAACTTCAATAGCCAAACACAAGTCTAAGGCTGAAGCATGTAATCCTGGTTACTTCCGGGCCTGGAATTGGGGAAGATGAAGGAGGGAGGAATGGGAAGAGGCTTTAGTTACTTCCTTTCTATGCTTTTATATACTTTGACATTTTTCCCAGTAAAGATGCATGATTTTTATTATCACCATCTTCTATCTCAAGCACATGAACAAACAGCCTAAAGAGGACATTTAAGGCATTGGCCAAAGGAGGCTGGGCATTCTTCTCCCTGAGGGTCCTGATGCTCCTGCCATCACTTGCCTGCGGTGGGAGGTGCTCCTGGGCTGGCCTGCAAGGAGAGGGGGTTGGGAGAGGGGGGTGGTCAACGGGACCAGAGAGGCGATGTGAGCTGGGGAAGGTGAATGGGTGCGAGTCTAGAAACACAGATGCAAACTCATGCCTCCTGAAGCCCTTGTAGATTCTGGATTTTTGCAAGACATTGAAAGCTTTCCGGGACTTCCCTGGCAGTCCAGTGGTTAAGACTCCACGCTTCCACTCCAGGGGGCGCAGGTTCGATCCCTGGTCGGGGTACTAAGATCCCGCGTGCTGCATGGTGTGGCCAATAAATAAATTTTAAAAAAAGACAATAGATTTAAAAAAAAAAAAAAAAGAAAGCTTTCCTACAAGACAGAGGGGACTGGGGCCTTTGGTGACTCTGGTGTGGTGTGAACTCTGCAGAGCCATGGAGGGTATGCTCTATTAGATGTGAGCATACGCTGCTCTGCACTGGTGTCTGATTACAACTGTAGGATAGGAGCTGAGAGGAAGGACACTCTCGTGGCCATGGGGTGGGCTTTGGAGGCAGAGGGCCCACCTCTGAGTCACAATTTTGCCACTTGCTTGCTGGTAGCTTTAGGCAAGTTACTCAAGCACTTCGTGCCTCAGTTTTCTCATCTGTAAAATGGGGTAACAGTAGCATCTACCACACAGGGATGTTGTGAGGATTGAATGAGTTGAAGTGGTACAGCCCTTGAACATTGCCTAGCACATGGAATGTGCTAGGTGTACATCAGCCATTATGATTTGGTGTTACCATAGCTTAGTGTTCATGTCTGCAGTGGGGCCCGGGCAGGCCTAAGCTGGGAGTGCAAGGAGAGCTTAGGCGTGTCAGTGTGTGCCTGCAGTGAGGGGAGGGGCCTGCCCTAGGTTACCTGCACGGGGCACCAAGGAACCTGCTGGGGATGAAGCCTTTCCGAGGGACAGCGTGTCTGTGGGTCCAGTCCTGCAGAAGAAGTGATTCTGCTCAATGCCTAGTTTCCAGGCTGTGCCCCACCACGACTCCAGGCCCCCAGCCTGATTCCTAGAGGGGCTAAGGCCTGCAGGGAAGTAAAGAATGAGCAAAACCAAGAGCCGGCAACCAACATTTCTGTAAGACACAGCACCAGGCATCACCTGCAACTTTGGGGCTGGAGAAAGTGCGTGTGAGGCCAGAGGGCAGGGAAGCGGCTCAGGAAATGCACTGAGGCCTGGGTTCTGGACAAATGGAAGACAAACCTTAAGTGGTAGCTGGAGACGCCCCTGGGACTCTTTGGCAAAAATTCGAGGTGGCAGCAGTTCCCAGAGAGGGGGCAGGACCAACACCAGGAAAATGGTGAGCTTGTTATTATAAAAAGAAGAAACTTAAAGTGCTCTTTTTGATGGGGCCTGCCTTTCAAGGAGAGTGGGCCCTGTTTCCGGAAAGGCCTTTGGTCCCCTACAAGTTTTCTCAGACTCTTGGTCCTGAATGATCAGGCTTTTTCCCCTTTAATTTTCAGTATATCTTAGAAGGATATTTTGTAAGATGCAGTAAAAATGAATTACTAGTAAAATGAAATAAAAACCAGATGTACAACATGCAAGTCCCAATTTTATTTTATTACTAAAGTCAACAGACATAAAATTACTCTGTCAAATTGCTGTACACTTCTAAATGTTTACTCAAAGTTCTGGACTTACCTCTTTGCCGACTGGGATCAAATCTTGGGGCCTGGCTTGGGTCCAGGGACCACACTAAGCCTCACCTGTGCGCTGACCTCATGGAGATGCTTGGTGCTGGGAGCAGCAGGTGAAGTGATGTCTGCCTCTGGATTGAGCAAGTGGGGAAACTGTGGATTAGCTTCCTAGGGCTGCCATAATAAAATACCACACCACCGGTGGCTTGAAACAACAGAAGTTTATTCTCTCACAGTTCTGGAGGCCAGAAGTCCAAAGGCAAGGTGTCCATAGGACAATGCTCCCTCTGAAGCCTCTAGGGAAGGATGCTTCCACGTCCGCTCCAGCTTCTGGAGGCTCCTAGCAATCCTTGGTGTTCCTTGGCTTGTAGCTGCATCCCTCCAATCTCTGCCTCAGTCTTCACATGGCCTTCTTTCCTGTGTATCTCCAGATCTCTCTCTCCTGTAACGACACCAGTCGCTGGGTTTAGAGCCCACCCTAATCCAGTATGACCTTATCTTAAATTGATTACATCTGCAAAGATACTATTTCCAAATAAGGGTACATTCTGAGGTCCTGGTGGACATGAATTTGAGAGGCGGAGACACTGTTCACTATTCAACCCAGCACAGCTGGCATGGATGGACTCAGACGTTGGGGGCAGAGGGGACCTGGAGGACATGGCAGAACTTAGGGGCCAGCTTTGGACTTCAGACTTGGGAACGTTTGGGCCAATTATTCCTGGTCAAGGAAGTCCTGGGTGATACCAGATACTTAGTCTAATTGTGACCATATTTGTACTCCTGGGCCATGTGTCCTGAGAAAGTGCTGTTTAGAGGAGCAGGAAGGGGATTTCTAGGGTATCTGGGGCTTTCTCTCCATAACTTTTGAGGATGCAGAGGACATGAGCTGGTGGAGTCTGAAGCAAAACCAACC
This sequence comes from Balaenoptera borealis, assembly GCF_965194805.1. Classification (NCBI taxonomy): domain Eukaryota; kingdom Metazoa; phylum Chordata; class Mammalia; order Artiodactyla; family Balaenopteridae; genus Balaenoptera; species Balaenoptera borealis. Next base: position 26,098,812 of record NC_138875.1, on the reverse strand, counting down.
ACTCTCCTCACCTGAGTGCCTGGGAGAGCCTTGGACAGAGCTCTGAGGGAAAGACAAGGTTTATGGAACTTTCTTGTGTGTAAGAGGCAGTGAAGCCAAGTGGTTAGAGCACAAGCCCTGGTCTCAAACTTGAAGTCTGCCTCTACCATCAGAAACTTTGTAACTTTGGACAAGTTACTTCCCTTTCAGTGCCTCATTTTCCTCATCGGCAGAATGGGGCTAAGAGTAGCGCCCACTTCTATGACTGTTGTGAGTAATCAGTGTGATAATATATGTAAAGGGCTTGGCACAGTGCCTGGCTCATGGTAACCACTCAATAAATGTTCTCTGTTATCAATAGAGTGGTTTTTAGATGGACCACGGAAGGTGAATGCTATCTTGAACTGCCTATTAGGAAAAAGAGACCTCGTATTTATAAACAGCTTTTATGAACCAAGCATTGTTTTGGGTGATTTATATGCTTGTATAATATCAATAGATGTTTCTAAGTGGTTAACTTGTGATTGATTTACTTACTAAAATAACATCTCAAGCTTTCATTGAGACCTACTATGTGCAAGAGGCAATGGGGGATACAGACACATTTAAGGGAAGGCCACTGCACTTTGGACAAAGAAGTCAAATTTGGCTCTTAATGGGGTGTCAGCCTTTAAGGAAGGATTTTATGCAACTTTGTCTTAACACAGAAGATTTAATTAACTGACCTTTTAAGACCCTCTGGCCCTTGGTTCTGCAGGACAATGGGATAGAAGAAGAAGGTGACCTATTTTCATGGGCATGAAGCTTCATCATCAGTGCTTGTCTTTGTCTATTTCACGAAGACAGTATTATTATCTTAATTTGAACTCTTAAGCAGTTTCTGTTCTGCCAAAGAAAAGCCTTTTCAGTTCAGTTTAGAAAATATCCTGTTTTATTTCATTCCCATGATGATTCATAACAAAATTTTAAAAATGTGAGTTATAACCAAACTGGATTAGTAATATGTAACCCGTAGCATTGCTTAATTTGTCTCGCTATTACAGTTTTAATAGAAAATATCATTTGATTGCAATTTAGAAATAAAATTTGATTTCCATATTATAACTAACATGAATAATAAGTCCCCAAATGTCTAATATACTTAGGCATTTCTATTAACACAATGAATATGTTTTGGATGTTCCTGGCATACTAATTCAAAGTCTCTTTGTGTCCTCGTACCTTTCTTGAGCTCACTGACCTCACCCAGGCAGCCTTTACCAGCATTTAGTTTTCAGCTGTATTAGTCCTTTGGAGTGCCGTGATAATTAAAGTGTTATGCCTCTTTAAATGAATTTGGCTGCTGGTGCCAGCCTGAATTGCTCTCATAAGAGTGCCCCCTTTCTCTCTGCGAAGTCTGGGGTTGTGGTAGCTCTGCCATCTCGGCTCTGGCCTGGAACCTGGAGCTCATTTGCTCATAATATTTGCCATTTCCAGATCCCCAGGCTTGTTTTCTGTCTGGTCATAGAGAGAGGCCGTGTGCTTTCCTTCCCTTATAAAAAACTGCCGTTCATTCATTCATTCATTCATTCAGTAAGTATGAATTGATGGCCTACTCTATGCCAGCACTGTGTTAGATGCTGGAGTTACCATGGTGATTAAAAACAGATTCAGTCCCTACTCTTATAGAATTGAATAATTGTAATAAAGAATCCATAAATACATGCTATGGGAAGGAGAAATGTGGTTCTAAGCCAGCAATAACAAAGGGAACTGTCCAAGTTGGATGTCAGGGAAGGTTTCCTAAAAGAATGATGAGCTGGGGAGTGCTTTTGCAAGAAGACCAGAGCGAATGGGGTTTAGAGAGAACAGGGAGGAAGGACGTGTTACAAGAGGAGGCTGGGGGCAGCTAGGCTGTGCAGAACCTTGGGGGTCACAGGAAGGATGCTGCTTTTTATCCTAAGAACAGTGGGAAGGTACTGAACGTTTAAAGCCATGTGGCCAGATGTACATTTTGCAAAGATCACTTGGGCTGAAGTTTGAAGAATGGACTGAAAGTAGAATTGGAGCAGGAAATTATGGTGGTTTGAACTAAGGTGGTGGTAGATAAACAGAAAGAAGTGGAATGCATGAGGGTTTGGATGTGAAGGATGTGATGAGAGAGGTACTAAGTCCACACCTACCAAACTCATTTTTTGCCTGGCCGCCCTTCTCCATCATCCCGCGGCCCTGTTTTTGCACTTGATTTGGGCTCTGCTCAAATGTCTACCCTGTCTCTCTCCTTACACTGTTCAGTTATTTTCATAATAATTTGGAAGACATTGTATTATATATTTATCTATTGGTTGTTTTTGCCAGTAGAATGCCAGCTCCATGAGGTCAGGGAATCTGTGTCTCTCATGCCTGGAACATTGCCTGGCACATAGTAGCCTCTCAAAAAGTACTTTCCCAATGGATGAATGATTCTGAATAGCTGGCTCATAACCATCAGGCTGATGGTGGCATCCTGCCTGAGAAAGGGATGACTGGAATGAGACCAGGTGTGGGTGGGGCAAGTGGGAGGATTATTGAGTTCAGGCCTGCGGTTCTGATTTCAGTCCCACCTCTCACACTGACTGCCACCTGGACCGTGGATGATAGTCCATAGTTTTCTCCTCCCAAGAATGGAATGACCTATCCCCTTATTCCTCACAGAGGCTTTCACATAAGTAAGTAATAAAAATGATTAGAAAGCAACTATCAATGCTCAACCATGTGGGGCATATATGATAATGAAGAAAGGGCCAGTTTCAATATTTCAAGCATGTCCTAAAAAGAGTTTAATTGAATGCATCTTGGGCAAAGGAGTTCTGGTGGGAATCTCTAGCATCCCACACCTCCCCGCTACCACACGCAGTTCCTGGAGGTTGGTAGTGGAGCTGTAAATGCCAGCCCTCTAGTCCTTGGCCCCCGGCCCCCGCCCCCTGTTGACCCTGACTGTCCCTGACTCACACTGTACTGGTTTGGTGACCGGTATCCAAGCTCAGCTGCAACGTTCTTCTTGGGCCTGAGAAATGATGCTTTGTGTTTCTATGGCATTTTCACTTTCAAGGCGTTTTCCAGTCTGTGTTATCAAAGGAGCACCGTCAGGATGGGAGGATGGATGGGGGAATCTGCATCTTTCACTTGGGAATCCGGAGGTTGGAGGTGCCCTGTGGACACAGCCAGGCAGTGGGCCTGGGAGCTGAGTCGGTTCTTGGAGCTTCACCCAGCGCCCACCTCTGACACTGGCCCGATCCAAGGCAAGGCTAGTCCTCACTGGTAAGCTGGAGGCTATCACTGCCCACTTTGCCAGGTTCCTCTGGAATTCAGCAAGAAAAATGAGTGTCTCTCCCGGCAGGCACTGGACAAATATTCAATGCTTCTCCCCTGGAAGGATTTGGATAGCATCCTGGGTTAGCAGAAAGTGGGAAAGGGTCAGAAAGGGGTCTACTAGGCCTCAAGGGGTCAGACAAGGGGTTCTGGAGGACAAAGACCTGGAAGCTGCTATATGTTCAAGGCCGCCCTCACCCTCGGGGCCTGAAGCTGTTTTCTCCCTTCAGTCCCACCAGTAGGTGGGAGGCGAGTCAGGGCTCACAAGTGCGCATGTGCAGCCGGCAGCTCTGCTTGAAGCTGGCCATGTTCCCTTATGCCTACTCCCCACCCCATCTGCTTACAGAGCACATTCCAGTGTCCTGCCCAAACCCATCGCCGCATAGTCCTTACTTGGCCAAGCTTCACTCAGGTCATTTATACTTTCTTAGTCCACTCTGCTCTTCCCACTGAGACCACCCACCTCCTTATTCTCTGCCCGTTAGATCCTACACAGCTTCTGAAACCCAGTTCCGCTTTCTGCTACACGATGTTTCCTTTGGGGGCTTCTCCCTCGCGGGTTCTTGGAGTTGGCAGTATGGCACAACCGAGCGCCTGGGATTGAATCCTCCCTCAGCCACTTCCTAGCTGTGTGGTGTTAGGGAAGTTCCTTAACCCCTCTTTGCTTCAGTTTTCCCATGTCTAAATGTGTGTATTAGTACCTCATTAGGCTGTAATGAAGACTGGAAAAGTTAATTTACCTGAGGTGCTCAGAGCACTGCTTGATGCTGTTCTCATGAGGAGACACCGAGTCTGTGCCCGACCTGGTCTCAGCACCAGGCTGGATCTGCCTGGCTCGCCTACACCTCAGGCCTTGGCCCTCTGTGCATTTCCTGGCCACAGTGGCCCTAGGGAAGTTTCACACTATTCCTGTGGGTATAAAGGCCCAGCTGCTTCCTCCACCACAGCCCACGGAGCCCCTACATGTGGTGCCAAGTGACCAGGAGAGACCTCGGCATCTGTGCTCTGCCCAGCTGGACTGCGGTGGCTCTGGCTGGGTAACAGGACCCAGATGACGCCTCCTGGGTGGACCTTGGTCCCCAAGAGAAGAGAAACAAGAAGAGTCAGTGATCAAGTGCTTGCCCTTCTCCTCACTTTCCAGGGACGTCCTAAGAAGCAGTTGTTTCACGGAAACAGCTCTGGAAACATCTTGTAAGACCAAGCAAATGGCATGTTTGTTGCCAGATGGTGGCCAGCTCCGTGAGGCACCCGGTCATCTTCACTCCCCCTGCCCCGGTTTCACTCCCTGTCCCCGCTCCACTGTGTGTTTTTTCAACACCACCAAGCAGTTAACTCAATGCTGTCACTATCTACCTGAAGATACCATCAGATCCCACAGGCTGAGGGCTCATCCCCACAAGACCACCCTTCTCTTTAGACGCCAGTCGCAAGTCCAGATTGTCCTCTGTGCTTCTGACCACTGGCTATAAATCAGAGGTTCCCACGACCCCCTTCTTGGGTTTGATTAATTTGCTAGAGTGGCTCACAGAACTCAGAGAAACATTTACTTACATTTACCAGTGTATTGTAAAGTGTATTAGAAAGGATACAGATCAACGGCCACATGAAGAGGTAGACAGGATGAGGTCTGAAAGGGTCCCCAGCACAGGAACGTCTGTCTCCATAGAACTGAGATGTACCGCACTCCTGGCATGTGTTCACTGACCTGGAAGCTCATCACATCTTGTTGTTCAAGGGTTTTCATAGAGCTTTCATCTCTAACATCCCACACCTCCCCGCTACCACACGCAGTTCCTGGAGGTTGGTGGTGGGGCTGTAAATGCCAGCCCTCTAGTCCTTGGGCTTTCTGGTGACTGGCCCCATCCTGATGCTATATAAGGGTCCCATTCTGATTTAAAGCCCTTGTTTCGAAAAACAAAGAGATTCCTCTCACTTAGGAAATTACCAGGGTCTTAGGAGCTCTGCCCCAGAAACCATAGACAGAGACTAAATATATTTCTTATCCCAAACCCTCCCTCTCGCTTCCCTGGGATTGCACGCTCCAGTAAAACCACAGAAAGTAAGCTTTTGCCTCAAGTTCTGTTTTTGAGGTTACCCTGGCTAAAGCAAGGGTCCTTACATTATAATGCTTAGTAACCTTTTACAGGGAATGTACCTTTATGCCTAACTAGAGGATAATTTCTTGGAAGAGTGTATGAGGCTGTATTTTCTCTTATCTCCCATGTTACTTGCCAAAATGGCTGATGGCTTCATTGGCTCCACCTCTGACTTCAAATCAGTTGGTCAGAGCCCAGTGTGAATATAGCAAGGACTGCTTACTCTGGTCTTGGATTGACCCAGCACTGATCCCACGCTGAAATCTTAGGTGCCAATAGCACATTCTCAGAGCTCAGTCCAGCCCTCTGTCTTATTCCCTTGAAATCTTCCACCTATTTGCCTCCATACTCTGAAAACATGTTCAGGTCATTCTCATTTAAGAACCAATTAAATTAAACCAACCATATACCCCTGTCAACCACACATCCCAGTCTAGGAGTTGTCCTGTCTTACTCTTGCCCTTCACAGCCAATCATTTCCAAGTGTTTGCTACACTCTTTCTTGTCCTTCGTCACCTCCTGCGTCCCTCTCAATTTATTGCAATCTGGCTTATGCCTCATCTGATCCATCCATCACTCTTTTTGCTGCTCTCCGTTGACTTCCATAGTGTTGAATTCAGTGGATACTTTGGTCCTTACTTGCTTGAATTTTGTTGACATCTCATACTGTTCATCATTTCTTCCTGAAACTCTTCCTCACTTGATTTGTGTGTTCCCGTGGTCTCTCTGTTTTCCAACAACCTCTCAGGCTGTTCCTTCTCACCCTTCTCAGCAGCCTTCCTTCCTTCACGGACCACTTAGCGGTTGGTATTCCCCAAGACTTGTTCTTGGTGCTCTGCTCTCCAGTTTCTGTGTAACCCTTTTGGGGGGTTTCTCCTTCACACTGTGACCTCAGTTATCACAAATATGTTGATAACTCCTGAATCTCTGAGTCCGGACTGAGTACCGACATATTGCCCACCTGCCTACAGGATATATATACTCCTAACAAGCCTATCAAGCCCAACTTGTCTGAATAGAACTCTTACTTCTCCCTGAAACCTGTGTGACCCTTGCTTACCGCAGGGATGAACACCACCACCCAGCCAGGAACCCATGCCAAGACCTTATTCACTAGTCTCTATCTTCCTGCCCAGGTCCCCTTGCCAAGCGTTTAGAAAGGTCTGCAGCCTCTGTGTCTCTGCCACCACTGCCTTAGTTCAGCCTCTTGTAGATTCCTACCTGGATCACGGAAATAGTCCTCAAATTGATTTCCTTGTCCCCTGACTACCCTTCCCTGTGGGTGCATGTTTCCACTGACATCAGAGTAATCGTTACAAAATTACACTTGATTTTGCCATGCCACTTCTCAAAAGCCTCTGGTTGCTGACTCCACAGAGCTTCCAGTTTGAGGTTCAAATTTCTGAGCTTCATGCATACAAGTTCTTTCATGATCCGGCCCTTGCCTAATACATTAACCTTCTTCTCTTTACCTTCCTACCCCCTTTCTCCAGGCAAATTTGAATTTTTTAATTTCCTTGAACATGTTATGCTGTTTCAGACCACATCTTTGCACTTACTGTCCCTTCTGCCTGATAACTCATCCGTCCATCCATTCATCCATCCACTGCCTTAGCTAGGTAATGCCTATCATCCCTCCAAACTTGGTTCATGCACAGCCCCTTCTGAGAAGTATTCCTCTGGCTTCTCAGTCTGGTTTCCAGTGCTCTCTGTTTATGTTTTTTCAAATAGAAGTACTTATTACACTGACTTGTAAGAATTGAATGAGCTGCACTCTCAAGTGCCTTGAGATCAGGGACTGTGTCTTTTTTTTTTTTTTAACATCTTTATTGCAGTATAATTGCTTTACAATGGCATGTTAGTTTCTGCTTTATAACAAAGTGAATCAGCTATACATATACATATATCCCCATATCTCCTCCCTCTTGCGTGTCCCTTCCCCCCTCCCTATCCCACCCCTTTAGGTGGTCACAAAGCACCCAGCTGATCTCCCTGTGCTATGCGGCTGCTTCCCACTAGCTATCTATTTTACATTTGGTAGTGTATATATGTCCATGCCACTCTCTCACTTCGAGGGACTGTGTCTTATATGTGTCTCCTCAATGCTTAGCACAATTCCTAGCACATAGTAGATGCCCAACAACGTTGAATGAATGAACTAAGCCCCCACCCCGTCCACTCCATCTCAAAAATAAGCCCCATTGATCACAGTAAGAGTGGGATGGAGAGGATGTGTTGACGGCTCTTTGTGCAGAACTCGTGGCTCTGCAGGTTCTGTATATGGTAGCTAAAAATGGCAGCTTCATCTTAGTTTCTAATTTTGACTGAGGTGTCCTTAGGTGGGTGTTTCCACCATCTCTCCCTACCCCTGGCCCATTCATCCCTTCATGGGCTTGGTCCAGGCTAGACCTCCTCCTCCCGCTTTGCTACCTTCCCTAGTGCCTCCCTCACCCCTCTACGCTGGGAGCCAGCCTTCCCAGAGCCCAGCAAGCCTATTTTAGTTTTTAATCTTTCCTCGTAAATTAATCTCTCCTGCTACCTAATCATGCCTGGTGCCCTTCCCTGAACTCTCTCCACTTTGCCTACCTCCATCGGGTAATGAGATGCCCACAGCTGGCTTCAATCTCCCAGGCTCCATCTCACCACCAGAGACCATTTCCTCCTGGCTTTGTGTTGTGGGCCCTGCACATTCACACATGCCCAAATCATCTTGCCTTTTTTATTTTTTTCTCTGCCACTTCCCATTGCAAGCTCATCTAATTTGTGCTCTGCTCTGGGGCTGCTTCTCTCTCAGCAGATCCCCACTTTTGAGGTCCCCCCCACTTATTGAATCCATCTCTGTCTTTATGATTATTTTTTCCTTCCTGTGTTAATGCTTAAGCCTTTCGAAGTCGAATCTCATTTAGGGGCACCTTACCCAAACATTTTGCTTCTCCAGGTCACAGATAATTTTTTTCCGCTCCTTCCCAGTTAGGGGCATCTGTCAGTTTCATAAGATGCCTTCCTATAAGTGCTGAGAAAAAGGTGGGCCTTTCCTGATCACACTCACTTTTATTAGAAAATGTCATCATACTTGTTTGCTTCAACTATCAGAGAAACTAAAGCTAAGTTTGTGTTTGGTGGGAGCAGCTGTCTTTTCCCTGGGTCTCTGTGAAATTATCTTTTCCCCTTATGATGTGGCACTCTTATTAATTAGTATTATAAAGGAACTAATATATATGAGTTTTCTGCTAAGTTTACTTAAATTGTTTTTGGAAAGAAGTCAGATCTAAATAACATATTTAGTGCCTGGTGGGTTCATATACTTTCTTTTCTTTTCTGTCTTTCTATCCCTAGCTCTTATTCCTCAAACCCCTGAGCCATCATAGAAGTTGGTGTAGATGAGTTTCGGAGGCTCAATGAACAGAGACCCTCACAGTTACCTTCAACTGCAGTCATTCAGATGTGGGCCTGATGAGGGCTCAGCAAGGCGATCCACACAGGTAGGCAGAGGGAGTGAGGTGGAAGGATGCTGGGGGAAGGTCTTGACTTTGGAAGACAGCAGGTAAGCAGGCTTGATTCTGTCCCTCCTGGTTGTGTAACCTCAGACAAGTTAACCTTTCTGAGTGTCATTCTTGCCCTAAAAGGAGGATAACAAAACCTCCAGGATTGTGACAAATAAATGAGACAAAGTATGTCTTAGTACCTGGTATTGGGGTGGGGAGGGGCGGGCACTCAATTCAAGTTTCTATCCTTGATTTCAGGGAGGGATCCTCTGTCCACCTCCCCCCACCTAGTATTACGGGGCCTGAAATCCCACCAGTAGAGTATCATTAACTGACTCATTTTAAAAAGACAAACATCCCCATGGTGTTTATAACTTAGTCTGGCTGAGACTTTCCAGGAGAACAAGCTGGCACTAGGGGAGTGAGGCAATAGTTTGATGTTGGGGAGCAGGAGGGTGAATTCTGGAGCATCATGTTTGGGGGGCATTGCTGAGGAGCGGGGTGAAGGTGAGGGAGACGGCACCTGATTAGAGGGTTGTGGTGCCCTCCAACCTCGCAGTGTTTAGAGCAGTGTTTCTGGAATGTCAGTGTGTATCTGACTTCCCTGGGGTGCTTGTCGCCTGCAGATGCTCCTGCAGCCTGGCTGGGGTGGGGCCTGAGATTCTGCATTTCTGGCCAGCTCCAGCCTTGCCCCAGCTGCTCCTCCCAGGGCCACACTCTGGGTCGTGAGGATTTGTCAGACTTTGACTCAGGCCTCAGCTGACGTGCAGGCTCTGGGGCAGCGCATGGGGGCCCCCGCCCTGCAGCCTCCTCCCAGCACCTGGTCCCCACCCAGCTCCCTTTCCCACCCCCTCTGAGGGCAGTGAGATTCCTTGCTTCCCAGCCTCAGGCCAGGACCCCCTGCCAGGCCCATGAATTGTTATTATTAATTTTTTCCCCAGAACCTCACCCAAGTCACTATTCCTAAGCATTTTCCTAAAATTGAGAGCTATTATATTCACTGCTTTCCTTTTATCTCTTCATCTGGCATTTCTATAGATTACAAAAAGAGCAGTTAAATTTGTCTGGCGTGATTTGTACTACATCAACCCCTGCTATTTACTGCTTGCGAATCTATCCTTCTCCAACACTTACAAAGAGTTCCTCTTAGTGCTGCGACCTTGGCTTACTTCAGAGGTGACTTTCATTTTAAGTTTCCCAAAAGGATGATGCGTAAGCCTCAATTTATTCAACATACACATACACCCTCATAAAATGGCCAGGATCCAGGAATCCCAGACCTAACTCTTCCATTGACCAGACATGTGACGCCAAGATGGAAATCTCAGTCCTGGGAGCCTCATTTCCCTATCTGTGAAATGGATAGAATAAGACATGTCAATATGTTTCACTGTGAAGGGGCTTCCTGGAGAGCTCAGTGCATAGTAGGTGCTCAAAGAATGCTTATGGGGAAAATAAGTATCTCTATGCTGTGAAAATTAATAAAGGGAAACCTCACTAACATGGAGTCAAGAGGCCAGAAGGGGGAGTTCTTATGCACATACCACTTGACATCAATACAGATCCCAACAGGAAGAGACTACCTTGCATCTCCAGTAGGAAGTGACTATTTCACTATCCCCAGCAGGAGAAAGAAAGATTTCTCCCCAGCAACAGATCAGCCAATGAGAGACTGGCACAACTCAGTCAAAGAAAAGCCACTATACTTTGAACTCCCAGTTTCCTTCAATGGACTTTTTGTTTATAACAGCCCTTCCCAACTTCCCCTTCTCCTCTGTAAAAGAACTTCCTCTCCTTTGCTTTACCAGACTTGCACATGGTTCACCATAGTTGCATGTCCCGAATTGCAATCTTTGCTGCTCCTGAATAAACCTGTTTTGCTCGTAAAATAACTGGCTGTTTTGTTGTTTTAGGTGAACAATGCTATGACACTATCATTGCCTACCTGATAGCTATTCACCTCTTCTTCCTTACTAACAATGCCCAATTTTGTTCAGGGTGATGATCAACTAAAACCATACTGCCTCCCATACTCCCTTCCAGCTAGAGGTGGCCATGGGACATCTTCAGGCCAGTTAGATTTAAGCTTTGGTGGGGGTGGGGTGAGGTAAGTTCTGGGAATCTTATGTCTTCCTGATTATAGAGGCGACTCTGTCCTTCTTCAGGTCTGAAACAGAGACACAATACACTGAAGAACAGCCATATTGCAACATGAGGCAACAAGCATGAGGATGAAAATTAAAAAAAAAAAAAAGATGGTAGAGTGAGAGAAGGGAAAAGAATGGCTCCCCGATGGTGGCATCACTCGGCTTCCACATAGCCCTGACTGCCTTTGCCTGGAATGCTCGTCTCAGAAGAGTGTGATGATTAGGCAAATAAAGCCTCAGTCACCATCTGCCTAGTCCCTCACCACTCAAGATGCTGCTTGTGTACCAGGGAGCTTGTTAGAAATGAGGACTTTCAGGTTCACCCGATAAGAACCTGCATTTTAACTGCAATCCCCAGGTGAGTTACACTCACATTACAGTTTGAGAAGCACTCTCTAGTCAAGGTTTCTGTTGCTTACAGCTAACATATTTCTAACCTAAACCCGTATTCTATATTTTCATGAGAAAGAGATAGAAGCTGAGTTCTTGTTGTGTGTGTAGTATCGATTTATTTTTTATTTTTTCACTTGTTTTTAAAGATTTTTCCTTTTTGTCAGTGTTGACCTTTTATTAAAAAATTCTTACCAAAATGATGATTCGATATACATCTAGAGTGAAATGACTTCTGCAATCAAGCTAATTAATATATAATCTCATATAACTTGATCTTCTTGTGTGTGGACATATTTTTAAAAAGATGTATCCAGATATATCTCTATTAAAACCCTTCTCTCGACCTTGGAGAAATTTTTAAAAATCTGCCTCTTTTGTGAAAACTATCTGTCTACTATGTGAAAAAAGCACAACAGACCTTAAATAAATATTTGTTGTTGCATAAATACTTATTTGACTACATGTTGCATCTCCTTTATTAGGTTAAAAGCTTGAGGCGGACAAGGATTGTGTCTTAGCTCTTAATTCCATCCAGAGCTTAGTGAAGTATCCATATAGCAGTGAGTGCCTGATAAATATTATACGAATTACTTTACTATATATTCCACTTACTGAGGCAACCAAGGGGAGTTTCTTGAAATTCCTCCATCATACCCTCAAAATCCTGTCACAGTTTCTGAGCGTTCAGGAAGAGTGCATCTATTCTAAATAGTTAATATATTTACTTTTATTAGCTATGCTATAGAATCATTTTCCCTCTTCTCTTTGGCTTCTAGGAAGTTCACAGCTAAATGTAGTTCAGTGGCCAAAGTTAACTTTGGTTTGGCTTTTCTTATTTCCCCTAATATCTCTGGTTCCTGATTTGATATTTTCTGTTTTAACGTTCTTATTTTAACTATGACTTTTATTTTCAGCTCCTCAAATACTTTTTTTTGGAAACAACAAGGTACAAATTAAAGATAAAATCAAAACATGGGGAGTCTGCCTTGTCTAAGGAAGTGGAAGAGTTTTGCTTAATGGTAAGACCTAGGCTTGAGTTTCTTCCTTTGTAAAAGAGAATTCATGGAATTTACCACCCACAGCGGCTGTGGAGATAGTCACCACACCATGGCTGGATGAGAAAGGAGAAAACAGAGGAACAGAGAGCAAAAGCCTTACATATGTCTGAGAATTGAAAAATTTCCACCACCCACTCCATTCCCTTTTCCCAGTCTGTCACCGCCCATCATTCATCACTAGTTTTGCTCACTGTGCTTGTCACACGGCTGTGGCTTCCTTAGGCTGAATCAAAGATTGAGAAGCACTGTCCCCACTTCTGCATCACTTAGAAAGACCTCTTTTCTCTCTAGCAATTCTGCCTATGCTGCAAAACCCTGCTCATCTTTCTCCTCCTGACCACTGCGGCTCACAGGGAGACTTGCCTCCCCTGGACCCACGGGCAGTCAATTTTGCTGTGCCTTTTTGTTCTTCTTTCTTCCTCTAAGGAGTATCTTCTTCTCAGGGCTGGGAAGGGGGCATTCCTTTGTTTCTGTAACAGTTCTTAGTTGGGTCTGGTATACAGTGGGCACTCAATCCATACCCGATTAGATACTACTTAGCATGTAAACGTAGTCTCAGACATGGTCATAATACGTATTGTGCTTTTAAGCTCTGTATTCTTACCTACAAGAGCACCCATGGGTCAGTCTGTAGCCCAAGGAATTCATAAATACAAAGCCACACAGTCAGTGCTAGGAGAAACCATAGGGCCATTGGAATCTGATCCTCTTGCCTTCTAAAAGAAGCCCAGAGAGGAGAAGGCCCTGTGGAGGGTTCCACAGCTGGTTGGTGACACAGCAGAGACTAGAGCTCAAGTCATTTGACCTTGAGTCCAGCATGAACATGGCCTTCAGTTGTATCTGCTCACTGAGGCCAACACTTCCTTCCTTCTTCAGAGGCCAAGTGTGAATGCGCCAGGCTGAGGTTTGGATTAAAGCAAATCAATGCAGATTTCTTCAACACAAGGCTGACGATCACCCAGAAAAATGGGTTTTACAAAGTCAGATTCTATTTTAACTGCATTAAGATGCCTGGCCAATTAAAGGACATTAGAGGTAACAGGTCTTGTAAAGTGGAGAATCATTTTATAAAGTGAATATCCACCTCTTTTGCCCATTGAGATTCCATCAGGGTTTGTTTCATAAATGGAGGATTTGCCTGTTATACATCTTGGTTATACTCAAAAGTGAATGGTTATGAATTCACTTATAAATTCTGCAATAGGTATGAATTATTTATACAGTCATAATCTTAGATGTATGAAAGTGTAACTCTCTATGTTTCTTTATAACTGAACTCAACCTTAGTTCTCTACCTCTCATTTCTTCCAAAGGTGGAAAACAAACTTACCAATTCAAGACAATCAGTCACTTCTCATTTAAACATGGTCAGTTTGGGATTTAACCTCTGTTTTGCTCTCTTCTTCCTGTGGTAATCTACATTTCCGGGGGCCGTGAGGAGGGATACCTTGTGGACTCTGTTGTGGGTTTTGGGGTATTGGCCTCTGCCCCGATGCACCTGTAGCACATGACATTGGTCCCCACTGTGGCTTCTAGGTCAATGCTGTTGTTTTCTCGTTGTCCCAACTGCGAAGCTTCTTTGCCTCTTTTCCAGCTGCTCTCTGGCCACGTCTACATCTCTTTGGGGGAAGTTTGGGAATGCTGGTGGCTTTCCCCACAGTACACGGGATGAACAGACTCCTAAGACTGATCTGATCACCTAGGCACTCACTCTCAGCCATTGCTGGTCTTCTGCTCAGGCACCATGCTGTATGAAGACACCTGGTCTCCTGCGCTACATTCTGGAAGGCAGACAACATTCTCTCTAGCTCTCAGATTTTCCTGTGTCCATCTGAGATGTGTAGTCAGGGTTTCGATCATGATGCAGTCCCTTTTTACCCTGCATCTCCAAGGGTCAGTGCTGCTGGGCTCCACATCAGGGACCCATTTAAACCCCAGTCCCATGTCCTTTGATTCTTCTCTGTCTCCCTGGCTGATCTTCCCCACCTCTGAACCTAGACTGGGGGGCAGTTGGGGAAGAGAATACCGTACTCACTTTGTATTCTTCTCTATCTTGTTTTTAAAACCTATGGTTTGAGACTTCCAAGTCCCTTTTTAACTACCACAAATGCTCTCTCACAAAACCCTTTGCTTTCACACCTCCATTTCTGCTAAGGACATTCAAAAGCATGCACTGAAATTCTAAGCTGGGCAATGGCACCATGTTCCTGACTGTCCCCATCTTCCCTGGAAGGCAGAGTATCTGGAAAGCTGCCCAAGTGGCAAAGAAAGGTGAGATGAAAAAACACTGGGAGAAGAAACGTCAGTTATTACTTCAAATTATTACTCACCATATTCAACAATTATGGTAGGGAGTGTAATTTAGAGCAAAACTTCCCAAGTAGCCAGCCACAAATGGTTTATACAGAGGTGGAGAGTTAGCGATACTTTCAGCCCTGGAGGCTACTGGGATCCTCAGAGCCCCTGGAACTATCAGCATTGGCTGCAAGCAGCCTGGTGGAGACTCCTCTGAGCACAGCCAAAGGGAACAGTTTCCCGAGGGTCCTCCTGTGGTCCTCACCTGTGGCAAGCACAACACCCATGCGCCGTACATGCACTGGCCTCCAGGGCTGCTGAGTGCGGCCAAGAGTTGCTCTGCTTCCTACATGTCTCCTGCAAACAGTTATTCACTGTGTGCAGGGGCATGGAAACTACTGGAGGATTTGCGTTCCAGGCACCCAAGTAGCATGGGGCATAGCGCAAGTTGTGCGGGGAACGCTGGGTGGTGTTCTTGGAGGGGACAGTGACAAGTGAGTCCCGAACCTCTACTTTACATTCACGGGATTCTCTCTTCCATTTGCAGGTGATGAGCCCTTTCAGGAAAGCCCAAGCCAACTGCTGGATGACTGCATCTGCAACCCTCCAATCAGGTTTTACCATTCTATTGAAACATTTGATATGCAAAAGTTCAGTTCACTTAGAAATCCAAACGTAGTATCACAAGAAATTCCGACAATATAATTGTCAATGAAAGAAAAGGAAAAGCTGTTAACATTCTAAAAATATAATTTCAACTGTTGTAAATTTCTTATCTGTAAAAAAATGATTTAAAATTTTTATTACCTAATTGTGTGAACAAAGTTTCTGGTGAGTTGCCGTTATTGAGAATTTGAAGAGATCATCATTAAGAAGTATTGATCAGGAACTGTGTGTAGCCATTTCAAACATAAAACTTGACATGAAAACATTATGTTCGCAGAAGCTAGCTTTCTCATTACAAATATGAAAATATAGTATTTGAAATTTTTATGCATATTCAATCTTTAATATCTTCCCCAATACTTATTTTTCTTACTGTAATTATATAATATAAACAAAAGGTAATAAAAAATTTTCCACCAAGTTCCATAGAAAGACTCCCAAATCCCCTCCAGTTCATTCTGTTATGCAGCACAAATATTACTATTTTTGTGTATGTGTAAAAAAGTTTGGGAGGCTCCATTCTGCTGCAAAAAAATGTGAATTCTGGTTGCAAACCAACTAGAGTTCCAATCCCACCTCTGCCACATGCTGGCGGTGTGACTTTATCCAAGCTACTTAATGGTCCTGAAACTCAGTTTTCTCATAGGCAAAATGGGGAAACAGCTGCTACTTCTGGGGTGGATGAGACCCAAATGATTTCACTGGTACTTCAAACTCATCTCTGCACCTGTGTGACCTTCAGCAGGATCCCTTGATTTCTGAACCCCATTTTCCCAGAACCATGGATTCAAATGCTGCCCTCGAGGGCCAGTGTGATGGCATGTGGTCCCACTGCCGGTTCACGAGTCCCATCAGCAGCCCGATCTCAGGAAGAGCAGAGCTGGGTCACAGAGTCCTCATAAAAGGGCCGCCCCAGGAAGAGCGGGGACTGTCTTCCAGCACCCGGCTGCCAGTCACTGATTTAGTATTCAGAATTTGGAATTTATGGCGCCGCCTTCGTCTGTCACATCATCCATCAGAGAAAGACACTCAAGAGATGGAAGGGGAAAAAGTTAAAAACCTGTTTATTGCTAAACTTGCTCTAGGCATGTTTTAGCTTATTGTTCAGCTCTGTTCATTTCCCTGCAATTTGAATGGCTTTCTTAGTTGCCGTGGCCAACATGTATATAAACGGTTGGATGCATGGACTCACGGAGATATCTTTATCTCTCTCAAAATGAAAAACCACCAGAAATCACATTGTTTGTGAAGTTTTAAAGACTTAGCGGCAGGCGGGGATGGCCAGCACACTCCTGGCCCAGCTCTAGCTTCCTGGGCACCCTTGTGTGGGCCCAGGCCTCCCTTCATTGGCAGACGGTGCTGTACTGCAGTGTTTATTGGGGATGCTGCATTCGTTCCTGTCAATGTCAAGGGGAGTTTGTGGGCAGGATGAGTATAGAATGCATAATGGCAACTGGCCGCGAAGGCAGGCAACTGGATGTGTAGGGATGGAGAGAGGTAAGAAGGTATCAAAGGCCATCTTTGCAGAACAATGACATCCAGCTTTTTAAGAACACTGAAATGTGTCTGGTAGCAGAAGAATATGATGTAAACTGTACTCCACAGGGATCTGGGAATCCTGAGTGATTCTCCCGTTCCCACCATGATCGCTTAGTAGGGCCCTAGGTCAGGTTGCTTGGGTTTATTCCCTACTCCACACTTCTAGCTGTTTGACCTTGAGCTAGTTACTTAAGCATTCTATACTGCAGTTTCCTATTTTCCTCATCTGTGACGTTGGGATAATATTCCTGTAGTCGTGAGGATTAATGAAATGCCTGGCACCATGCTCGGCACATGGAGGGTACCTGATACATGTATGTATAACTTATCCTTGTAAATATATATGTATAACTTATTCTTGTAAATATATATGTATAACTTATCCTTGTAAATATATATGTATAACTTCTTCTTGTAAATATATATGTATAACTTCTTCTTGTAAATATATATGTATAACTTATCCTTGTAAATATATATGTATAACTTATCCTTGTAAATATATATGTATAACTTATCCTTGTAAATATATATGTATAACTTCTTCTTGTAAATATATATGTATAACTTCTTCTTGTAAATATATATGTATAACTTCTTCTTGTAAATATATATGTATAACTTCTTCTTGTAAATATATATGTATAACTTATCCTTGTAAATATATATGTATAACTTATCCTTGTAAATATATATGTATAACTTATCCTTGTAAATATATATGTATAACTTATCCTTGTAAATATATATGTATAACTTATCCTTGTAAATATATATGTATAACTTATCCTTGTAAATATATATGTATAACTTATCCTTGTAAATATATATGTATAACTTATCCTTGTAAATATATATGTATAACTTATCCTTGTAAATATATATGTATAACTTACCCTTGTAAATATATATGTATAACTTACCCTTGTAAATATATATGTATAACTTACCCTTGTAAATATATATGTATAACTTACCCTTGTAAATATATATGTATAACTTACCCTTGTAAATATATATGTATAACTTACCCTTGTAAATATATATGTATAACTTACCCTTGTAAATATATATGTATAACTTACCCTTGTAAATATATATGTATAACTTACCCTTGTAAATATATATGTATAACTTACCCTTGTAAATATATATGTATAACTTACCCTTGTAAATATATATGTATAACTTACCCTTGTAAATATATATGTATAACTTACCCTTGTAAATATATATGTATAACTTACCCTTGTAAATATATATGTATAACTTACCCTTGTAAATATATATGTATAACTTACCCTTGTAAATATATATGTATAACTTACCCTTATAAATATATATGTATAACTTATTCTTATAAATATATATATATATAACTTATTCTTAAATATATATATATATATACTACTTATTATTATACATTTGCTGTGTTCACCTCCCAGGGCTGTTGTACTAATTGCTCAAGGTGTCGAGTGTGAGTTTTCAGAAGAGTATGAACTGTCAACACACGGTGGGAATGGTTGACACTGGAAGCCCTCCCCCCCCATGCTGGGAAGTCAGGCACTGGGCTCGGCTCTCAGGGGATCTGTAGTTGGGTTTCACCCGGAGAAAAGCTCTTCCCTGCACCCCGGAAGTGCTGCCCCGTGGCTTAGCTTGGAGGTGTTTGCTGGGCCTGCTTGGTGAAAAGTTCTGACCTGGGGCTCAAGTATATTATAACTTGCTTTCATTTTGCTTTTTAATTGGTATCGATTCTAGTAAAAGGTTTTGTTTTGTTTTGGACATCTCAGCTCCTTCTACTTACCTTGCATATAGAGAAAGCCTGAGAAAAATGTAGTGTTTTACAAACATTCACTTCTAGAGGGGGTGTGGGAGAGGACAGACGTTGCCAGTCTGGACCAAGGAGTCAGGCATGGTCCCTGCCCTTGTGGAGGGACAGGGTGACACAGGCAGGGCCCTGAGCTGGAGTGGGACTAGGCCATCTGCTGGAAGAGGTGGGTTTGAGCTGAGCTTTAATGATTGTTTGGAATTTGGGCAGAAGGAGAGGAGATGATGGGGGTGTGGGCTCTGTGTGTGTGTGTGTGTGTGTGTGTGTGTGTGCACGTGCATGTGCGAGTGTGCTGGGAGTACCTAAGAATCTGACCACTCCCCGGAAATCCCTTTTGGAAGTAGGCATGGCTCTTGTGCACACACATAGATCCAGACACACATAGCCTGGGACTACTTCAGATTCTGAGATCTAAGAGCTCAATGTGATACTCACAATCCATGGTTCACAAAAGACCTTTTCAAAAAAGAGGATGCTGCAGAAGAAGCAACGTTGTCTATGGCATGCAGGAAGATTGGCAAGGATGGCGAAGGGCCAGAAACCACACCCCATGAGGAACAGGGCAAGAACTGGGAAGAAGACTGTGTCTGGGTCTCCTGTTAGGAGGCTGGTAATGAGTCACGTGGCTGCAGAGGCCTGGCTTTCATGGTCCATCAAAGGCAGATGTGGCTTCTCAGGCTACTGACATTCTCCATCTGAGGCTGTGGGCTGCAGAAAAGGCAGAGGGAAATTCTGGGGGTAAAGCCTGTGGCTGAACTTTGTCATTTTTGGCTACAAGAGAGAATATAGCTTCTCAGAAAAAGGCGGGTGTTGGACTCAGACAGGTTCAAACCCCTGCTCCACTGCTTTCATGGCCTTTGATAAGTTACATAATTTCTCTGATCCGTCGTTTTCTCATCTCTAAAATGGACATAAGGATATCTACTTTGCAGGGTTATCTTAAGAATTATAGACAATGCATTTAAAGTTCCTAGTTTATTATAGGGATTCAATAAATGGTAATAATAGCTAACATTTAGCAAATCTATCCATGTTTTGTTCTCAATGCTTTATACAATTTAACTCATTTGATTTTCACAGCAGCCCTTTGGAAAAGACACAATTTTATCCCTTTTCTCAGATGGGGAAATTGAGGTGCAGAGAAATTAACTAACTTGCCCAAGGCCCACCCCATGTCAGTGGGCCGCTTGAAGGGAAACTGGGCGGCTCAGCTCTGGGAGGTTACTTAAGGCACTGCACTACCGCTACCAGTATTCCAGCGCTGAATTCCCATGCGAGACGATGATTCAAATGGTTGCCACTTACAACCTTGTTAATTAGCTGAAATATACTTTATATATCAATAAACATGTATATATATATATATGACTAGGATGGCTGCGCCCTCCAGTCTGGCCAAGGTGAGGGTCTGATGGGTGCTTCTGGGAAAAGTTTTCCTCTCTGAAAAACAAGTAATTTGGTTCTCTGTTACCCCAAACATCTTCACTGATAGAGTTAGTCTTCAAATAAAACCTGCAGAAGAGCAATGTCTGGATTTTTTTCTCTGCTTATTCTCGAGTTCTTGAGACTGAAAGCACATTCGAGTCAGAAAAAGAAAGGTTTGGGCTTGGTCTCCCCTTACCTAGGCAGACAGGCCACAGGCTTTCAATGTGAAGTGAATATGGGACTGGAATGTGTTTATTTCATTTCCCTTAGGGGTCAAGGGCAAGTTTTGTAGTGGGGTAAGTAGCGGTTGTCAGTATCATTTCCTCCCCTTTGGCAATATGAAGGGTTCAATCCTTTCCCATCAAAACAAGAAACCATAAAAATCCTTCTTGGCCCTGTGGCCCTCCTCCAACCTTCAGTGAGTTCTCTCATCCTGTTTACTCTCAAGTCACCTTCATGCCTCCCCTTCACCTCCCAAAGCCTGGGTCAAACTGATCAAACTGCATCCTGCTCTCAATGAAAAAATTAAAAAATGAAAAAATAGCCAAAGGCTAGCATTGGGCTTGCTACGCCCAGTGGTGCTTCACAATCTGGCACACCTGTCCACCAGACCGGGCTCAGCTCTCACCTCTATGTGCCACCTTCTCAGCCCTTCAGGGCACCCTGCAGTCCCCTGAGGGTTCAGCTTGTGATGGTCTCTGCCCATGATGGTTTCTCAGCCTGGATTATCCTGCCCTTTCTTTCCCTAACTCTCACTCACCTTGTACACCTCTCTTCTCTATGGCATCACCATTTGGGCACAAGGAATGTTAGTTGAATGAGACTATACCTTGCTCTCAAGGAAGTTGGTATGAACCTGAGGAACAGAATGTCAAAAAATATTAACAAATAAGAATACAAGTCAAGGGCAAGTGAATGGCCCAGGACTTGTGGAAAGAGGAACTTGTTTGGAGGTTGCTGCAGTTGTCTGGGCAAAAAAATGATGAAGGGCTGGATAGTGGGAATGCAAAGGACGATACTGGGGAGATTCCATTCACTCAGTCATTCGACAACCTTTTATTGAACATCTACCATGTACCAGGCTCTGAGGAGTCAGCAGTGAGCAAAACAGCCCCAAATCTCAGCCCTGTGGAGCTTACATTTCTAGCTGGGGAGAAAAACAAGATGGATAAATAAAAAGGATAGGATGTCAGATGGTGCGAAGTGCCGTGGAGAAAACGAGGCAAGGAGAGGGAAGGGGGACGGCACATGGCACAAGTCTTAAGTGTAGTGCTCACGACATTTTAAGCCTTGCAAGCCTCCCACCTGCCCAGCTTTCTCAGAATCTTTTCTGACTTCTTTTGCCTATAGTGATGGCCTCTCATTTGAAGAGACTCCAGGGCACTGAAGGCCCTCACCTTCTGCTGGGCATCTGGCACATTCTCCTTTGAATCTTTACGAAGCCCCTCTTGGGTGTTGTAGAGGCAGAACTCCCTGCAGGCAGGGGCCACATCTTAAACTTCCGTTTCCTGATCTTCTGTAGCATCATACTCAGCTCTATTCGATATTCAATAAATACTTGTTAATTTGATTGATTGCACGATTCATAAATAAAATTGCAAGTGAAACCTCCAGTTAAAGTCTCTTAAGGAGTTTTTCAAGGCACTGATTGCTAAACACTTTACAAAAGGGAAAACATCTTTAGAAGAGAAATTAGGATACTAACTCTTCTGGCTGTGATGATAAAAATCAAAAGTGTGAACATAGCGTATTCCTCCTGAGAAAACTGTCATCCAGAGAGGAAAACAATTTCCCCAAGATCCTACAGCTGTGCTTTTCTCTGACTCAGTTTTCTTATCTGTACAATGGGGTGAATTACCACCTAAATCACTTATTCAAAAAGAAGTTGTGAGGATCAAATGAGCTATGGAGGAATTTTAAAAAGACAGACGTTCAGCCTCATATAATCATTCATTTCCCATTTATTACTCCTCCCTTTCTTGCCAGCGAAGGCAGAGGACTCCCCGACTGATGGCCCATTTACTAATGCTCAGCTGCCTATGTTCCTGGTGGAAGAAGAAGCCTTGCCTCACCTACAAAGCCAGGAAGTTCCTGCCTGTCAGGATGGGGAAGGGAAGCTGGGGCAGCAGGCGTGTGCCCTTGAACCAGCTCTGTGTACCTAACAACTTGCCTATTTTTAATTTAATCTTTTGCTGCCCTCGTTAGCATCTGGTTATTATTAGACCATAACCACAACAATAAGTATTCCAATTCTATGTTCTATTTGCAGAGTGCTTTGCAATCATTTTCGTTAGTTAGTTGCATCTCCGTCGTCCTGGAAACCAATATACACACAAACAGGAAGAAAAACGGGGCGGGTGCAGGGGTAAAATGTCTACCAGGCAGCTCAATTTGTCTTTGACCAGCAGGATGCCAATGTTCCCTTGGGGGCAATTGGAGAAGTTAGGCTAAGGTAAACCTTCAGCAGAAAGAAACTGGAACTCAACCCTGGCACTTCTATTCAGTGGGAACCTCTGATGCATCTGTGGGTGACCTGGTCACTGCTGCCCAGCTAGTTAG
Source organism: Balaenoptera borealis (assembly GCF_965194805.1). Taxonomy (NCBI): domain Eukaryota; kingdom Metazoa; phylum Chordata; class Mammalia; order Artiodactyla; family Balaenopteridae; genus Balaenoptera; species Balaenoptera borealis. The sequence goes on along the minus strand of NC_138875.1, from coordinate 26,076,012 downwards.
TGGCAGAGCTAACCCTGCAGTTTGCGGCACAGAGAGAGCTCACTCTTTGTCTTGCATCTGGGGCGACATCTGAAGAAATCGCCTTGTACATAAGCGAATGTACGACTCTCTCTCTGGGAGATCAGTCAATTACAGCAAATTGAGCTATTTCATTTCGGCTTGCAAATGGCTTTCAGTTACACAAGTAGACACATTAATCTAATAACTAATGATCATATATTTCACTAATCATACAGCCCTGCATGTGGTATAATATCTAATTATATTTAATATTAAGACATCTTCACATGTGCGTTTTTACCAACTGTCTAGCTCGGGGAGCCACGCAAAAGCAGAGTGGCGAAGAGAAAGGAACAGCTCCAGGTGGAGGGCCAGCTGGGAGGGCACAGGAGGGGTCCAGGAGGCCAAGGGATGCCCCCTGGAGGAGGGGCCTTCTTCAGGGTGTGTGAGGGAGACCTGTGTCAAATCAGGGGCCAAAGCTAAATCGTGGGGAGTTTTTGTGATAAAAGTACCCCCTGGGGCCACCCACTGGAAAAGGGACCCCTTGCTTGGCACTGGTGTAGCCAGTCATCAGGGTGCTCAGTTAGGCCTAAGCCAGCAGAACATGTGCTGATATCAGCTCCCATTTGCGCTCCCTCCTCCGGGTACCCTGGCGCCGGGCATCATCTACATGGCCCTCGGCAGCTGCCCTGGAAGAGCTTGGAGTCAGGGCAGGGAAACTGAACACACAGCTCCTTGCAGGGCGAACTCAGTCACCTCCTACTTTATCTCTTCTGAGAGCCAACCTTGCAAAGAGCAAAGGACCTTGAATGGGGGGTGAGATTACTGGGTGGGGTAGAGGAGGAGGTGAGACTGAGGAAGGCCCGAGGGCTCTGGGTGGAGTGTGTGTTTCTGAGCTTTTTGTCCTTTGGTATCAGCCTCCAGCTGTCACCTCCTCCACTTTTGGCTGCATCCCTGAAACACTGGTTGCTATGGGATGAATGTTTGTGTCCTCCTCCCCAGATTCCTCTGTTGAAGACCTAACCTCCAATGTGATGGTATTTGGAGGTGGGGCCTTTGGGTTTAGATGAGGTCATGAGGGTGGGGTCCCCTTGATGGGATTAGTGCTCTTATAAGAAGAGGAAGAGAAGGAGATCCCCCCACCCCTTCCTCTCTCCATGTGCATGCACTGAGGGAAGGCCAGATGAGCACACAGCAAGAAGGGGGCCAGGAGGAGGGTGTCACCAGGAACCGAATCTGCCAGCACCTTGATCTTGGACTTTTCAGCCTCCGGAATTGTGAGAAATAAATGTCTATTGTTTAAGCCACCCAGTCTATGGGATTTTGTTATAACAGTTTGAGCAGATGAAGTCACTGGACATCTGCCTGGTCATTGAAGTGGCTCTGGGGTCGTCCTGAAGACAGCTCTGGTCACCTGTGTCACTATTTCTGCAGGGACTCACAAGGACAATTGAGATCCCCTCCCAGCCCAGCCATTCTGGTGTCTGGGACTGACAGTGGGCAGTTCTCTCCACGCTCAGAGGTGCGAGGGCGGCCAATCAACTAAGAGCCTCGAGGCCCATCTTAGGCAGGCACTCCTGGCTCTATCTATTTTTAATTAAAAAAAAAAAAAAAGAATCTGCAATCCCTCTTCAGTGTTTGAAGAGCCATGTGAACCTGGAACCTCCCCTCTCTGCACCTTCAGTTGTCACAAGCAGCAGCCACTGCCCATTGCTGGGGGCAGTGCCGACCTCTTCCTGGGCCCACACATTCCCCACGTTTCCTCTGCTGGGACCTCGGGGGTCAGGAGATTTTCCCGGGGCAAATGCTTGTGTTTCTGTGCCCAGTTTCCTTGAGCACTTTATTGTTTGCTACCATTCCCTGTCGCAAGCTGGGCAGGAACTGGTGAGAAGGAGGAATCTAAGAACACAGGGGGAAGTGGGAAGATGAGGACCTGGGCACCTGAAGAGCCAAAGCCTCCAGTGTGCAGGGTCCTGGAGAGAAGGAAGCGCCAGCCTTTGAAGGCACCAACCCAGAGGGTGGTGGGTGTCCTTGGCCATAGGAACAGGGCTCAATGGAATGTTAGCTGTTTTTTGAATCTTTAACAAGGACTTGGGCACCAGAGTTTGACTTTTGTTTTACACAGGGCCTTTCTGTTGACCTTGGACGCATCACATCATGCCTTTGAACCTCAGTTTTCTGGATTTTAAAATGAGAGGGATAGCAGGGCATAGGTAAAAGCAAATGGTTAGTGAGGGCCAGTCTGGGAGTCAGGAGTCTGAGGTTCTAGCCCTAACTCTAATCTTATTCTTGGCTGTGAGGCCTTGGACAGATCACTTTCCCACTCTGGGCATTAGCTGTCTGTAAATCCTAGAGTTGGATGGGGTCAGTGGTTTTCAAACTGCATTCACTGACAACCCCAGGGGAAAATCTTGGGGGGGTGACGGAGAGAGATAGCCCCATTGATGGGGTGCTGATCACAGAACAGCCCTCCTTGTCTCCCTGTTGTGCGCCGAGCGCCACGTGAGATATGATTTGTCAGGAGGGTTCTACTGTCCAGACAGGTTTTGATGCCCTTGGCTCCAACCTGCTTCACCCTCTGGATTTTGGGAAAGTCCCAACCGAGGAGCCCTCACAATCTGTCCCCCAAGGAAACTGAGCCCCAGGAGGTGAGAAGGTTGCTAGAAGAAGCTTAGAGTTTAGAGGAGGGGCGGGGAGAAGGTTGAGCACAGGCAGGGCCAAGCCCACATAGGCCATGCTGTGGCGTTGAACTCCGCCCCTGCCCAGAAATCTTTGAAGTGTTCTCAGCAAAGAGGCAGAGTCAGACTTGGAATGAAGAGAGATTTAGGTTGAGGCAGTGGTCACATGACCCAGGACACCCCTGAAACAACATCTCCAAAAAGTGACTGGAACAAACATTTTCCCGGCCGTGGCCGGCAGCATCTCGTGCTCTTTTTGGGAGGGAGCAAAGTGGAGCAAGGTTCGAAGGAGGCAGAAGTGACAGGTAAACAATGAGGCCTGGGTCCCCTGCAGACTCTCGGCTCTTTGATGACACCCTCCCCACTTTCCCCTGAGCTTCCTGCAGTGAGGACAAGGAGACCACCCCTTGGGGTTTTCCCTCCTGCGCCAATCAATTCTCCTCAATTACCAACAAATCTAAATGTGATTTATCTGTGCAAGAATCATTCCAATATCAGGCGAGAATCTATCAATAAAACCCCCAAGGCAATCTTGCTCAGAGTTGTCAATAGAGGCTCTAAAGCACAAAGGCATAGCAGCTAGCAATCAGAGTATTTTTGCCTCCCTCCCCCCTTTTTGGGGAGCGCTTAATTAAGTTGACCAGAAGCTGTCAAAGATAATTTTCGAAGCGCATGACCTCAGCAGCTGACATTTGATAATATTACATTCCACGTTGATTGAAATTGATTTTCCCCTTTTTGGGGGGATGGGGAGAAAGTGGGAGGGTGAGACGGCAGAAGAGGGAGGTTTGGATCCCTTTGACTGTGGTACTCTGCCCAGGGCCAGCAGCCTGTGGGTTTACCACAAAGCAGACTGTTGGGTTCCCTAGCTTCAGTGGGACCAGGGCTGGGCATCCATCTTCCAGCAGAGCCATCATCCAGAGCTGGTAGAGGGAGAGCCACCTGGGAGGAAAGATTCTGGTGTGCAGAAACTGGAAGCTAACACACAGGTAGGACCCGATGAAGTTGATGTGTCCAATGGCCTGTGTTTGTTGGAAAGGTAGGCGCACTGAGTGGGGTAAGCAGATTGGGAGGTATAGATTGGCTGGTCTTGTTCAGTCCATGCTCCACATTGGCCTCTTAGTCTTTAATGGATGAACAAGGAAGTTCACCATGGAGGTCAGATTCCCTTGACTTTACTGTTATTAGGGAAGCTCCTTCCAGTGTCTGCCAACCCTCTGCCCTGCTACTGCTCCCAAGCCCCAGTGAGAGCACACCGCGGCCACAGTCCTCTTCTTACTCATTAAGCACTAGTCTCAAAAGCCCCCGTTGGGTTCATGCAATCACACGTCCCTCATCCAGACAATTTTCATCTTGGGATTAGCCTCAGGATCAGGCTTGGTTCTGTGTCCTATGGTGGGTGTGGGACACACCCACGTGGCTCCCTGGTCTTTGGATCTCTGTCTGGCATTGGTTCCTTACATTGACCAGCTTGCGTCTTACCTGTGGTTCTAGGTAAAAAGGATTCTTGACCTCTGCTCCAAGTTCTTGGTTTCAGATGGTTTTCCAGCTTTGACTCATTAGCTAAGGCTGGAAGTTTGTCCTTCAGGCAAAGTATTTCAATAAGCTTTTTTAGGAGTCCAGATTCTTATTGAAAATCTATGTGTGATTTTTTTCAGGCCTGACCATAGGCCCTCCTCTCTCCCTCTTCCTGAGTCCCAGGGTCCATAAAACTGCCAGAGCCTTCTATCTGGGTCTCCCTCATCAGTGAGATGACCCCCATGTCATCCTGATGACTCCCATCTCACCTGATCCTCGACTGTTCCATAAGGGAAAATGGAACAGGGGAGTTGGCATTTTTCTAGTTTTAGCTTCTTGCTTATATTATCCCAGTAACTGATTAAGGGCTTAACTCTTTCATTTCCAGTTTGTTGCTCTCTCAGCTCCTGGCAGCTTTAATAGATGAGTAGTACTGAATAGATAGAGGTGATGGAGAGAGTTGGGTACACGGTGAGAGAGTTACAGAGGTGGAAACAAGTCAGGGGCTCTTCCTGGTGGTCTAGAGCTGGAGGAGCTAAGCATTGAGGGCTGTGCAAGTGATAAGAAGAGATTAGACTTGATGTGGTAGGAGACAGAGCTACAGAAGTCTCTGGTCATATTCATCGTGTTTTAAAGAGGAAAAACTAAGCCAGATTATAGTTAACAATATAGTATTGGATATTTGAAAGTTGCTAAGAGAGTAGATCTTAAAAGTTCTCATCACAAGGATAAAAAAATTTTTATAACTATGTAAGCTGATGGATACTAACTAAACTTATTGTGGCAATAATTTCACAATATATATCTGTATCAAATCATTATGTTGTACACCTTAGACAATGTTATATGTCAATTGTACATCAATACAACTGGAGCAAAAACAACGAAGCTATTAAAAGTTTGGAGCCTGGTGTTGAAAGGCATTGTGATATAGTGGACAACTAGCTGTGTTACTGCGGGCAAGGCCTGTCACCTCTAAGCCTCCATTTCCTTGTCTGTATGATGGGGTTTCAGAGGTGGTTATGTGGACTAAAGGAGATATGTATTAAAATATGCAATATAATGATAACAAAGCTTTCTTCCTTTCTTCCCTCCTCCTCAGGGGATTGGCATATAACTTTTTACATGTTCTATGTCCTTCCCATGGGCATTGCTTCCCTAGGGATAAGGATAAAGGTAGATGCACTTATGGTAATGGAAGAAAATAGTAGCTCAAATGATTCAAAGCAGCAGATAATATAATTTAGTTAACTTTCAACTGCATAATGTGATTTTAGTTTTATTGAAATTGGCTGACTTTTCTAAAAGTACTTTTTCCCCCCTATTTTTTGGCCATGCCTTGCGGCATGCAGGATCTTATTTCCCAGACTAGGGATCGAACCCGCGCCCCCTGCAGTGGAAGTACAGTATTAACCACTGGACCACCAGAGAACTCCCTAAATGTACCTTTTTTCCTGAATAATACCCACTTCATTTATAAGCATCTTAGCCCTAAATTATACAAGAGGCAAACTCCATCCATGCTGTTTCCAGGCAGGGACTACATTAGTTTGGATAGGTTTGGTGATACTACAGCCCATCAAACACACAGTTTATTTCCTGCTTGGCTATATGTCCATCAGGGGTCAACAAGAGGGTTCCGTGCTTCCTAGTTATGCAGGGTCCCAGATTTATGAAGTCTCTGTTTCAACATATGCGTGATTGCAGAGGCAGGGAAAGGAGAGCTAGTGAATCACATACTGTCTTTTAAATCTACTGTCCAGAAGTGACACATGAGACTTGCTGTTACATTTCATTGGCCAAAGTCCTATGACCATGCTTAAGTCCAGGTGGCAAAGAAATGCTATCCTACTGTGTACCAAAGACAGGAGGGACAAACATTTGATAAAAGACCAAATGACAACAACAGGAATCGAGGGTATATAATGGTTATACTTGACAGCTTATTTCAACCTTGTAGAGTTTCTGAAGTCTTGACGGGAGCCTCTGAAGAAGTGTGAATTGTGATTAAGCATCTTCCTTTTGACTTTTAACAAACGGAGCTCTTACCATGTGCAGGATATGATTTTGGTGGCACCTGTCAGGTCCTGTTCACTCACCAATATCGGCTGCAACTATGAGGGGTAGTTCCAGATGAGTTCAGACACATGCTGGCCTAGTTCCATCCCAAGGGCACACTGATTTCCACCCCATGACCTTCTCCAGGAGGAACTTGCTCAAGCAATGAGCAAACGCATGCCAGAAATGCAGGAACATTATTGTCCCTGGGAGTAAGCCTCTTCCAATGAGGGATGGGAACCAGTGGACAAATATTCCTCCCATCCTTCAGATGGACAACTTCACATGGCATTCTCTCTAATTCTCAGAAGTCCTGTGGACCAGAGTGCTCACTGCCTATCACTGCAACCTTGACAATGTGTCTTTAAATTGGCTTTTTCTCCTTCCCTGTCCCATTATTCCTAATCCTTCACACCTTTCTGGGATTACCTCCCAAATAAGTGACCTGCAACAATGTCCTTGTCTCAGGATCTGCTGCTGAGAGAATCTCAGCTAGGACACCAAGTCTTCAGAGAGGAGGGCATAATATACATCTGCTCAAAAATTTGGGGGGATAAAGGACCATTGTAGGAAAATGGAAAAAAGACCAGAATTAACTTAGGTCTGTATTAAAATAAGTTTGTGTTCTCTGATGCTGGGATCAAGGGAAAGATTACAAAGGGGAAGCGGGAATGTCTAACTGAGATTAAGCTTGCCAAAGGAAGTTCACAATTATATACAAGCAGTAATTTGGGAGGATGCTGAAACCAGCTTCCTGATTCACTTCAATGTTATAAGGAAAACTGGGAATCAATCAACCCTTTCTCATCCCCTGAAGACTATGGAAGAGGAAAGCTTTAGTCTAGGCACTCAACTGTCTTGGCCCTTATGGGTGATCCTTTCTGGGCTTCAAAGAAGCAAAGAAGACCTGGGACAGAGTTTAGGTAACAAAAGAGAGCAGAACTACTCTGCATAACAAAACTGGAAAAACTAATTTTTTTTTTTCCCATAGAGGAAAGGGCAAGATACCTCTGACAAGATGAGAGGAAGGAGATAACAAGTTAGTATGGAGCCCAAGACATAGAATGGCTTAGGTTCTTTTATATTTATTATTATTTTCTTAATGAAGAATATTTTCTTACTTTCATTATTTTCTTAATGATATTAATTCTTGAGTATCTTGTTCTGATAGAAATATCTCCACCTCTTCAAACACTCAGTAAAGTCTATTGCACACCCAAGTGCCTTGTGCACATGGTGTGTCTGGAAATTAATGGAAATTTTAGTCCAAATCCTGAGCCAGATAAATGCTGTGTACAATGCAGAGATTGAGTTCAGGAAAGTAAGACATTCTCCAAATGCAACTAATTCAGGGATTTGGGGCTCAGGGATAGTGTTTGCAGAAATCTTGGGGAAGACTTTGGCCTTTCTCAAATCTATGGAAAGAGGACTTCAGTCAATCTTGCCTAAATGCTAAGAGTTATATGGGGACCCCAACTGATTTCTCAGTTACTGAACACATGAGGACAGAAATCATTAACCATTAATTAATTAATCATTAATTATTAATTTTGATGGAGGGAAATGAGACTCAGTGCAGTTGCATGAATTCAAAACTTACTCATTTCATGCTAAAGAATATTCTGTTGAGTGCCTGTTGGATGTGAGGCTAGAATGGTGGGTGATATTTTAGAAACATTTACGCCCTGATCCCTTCCCTCAAGGAATTTCTAATGAGCTAGGGCAAAGCCAAAGACGGACTCTGTCATTTGGGGAGCTCTTCTCTTCACAGCCTTGCACTCTCCAAGACTCAGGCATCAAATCCCAAGGGGAGAGGGGTCCTCTGCTACACTGCATGAGCGAAGCTAGTGGTTTTTAATCACTGCACTGGATTCAACTACTTGCTGATGTGGCCATTGTTAGCTTAACATGATCCATCAGTCTAGACGTAGATAAAGATATCTGAGAAGTTGAGACTGTAGGGGAATGACTTCTGGGATGCTGATGACTGCTGTGAAAATATGTTAACTATTTCAACAGCAGTTTCCTTGTTTAGTCAACTTATCAATCAGCAACTATTTGTTGGGTTCCTACACCATTGGTAGGACACTCTGTTGTCCTCCCTGATGAGGAGGTGAGACTGTGTTAACAGCCATGAGTCAAACAGGGCATTAGAATGGAAATAATGAAGAGGAGAGAAACCTTCTCTTCAGGCAGAGCTGCTGTTTCAAGACTTTCTTACTCACGTTTAGGACAACTAACTTTGACTGATGCTGCTTCACCACATGGAGTGTCTTCCTATCTCCTTTCTTCCTATCAAAATCGTGCTCATTCCTCAAGTCCTAATGCACACCCCCTCCCTCAGGAAGTCTTCTCTGACCCTCTGGCCCCTATTATTTGCTGTGTGTGTAGGTTACTCAACTGTTACTTCTGTCTATGTCAATGTTCTTCAGAACATTGATCCTGGGAGATGTTAATAGATGTTAATGTAAAAAAAATGATTCCATTCTCAGATGCATTTGGGAAACACCAGGCTTAACATAGTTAAATGGGCTTCTTTCAAGCAGGATGACTCAGCGCCTTTAAAATGCTCATGTAATTGTAACCGGGGTGACCATGCAACTTATGATCCAACTGAGAACTCTCAGAGAGTGAAAAGGGTGCCATTATTAAGGATGCCAAGACAATTGGTGCAAACTGGAACTGTCCCAAGCAAACAAGGACATATAATTAAAATCTCTCCAAGTGGTGTTTCCAAAACTTCTCAGACCAAGGAATCCTTTGGTTAGGAATCTCTGGGTCACTATTATGTGGATCACACTTTGGGAAATGTTGGTGACATGTGACCCAACCAGCGTGTGAGTGCCCTAAGAGCAGGGTCTGTGTCATGTTCATATTTGTTTCTCCTCGGCCCCAAATGCAATTCCCTGCAATAGCTTAGGCTCCATAAAATACTGATTGAATATCAGAGTAGGAAGAAAATTGCTTTATTTTCCTTGGGCATCTCAAGTAAGAGGTTATTTTATAGGGTCTTGATACATGTGTTAGTCAGGGTTTCCAGAGAAACAGAACCAACAGGGTATGTGTGTGCCTGTGTGTGTGTGTGTGTGTGTGTGTGTGTGTGTGTGTATGCTTAGAGATATAGATAGATAGATGATAGATAGATAGATAGATATTTAGATAGATAGATATTGATTTATTTTAAGGAGTTGGTTCATGCTATTGTGGAGACTTGGTAAGTTCAAAATCCACAGGGCGGGCCAGGAGGCTGGAGATCCAGAGAAGAGTTGCAGCCCAAGTCCAAAGGCAGTCTGCTGGCAGAATTCCTTCCTGCTTGGGGGAGGTCAGTCTTTGTTCTATTAAGGCCCTAAACTGATTAGAGGAGGTCCAACCTACATTATAGAGGATAATCTGTTTTACTCAGAGTCCACCAATTTAAGTGTTAAATCACATCCAAGAAACAGTTTCACAGAAACATCCAGAATAATATTTGACCAAACACTTGGCCACCATGGTCCGGCCAAATTGACACGTAAGATTAACTATCATGATGCATATGGGAGGCTCACTCACCTTTAATAGGGGATGTGTTTGCAGCAGGGGATCCAGCTTGAGCCTCCAAAGAGTCATAGGTGGCTGAGCGTATGGGATGAGCTGTGACAGGGCCAGCAGGACTTGAATTGAGTGAGGGCCTTTAGCCAGAGAAGAGCTGTGGGAAAGACTGGAACGGGGAGGCAAGGGCTGCCTCTCCCCATGGATTCATATCTGAGCTTTGTAAAGGGAAGAAAACAGAAGAGCTATGGGCACGAGGCTCTTGATGAGACCTGGGGACCTCACGGTGCCTCTGTGTCCCAAGTTACAAAGTGAGTCACAGAAGTGGGGAAACCAGTGCTCTTCCACTTCAGTGTGGAGCACGTATGGACCCTGAGAGGGCCAGGTCTCTGGGGGCTGTACCACTGTGCCCATATCTCATATAATTTTAATAGAATCCTGCAAGGTAGCTGCTATCCTTCTAAACAAACACACACACACACACCCTTGCACACACTCCTCCACACACTCAGCTTTCCAGGCTCTCTTGCAGAGAGGGGCAGCCATGCAATAAAGTTCTAACTGATGAGATCTGAGATGATACAAGAAGTTTCTGGTGGGGTTTTTAGGAGAGCTTGGAAAAGAGGGCAGACTTTGTGGGCATAGGCCCATTCACTTCATTTGCCCTGTTCCCTCTTCCTTTCTTCTGGCCTGGAACTCGGATGTGATGCCCATAGGTGGGGCAGCCAAGTTGCCATCTCAAGAACCAAAGTCACATGCTAAGGATGGTGAACCAGGAAGGGAGAAGAAGCCTTTTCCTTGAACACTGCACCTATGCTGCATACTCTTGGACTCTGTCATATGAGAAAAAGAACATCTTATTTGGTTAAGCCCTTGTTCAGGTTTTCTAATCTGCAATAAACCACCCTACAACTTTGTGGCTTAAAACAACAACAGCCGTCATTTTGCTCATGAACCTGTGGCAGGTGAGGATAGCCTGTCTCTGCTCTACTTAGAGTCAGTTTAGGCAATTGGAAGGATACAGGGTTGGAGTTATCTGAGGCTTTGCTTACTCGCAGGTCTGGTGGTTGATGCTGACTAGTGACTGAGGCCTAAGCTGGGACTTCCGCTGAAATAACAGCATTTGGCTTGAGCTTCCTCACAACATGGTACCCGGGCTCTAAGGTCAGGCAACCCAAGAGAGGGAGATCCAGGCAGAGGCCAGGTTACCTTGAATCACCTAGCTTAGAGTATTATGCAGTGTGATTCCACTGCATTCTATTCACTGAGTCAGTCAGAGGCCAGTTCAATCGCAAGGAGAGAGGAAAGAGGCTCCACTCCTTTATGAGATAGAAACACATGGGACTGGAAATGTAGCTGTGGCCATTTTTGTAAAATATACTCGGTCGCAGCATTCAGGTTTCTGTTACATGCAGCTGGTTCCCAGTCTAACTGATGGAGGATCACTGCCATGTGTTCCACGTGACCATTCTCTCCTTCCGTACCTGCCTCTGGGCTGTCTCATGAGGCCTTGTAGTGCTATGAGATTGTCAGACCACCACTAGTGGATTACTGATCTTGGGGTGCAAGATGCTTCCCAAATCACATTCAGCCGATGCGCATCTTAACATTTCACCTGATCACCTATAGAAAATATTTTGTGACAGATATAAAAGAAGTGTGATTCAAAAGTATTTGCAGTCTTATTAGAGTATCAATATTTAGAAACATGACCCAATGAGCAATCAATATGCAAGGGTGAGTAATATGGTTCTAGAAGGGGAGATGCAGACCAAGTGCCATAGGTGATGAAACAATGTGACCATCACTCTGGCCTGAGGCTAAACAGGGACAGCTCCATGGAGGGTATGGGGTGGGGAAAGGAGTAGGAGGCTTTTCGGTAAGAGGCTCAATAAGAACCTATTATAGAAATGGGAATGAACTTGGTGTGTTCATAAACATGGAGGCAACTGGGCTAATTAGACAATGGAATCTTAGAGGAGAGTAAGGAGATGGGGCCGGAGGTGGAGTGAGAAGGAGAGCAAGGTTACAGATGAGGAATTTCTGTGGCATCATGGTGGCCAAAGACCTTCTCTCTGGGTCCCTCTAACAGGATAAAGGAGGTTGGCTTGTTATCTCAAAACACAAGGAGTGAACAAAGAGTTCCTTTCCTCCTCGTGACAAGAGCAACCATTATGCCTTATTGATATGTTTCAGGTACTTAGGACATTAAAATGAATGTAAAACATCCCTGATCTCAATTTGCTCCCAGTCTACTGGGGGCACACAACAGAAAATGGGCTCCTACCATGATGTAATAGTGTGGAAATGTAGTCGTGAGGCAGGTACAAGGTGGAGATGGGAGAACATAAGACAAACACTTACTGCAGACTGGGGTGCAGCGGGAGAGCCAAGGAAGGTGTTCCCAAAAAGAGGGTTTTGAAATTAGTACCTGAGGGACTAGGCCAGTCATGGATAATAATTTGGCCAAGGAGCAGGCAGGATGGTAGAGCAGAAAGACTCCTGCTAGATGAAGAATTGGGAGGTCCAGGGCTTTAGTTGTACTTTCGTCTCTATTAGCTGTGTGACCTTAGAAAAATTACTTTCTCTCTCTGGGCCTTAAATGTCCTCATCCATACAATGATGAGAGTGGCCAATGACCCCTAAGATCTCTTCCAGCTCAAAAACACTTTGATTGTCAGAAGATGGTTCTTCTGAAAGGGATTTATGCGGAGGTGCTTAAGGAATGCATATGTTTAGTTAATTTAGTAGCTCAGCTTCCTGTGTACAAATTACAGCTACCTCTAGAGAGACAGGATTCTATTAAAAGCCTGGCATTCGTTTTGATCATGCTTAGAAATACTGCAGGAAATCATCAGCAATGTGCACGAAACCTCCTCTCACTCACACCCCAGACAGATGACAAAGTGATAAGCAGAGCTAATTCCCTGGGGCAATATTTCTTCCCAAAGCATAGATATGGGTGAATTATTGCCATTCTTAATTGCCTAATGATTTTTTTTTCCCTTTCATGTAATCTTTTCCGGGGGTTGTATTTTTACCATCTTGCAAATTCATATTGGCAGAGTGATATACGTTGTCGAATAAAACACAGTGGCCAATCCATCAAAAATCAGGCGGCAGTTGCCTTGAGTTTTTTGGAGAGAGACTGTAAAAGGGCGAGGAGGAGAGGCGGGGAGGGAAGGTGCTGTGGTGATGGAATCAGTGGCTTCCTCGCTGGTGGGTCAGCCATTCTCAAGGCCAACCCTGAGGCAGCTGAGCATCCTGGGCTCTTTTCCTTCTGGGTCCAAGTTTTGGCTCTTTGGGGTGTTCGCCTTATTAGCCACAGCTGTCTGGGGAACTCAGAAGGCAATTAGACCAGGGAGTGAGCCATTTAGGGGATTGATAATGGAATGTGGATTCTTTTCTCCCTAACTTAATTGTTTGCATCTGACCAGAAATCATTATCAGCTGATGGCTGGTTGGTGGCATCTGCGAACTAAAGCGGTGACCCAGTGGAGTTCTTAACACGTGATGGGAGAGGGTTCTTGGGAGAAACCTAATGGAGAGAAGGTTCTTTAGCTCCTTCGGTGGTGAGGGGGGATTTCCCCTAGACTTGTGTGTCCTTTGACAGGAAATTTTGCTACTGTGTTGCCTGCTTTCCTCTTTCAGGGATGTAGGGAAACTTGACAATGGCTGGAAGACATGATGAGGTAGTGCCTGCAAATCCTCTAAGTGGGTCTGCACATTAGGGTTAGCTGGGGAATTTTGCACCCTTCCTTCACTCAAGGCTCCATCCCAGACCAATTAAATCTGAATCTCTGGGGGTGGTACCTGGGCATTCTTTTTAAAGCTAGATGTTTCCAGTGTGTGGCTAAAGTTGAGAGCCATCAAAAAGGAAAGAGTCTCATCATCCCTTACTCAGAAACAATTATCTTGAATATCTGTTTCTTTTTTTTTTCTTTTTGGCCATGTAACATGTAACATGTTACATCCCATGTAACGTCCCTAACCAGGGATCGAACCTGCGTCCCCTGAACTGGAAGCATGGAGTCTTAACCAGTGGACCACCAAGAAAGTCCCTTGGTTGAGGCAGGTGTAGGTAAAGGGAATAAGGAAGAAAAGTTAGGAGCGTGGGGAGCCCTGCAAGCAATTTCCTCAAAAAGTACTTATTGAGACCTACTATGTGCAGGTCACACAGTCAAAACTAACAACTGCTACTCAGGGCAGTTGGGACCTTATTCACTTTGGTCCTCCAACCATACCACCAGTACCTAGCGGGCCCCAAAGTGGCTGGTCCTCAGTAAAAGCAAACTGCAGAACCCAGATGTCAGCAGCTTCTTAAAACCCAAACTGTCACTCCATGGATTGTGGAAAGTCTAAAAGAACAGGGAACAAACAAGAAACTTGCACAAAGCATTTTTATGAATATTTGTAGCCGACTTGACTGACGGTTAAGGGAGATGGAAGGATGGACACTGCAGTACACGACCAACTACTTGAAATAGAAAAGGCATCCTCCTCCTGTGAGGTCTTGACCAAGTCAGCTGTCAGAGCCCCTCCCACCATTCCCTTCCACGTCTTCCCCTGTGCTTCTGGCTTTATAGTCTTTCCCTTCTTAGAAGCAAAAGACAAATTCCTCTCCTTTCCTCACAATTTCTGCCAAATAATTTCCAGGCTTGTTTTGCCACAGACTTGTCTAGGATGACCAACTGTCCTGGTATGCCCAGGACGGAGGGAGTTCCCAGAGTGTGGGACTTCAGTTTAAAAACTGGGACAATCCTGGGTAAACCAGACCACATGGGTCTCCATTCAGAAGCCTACATGACCTACATGAAGGCTAATTTCCTCCTTGAGTTCTGAATTCTTTTTTTTTTTTCAGTTGCAAAGCAAAGAATGACACTTGATGAAGGGTGAGGACCTCCAGGTAGAGACGGAAGTGGAGAGAAATAAATAGGTAGAGTCCTAGAGGCTACACAGTGTGTCTCCAACCAGAGGATTAAGGGAGACTGAAGCTTTGACACACCTAAGTTTCTTTTCAGGTTCACACTTTAATAGTCCAAGTTCTTTAGATTTTTTTTCAATAACATTAAACTCTGGCTTACATTTCAGGAGACTGCATAGAAAAACAGACCGTGATTTCTCTTTTCTGAATCAGTTAGTAGTTATTAGGGAAAACTACAATGAGAAAGGCACCATGCCATGCTCGGGGGGACACGACACTCCCTTAAAGAGTTTGTGATCTGGTTAAGAAGACACACTGAACACTGAACACATGAGAAAAAAGAAAAATAAATAGAACAGAGGGTCATTTTATGTGCAACAGTGTGGTGCTGGGTAGAAGTTCAGAGAAGATGTAGGTTAATATGGATTGGGAATTCTTCATTCAGGTGATGCCCTGGAAGGAAGATGACTTGGGTAAACGGAGAAGAGGATGGAGGACATTTCAGGCTGAAGGGGTCGGGGGACCTCTTGAAGAAAGATAGCACCAAGTGGGGTGGGCACTGGGAATAATGAGGAGAAATCCGCCCCTGTAACCCTTGGTTGTCCCTACTCAAGGAGCACACGCCCCACCCACCACACGAGGCACATTGTGAATGCTCCATAATTCCGCAGCGGCTGAATGCCTTCTACACACAGTTGCCTCATGGTTTTCCTCCTCTCTCCTCCAGGCTCACCGATCCCCTCCTTAGAAACTCCTCTTTGCTACTGAGCCCTTTCACCATCACCAGGAAGGTGGCGGGGTTGGGGGTTGGGGTTTTAAAATGTAGGTTTTATTACCATTCAGGTATTATGAGACCAGCAGATCAGGAGATGATTGGCATTGGAAAGATGGTTCATTACAGTCCCAGAAGGAGGGGGCACTTCAAGCCCTGGGGTCAGTCAGGAGGCCAAGAGAGGAAACATGAGCAAGGGCCCTTCTTGTGGTTTCTGCCGAGAAGCAAGGCCAGGCAAACAGGCTCAGGATTGGCTTGTTTGAATAATTTCAGTGGGCTCTGGGGTAGAGGGGCTGTCCCTGGGTGTCTGACACCTGGCCCTGGGGTGACTGGGGCAGGGGGATAGTGGCCCCCAGTGTAAGAGCCAATGAAGGAGGTGGTTGGGGGTGTGGGTTCTGGGTTGGATAGTTTGCAAACGCTAGGCATGCTCAGGTACTGTCTCTAGGAAATAGCTAACCCTGGGGTGGGGGGTGGAGGGCACCCCCTCCCCAGTCAGCAAGGCCCCAAACGTCAGCGCACCAGAAGCACAGAAAATAAAAAGGTGTGATTTACACAGTCGGGATGTATTTAATGGCGGGATCCTCTATGAAGCCCTCGTTGAAGAATAATCGTCCATTTCTGAATGGCTGAACTCTATGTATGCTGGTCTGCACTCCTCATAAGCTCTTTCCATCTCATGCTTTGTGCTGAGGTTCTTTGTAGTGCAGAAAAGAGCTACCATAGTGGGCCTGAGACTGCTGCCTTTTGAAAGGCCTGCTTGCAAGGTTGGCCCTCAGCTGGTGTCTGGGAACTTGGATTTCGGGAGGAACTTGGATTCCAAAACTGATAAGCGTGGGATACTGTGCTTCATATGGTCTGTCCTAAGCCCTGAGGTCCTTCTGGGACTCTGGAATTTGGTACCTGCCAGGTGGAGGGTGTTTGTGTCACCAGCCCGCAGTAAAAACCTAGGGCATTGAGTCTCTCATGTGCCTGCCTGCCTGATAGACAACACTTCACCCCTGTTGTCACAAGTCACAAACATCCTGTGTGACTCTACTGAGAGACGATCTTGGAAGCTTGTGCCTGCTTTCCCCCACACTTCACCCTGCACATTTTCCCTTTGGTGATTTTGCTTTGGATACTTTCGCTGTAACAAGCCATGAGCATGACTATATCCTGAGCCCTGTGAGTTCTCCTAGGCTCATCACTGAAACTGATGGTGGTCCTGGGGACCCCTGACACATTGGTACACTGGCCTTGCTTATCTCAATTGGTTTGTGACCTCCTAGGATTCAGGCATTGGTCATCTCAGTATCCTGGCAAGACTATCAGATTAAGAACAAGAACATCTGCTTGTAAAGCTTCACTTCTCTCCTTCCTAGCTGTATGGCTTTGGGGGAGTCAGTTTCCTCTGCAGACCCTCAGTTTTCTCATCAGAAAAGGAGACAGTGATCTCCCTTCTTCATGGTGTGTTATGAGGTCCAAATAAAACACTGGGTGTGAGAACATTCCCAACCATTAAGACATGATATCAATGAGAAATTATTATAAATCTATGCACTCCCACCATATCTTGGATAAGGTAAACATTCAATTAGTTTCTGCTAAATAGATGAATCAATACAAGTTATCTCATTCTTTCCTCTCCAAGAGTCCATGGCACCCAGCAGAATTCTGGACATTGAAGGAACAAAAGAAACAGTTTTCAGTCCTTGGGATGGAAAACTGGAAAAAAACCAAACCAAAACAGCCAACACTCGCTGCAGGGTTCTTAAGTTGTTCCCACCTCCACACCCATTCCCCAACACTCCGACCCCCCTAATTGCCAATCCTGGGCCTCAGGTGGTGCTTTCAGAGCCTCCTAGACTCCCTTAGACCGCTTGCTTGTGAACCCCTCACTCCTCAGCCCCTGTCAGCTGCCACCAGGAGGAACATGAGGCTTAACTGATCAGCAGGACCATAGCCTTGAGAACTTGATTCAGGTATTGACTTCTAAGGAGCCAGTTTCAGTCCGGCCTCCACAGCTCGGCGCGGCTGAACATCAAAACTATTAACCTCTGGCCCGAGCAGTTGGTGAGGCAGCCCAGCAGCAGTAATTAGGAAGTCAATCGGAATCGCCTGTCTCACTTACACTGCCATGTCAATCAATAGAGCGGTGACAGGTTCATTAGGCCCAGGCCATGCAAGCCCAGCCTGTAACAACCTCATAAAATACACCAACGACTCAGGGCAGAGAGAAATCTGCCCAAAGGACTGGAGTGGATGACAATATGTATTGATTAGGGATCCAGCAATTTATGAAGTGCTACTTGTTGGCCAACCTTTCTGACTCAGTGCTAAATTTTCCCAAGGAGTTGCAAGATGAAGCCAAATATTACCCTTTAAAAAATGAAAGAAAGTCAAGCTGTAGTCTGACAGGGCATTTTTTATGTTAGTTACTTCTAGCAAATA
Source organism: Balaenoptera borealis (assembly GCF_965194805.1). NCBI lineage: Eukaryota > Metazoa > Chordata > Mammalia > Artiodactyla > Balaenopteridae > Balaenoptera > Balaenoptera borealis. Next base: position 26,058,101 of record NC_138875.1, on the reverse strand, counting down.
ATCTATTGGGGTAAAACTTCAATAGTTACTTAAGGCTGAAGCGGTACCTTTGTCTCTGTGACCATCAGACTTTGAAAGAAGACATCCATCTGGGGAAGAAAAAAATATGATTTGACGTGTGATTAGGTAAGACTCTACCTTCGGAGAGACAGGGTGATTTAGGCATTCATTTCTTCTTGGCGTTTTTAATGGCTTGTCTGGGTTGTTCCAGCGGGATGGCTGACACCTGGGTTTGCAGAGCTAATTTAAGAGCTCAATAGAAGGAGGGGGGTGTGTGCAAAAGGGTGCCTTCTGGCTCCTTCCGCATCATCATGGATGACACTGCGTGACCACATTGCAGAGAACTTGCCTGCCTCGAAGCCCGCTGAATGACAAGGCAGTTATTCTGAGCCTCATTCTGGACTGTGGCCTTGAAAAGAGCACAAGGAGGGGTGACATTCACTGTGTAACCGGACTTACAAGGGACCTCACTGTTAACCCTGGGAAACAGCCAGAGAGACTATGTGGAATGTCGAATGTCTACTATTTTCCCTCTGTCTTCAGTTATCAACACACATTATCTAAACCTATGAATTCATGACCAAGTGGTGGCTTGAGGCTGCTTTGTATATGATGAGACTCCAAAAACCCATAACGTGGCCCAAAGTTAGTCCCCATTTGGAGTGTCCCCAAAGGCATGGCCCTGCCACATACAGGAGTAGGTACACTAAAACAGGGATACGGTGGTCAGAGGCAGGCCAGAGGGCTGAATTCAGTCCATGTTTTGTCACAAATTAGACCCCCACCTCACTGAGTGTAGTGTCTTCATCTGTAAAATGGGATTTAAAAAAATGCCACTGCTCCTACCCACCGCTGTGATTCTCAGATAAACTAATGGAAAAAAACATTTTTTGTCAAATACTGTAAATGTATTGAATGGGTCTCCAGAAAAGGCACCAACTGTGTTCATCTGGTCTCCCATGCAGAAGGGGAGGTTCTAAATGGCTATATGTAAGCTGAGATTTTCTCCCCAACATCTCACCGGCATGCCCCAGTCAATAAACCCGCAAACATTTGTTGAGCTTTGTAAGATACTATGGTTGATCTTTACCTCCCCTCCTCTGATCTCAGTTACAGGAACTCAATAACAACAAGGAAAGGGAAAATACTGGTTTTTCCCAGCTAATTCCAAGGCACCTCTATGCAAAACCGATTCCTTAGGCAGGAATTTCTTTTGTCTCGTAGGTTTCAGGAATCTGGCTTATTTGTCCCCAAACTCTACTCCGCTGTGGGCTTCACCTAACTTTCTCTCTGGGGTTCCTTTTCTTTCCAGAACTGGTTGCAATTCCTCAGTCACCATACTTGTATCCTCCTTAACAAGTACAGAAACGGGACTGTAATTGCCAGGCCTTGTGAAAACTAAACAACAAAAACAAATTTAAAATAAAAACAAAATAAACAGAAAGCAGCACAATTCAGAGAACATATCCTAGCCGAAGGTGTCCCTCATCTGTCTTGAGCTGCTCAGTGGGACCGGGCCAGCCTTTCCCTTGGCCTCTTGTTTTGTTCTTTCCCCGGCCGGTGAAGTCTCTGGTTTTTGCCTTGTAGTTCTGCCCTCCCAGTTCTGAGTGAATGGGATGCTCAGACCAAGGTTAGTGGTGAATTGGGCTGGAATAGCTGCTGGGGCTGGGAGATTCTCAGTGTCTTCTGGACCCTGCTGTCTAATTTAGTATTTGGATATGAGTTCCCAGGCCCGCCCCTTGATAAGGAAGGATATCCAGTCCCCCAAGACTCTTCCCCTGGACTCAGAAATATGAGCCCTGAAAAAGACACACAACACCCCCAACCTTAGACAATTTAGTAGTGTGTGTGTGTGTGTGTGTGTGTGTGTGTGTGTGTGTGTGTATGTTTAATTTGATTTGTTTTTAAAGTATATTAACAAGCTTGTTGTCAGAATTAGTTCTACCTATAGGTGAGGCTTAGCTTCGTGGACTTGTGATCCTAAGTTGGTTTATGGACCTGGTCTCACTAAGGACTATGTGGAGGTGCCATCTTCCCCAGGTCTGTCTATATGACTGGGGCTCTTCACCAGCTCTAACTGATCGCTGTCTCTTCCTCTTTCAAGATCTCTGCCAAGTTTCTGTTCCTGGTCTGAGAGGCCTCTTGTTTACAGCTCATTGGTCAAGCAGATAATTGACAGACTTGAGACTAAACGCTTTCTGTTTAGGGTATGCTGGCCACTCCCAAGTTTCACCCCTTTGCTCTATCACTTAAGAGTGTGTCCTGCCTTCTTCTCTTCCCAAACCCCTTCCCCAATGGAAACAAGACTTTACAACTTTACAACACAGCCAGGGGAAAAGCAGCCCCAATTGTGCTCTCTAATCTCACTTTCAAGTTTAGAAGCCCTTCCATACCCTTGACCTCATTCCCTCCTTACAGTGGCCCTATGAGGTATGTGTGCTACACAACGTGAATCCAGGGAAAGAGGACAGTGGGAACTGATGCCCCTCGGTGAGACGACTATAAGAGTCACAGACGAGCCCATCTGGATACTCAGAAGCGCCTGCCCTGATCTCTACCTCCAACTCTATCATCATCTCCAACGTGCCTCAGTTTTGACCTCTGTGAAATGGAGGGATGCCCTCATTTTAAGATATCACAAAACCTCCCAAAATGCAAAACTGTGAAAAATATGGAAAGGTTAGACTGGGTTTTACCATTTAAATTACAGTATCTGCAGAGTGATACAGGGGATTGGTTCCAGGACCCACCGTGGATACCAAAATCTGAGGATGTTCAAGTCCTGAAGTTGTCCCTCCATATCTCCGGTTCTGCATCCACGGATTCAACCAACCCTGGAACGTGTTTCACTGCATGTACTTGTTGAAAAAAATCTGCGTATAAGCAGACGTGGACATTTCAAACCCGTGTTGTTCAAGGGTCAATTGTACTTTGCTGTCTGTATTTGCATGTCATAATAGCAACATTTTAAGCAGAAAATCATGTGATCTTATTCATCACTGTATCCTGGTGCCCAGCACAAAGACAGACACAAATGCAAAACTGTTATTATGAATTGATCTTTATTTGTAAGGGAAGAGGAGGAAAGCGGACGGGAGATTATAATTTTTTAAAAGGTCATGCTATAGAGAATATCTCAGTCCTCCTAGCTATTGACAATGGCATTGTTTGTCCCATGGCTCAGGTTTAATCTGGATGCTATGATGGGCCATGCCTTGGGGAATTCACCCTCTTCCCAGCTGGAGCCACAGCCCTCAGCCCTCTAGGCCATGTGTTACTGCCTGCCATCACATTGTAGAGACGGGCATCTGTGAGGTGCCAGAGGGGTGTGCGTGTGGAAGAGGAGGGGGCCAGGAGTGACCCTGTGAGCCTGGTACCTCCACTGGCAGCACTCTGCCTCAGGGAACTGGGCCCCCCTTCCTGCCTGCACCATGATCGTCTCTGCCCCACCATGAGCCCTATGTATCGGCTCCAGCAGGGCAACTGGATAGCCTACAAGATGCTGGCTTTTTCTTCTCTCAGGCACAAACGAGCCGGCTGAGCCTTCCGAGTATGCTGGTTCCAGCGAGGCCTGCAGGAGAAATCCTCAGCTCCAAGAAAGAGCAACCAGCCAATAACGACTTTCCTCGCACCTGTGCCTGTTGCAACCATTTTTATCATTTTGCCACGCTTCATTGACCGATGGATTTTTTTTTCCCCAGCTTTGCACATTTTTTTATTATTATTATTTTTATCATCATCATTACCTCCGTGCCTCAGATGGCATTTAGATATGAACTGCCCATGAAGCTTCGAGCCTGATTGTGCCACGACAAAAATATTGTCGTTTACATTCTGTGTCAAAGTATTATATAAAAACACATCAACGAAAAGGAAATTCAGGAAGCTGGGAGTAAAGATATATAGTCAGGAAAGTATATAACTTCTGGCGTATTACTGCTTAATCCTAACATAATTATTCTCATCCTTTTATTTGATTAACTTCTAATGGTTCCTCTTGGTGTTAAAGGTCCCACTCTGATCATTTGATTTTAGTGTCTGCTATAATTACCGATAATGTTCTTTGCAAGACAATTTAATGATAACCGCATAATGGCCTGTATGAAGAAAGCTGCAGGGTTTCAAAGCTTTTGAGTAATATAAAATACATTAGACTAACACAAGCTATCAACATGACAGGGAATGTTTGATTTACACTCAGGACTAGGTTATAGCGTTGTGGAATTTTTTCTTTTCCTTCCCTTTTTCATTTTTTTTTTCTTCTCTTTGCAGCCGTTGAAAATAATTGACAGAACAGTTGGACAATCTGCAACTTGCTGATTGCAAGAAAAAATTGTATCGCAAAGTTTGGAGTGGCACAGAGGCAGCTAGGGGGGCTCTGTGGGAGAAGTGCACTTGGGCCACAGCTGAGGCAAAAGAGCCAGGAGCCTGATTCCCTGGGGACGGTGACCAAACTCGCCTTCTGCTGGGAAGGTCAGCTGAAAGGGAATCTCTTTGCTCTTCTCCTGCTATACCAGGTCCCAACAATCGTGGTTCTGTCTTCCAGTCACATTCACCAGCTAATTGTTAGCTGTCAGCTCCTCGTGGGTATCCCAAGTCTCAATCGGTTAACTATTTTTTTGGATCAATATAATAATAATCCTGTTTTCAGTCACTTGATCTCTCCTTTTTCCAAAACAAGCAAATGAGTAAGCAAATGGGAAAACCTGGCTAAAACAAAAGAACCATTTTGTCCAAACCCTAATGGCCATCTTCCTCCCAGCCTGCCCCCTCTGCAGTGTTTGGTATTTGGGAGCCTGGCACGTGTATCTCTTTCATTTGAAATCAAGTAATCACTCATCACTCTGGCCAAATGCAGCATAATTGATGGTGTGAGTGGATGGAGAAAATTTCCTGTCAGAAAAAAAGGTTAACCGTGGACATATTACATCAGGGTCTCTGATTCCAGGATAATGGCATTTGGACAAAAGTAGGGCCCCATCCTTTTTTATAGCACTTTATGCCCCATTAGTATTACTGCAAGTCCCAGGACCTGTCTGTTCGGGCACTTAATCAAAAGCAATGGGTTGAAAATCATGTTCCAGCTCTCCTCATATTTGATTCATTCCTTCTAGATAGGAAGAACTAAAAAACACATTACTAGCATCAAAACAGCCCATGCATTATGTGCTAAGCAGTTGAGAAGGCTATCATTGGGTTTTATCCCTTTGGGTACTTGGATGGACAAGTACTTTCCTATTCATCCATTCAGTGGACTGAAGCAGCCATATTTCATGTTTTTTCTTCCCCTGACAGAAAATCCGTTAGTTTTCCACAGATCTCTCGTTTAAAGACACATTCGTGTCACTTATTTTAATTGTAGGCTTCAGGCAGCAAAGCTCAGAATGTGCGTTCGCATAAGGACACACACACACGCACACATACAACTGGAAACCCACTACTTGGATGTAGCTCCTCTGAGAGCCAAATCTAATAATAGGAGAGGAACATTTCTTAGGGGAAGAATTAATTTATACACTTAATTACTCGGGATCCACTTCAAGCTCTCCGCCTTAATGCTCTTTCTTTTGGAGAGAGTTTTTAACTAAACGCCCCGTGTTCTGACAGACCCTGAGGAGAACCTGCCTCATTTAGAGGGAGGGACCTGGCCCCGTCCCACCCCTTGCCACTGTGGCCCACTCCCCGTCCCCTTCCCGGGGGAGTGTGTACATCAGCCGTGGATCAGAGGCCCTGCGCCTGGTGATCACGACTGGGGTCTGAGTGAGAGGGGCTTCAGCTCAGTGAGCTGCTTTCTCCCAGCTCCCACGCTCTCCGGGGCTTCGGAGTGGATTTCCTGCTGAATGTCTCAGCCCCAGCACAATGGTGAAAAATGACACGATTTCTTCTATTTGTTCAAAATGAGGCGACAGCCAGGCCCCTCCTCATTCAGGCGACCTCTGTCTGAGGAATGGGCTTTTCCCATTTTAGAGAATTTGTTCCATTTATCAATATCTTGACAAAGAGTAGAGGAAGGACACAGTCCATTATGAAATTTTATGGTATTAGGAGAGGGTTACCTCTGCTGGATGAATGAGGGAGGAGTGTTATGATCTTCTTCTGACATCTTCAGAAAAATGGATTGGGAAAAGGGGCACCGTGGAGTCATACAAGCCAGGCAAGCTGCCCCTGCCGGCTCTGTGAGTTGCTCTAACAGATGGGGAATCCTGGACACCAGGGTTCCAAAAGTGAGTTCCAGCTGGGTGCAGAGGGGGCAACTCCCTGCTCCCTGAGAAGAAGTTGATGCAGGCCTGTAATTGTCCAAATTAGGAGGTGGGTAGGATGGGGGTTGTGGGAATGTGGGCAAATGGAGCAGAGGCCCAGGGATGGGGGAAGCAGCATGAGACCCACCTCTGATTCTGAATGAGTGTGTATAACCTGGTGTATAACCACCCCATCAGCCTGCCATGGGGCCTGCACAGCCCTCCATTGTGTCAACATTTGGGGTTTAGCCATTGTTTGCTGATGAGCCCTGTTATTATATACACTTGATAACTAGGATGGGGAAAACAGAGCACAAAAGTAACATGTCATCACATTAAGATGAATTTAGGTTCAATCCTTTAGTGACTTCATAGACTATTTTACTTAAATTAAGACATCATGTTGAAAAACATCTTTTTTAGGGTTTTATATCCTATTATATGTCAATAAAAATTCTATATGCTACAGAGATAATTATTTTTAAAACCTGGAGAAAATCTAGAAGAAAATTAAATTGACCATTTATCAAGCCTCAGGAGAGAAGGATGAAAATGATTTTTCTAAGCTTAGAAGCAATATAAAAACCCTCAGAGGAAAAGAGCGACAGATTTGACTACATAGAGGAACAAAACATTTCTGTATGTTGAAAAAAAGAGGCAAACAAGAGATTGGAAATATTTATAGCTACCGTGACAAAGGGTTAATATCTTTATTAGTTAAAATAATCATAATAATTGATAAGAAAGCAAGTCCCAGTAATAAGCTAAGAATATAAGCATAATCCACAGAACAGAAAATACAACTAGTAAACAAAAACAGAGAAAAATGTTCAGCTTCACTAGCAGCCACATGTAAATTTTTAAAAGAATCGTTTTGTGTATTACAATAAATGAATTTTTAAAAAAATGAAAATATGTAATATTGACAGCAGTGTTTCTCGTCTACTGAGACTCTAACCTGAAGGGTTAATCCAAACATGAAAAAGCTAATGTGTAAAAGTCTTCATCAGAGCGTGGCTTATAACAACAAAGATTCAAAACAACCCAACACCAACAAGAGGTGCGTTCAATGGAATATTAGTCAGTCTTAAAATGATGGCCATGTGGACAAGGCCACTCTCTTTACTATTAGATGAAAAAGTAGTATACAAAATTGAATGTAAACTATGATTTCCCATATGTGGAAAACATGCACATATAAAAAAGGACAGAAGTACGTTAAAAAAAATCACTCTATACCTACTAGAATGGATAAGATTAAACAAAACAAAACAAACAAGCAAACAAAACGAACTGACTATACCAAGTAATAGCAAGTCTGTGAAGCAACTAGAACTCATATGTTGCTGGTAGGTGGGTGGGACTATAAAATGGTACAGCCTCTTTGGAAAACAGTTGGGCAGTTTCTTATCAAGTTAAACATGTACTTACCATATGACCTAGGAATCTCACTCATTATTTACCCAAGACAAATGAAAACATACACCTACCAAAAGCCTGTATCTGAATGCAAATAGCAGCTTTATTCATGATTGCTAAAAAGTTAACTCAAATGTTAATAAACTGGTACATGGATAAACAAAGAGTGGTACATCCATACAGTGGACTACTACTCAGCAATAAAAAGGAGCAAACTACTGATCGACTCAATATAGATGAATCACAAAAGCATTATGCTAAATGAAAAAAATCCATAAAAGGCTACATATCATATGAGTCTATTTCTATGATATTCTGGAAAATGCAGAATTATAGGGACAGAAAACAGTTCAGTGGTTGCCAGAGGCTTCATGTAGAGCGAGGGGACTGATTACAGTGTTAGTTACATGACTGTATGCATTTGTCCAAATTCATGGAACTAATTCCCCAAAGGTGATTTTTTTTCTGTATGTATATGATACCTCAACTAGCCTGGCCTCTACCTCCAAAAAACTATCCATAGTTCTGATAAAATAATAAGATTATGGGTGATTCTTCTCTTTTCTCCATTTCTCAAAATTTCTGACATAACTCAAAAAAAAGAAAATATATACCTATATTCATTATTGGTGTCACTAGGGAGAGAATAATCCATGAACAAGGGTGCCTTTGTCTAAATAAATATAATACATCTATGTCAAATAGCCATTGACAAGAAACAAACAATATGAAAATTCTTTGCAAATTCTGAAATTCCACAACCCAGGAGGCTGCTCTCCCACTGGCTTTACCTGTCTTTGGATTTTTAATGGATCTCTGCTTTTCACCTGGCCTGATTCCAGCAATCACATAAGGTGACAAATGGTAAAGGAGCCATATGTGTTTAACTTAGAAAATAAAAGACTTAGAAGTGGAATTTATCCCAGGAATTCAAGGTTGGTATGACATATGGAAATCAATCAGTGTAATATACCATATCGATGGAATAAAGGAGCAAAACACATGATTATCTCAATAGAGATATTCAGAAGATACATTTGACAAAATGTAACACCTTTCATGATAAAAAAAACAAAAAACAAAAAGACCTCAACAAACTAGGACTAGAAGGGTAGAAGGGAACATCCTCAACCTGATAAAGGGCATCTACAAAAAGCCCACAGCTAAGATCACACTTAATGGTGAGACATTGAAAGCTTTCCCTCCAAGATAAGTAAGAAAATGAAAATGTCCATTCTTACCATTTCTATTTGACACTGTACTGGAGATTCTAGCTAGCTCAATTAGGCAAGAAAAACAAATGCAAGTCATCAGATTGGAAAGGAAGAATGAAAACTATGTCATTTGTAGATGACATAATCTTGTATATAGACTATCCTAAAGAATCTACAAAAAAAATTATGAGAAACACAAATAAGTGATGACAATGTTCTGGTGTAAGACAGTGGTGATAGTTGCACAACTTTGTGAATATGCTAAAAACCAATGAATTCTACACTTTAGAACGGTGAATTTTGTGATATGTGAATTATTATCTCAATTAAAACCAAAAAAATAAAAAAAATAAAAGACTTGGGAAAGAAACTAAAGGAGATCAGGGGGCAAAGTGTATGTAAATACCAGACAGCCCATAGGACCGAAGAAGAGCCAGCATCAGTTCCAGAGTTTTCCAGCCATGAGACGTCCTGGGAAGAGCAGGGGGGTAATGGGGTGGGTGTCATCCAAGCTGCTACTAGTCACCTATCCTGGATTTGGGGGTTTAGACTAGCTTTGGCTTACCCTCTAATCTCCAGCCTAAAGCAAACTTCCCCTTGTATTTGTGCCCTTCACAGACACACTTCACTAATTGTGCCTCTATTACAAATATTTGGATATACATTTTCTTTCCTTGATTATAAAGTTTTTAAGTGAAAAGACTATTCCCCAAAGTGTCAATACAGTGACATAGACTTGGCGGATATGTCTGTTAAATGATGAAAATCATAAAGTAGGTCAATTTATCTCTGATGCATCCTTCTCCCCTAACTAATCCTAAGGGGCTGCATGGTGTTCCTTGATCTGCCTTTTGGGAAAGTCTCCAGTGATCAGAGGTCCTGGATGTGAGCTGACACTGTCGTGGGACTCAGCTGAGGCCACTGTGCTCTCCTCCATGGCACAGGGCCATTCTTAGTGCTTTCTTACTTGAGATGACTTTATCTCACATCATAGCTAACATCACAAATGTACTCATTTATACATGAATACAAGAAATCTCATTTATTTTTAACTATCTGAGTTGAGTTGTGGTTGCATGGTTGATAAAATTATACACTTTGAAAATATTCGATTAAAATTTAATTAATTTTGATTTTCCAGTTTTTGTTTTTGTTTTTTTAATTTTAGAGCCAATTTTTTTTCCAGGTGCAAAAATAATTTTACAGACTCTTGCAAAGCACTCGGGTCCAAAGCATTGTCACCCAAGGTAGCACATTGAATGAGAGGCCCTGCTTTGTAGAATTTATCAGGGAACAGATCGGGAGGCATTTGGGGGAGCAGGGAGTCCCCTCCTAACCCCTAAAATCTCTCCTCTAAGGTGGTTTGCTTACTGTACCTGTGGTTTGACTGGGCCTCTCTCTTTAAATGGGAAACGGCCCCCTGGCCAGACACCTCAGACATCCCCAATGCCCACTTGCTGCCATTCCCAGGGCTCCATGCTGTCCAGCAGGGGCATAGGAGTGAGGCACACAGGCATTTACAAAGATTAGGAGAGATTGATGAACATGGACGCGGATTCATTCTCTACCACTGGACTAATCAGTTGGCTTTCACAAGCACTTTGTTCCCCCGTCATATCAGCCACAAATACCTGCTTTAACACTCTGGATCAGCCCAGCACCAGCCAAACTGATTATATTATTTAGTTTGCTTTAGGAGAAATGGAAAAGATCTTTGCCCTCCCCTCTAAAGAAAGTTGAAACAAAAACAAGTAAAAGAACAACCACTGCAGGTTCTGACAGAGTAGAAGAGCCTGCCTACTGGGTTCATAGAATATGTTTGAGAAATTAAATGACTGTATCAACCTGAGTCTCAGTCTCCAAACCATTCACCCACGATGTCAAGAGGTCTGGAGAGAAGGCAAGGGTCTTGTTGGTAACCAGGGAACATAAGTAGTAGGAAGCAAACCCCTGGGCAAGGTAGTAACTTCGATTAGAAAGATAGGGAAGCCTGGAAAAAGATAAACAGGCTCCCAAGGGATAAGATGAGAACCTAAATATCCTGGGAGGACCAACCAGGAGTGCAATGGGAGGATTTCCTGTGGGCAGTCAGATCCACATGGAGGAGCTGGTCCATTTGGAGACACAGGCTCATGTCAGCTGGGTTTGAGGGCTGTGCTGGGGGCATTCCTTCCTTAGGAACTTGCAGGACGATGCCCATCCATTCTAAAACCACCTCTCCAGAAGGGACCTGGGGAAACAACCAGTCTGGTCTCCACTATTTACACAAAAGGGAAACTGAGGCTGGGGTGAGGGGGGTAGTGACTGACCTTAGGCCATGCGGTGAAGTACCAACAAAGCCAGAACTAGAATGCATATCTCCTCAGCACCGTCCAGGGCTCTGGCCATGTGGTCATTCACTGTTCAGGGCCAGTGGACTCCACATGCCATGTCAGCACATACAACCCAGGTAAGACGGAGGGGAGTGTGAGCCACCTGTCTCTTCTCACCTGGAGTCAGTCTATCTGGTCCTAGATTGTCAGTCATTGATTGTAGCCCCCTGGAGGGCCCCCAGGAAGGGAGGCGCAAGCATGTGAACTAGAACACCAAAGTGTTAACACCAGGAGCCTACCCTCTCAGGCCCTTTCGGGAACCCACCAAAGGCCCTTGAGAAAGGGGCAGGGGTACCAAGAGCAGGAAGGTGGGACCGGGGCACCAATTCAGAATAGGGAGCAGGCTGCCCTGGTGGCTCATCTGAGATTCTCATGAGCCTGTCCTACCCTCTACAGGTCTATTTCAGGTCTTGTCCTGGCTGCAGACCAGTCTGTGCCCTTGAGTAGTGACTATGCATCTCTGGACCTCAATTTCCCACTCTTGAAATGAGTGGGTCAAACAGACAATATCTCACAGCTCTACGGTTACAGCGGTTTCCAACTTGAGGGCTTGTCTTTGCTTCTTATCTTGAAGTGAAGGACCCCAAACTCTCTCTTGACCCCATTTCGCTATAGCTGCTACTCTGCCTTCTGCTTCTTCATTGGAGAACTTCAGATTTCCTCCTCAGCCTCAGCTGGGCTCCCATCCCCACCACACCACTAAGACTAATCTTGCCAGAGTCACCAATTATTGATACTTTCCTGTTGCCAAACCCCAAAGCCATGCCTCTGTTCTCACAGTCCCTGACTTCTCAGTGGCATGTGATATAGCTGATCACTTCTTCCTTCTTGAAACACATCTACCCCTTGGCTTCTCAAATATCACACTCTCCAGGTTTTCCTGCTGTCTCACTGGACAGTCTATTTATGCTGATTCCTCCTCCTCTTTGCACTGACTCCAAAGGTGGAGGTGCCTCAGGACCCAGTCCTTGGCTTTCTTCTTCATATACACTTTCTCAGAGTCTCACCCAGTCCCATAGCTTTCCAAGTCTACTTCATGTCAATGGCTGCTGAAGCTGTATGTCCAGCTAGAGAAATCACTCCGGACTCTTGCATCTGGATGTTCACTCCTTCCCTCCAGATGAATACCTGATAGTCATCATGAACACCACACGGCCTAAGGAGAGCCCTTGACCTTCTCCACCAGTTCTCCTTGTTTCAATAAACAACATTACTGGCCACTCCATGGTTCATGCCAAAGACCTAGAAGTCGCCCTTGATTCCCCTCTCTCCCTCACTCCACATCCAAACAATCAGCAAGGTGTCTCAGCTTTGAGATGACTCAGAGCTCATCTGGTATCAGTCTGCTTCGCTCCACCTCTGCCTCTGCCCCCACAATCCACTTCACTATCACTTCTCCCATGGGCCCTTGTGATACTCTCCCTACTAGGCTTCCTGCTTCCTCTTGTGGCCCCTCCAATCCACTCTCCCCACAACTACAAATCAGATCAAGTCACTTCTCTGCTAAACAACACCGCAACATGGTATTCCTTACCTCTTAGGATAAAATCCACACTCCTTAGCCTGGGTTTCAATGGGCCACCTAATCTGGCCCCTGTCTCCATCTTTGACCTTGTCTTTACCTTGGGCTGAGCCATTTCTGACTTTTGAGCCTTTGTACTGGTCATTCCCCTGCTTGTAAAATTCTTCTCCTAGACCTTCACATAGTGGGCTTTTGCTTTAGTGTCACATTCTGAGATGCCTTCTTGGCCATCAACGTGAAATTATCTTTTGCATCATCCTAAGTCTCTGCATATTACCTATCACTCTTTGACATTTTTGTGCTCATTTATCTGTTCACTTATTGTCTGTATCTTCATTACTAGAATATAAATGGAAAGTGGGTGCTTATTGAATGAATGAATGAAAGAATGAATGATGATGATGATGTCTGGGAGTATAGTTTGGAAATCTCTGCTTAAAAAACATTTAGTAACTTGGGTTGAGAACTAGTCTACAAGAGACCTAATGTATTTCCTGGGTAGATTGAAGCAAGAATTTTGATTTCTTAAGATTGTGAAGGGCAATGCTTACCCTCTAATAAATCTCTAGTGGTGGAATTGCAAGGCCTGTGACAAATATTTGAAAGACAGAGATCAGTAGGGCTCTCTGTGCTTGTATTCCAATGGCGTAGAAGACTGTTGTCTTTGTTTCTCCATGTTGCTGGCCTGGCCCTTAGCTCAACAGCTGGGAAATAAAGTGCCTTCTGTCTTCCTTGAAAGGGATCAATAGTAAGAATGAGTACTTGGCTCTCTCCAAAAGGTCAGCTTGACACCTGATTTCTCAGGCTGCTCTCTTGATCCCTCCTCCCCATTAATGGGGTAGCCTTCTCCCACCTGGTGGACAACGTTCAAAGAACAAATTTGTAATCCGATTCTGAGAAATATTATGGGGATTAAGATGGTATCTATGGGTTTGTTTGGTTTGGCCCTTTGAAGGATGGAACTTAGGTCCAATGCAAAGGTCAATGCCTGCCTGGGACGGGCATCTGTGTGTGCACATGTAGGCATGGGTACAAGAAGAGGGATGTAGGTAGAGGTATGTGAGAGCAGTAAGATGCTCACAAATGGGAAGGGTGCTCTCGGCCTGCTCACACATGGCTGTATATATAGCCCAGTGCCTAGCAGTACGCATGCAGAGGCATGAGCAAATGTTGGCACGTGTGTTCGTGTGTGTGCCACACACCTGAGTGTATTTTCACGTGTTCTAGACAGTGCTTTACCAGGAGTCTGTAATCTAGTAACATACGACTCTAAGAAGTCAAATTTCGTCTGTAAACTGGGACTGCTAGCCAAGCCTTATGCAACTTACATGTTTGCTGCTGGGATTAAATGAGGACATGGAGGGAACGGGAACGTTCTCTGTAACTGGAAAGCTCTGGACATCTAATTTACCTTGCACGTGGGCACGGGCAGGGAGGAGAATATGGAGGAATTCCTATCAGGCATCCTCCTGTTTTGATTTAATACTGACCATGCACTTCCCCAGGAAGGAGGCTTTGGCAGGAAATAATTTCAGGCAAGCAGGGGACAGACTCTACTCCCCATGCCTTCCCCTCAGCTCCCGGCAAACCCGGGGCAGACATCCTAGCAGCTGGGCAGCCTTTCTGCGTTGCAACCCCACTCCTCCCTTTCCGGTGCCTCAGTCTTTCTGTACAGAAACGCCCCGCTCTAGGAAAGCCTGATATACAGAACGTAAGTCCCAAGCACGAGCGAGACAATTAACCTGGGGGACGAGGGTTAGCAAGCTGGCCGGCTGGGATCCTGTGGTTTGGAAAACATCTGGCCCCGCGCCCCACCCCCATCCCATCCCTCCCACCTCTGGCAAAGCCGCGGGGAGGAGGCGGATTATTTTATTTTATTTCTTTTTTAATGAATAGGGCGGGTTGTGGGAGCCTGGCAGGCCCCATCTGTCCGCTGCCCCAACTCAATTTGATTCCCATTCACCCGCCTTTGTTTGCCTCCCTTTTTTGATCAGCAATCTCGTGGGGGGTGGGGTGGGGAGGGAGGGATGGGAGTGCAAAGGCTTAATGTTCTCGACGGCTTCGCGGAGCTGCGACGCCTCCAGGGCGCCCACCCCCGCCACAGCCCCGGCCCAGAAATCCTGGAGGTGAGCGTCCTCGGCGCGGCCGGCTCCCCGCAGCGCAGAGCCCCGTCTAGCCTGTCCTGTCGGGTGGAGAGCCGGGTGGGAAGGGGCTGTTTGCGATGTCATAGGCCTGGGATCTCCCAGGTCGGATTAAAATTCACCTTCCAGGATCAGGTGCCTCTCTAATGGGGAGGGAGAGGCGCAGAGCAGGAAAGGGGGGCGGGGATGAGGCCCTGGAGGTAACATGGGGTCCCCAGGGGCTTCAGAGTGGGTGAGAACAACAAATCTGGAGGTGGCACCACCGCAGGCCACTTCATCCCCTTTTACATAGAGGAGATAATATAGTACCCCAATTAAAAAATTTGCCAATAGTCCTACGGCGGTAGCGCTAAAACCATTTTGGAATTTGTAGACCAAAAGTTCACCATCAGTGACCAGGTTGTTATTTGTTTGTTTTGTAAATTGTCCTCCAGAGTGAAAAGGGACCTCTGGAACTTCAGAGATGAAGGGGCTTGAGGAAGTGCCACCAGCCCATTTTGCTGATGGCATGACCAAAGAGGAAAGAGCCCAGGCCTCTGGACTTCTGGCTCACTGCTGGCCACTGCAGCTGAGGTCAAGTTTACGGGAGAAGGAGAGGGTCAGCCAACCACTGTCTAAGGACCCTAGTCATCTGTGAAAGTTTGGAGGAACAGGTATGAGGTCAGCAGAAAAGAAATAGCTCCCAGCCTCCTCGGAGGAGGGTGTGGGTGTAGGGCTGGGGTGTATAATCAGATACAGCAGTGAAATTTAGTCCAAAGCCCTTTGCTGTGGGTCAGGCCACTTAGAGGTGGGAAGGCCCAGATTAAGATTCTCTCCGTGTGGTAAAGGGCTGGACAGCCTGGCATTTCTGTCCTGCAGCGGTCGCGAGAATGTGGCTCTGCCTCTTCCCCGGTGTGCAGATTTACATGGGCCACAGTTGGCACAGGCTATAGCCAAAAGCCTGAGGCTGTCTGCTTATGCAGCAACTCCCTCCCAGCAACTTTGTCTTCACAGAGTTCACTCCTCAAAGAATAACTGTAGGGTGAAGTAGATGGTATTAGGGGCCATAACAGCAGTGTAGGTAGCAAGCCACGGAAGGGGGAGAGATTACTTCCAGCTGATGGCAACAGGGAAGGTTTGGGGGAGAAGGCGGCCTCTGAGCTGGGTTTAGAGGGTGGAGATGTGGCCTTGGGGAAGGGAGAGTGGTGATGCACATTTGCAGAGAAGCAAGTCAGAGCAGAAAGTGGGGCTAAATCAAGTTTGCGCTGTGTCATTGGGAAAGTCTGTGACACTGAACCACAGCAGGTACCAAGGGGATGGGGCAGGGTGGCCCGGGGCAGGATGGAGCACCAACTGGAGCTGTGGTGCTCAACAGGGGGCCATGGAACACCCAACAAAGGGATATGAGGATTGGCTGTAAGAGAGGTGGGGATCCACTGGGTTACCCAGCATTATCAGGAGTCTGAAAGGAAAACTGTTTGTACATGAAAACAGCATTTTTCACAAGCTGATGGATTTTTGTGATTGATAAACAAACCAGTGCATTTAAATACATTATCACATTCTTAGGTGATTTGATCATTCTGAATTTTCTCAGCTGATGGATACTATTCTCAAGTGGAGTCTTTGAAATTGAAAGTCCTTACATTGAAAGGTGGCCTTCTACTTGAGAAGGTTCTGAGAGGGGCCTCTGAGCCCTGCCTGTGCTCAGAGAAGGCAGGAAAAGGGGCCCTTGTGGGTCCTGCCTTTCAGATGTTTATACCTCCAGGAGATAAGACTCACAGATTCTAATGACAGAAAATGTCATGAGACAGATACGACCAGGTGCCAAAACCCAATATAATCTGGGGACCACATGCATGCCACATACAGTGCTAGGGAAATTCAGAGGAGAAATCTCTGTGGGTCGGTTAGCAGGATGGGGTTTATGGGCAATACAGGATTTGATTAATCCTTAAAGGATGTGTGGTAATTGGATAGGTAGATGAGTGAACAGCATATGTGCTTCTAGTTAATTATTTATCTGTGTTCATCTGCTTATTTATTTTTTATTTTCAGAAAATTTTTAAAAATTACAGGAAAGTACAGAGAACAATATAACAGAGACTGGCGTACCCACCATCAGAATTGATGGTTATTAATATTGTGTCAGATTTGTTTCATTTTTTTTAAGAAAAAGAAATACAATAGTTGGAGTAGAATGGACAGTGTCTTTTGTTTCTCCCCAGTTCTTCTCCTGCCATTCCCCTTTCTGCACCCCACAACCAAGCCATCATGAATTTTGTGTGTGTCTTTCCAGTCTATTTTATACACCTTTACAAATATCAATGTATCTGTGAACAAATGATAGTACTGTAGTGTTTGTGTAGATTTTTAAATGAATATAAATGGTACATTGAACAAATTGTTCTGCAAGTTTGTTTTTGTTTGTCCATTTGTTTACTGAGTTATGTGTTGGTGGAACAGTATTATTTTTACCTGCAATGGCACAGTTTTTTCCTGCAATGATAGTGTCACAGTGAACACTCTTATATGACTCCTTGTGTATGAGAGTATAAGAATTACTGGGCTCTAGGGAACGCATAGTTTTAGACTCATGGTGATGCTAATTTATACTACTCATCAGAGTTGTTTTTAATCAGAGTTAATTTTGTTTTTAAATCTGATGAATATGAAATGGATTATATTTGTGCTTCTATATATACCTCTGTTTTCAAAGCATGTGACATAAAACATCAGAGGTGCAAACACATTGTGGTTTTGCTGAGCTGGCACTAGTATCAGAAATACAAACACATTTTAATTTACTAATGTTTATAAGAAGAATTTTTAATTATTGGCTTTGGAGAAGGAGGATAAATGAAAAGATGATTCTTGAATAGGAAACTTGTCCTTCTGAGCTATGGATAGAAATTGCCAATTGGACTCTGGTTATTATAAACATATGCATACTGCAGACTAACTTACTCTGTGACTCTGAGCCTTGGCATATGTAGATATAGATATTATACATATGGATTATATACATGTATGTATATATATACACACACACACACACACAAGGGATTGTCAGTGCCTTCTTTATTGTATACCTGTGTATCCAGTATCCAACACAGAAACACATGCACGCATGCACACACACACACACACATGATATATAAATGTGAATTTAGGGGTGTGGCTGGAGTACCTCAGTAGAACAAGCCAAAGCTCAGTCCTTATGGGCACAGTACATGCAGATAGTTACGGGGCCAGCTTTAGGCTTTCCTGAGTTTGGTGATTTGTGGGTACTAGTCTCTCATTTACCTCTCATCATATCAGAATTCCATTATTGAAATCCCTTCTTTCTGTGTTAGAACTTTCATAACCACAGAAGGGGTAAGATATTAAACTGTTACCTCCTTTCTGTCCAAGTATAAATTTTTGCCATTTCCCTATAAAGAAAACAGTTTCCATTAAACTGGACATGGGTAATTTTTGAGCAGTGACAGTGGGCAGAAGAGGGAAGGCAAGAGGTAGTTCCAGAGCTGGGAGGCCAGGAGTAGGACAGGCATGGATATTTCAGGAGATGCAGAGGTGGGAAAGCCCAGCCTGAGGATGAGGTGACGCTTGGTGGCTTGGAGCAGAAGGGCATGTAGAGGAGTGGCACATACGGGTGTGTCAGTACTCAGAGGCAAGAGAGATGCTGAACACACACACACACACACATACACACGAGTCCAAACCTAAAGGGCATTTCCCTAAAGGGTCAAGTGTAGACCACTGCTCCATGGTCGACTGTTTATCTCAAGTAAAAGAAAGCAACATCCAGGCATAGTCTAGATCACTACTACCCACAGTTCTCTGTGGTGCATGTATAATTTTATTTTTTAATTATTTTTTAAAATTAATTTTTATTGGAGTATAGTTGCTTTACAATGTTGTGGTCATTTCTAATGTACAGGAAAATGAATCAGCGTACATATACATATACCCCCTCATTTTTGGATTTCCTTCCCATTTAGGTTGTGATGCATGTATAATTTTAAAATAATTAAAACAGGTGGGTGGAAACTTAAATAGCCATTTAAGCGTTGAGACTGTTATTTAAGTTTGTGAGCCATCCATCCTGTCAGAGGGAAGTTCTGCCCGAACTCATACTTCCTGACATCTGTAGCACGTTCCTTGCTTTCAAAGTATTTCCACCTCCATTATCTCGGTTGATCCTCACAATACCCGGGTGAGGTGAGTTGGAAAGATATTGAGGCCTCATTTGACAGAGGTTAAGTGCCTCTGCTGAGGTCATGTATTTTAGCAGCAGGGCCGGCCTAGAGCCTGGGCCTCTGCACTAGGACATCTGGGACATCACCACCACCCACATACACACACACGTACACGTTGTGGATACACACACAATTTGGAGTTTGTAGCATTTTTTTCACAAGAGGGCAAACACTGTGTTTTATACCTCTGAGAATCCTCCTTGAAAAAAATAAATTTTAGTTTCCAAGCTGAGCCCTTTTCTTCCCTTCCAGGTGGCCAGAGTTCCAAACCTCTTCTGTTCGGGGTGAAGGACATTTTAGAGTCAAAGAATTTTAGATGCAAAACCTCCTAATTGCCACCCATCGGCCCACTTCAAACCTCTGAAATTGGCCTGAACGCTGTGTGCCCATACAGTATGGATGCTACAGCTGCCATTCTTCAGACACCTATCATGTGCCAGACATTCTGCTGGGTGAGCTGCCCTCGAAGGTCATTAGCCTGCACAACAGTCCCTCATGGAAGCGTTGCTATCCCAGCACCACGGACAGTCTTCAAGAATTTGCTGACAGCTCTGCTGGCCTCCCTCTTCCTTTCTTCAGCATCAGGTGCTCATGCCATCCTGCTTCCTTAGCCCTCATGCCGTCTTCACTTCTGCTGCACATATCTGGTTTGCCAGTGTCTATTTCTGGTCCCTGGAAATGAACATGAACTCAGAAAGCAGTAAGATAGAATACAGTTGGCTAAAGTGAATCAGGGGCTAAAACAAGCCGCTGGAGAAACACACTAACCTCAAGAACCATTGGAAACAGTGCACAATGTCCTGTTTGAACAGTACGGGCTCTGAATGACCAGAGGCAAGGTCAGGGCGACTTCAAGCGGGAGGAGGCCTGAGGATGGGAGGATTCTAATGGAAGGAAGCGGGAGGTGGGGAGGCCACCAGACACGACACCGGCCTCTCCCGGTTTTTCCTCTCGTTGCTGCCAACCCTGAAACTCTCAAAACCATCGGTCGCATCTTTGCCTGGGTGCAAGAGGCAGACCTCTAGCATCCTCTGCAGGCTTCGGTCCTGGGATCTTTTAGATGGGTTGCCTCCTCCCTCATGCTGCAGATGAGATATTCTGCAGCAGGCCACTCTTGCTGCTTCCCTGACAGAAAGAGAAGGGAGATGCGGGTGGGAAGGCGGGCGGGGACAGCAGAGGGGCTTCCTGCAAAGCCCAGGCTGACTGGCTCCGAGAAGGATAAATGACTCCGGTCACCCCGCCGCCGGTGTTACACAACTTGTCTGTGTTGGCTTGAGACCTCAGTGATCCCCCTCTAATTGAAATCACTTTCCCCTGACCTCCTCCATAAGCCGGGAGCTTGTTGCTCTCTCCGCCAACAGAGGAGCCGCGGAGGTCGGAAGAAATCCTGGCTGGGCAGCCGGATGCGCGCCACCCCATCCATCTTCCCGGCCACTGGGTCCTCGCCGGCTGGGACGCCCGGGTCGGAGCTGGCGTCGAGGCCCTGCTCCCCGGAAGGCCCCCGCTGGGTTCCGAGATGGTGGGGAAGCTGGCAGTGGGGCTGGGACTGCCCCCTAGAGGGCATTTGGGTATTTTGTGCGGGTCTGTTGATTGGTGCCACAGTTGGGGATGCCTCTGTGTGGGGAGATAAGCCTGGGATGTTGGAAATCCGGCCATGTGCGAGGCAAGCCCACATTTGCCTAGAGAAACCTGCCAGTCTGTACAGATGAACAGCCTGCTATGACTGGAGCCTAAACTCTGTTCCACGCATAAATCAAAGTATTTTTGATTAAAATATACTCTGGTGTTCCCAAGAAAGCAGCTACCACGTAAATCAAAGGAAACGGGAGTGTTTTTTCCAGTTCATCTTAAGAGTTGTTTACCATTTAGACACATGACAATATTTGAACTATGGCAGTATAACATATCTGTAACAAAATTATCTATCTGTGTGTGCATATATGTATGTGTATAGACATAGAGACATATATGGATATATACACACATATGCACACGCACGCACGCACACACGCACACACACACACCCCAAACATACTTTTTAGCCATTTTTCTCAAAATGTCAAATAGAAAGAAGTTCCAGTAGCCTTCAGTCAAATATCATCTAGTCTTAAATACAAACTTATTTACTATGAGTAGATGCAAGACTCACTGTCTTCTAGTGTAGATATGCCTGAGTTTACATACAGACATACATATTATTTGATTATAAACTACTTTCATTTTATGTTTTTATAATTATATTTAAAAATTGTCTTGACTTTTTGAGAGGGGTTGAGGGTCTTTTAAAGTTGAGAACCACTGTAGTTACTAGGGTCTTAGTTTCCTCCACAAAAGAAAAACAATGGAGACCAAAATGAGATGTCAAAAACAGCAAACATGTCACACAAAGTAATATGCATAGAACTCTGAGCCCAGGATACTGCTGTTGAGAGAAATGTTGTTGATTAAGATCCCTGAGAGGCCCAGATTCCAAATGCGGAGGGAGAGAGCCTGGGAGGGAGGAGACCCGGGGTGGGGGGGGCGGTGGTGGTGGTGGGGAGCACAGCTGTTGGGGTGGTCAGAAGACCAAAGACCCCTGTAGTTTTCCAAGTGAGTTATATGCAATGTGTGGATAATATTTTTTCTCTTCCAAATTATCGAAGTTAAGAAAAAGAAAGAAAAAAACCTTCCCTAAGCACTTACTAACCACCTACTCTATGCCAACTCTCTGTCATAGGATCTTCTTTAATTCTTACCTCAACCCAGTGAGGTAGGTGTTATTACACCGACTTCACAGGTGAAGAAACTGGGGCTCACTTAGTAAGCAACATTTGAACCAAATCTACTTGACTTCAGAGTCAGTATGACATACTGTCCCTATAAACTGCCAGTGGGCTTGCTTTTATTTTTACAGATCGGTGGTTTAATTAAGGTCTTCTGTCTTAGTCCGCAAGTTCAGTCTATGATACTTGGCTGAGCCTAACTCCTCGATATTAAAGACATCACAAACGTAAAATTCAAGCATAGGATAGAACTGATATGAAAATGTTTATATACTTTTGAAAGAAATAAAATGATATTTATACAAATGGAAAACATGCCACCTTCTGGAACGGGAAGACTTAATATCTTTGAGATATTATATTTGAGAATTAAAAATTTCAGTTCTCCCCCAAATTACTGTATAAATGTAATGAAATTCCAATTGGATTTCAGATGGATTATTTTTTACTGTATTAAATTGTCTAAAAATGCATACAAAAAGTAAATGTCTGAAAAAGGCCAAGAAGAACTTTTAAGAATAGTTGGGGAAGGATAACTTGATTTCTTATCAGATATGACAACATGTAAAGAATGGGATTGACATAGATATAGAGTGGAAAACCCAGAAATAGATCCCAGTGAAAAGGGGTATGGATAAACAACAAGGTCCTACTATATAGCACAGGGAATTATATTCAATATCCTGTGATAAACCATAATGGAAAAGAATATGAAAATGAATGTATATATATATGACTGAATCACTTTGCTGTACAGCAGAAATTAACACATTATGAATCAACTATACTTCAATAAAATTTAAAAAATTTAAAGAAAGAAAAAGGGCAGTCTGTTTATTCAATGGTGCAGATAATCTGCTTAGGAGAAAAATAGAATTAGATCCCCTGCCTCACATCATATTTTAAAAATTCTGCCTAGACAAAGGGCTTACAAATAATAATAAAACCATAAACTTTTTACAAGAAAATTCAAGGGCTATAGATATAGATATATAGATATATCTCTCCCAAGGATTATGGTTGAGGGAGAGGATAGTATGGAATAGGAAAAAGATTTCAATGAAGATGATTGATAAAATGTTACTGTCTAGGGACTTCCCTGGTGGTCCAGTGGTTAGGACGTAGCGCTTTCACTGCCAAGGGCCAGGGTTCAATCCCTGGCTGGGGAACTGGGATCCTGCAAGCCCCATGGCATGGCCAAAAAAATAAATAAAATAAAATAAAATCCACAAGTGCGTATTAAAAAAAAAAAGTTACTGTCTAAACTGTACCAAAAGTTTCTAACAAATGAATAAGACATCCAATAAACAGGAAAATGGGTAAAGGGTATGAAGAGACATTTCAGAGAAGATCAAATTCAAATATCAATAAATGTGAGAAGATATTTAACTTCTCTAGTAGTCAGATAAATACAAATGAAAGCAACAATGAGATATCATTTCTATTATAAAACTAGTAAAAATTTAAAAGAGTGATAACTCCCACCACTGATAGAAATGTTAGGGGAAAAGATCCTCATTATGTATGTATAATTAGAGGAAATGTGAAATATGTTTTTAGAAAGAAACTGAGCAATGATTTTTCTTAATGTAAGATAAACATACCC
Organism: Balaenoptera borealis; assembly: GCF_965194805.1. Lineage (NCBI taxonomy): Eukaryota > Metazoa > Chordata > Mammalia > Artiodactyla > Balaenopteridae > Balaenoptera > Balaenoptera borealis. The sequence goes on along the minus strand of NC_138875.1, from coordinate 26,034,585 downwards.
TTCAGCCTAGTAACCCACTCCTGCGAATCAGTCCTTTAAAAACAAAATTACTGTAAGAAAAGATACTTGTTCAAGGTCAAAGATGTTCACATCACATCATTCTTTACAATTACACAGATTCAGAAACAAGATTAATGTCCATCAATAGAGGAATACTTGACTAAAGTGTCCGGCATTTATTCCATAGTATATTGTGCAGCTCTTAAAAAAGATTATCTTGGATACCATTTCTTGTTGACTGGAGGGATTATCAGGATATGATTTCAGTGAGGAAAGTAAATGTATAATATGACCCATTTTGTAATTATGACCCCCCATAAAGGACACACATATATTTATGTATGTAAGTGACCATATGAGCATAAAGAATATTATGGGACTATTCAAAACAGTTTGATATGGCAAACATAGTAGAGGTATAGGATAGGGAGAATGTGATCTGTGTGTGCAGGGAATCAGAGAGGTTTAGCAAAAGATACAAAATATAAAATAATGTTGACCTTAATAAAATTAACATGAATGGTATGACCCAATTTATGTAAAATTGTGTGTGTATATGTGTGTGCATATAAAACTATACATGGAGAGAGAAGTAGGAAAGAATATTCACTAAATATTAATGATGTATTCAAGGATTGGATATTATAGAGATGCCAAGTATCCCCAAATTAATATGTAGATTCAATCCAATTCCAGTAAAAATCTCAGCAGGTTTGTGTGTGTGTGTGTCCATGTGCTCGTATGCGTATATGTGTTGTGTGTAAATTGACAAGCTAATTCTAAAATTTATATAAAAATGCAAGGTACAAAGAACAGCCAAGATATTCTTGACACACAAAAAAAAAAAATGTAGGGGAGAGGGGAAGTGAAGGTATCTTGCCCTATTAAACATCAAGACTTAGGACTTATGAAGCTACAGAAACTAAGAAATACGGTACCTGTTCAACTCAGTGGAGTTGAACTATGTCCAAAAACAAGCCCACATACATGTGGAAACTTTCTGGCAAAGGTGAACTGCAGAGAAGTGGGAAGAGGAAGTCTTTTCAATAAATCATATTAAATATACTGGATATCTAACCGAACAACAACAAAAAACTTGACTTCTACTTCCCACCATACACAAGGGTGAATTCCAAGTGTATCACAGCCGTCAATGTAAAGGGTAAATCAATAAAGTTTCTAGAGATAATATAAGAGAATATTTTTCTCAACCTTGGGGTACAGAAAGACTTCTTAAATCTGAGGGAAATCCCACTAACCATAAAGGAAAAGATTTCTACATTGGACTACATTAAAATTAAGAACATCAAAGAAACCATTGAGTAAAAACAAGTCACAAAGTGGGAGAAGAGATTTGCAACATGTAAAAATTAACAAAGAACTCCTACAAATCAGTAAGCAAAGGCCAACAATCCAATAGAAAAATGGCAAGAGACTTGAGTGGACATTTTACAAAAGAGAATATAGAAATGGCCAATAACATATGAAAAGGTGTTCAATCTTATCAGTAGTCAAAAAAAGTTATAATGAGATATATATACCCTTTGAATGCCTAGAATAAGAGTTGGTAAGGATGTAGAGCAATGGGAGTGCTCACACACTGTTGGTGAATGTATAAATTGATACAACAACTTTGGAAAACTATCTGATAAAGTTGAATGTACATGTACATGACGATGGAGTAATTCTATTCTCTGATGTTCACTGAACAGAGATGTGGGCTCAAGTGCAATAAAAGTCATGTACAAGAATGTTTGTGGCAGCAACTTGTAAGAGTCTAAAACCAAAAACACAAAATGCCCATCAACAGTAGATGGATAAATAAATTATAGAATATTCTTACAATGGAATATTTATAGGGGTGCAAACCAACAAATCACATCCATACACCACCACATGGGTGAGTCTCCAACTATAACATTGAACCAAAGAAAGCTAAAAACACAAAGAAATACATTGATATTTTCATTTATACAAAGGTCAGCAAGCACTAATTTATGGTGTAAGAAGTCAGGACAGTAATGATTATTGAGGAGTGGGGTAGGGAGAGTAACCGTGAGGTGGAATTGTGACTTCTGGGGAGCTGGTCACACTCTCATGTTTTCAGTAGTGGATTCATGAATTTTCATTTTTTAAAAATTCATTGAGCTGCACATTTATGCTTTGTATACTTTTCTGTATTTGTATGATACTTCAATCAATGATCAAAATAATTGTAATGGCAATTACCTCAAGGTGATGGAATTTCAGATAATTTTACTTTCTTAGAATTTTCTCTATTCTCTGAATTATTTGCAATACAGTGTACTGCTTATATGATCTAGAAAACCATAAAGTTATTTTAATTGTGAAAACAGGTAGTCTAACAAGTTTCCGAAATGCAAATATGTTCATTTAACTAGCTGAACTAGCTAGGCACTTTCCCACAAAGTTGATCTTAAGAAATATCTTGAATTGCCATGTGCACACTTTTCTTCCCTGCTTTTTTATTGAATCCACTGTGGTCCTGAGAAATCACAATTCCTGTCCCTGCCTTGGGTGGATTCCACAGCACTCGGGCTCTGCCACACAAGTACAGGGCCAGGTGTTATGGAAAGAGCCTGGACAGAGAACCAAGGGCCAGCTCTTCCAGAAATTTCCAGCAGTGTGACCTCAGGCTAATTACTTCATCTTTGGGGCAACTAGACTCATTATTTCTAAGGGCCCTTCCAAGTCTGAGATTCTATGTCTCTACGTCTCAGTGATATGGAGTAGATTGGAGAATGTTAGAGTCAAATGCATTGGGTGACACCAACATCTATTCAACGTCTGCCATATGACAGGTGCCAGAGTAGGCACCAGGGTTACACCCTGAAATTAGATACACAAGGTCTCCATCTGCAGAAAGTTGCATTTTAGAGTAAGAGACAGGCAACAGATAAATGAATGAATAAATAACAAGTTGAGAACCTCCTTCTGTGCTAAATGATTGCTGAGAGGACAAGATTATAACCAAAAATTGCCCATTGGATTTGGCAACAGGGAGGTAAATCTGCGGACCTAGACAAGAGCAGTTGCAGGGGGGTGTGCAGACAAAAGCCAAGTGAGTGCCTCTTAGAAAGAATGGGAGGTGAGGAAGTGGAGATGGTCCCCACAGACAAGTCAGAAGTTTTGCTGGAAAGGGAGGCAGAGAGATCAGGTGGCAGCTGAAGAGGGAAGCAAGATTAAGAGAGTAGATCTTTTTTAGGGACAAAATAAAGCACATTGGCGTGTTGATGTGTTTATAGGAATGATGTAAGAAAGAGGAGATACGGATGATGTCTTTACAAGGGCAATGTCCTCAGCAAAAGATAGGGCATTGGATCCAGCATGCAAGTGGAAGGTCATCTTTAATGGGGAAGGACAGCTCTTCATGAAGACAGGATGGAAGAGAGAGATGGTACAAGTACAGATCAGACTGAGGATTTCGTGGAGGGAAGATGGAGGTCCCATCAACTACTTCTCTTTTCTCATTGAAGTTTGAGGCGAGTTCTTCTACTGAGAAGTGACATAGGATATTTGAGGAGAGAGGAGAGTCATCCAGAAGAGTGTCAGGATATTTAAAGAGAAATATTGACAGAATTCCTAGAGAGTGTTGGGCTGAAGCTTCTAATCATAAAATCTCAGGAAACGCTATAATAAACTTGGAAGCCACCTATTTCTCCTCTGAGAAATGGAGATAGTAACACCCAGGCCCTTCCAGTACCCTATGACTCTGTGAGTAGCCCCAGGGTCCTTTCTGGAAAATGCTTTGAGACCCATGATCTTAGTCTGTCTGGTGCAAATAGGCCTTGTTGCTAAGAAAAAGCTTGGGAGATGATCAGGTCTAATCCAATTGGACGAAATGCCAGAGAAACTTCAGATGAGTTGTGTGGAGTCTGTGATCCATCCATCTACCTGTCAATCCATCCACCCAACCATCCACCCAACCGTCCACCCACCCATCCATACATCCATCCCATTCCATTCAATGGGCCTCTTCTCTGTATCATGCATTGGGTGCTAGAATAACATCATTCTCATTATTTGGTGATTACTTATTTGGCAATTCCGTGAGTAAATTTGTTCAAGTGTTTACCGAGCACCAACTATTTTTATCTGAGCCCTTTGCTGAGCATTGCGGAGAACACAGGAGTGAAAAAGCAATTCTCTCCACTCTCACGCAGTTTATGATCTAGATAGGGAGACCATTCAGTCTCCCACCTAAGAATTCAATGTAGAAAACAAGCATCAAATCGTGGTGCAGAGGTGGGCGGTCTGAGGAGGGAGCTCAGAGAAGGCAACTCTGAGTACACAAGGACAGCTCTGGCAGGGAGACAGAGTTGGAGCTAGGCCTGATCATCTCAGCTCTCCTCTTCGGAGAGGGGAAAAAAAGACCCCAAACTTGAAGAAATAGTGCAGTATTAGAGTGCAGTCATAAACATAAAACATTAACATGTAATTCCCTTATGCTTTTGAAAAATTACTTCATAAACGAAAGTAAAATATTTTTCCCTTTTTATTACCTGACAATTACATATTAAGAATTTCTTTTTATGTTTAAAAACATATGCAAGCCGGGGAAGGCAGACGCCAAAATGTAATTGCTTTCCTTCTATAAGAATCAGATGTCATTTTCTCCCAACCCAACTCTGAAAAGAGATAGGAAAAAGCAAATTGTTGTATACATTAAATTTAGAAACATCTGATAGCTTTCCTCAATTAAACTATTTAAATGGGAAAAGATTGCTGTACAGCTCTATCATATCCCACTGAATAAAACCTCAGCTGAGGCAAATTGGCAGTGGCAGGTACCAAATGCATCGGCAATAATGAGATTGGACAACCCAGTGGAGGTCATTGGTAATTGTTATTATATGCAATACTGCACTGTCAGAAAAAGAAAAAAACAACTCAGTATCAAGCAGAGCTCATGCTGGGGATCTTATGGGAGTATGTGTGGCCACCTAGCCGGGGTGACTTGAGGGGTGTCAGGAGAGCCCAAACCCCCAGAGTCGTGAGCCTGCTCTTCATGGAGGGCTCTTTCATGGCTCTTTCAGCATGTGGGGGGCTAATCACCACACATCTTACCAGCCAGCTGACAAGGTCTCGGGGGGTTGCGCTGGGACACAGCATGAGGGTGGGGAGAAGGGTGACCCTGAGAAGGGAAGTGGGACAGAAGTAAAGACAAGTTTCATGGATTTGTTGTTTTGCTGACCCTGATTCAAGGCACTGAAAGTTTGTTATTTTCCCTTCAACTTTCCAGATGTGGAGAAAGAGAAAGAAGCATTTTCTCCTGTTCTCCAGGATTTCAGGTCTCTCGAAGTCCCAAATTTAAGGAAGAAGTGGTGAGAGGAGGGTTGGGCTGCCTGGGCCCTAAGCAAGCCTTCCTGCCGGGCTGCATCACAACCTCTACTGAGCCTGGCTCTGGGCACAATCTAGATTAAGATGACCAAAATCAGTGCCCAGTCCTGTGCAGGTGACAGACATACGTCAACTGGTCTGATGCAGTGATGGATACAAGGAAATATATTTGACTACTGTTAACCCCTCCCAAGGCTGGCTCACGTCTAACATCCTGCAGTTGGGGACACTTCTACATAAAATGCAGCACCTCACCCTCTAGATTCAATCACGAGGTTACTTTGAAAGAGGACATGATCATTCTCATGGGCCAAGAACCTCAAAATGACTGTGCTGCTGCCCGAGGGCTCCCTGTCTATCACTCAAGGTTTCTAACGTGCTCAGGAGCTGTAGTACCAGGTTAAAGAGGGAGGGAGGGAGGACCATGTATGGTCCAGGCCCATGACATCATGAAGCCTAGTGAACACAGAGTCAGTCCATCAGAATTGGGCCTCTTGCTCTCAAACACATCTTAGAGAGGGTTCCTCTGTGCTGAGTAGGCTTCTTGAATTTGTCCAAAGAAAGAAACAAGTGGGACCACCAATAACCATATTGGGGGATAAAAAAGCTGGAGGGAAGGTCAGACACCAGCCTGGTGTCCTAATCCAACCTGGAAGAAGACACACACCTTTTTGAGCCGAGGGGGTTCTCAGATGTTGCTTGATCCAGCATCCCACTCTGGGTGGAGACCCCAATGAGACATGGCTTCCCAGACCCGGCCATGCTGGGAAATTTCCTGGAGAGTTTTGTACAAAATATGGCAATTTCCAGGCTCCATGCCTTGCCTGTTAAGTCAGAATTTCTAGGGGTGGAGTCCAGAGATCTGTAATTTTAACAAGTTTTCTGAAGATTTCTGGTACAGCTGCTCCAAAGACGAGACCTGTATATGGGAAACACTGGATTCCTGACTGTCTTTGCAGGAAGAATTCTCAAAACAGGGAGCTCATGCCTTACAAAGCTGCATGTTCTATTGTAAGTTATGTTTAATTGACAAGAAATTCTTTATATTTGACTATTATCTAATTCTGCATCAATTCTACCCAAAGTTTAGCTCTTATCCACCTGATCAGAAGGAGTATGTATATTTAATAACTCGATCATCTAACTCTTCAAATGACTACTCAGCAATGTGTCTCAACAGAAAAAAATGTATTTCCACTGGGCCTAAGGCCCTGTCTAAGAATCTGGGTGGGCTCTGAGGCCGGCACTGCATTTGTGGACATTCATTTGGATGAAAAGATTTCATGCATTCATTCCCTTTGAGCACGTCTTCCCTGCACTGAGAACTGGTGATACACAGAGGAATCCAACCACACATTCCACCCTCACTGAACAAACAGCCCAGGAGAGAAGTCATATCTATCTATCTGTCTATCTATCTGTCTATCTATCTATCTGTCTATCTATCTATCTATCTATCTATCTATCTATCTATCTATCTATCTATCTATCATCTATCTATATCTATTGAATATATATCTATATCTTTCTATCTATATGTATCTTGTTCACCCTCCCAAGTGATTTGCGTAAAGGACTAGGGAGAAATGTTCAGAGGGAGTGGAGCTAATCTGGGGTGGCTTCCTGGAAGAGGTAGTATTTGCACTGGACTTGATGGCAAATTGCAAGTTGGAAGTGAAAAGTTGGTATTACGGGGGGAGGGAGCAAGGTGAAGCAGGGGCACGTATGAGAAGGGCAAGGAGCACAGCAGATCACGTGGGATGGCAAAGAGAGGAGCATCGTGACAACTCAGTTTCATCCTCTTGGTGAGGAAATAAACCCCCTCCTCTGTCCTTAACATTGACTTCTAGTTATTAGGCCTGGGGAACTGCAGCAGGTGCAGCCTTTCACCCTTAAACAGGCACCAGTACCTCAGCTTTAGAGTCAGCTGAAGGTTGTTTAAGCCCAAAGAGATTTCCTTAGAAATGGGCCTGCCTGGTCCTCCTCAATATTCATGCAGTGTGAACCCCAGGGCCCTCCTCTGTGCCAGGCCTGCACACAGGGGTGAGTGTGAGAGCCTGTGCTAGGCGGGTCTCCTTGCGTTGGGTCACACAGCCACACAGCCAGTTGCCAGCTGTTTGACATCTGTCGTGTGGCCATGCAAAGGTCCTGGTTCTTACCTGCCACAACTCTGACGGAAGGAGAGAGGGAATTTTCTGGGAATATAATCGGTAGCTCGCAAGGCTCAAGCACAGAGAATCAGGTAAGGAACAAGAAGCACAACACAGCCGAGATCAAGCCAGCAGAAAAGTCTGCTTTAGGACTGTCAGAGAAAGAATTATTCATGACACAACCTTTATTTAGGACCATCGTGATGATAGGTGTAAAGACCACGGTGATGGGCTTTGCAGTAGGGTGGAGAAATTGAGCCCAATTCCAAAAACAACAAAACGAACAAAGATTTATAGCCAAGGAACAGAGTCAGCAGATATAAAGTGACTAAGAGGAAACCTCCAAGCTGGGAGGATTCTTGTAGATCAGCTCAGCAGGATTCTTGCTGAAGGCAGGCCAAGGTGTAAGGTATTGGGCGTGGGGCTGAGGATTTTGATCAAATATTGTGGGTGATCAACCACCAAGGGTGGGGGATTTTTCTTTTTACTAAGCAGGCCAAGGACAGAGGTCAAGGTCAGGGCCTAATCAGAAAGAGAACTGTGAGGAGCCTGACTCAAGCTGAGTTAAAGGAGAGTCTTTGTCAGGACCCCGGGGCCAGTATTGCCATCACTGCCCGCTGCTGTCCCCGTAGCTGTGCCACAACCGCTGAGAACAACCTGTGACTGTCCTGGCACCTTTGGGTCACTCCCTCAAGATCCCAAGTCCTGGCTGGTGGAGGCATTGGATGGACCAGGCCTGGGACACCCATCCTCGCCAGAGGAGCACACGGTCAGAGGAGTCAGCTAGCAGCACAGGTGAGCCCGGGTTGAGGGCCAGGACGAACGTCCAGGTGGGCGCATGAGTGATGGAAGCAGGAAGGGCAGAAAGGGGTCAGCAGGGGGATAGAGCTTCTGCCAACCCGAGGTGAGGCTGGGCGTCAAAGGGGGCGGGGGTGGAGAGGGACCTTCCCGCTGAGTCAGGAGAAATCGACAGTTACTCATGAAAGGGGTCTTTCTTGAGAAAGGGACTGCTGGGGAGGCCAAGGAAGAAAGCCACCTCAAGCAGCCTGAGGATTCAGCTTAAAGGATGAAAATATTGGGTTGAATAAATCAGGACAATATTGCTACTCACGGTCACCTATTGTCACCTAAGGAGTGGATCCTGCTTAATGGTAGAGACTTTTGTTTTGCTAAGCATATTAGTGCATTTGTGTGTGAAAACTAAGTTTGGGACTAGGGCCTAGAGAAAAATAAATGCCCAAAGGAGAAGAATTTAAGGGCAATTAGCGGGGAGGAGTGAGGAGGACCTGTGGGAACAGGAGGGGTGGGAGGAACCAGAGGTGAGACTTGAAGTGGCCATGAGCCCCTCCAGTGGCTGGTGAAGATGGAGATCTGCCTGCGATCGGAAGTCAGATGGGAGATTGATTGCCTTGCACAGCTCGCCTCTGCCTCCCAAAGAATACCTCCAGCGTGGCTGCCACACACAGGTGCCTCATCAGGTGGGCTATGATTCAAGGTGTGTCTTGTGTGTAGGCACCTGCAGCTGAGAGCAGAGCTGCACCTTCCATCTGGTTACGTGCACAGTGTCATGTGGATGCATCCAGGGAAGGCGAGATCATCTAGGCACTGGACCAATTCAAGGGTGCGGCCCCAGACCACCCCGGTGGTGTCAGCACTTCCACAGGACATGGCTGGGGCTCGGCTGCTCCAGGATTTCCAACCCTGGGAGACACCCGCTGCTGCCTGCTTATAGATATGTAAGCTAGAGAGGGGAGAGAGCGTGAGCAGGGGAGGGGGTGCACCTGTGAATGGGGGGGGCAGTGCGTGGGCAGAGCCCCCTGGCTGTAACCAGGTCCCGTGCCTGGAAGTGGTGACAGAAAATAGCGAATATGAGATTGGGATGCCGAAGGCTGGGCTGGGGAGTCTAAATACTCTTTGAGGCCACCTGCTTCTTATTCCCCACTTAACCACAAACCCACAGGACCCCTTGACTTAGCTGGAAGTAATAGCAATGGAAGCAAATATTTCTACTTAACCCCAAACCCACAGGACCCCTTGACTTAGCTGGAAGTAATAGTAATGGCAGCAAATATTTCTACAGCACTTTCTATGTGCCAGACACTATTCTGAGCACTTTACATGCATTAATTCATTTATTCTTCACTATCACCCTTTGAGGAAAGTTCTATCATTATCTCCATTTTGCAGATATAGAAACTGAGGCACAGTGAGGCTTAGCATTCTGATCTTCCCTGGCAAGTGTGTAACCTCTGTTACAGTACTTTGCTACTTTTTTATGTGTACAGGCACTATGGTGCATTAGACTATATGCTCAGATGATAACAGTACAGTATACAAACATGCTATTTCTGTTCATGCCTCATCGCCCCTCTTCAACTAGAGTTCCAGAAGGGAAAACACTGCCTTTTCCTCTTTGCATCCCCAAAGCACCTTGCACAGTGCTTGGTGTGTATAATAGGTGTCCAGTCACTTTTTGTGGAATGGATGAACTAAAGGTTTCTAAGCAGGGACTGATATGGAGAACAGTATTTCGGAGGGTCTGCCCACTAGCAGGATGGACTGAAGGAGGAGAGGTTGGAATTGGGATCCCACGTGGTTTTGAACTGTGCCCCGTGGCCAGGCCAGGGACCTGCTCAGAGACCCAGGGCTGTGTGGGCTCACCTCTGCCTTCTGGCTGCACCTCTCTTTGAGCTCTTGGTCCCAAGTTTTCCTGTCTTGTCCTGTTTCCCAGCTTTGAATAACCATGTTTCCTGCCTGAAAGAGGCCTTCTGGGGAATTCATGAAGTGGCCAGAGACACTCTGCTCTCTGTAGACTGTGTGGTTGCTGGGAACATCTTAGTCTCAATCCTAACATTTGTTTCATTTAGTTAAGGGCTGCAATAAAAAGGAATGAAACGGAGTTATTTGTAGTGAGGTGGATGGACCTAGAGACTGTCATACAGAGTGAAGTAAGTCAGAAAGAGGAAAACAAATACCGTATGCTAACACGTATATATGGAATCTAAAAGAAAAAAGAAAAAAAAATGGTCAGAAGAATCTAAGGGCAAGACGGGAATAAAGATGCAGACCTACTAGAGAATGGACTTGAGGACGTGGGGAGGGGGAAGGGGAAGCTGGGACGAAGTGAGGGAGTGGCATGGACATATATACACTACCAAATGTAAAATAGATAGCTAGTGGGAAGCAGCCGCATAGCACAGGGAGATCAGCTCGGTGCTTTGTGACCACCTAGAGGGGTGGGATAGGGAGGCTGGGAAGGAGGGAGATGCAAGAGGGAAGAGATATGGGGACATATGTATATGTATAACTGATTCACTTTGTTATAAAGCAGAAACTAACACACCAATGTAAAGCAATTATACTCCAATAAAGATGTTTAAAAAAAAATTAAGGGCTGTAGACATTAGGAACACCTCTCAACTATCAAAGGACATTTGAAACAACTCACAAACACAATTAAACTTAGTCCCAAAGATAAAAAGAAAGCAGGCACAATATGCTATTTCACTGCTTATAATCATCAGTTAACAAAGTAGGCAATTAAGGCGAACACTGAAGCAGCAACACACACCCAGCGCTGGGGTTTACTGCCCTTGTCTGGTCTCTGCATGTGACCACACAGGGCTTCAGACCAGAGGTTCTCCAGCAGGAGGGCTGCCTTAGAATATCTAGAGGGTGTGTGGTTTGCAAGTGAAGACTTGATACTACAATTTTATTTGAAGGATATTCTTAAAACCTAATTTTTAAGAATGTAGACTACAGAAATTAAAGCTTGAGAAAAATCTTTCCGGTTGGTGGAAAATTGTTGAAGATAAAGATTCTCAAGACAGAGAAGGTCCTTAAAAGGGACCTTAAAATAATCTCTGGACGTAATGAGAGAATGTTAAACTATCAAAGGAGGGCATGGATTAAGAAAAAGTTGAAAACCATTGCTATACCCATATCTTAATCTCACACTGCCCTTGGAGATGGGGCCTCACCCATGGAGGTTGCCATGGAAACCCTTTATAGAAGGAAATATTTTAACAGATGTATTTTATATGGCCTTCCTTCCTTCCTTCCTTCCTTCCTCCCTTCTCACTTACACATTTATACACCCTCTTCATTCCAAAAAAGATGTGAGATGAATAAATCCCTTTGGATAATGTCTAAGAGGCTCTAGGATACACTGACACCCAATTAACAAATTCCCTTTTATTATGTGCCAGTCAGTGAACTGGCTTTTAAAAGTATAGGATGAATAGGACAAAAGGGAAGAAAATTAGCCCAGACAGGACAGAAGCAGGAAGAGAGTTTCCATACAACTGACTATAACATAGTGTGTGCTAAGTGATGTGGATCTTATCAGTCAAGATACTCTTGGTGGCAAGTAACAGAAAATTCAGCTCAAAGCGGAGATTCATATCTCCCAACACAGGAAGTCCTGACAGAGTGAGGACCTGCTTCTGTGCTCTCCTCTCCCCACTCCCATCTGCAGGGGCTTTATCCTCAGGCTGACAGCAGCCTGGCTATAGCAGTTCAAGGCATCACTTTGTGACAATGTCCTGGGAAGACACAAGGACATCTCTGTCAGCTATTCATCAGTGAGGAAAACTTCCTCAAAGTCCCTAAGTAGAGGTCATGGCCCAATGGGAGGATGTAGGGTCCTACATTCATCCCTAAACCAACTTCTAACCAAGGGTGATGTAATAGAACTAGCTTAAACCAATCAAGGTTTGCCCCTAGTTACATGGGGGAGGAGTGGCCACCTGCCCAGGAAAGGCAGGGGGTGGAGGAAATGCTAGAAGGTTACCAGCATCAGCTTCCCCATGAACCCACAGAGCAGGAGCATGGAGTTCTTCCTGGCAGGCACAATAAAGGGAGGTTACCTGACTTGACTTTGTCCATGATGGCCTGTTCTGACTTCTTTTTTAAAATAGAGGACAGTAAGGACCTTTAAAGTGGAGAAAATCGCACAAATTAGCCCGTTCGGGGCTGCTCTACACAGATACTGTGGCTGGGAGCACCGGTGTGTGACTGGTGGGGTGGTGTGAGAAAGCAAAATAATGGATCAGGGCACTGGTGAACGGGCTGGACACCAGGCAATGAGCAGCCTCTATTCTAACCCAGATGTTCCGACAAAGCGAGGTGTTATTGGAATGGCTTTTCACTGTTAATGGAGGCCTCACTGTACAAAGATCAGATACAGAAAATGTTTCAGAATGCTGGGGCCAAGAATCCATCCTCGTGGGGGCCTGCTGGAGGGAGGCAGCCAGCCTCAGAGGCCATCATGTCTTTGGCAGAGATAGTGAATCTGATGGTTTATCAAAATAATTAAGAGCACAGACTGTCTTGGACACACAGGACTATCTTTGCCTTCTGCCACTCACCAGCTGTGAGCAACCTTGCCTCAGCCGCCTCATCTGTGAAATGGGGACAACAATATTCCATATTGCATATTCCATAGAGTTAAGTAAGTTATTTATGTAAAGCAGTTAGCCTGGCACGTGGTGAGCCTTCCATAGTTGTTAGCTGTTATCATTTTTAAGGGCTGAGAAGGGAGTAGGGCTGCATTATCATGACAATTCTAATGGGGGAGCAAGTGGCACGTTTCACTGTGTGTGTTTTTTCCCCACAAACGGTAGCTGACAATTGCCTCTAAAGAGAAGGCAGGGAGTTGGGGCAAGGTGTCCACAGCCTCCAACGATCTGAAAATTAGCCTGCATGTCGTCTTTGGTTTGATTGCCAAGTGAAGTTCACATACCTTCTTTTTACCTATAGAGTTGAGTTCACACTCTACAGACCTAATCTATTAATATTAATCGGCGATGCTCATTAAGCTTGAGTGATTGAAGCTATGACACCTACATTAAATACTTACTGTGAGAGAATAAAGACATGTTAACCAAGATTAAGGTAAGAGTGTTGCAAATTTTCACCCCACCCAAGAAAGTCTTCCACTCTCCTTCTCTCCCACCCTTTTAGATCCTCTCCCTTTTCCAGTCACCATGAGAACCCCTAATGCTTGCTTGCAAAGTTGGATTTGTGTGAGGATTATCAAAATTTGAAGTCCTTATGCAACCAGCATGTGCAGATAACAGGATGGGATATTAAGAGCAGATTTTAAAGAAACTGACAACTGGATGCAATGTGGAAACCTTCTCACTAATCTTTATTTCCTTAATTTTTAATTGGCAAAAATTTCAACTATACAGAATATTAAAAGAATAGTACAATGAATACCTCTCTGCAATACACCCAGATTGAATGATTGTTAACAAGTTGCTATCTTTCCTTTCTCTCTCTCTCTCCGACTCTGTCTCTGTCACTCTCTCTCTCTCTCTCTCTCTCTCTCAGAATCATTGGAAAACAAGTCCCAGACATGTTGACACTTTATCTCTGAATATACTTCAAGCTGTATCTCCTAAGAATGAGGACATTTTTCTATTTAAACATGATACCATCATCATGCCTAAGAAAATTAACAAAAATTCCCTAGAGCATCTAAACCAGGCCTTACCCAAATGTCTGTATTTGGGGAACTATAATCCCATTCAAGGTCTGCTAGTATTGTTTTTTAAACACATGGAAGTGTGTTTATGTGTGACTAAGCTTATGAAGTGTGTGTGTGTGGCATATGGGAACATGAATGGATGAGCATATATGTGTGTGTGCATGTATGAGTATGCATGTTGTATATTCATGTTTGTAGTGTGTGTGTGTGTGCACGCGCACGCACACGTGTTAAGGAAGGGATACTGGGGATCATCTTTGAACAAAATCAACCAAGATGTGCTAGAAAGAATATGCTTCATTTTTTTCCTCCAGTGCATTTGAAGAAATAAGAGTTAAGCTCCAGACACTGTTTAGTGGAACCGATCTTGGCTAAGGAGGCTGAAGATACTAATGGTTTTGTTCCCCTTGATAGATTAATTCAGGTGTCCCTCTCTCCTGTCATCTTGGAAGAGCTCTCTCTGAAAAGGAACAGGCACAAAAGTCCTTTCTCTCCTCAAAAGGGTTAGCATTAGCTTCTATTTTCCTCGCCAGGCCTGCAGCTGACGCACAAAGAAAGGTGTAATTACAATGTGACGTGCGCTGATCGCAAGGGCCTGGAAATTCTGAACTGCTCACTCCGCTCAGAATACATTTCAATCTGGTGCTGTGAATTTTACACTGAAATGAGTTTTTTCTTTAAAGCCCTAGAGAAAACAACCCCCCGCACAGAAGCATTAACAAATTGCTTTGCAAATCTAGGCTAAAGTGAACATTCAATTTGAGGAGGTCAAATCAAGTTTGGGTGCCGGAGCCCAAGCCTGGGCCCAGCAGCCCGAGTTAGCTCTGGGTAGATGTGGCCATGGTTTTGATCTTGCTTTAGCCGGTGCTACCCGTCCTGGCCTCTCTCTGTCTGAGTCCCTCGGGGCTTTTCCAGATGCCCACGTGTCTCTGCCCAAGGTTCGGGAGGTTTAGGGCCCGGGAGCTGCTGAGACTGAAGGCCCTCTGATGAACAGCCCTTGCTCAGCTCTGCGGTCAGTTGGTTGAGAAGGACCCACAGAAGCAAAGTCTAGGCAAGTCCAGGCTGGTGTGGACCAGACCGCAGAAAGCACTTGCTTCTACCCCTTCACTTTACAGAGCAGGACGCTGAGACCAGCAGGAGGGTTCAGTGGCTGTCCAAGGTCCCCCAGCTGGTCCCTGTCATCATCCAAACAGTTAAATTGATTGTCAATAGTCTGCCAAGCATCATGCCGAGTGGTTTACGTTTCTCATGTAAGGCTGCTAGCCATCCTCTCTGATCAAACTATTTTTTTTTTTTTAACCAATTCCTCAGTTTTCTAAATAAGGAAACTGAAGCCCAGAGAGGTTAAGTTGCCTAAGGTCATGCAGCTGGGATTTGCACCTGGACCTGCTATTCAAAACTCTTCATTGGAAACAGCAGCGCTGCTTACCCTTCCCAGTGTCCCGCTCTGAGTGGTCCTCGCCACACCTACCAAACCTTGTCTTTCTTCTCCTGTCATAGACAGCTTCACCCTAACCTGCCAGCCTGCAGATTCTCCTGACCTTGCATCCACGCCCTGGGCAGAGGGAAGCCCCCAGAACAACACCCTAGTAGGGGGAACGCTGAATCTTAGCCGTGGTTGAGGTGTGTTCTGGCCCCTGACTGGACATGTTTTTGACCTGGTCTCTTTGAGGCGAGGCCAAGGAAGTTTATACGGCATTGACTGTCCTGTGCGTGCTTTGGTTCTCAGCATTTAGCTGCTCTGTGCCCCCACGTCCACACCGACTCTCACACCCTCCTCAAGCACTGAGGAAAGGTTGGGGGACCCAGAGCCGAGGCTGTGGACTCTGTCCTCTATTTTATCCCACATACATCTATAGGAGGAAAAAATACTAAGGCCCAGTGAGGTCCAAAGAGCTGCATGAGGTTCCCGCCCACCTCATCTCTGACTCTTAGAGTCACTTCTCAGGCAGCCAAACAGGACCAGGTCAGTGCCCCAGGGGTGTCCTAGCCAGAGGGGCCTTGGCCCCGAGTAGGGGGTGGCAGAGGGCATCATAAGGCCTTGCTGGCTGCCCTGAACACAGCTTCTCTAGAGCAACAGAGATCAATCGGCCCCAAATAAGCATCCAGAGCTGCCATAAACCTGGTCCCCAGGGCCCTGGCCATGGAGCCTGGGGCAGCTTGGGGACCTGGATTAAAACGATACGTTTTCAATTTGGCCTTAAACGAATTCACCAAATCGGCATCTTTGATGTCAAGTGGAAGTGAATTCCACAAATCTCAATTTATTTTATGGGGAAGAGTTATTGATTTTTTTTTTTTATCGTCTGCTTTTCCTTCTTCTCCCCTCCCAGCTGCCAAGCCTCTTCCACCTGGATTGAATTGTTTGATTTAAGAGTGGCAGTTCAGCAAGAGGAAGAAACACCTCTCCCCTCCATTCAACACCTCCCCCACCCCGCTATGCCCGGCCTGCTTCCCTTCAGCTGCGGAGGCCAGCCCTGCCCTGAGCAGCTGGGGCAGCCGGGACGGGGGCAGGCCCCGGCCAGGGTTTCCCTAGCTGGGCTGGAGCCAGCACACGTGCCCTCGCTCACCCCTTGCCCATAGCTTCTCTGCTGGCACCCACACCCAGCCAGTTTGGTGCCTGTTTATAGACTGTTACATGTCAAGTTTTCTCATGTCCTTTTTCTGTATTGCGTCCTTCACCTACTCGAGGCACTGCAGCGGCTGCCTGTTTTCCCGCCACACGCCCACCATCCCTGGCCTAGCACACAAGGCCTTGTGCCTCAGAGCCCAGCCTGTCCAGCCATTTCTCTAACTGGCCTTCCATTCCCTTCTGGAGCATCTTTTATTTATGGAGGTTTTTGTATCTCCAGTGCCTAGTGACTATTAGGGGCTCAGGACCTGTGTACTGCACGAGGAGGCGAGTGCTGTGACACACCAGGGCCACCCTCAGCTCTGTCTTTGCTTATGTTGTCTTCTTCCCCTGGGTTCTCCCAATCACTCTGGCCTGCGCCAACCCCACACCTATTGGACTCCAAACTAGGCACGTCTCAGATAGAACTACTGATTCTCCCCACCTGGCCCAGTCCTTGCGGTCTCGACAGACGGCCCCACCAGGCACTCGGCAGCTCCTGTGAGAAATCCAGCAGCCATCCCTGGTTCATTTCTTTTCCTCATACCCGCATCTGGTCCACCAGTAAATTCTAGTGGTTCTACCTCATGGCAGACAGAATAATGGCACCCAGAGATGCCCAAGCTCTAATCCCCAGGAACCTGGGAATATGTTACCTTGCATGGCACAAGGTTCTTTGCAGGTGTGATTAAGGTTAAGGATCTCGAGATGGAGAGATTATCCTGGATCATCCTGATGGGTCCAGTGTCACCACGTGAGTCCTTAAAAGGAAAGACATTTCTGGCTGTGGTCAGAATGAGAGAGGACGGTGAGAGACGGATTCCACACCCCGTGGCTGGCTCCGTAATGTAGGGGGCTACTTGCAAGTCTTGGAGAGCAGCCTCTGGAAGTTGGAGAAGGCAAGGAAATGGATTCTCTCCTAGAGCCTCTGGAAGGGAACGCAGCCCTGCCAGCACCTTGATTTTAGCCTTGTGAGACCTGTGTTGAATTTTTAACCTATAGAACTGTAAGTTGATGAATTTACGTTGTTTATAACTACTAAGTTTGTGGTGATTTGTAACGCCAGGGACACAAAACGGATACAGGCCTCCATGAAGCCATCCTGAAAACGGCCTCTCTTCCCCTCCTGCCCTGGTCCAGGTCACCCAGCCTCCTGCGGGGGCCTCCTCACCGGCACCCCCTGCACTTGAGGCACCAGCCTTCCTCCTGCAGTCAGCCGTCCACCAGGAGCCAGAGCTGTCTTTTCATTTCTTCACTTTTTATTCTGAAATAATTTCAAACATCTAGAAAAGTTGCAGGAAGAATACAAAGGTCTCTTATGCCCTCATCACTCATATTCACCAGTGGTTAACGATTTGCCTTATTTGCTTGGCCGTTCCCTCTCTCTCACGTCGTGTTGTGGCCCCGCTCCTAATCTCCGGTGGATTCCCAGTGCAGCTGGGGTGAAGTCCACACTCTCCTCCTCAAGTCCAGCCCTCGTCGGGCCCCAGCCGCCTCTCCAGCGTCCTCTGCTTCTGCTCATTCCTTTTCACGACGCTCACGGTACTTTCCCCTTCCCGGTCCTCCCAGGCTCTCCGCTGGCTATTTCCCCTGTGTGGTACTCTCTTCCTCCTCCTCATCACTCAGGCCTCGGCTCCAGCATCATCACCTTCCAGACTCTTTACACCATCGTTCTACTAAGGTAGCCCCCAGATAGCTACTCTCCATCACTTTACCCTATTCTGTTTTCTTTATAGCATTTATTGGGGTCTGAAACCATCCTATGTCTTCATTCACTGCTGTTTATTCATTTCTTCACTTGCGTGTAGCTCTTTAGGCAAGACTCTGTCTACCTCTTATTCTCAAATTCTAGAACAGTGCTTGGCACACAGTAGGTGCTCAACAGGTATAAGCTGACTGATTTCTGTGACATACCACTGAGCCCTTTCTAAGTAGCTCACTGCTCTAGAGGTGTGTGTCTTTACTCAAGGGCAAGAGTATCGTTCCTTTCCCTTTTAAATCTTTGCCTCTCAAGCCTGGGCACATGGCAGGACCTCGGGATTGTGGGGAATTTTCTTGGCAGGTGTGAGCGCCTCCATGTGGCGGGCCTGCGTGCCTTTGCCCCACACCACCCCGACAGCTGGCACTGAGCTCCGCAGTCAAATTGGTGCCCCTGATGGAGGCCCACCGTCACCACAGCCTCTTCCTCCACAATGTGCTTTTCTTTTAAGTTTCTCTAAGTGCTGTGAACTTTCTAATATTGTCTATCCCCTGTGCCCCTCCTGTGGGATGATAAAGAGGGCAGAGAGCATCAGTCCCTTTTGATGGATGATGAAATTGAAGCAGAGGCAGGTTAAGTGGCTTGGCCAAGGGCACACAGGTAATTCATGGCAGGACAGATCCTGAGCCCCGTGCCTTTTCTGCAGACCACAGAGCAGCTGGCCCTCTCCCCTCCCGTAGGGACTGAGGAGCCCAAACCTGATATTCTGGGCACAAAGCCTTCAGCAGAGGAGGGGAGGGCAGGAAGCGGTATGGTTAGGTGAGCTCTGGGTATGTGTGGGTCTAACAGCTTTTCATTTCCTTTCCTTCCATTCATATAGTCGTTCATTCACTCAGGCACCTTCATTCAGACACAGCCATTGAGGATCCTGGCCTCCTGCTGGGCACAGAGGAGGGCACTGGGCGGGGAGGGGCCTGCTCACCAGAGCGGTTCTCACGGGCAGGACACTCAACTACCGTCCATCCATCCGTCCATCCGTCTGTGGGGCAGTGAGGTTGGATTGGAGACAGCATCCCGGCAGGGAGGGGATCGATTCCCTCGATGTAACTCAGCACCGACTTGTGCACAGCCACAAATGATCAACCAATCCTCGCAGAACACTCAAATTCGGATTGACTCCCTCCGTAAAACAATTACATCAGTGTGATCTGTTCCTGGCTTCTCTGGTAAGGGAGTCCTCTGCCTTCCGGGATGGGCCTATGGTCCAGGCTGAGCTAATCACAGCACCTCCTTCCCCCAACAGTGACCAGTCCAGGGGAGGGCTGGTGACCCAAACCTGGACAGTCAGGGCACTTTCTCGGGATTTAAATCTATATGTGAGACAGAGAAGCTCTCTGCTGTGTGTGGGGAGGCTGAGCCCCCGCCACTGTGTACAGCCGAGGGAATGAAATCAACAGGCAGAGCCAAGAAATGGAGGGACAGTCACAATGGTGACCAGGTCCCCAGATCAGGTATCCCTGAGGGTTTCTGTCATCATCAACACAACGTCCTTAAGTCATGCTCTGTGGAACTCCATCGATTGGTCAGTGATGAGCAATGGCTCGCTTTGTCCTCTTGGCCGTCTTGTAGGTCACCAAGTAGGGAAGGCTTCTCCTTCTGCCGGAGGGCAGGAGGAAGGGGTGGAGCCCACTAGCCTAAAATTAGGGGCCATTTTGCAAGAAGTTGTCTTCCCAGTTCTGCTTCACCCAAAGCAAGGTTCTCAGCAGGGTGGTAGGGTTGTACCTGTAATGTATCTGTTCATTGTATTATACCAGCCAGATTATGCGGGAATTTCAACTCAGACATCAATATGTAATGGTTTAATTTTCTAACGATTGCTTACAACCTCCTATGCTTAATCTCCCACCTCCATTCCTCAACAGCAACTTAGATTCTATAACCTTCTGATCATTTTCAATTATTGAAACTCTGTCTAGTTTAAAATGTAACTTCAAGCTCAGATAGGATCGAATGTCTTTGCCTCTCCCTGGGGCAGCCTGAGAGGGACCCCCAACTCCCTGAGTGATAACGGGTATGTGGGGATGGTGAGGAGGGGCTGTGAGACAACCAGGCCCCTTCTGTCCTCAGGGATTCTTCAGGCACCAGCTTCTCCAGGAGGGGGGACTGGGAGGGGTCACAGGGGGAGGAACGAGAAACCCTTCACCCAACAGGTGCTGGGTGCCTGTTCTCTGTTTACCCCTGACAGGCCAGCAATGTCTAGGTAGCAGGCATCCGGACGGTGCTGTCTCCTGGCCCCTCTTGTAAGCTCTCTGGGGGCTCCCAAGGGGTCTATCAACACACAATTCTCTGACTTGGGAGTTTGGGTCCAGATCTGGGCTTCACATCTTCTAGCCCCTCCAGCTCTTTACTCTGGGAGGGGGAGGGGGGGTCCAGCTCACACCCTCCCACTGCTGGGGCCCCTCACAGATGGAGAGTCAGGATATGCTCATGTGAAATGAAATGATTCTCATCCTCTGCCCCCTCCCCACCTTTCCTCTATGAAGCTGAATTGGTCAAGAGTTGCCACCAAAGCGGTTCCCAAACACTTTCCTGGTCTGTTCTCTATAACCATGTGGTCCTTCACCTTCATTTTTCTATTCAAATACTCAAGAAGCAAAGGGGGTTCTACCCTTGAGGGGCTTGGAGTTTTACTGGGAAGGTAAGAATAACACAGATGCAACAATCAGGGACCCAACAGAGGGCTCCACATCAAGTGCTTCGTTGCACGTGGACAGATACAGACACACACGCCGTGTTCAAAGCAGATTGAAAGATGGGCTCTGGAACCAGACAGCCGGGGTTCAAATCTAGGCTTGCCACTTGTGAGCTGTGCAACTTGGGCAAGCTTACTTCACCTCTCTGGGTCTCAGCCTCCTCCCCAGTAACGCGGGGAGGGTGACAGTATCACTCCCATGTAGTTTTCATGAGGATTAAATCAGGTACTATATGAAACACTTAGAATGGAGCCTGGCATGTAGTAAGTACTCAATAAAAAGATGACGGTGCTGTGCAGTGAAGGCCAGAATGGTTAGGTCTGTAAGCAGCTGATTCTCTGCAGCGGGAACTCAGCAAGACTGTCTGTGGGGAGGGGCGCTGCCCCCAGAGGGGAGGAGACACAGCCCCTGGGTGCTTGTGGCAGCTGTGCCACCCCCTCCCGGGGAAGTAAAAGTGCCCTGAGCACCTTTCCCTGCAAAAGGGCCCGCCTGCCTCAGTGGTCCAGTTGGGAAAAGTGCCAAGGGGGCTGCGTGCAGCAGAGCGGTGCGAGGACAGTGGCAGTATGGCAGCGAAAGGATGCGGCAGCTGGGGTGTCACAGGCCTGGCTCCACTTCCAGATTTGCAGGTGTGGAGGGGCCTCCACCAGGGCTCAGGGTGGTGGCTGGTGGGGCAGGATGACAGGGCGGTGGCAGAGCTCTGGGCAGGACCCTGGGCCAAGGCTGCTGGAGGTGTGGTCCCAACCGGAGGAACCTGTCTCGGGGGAGGAGTTCCACAGGATTGTCTCCTACATTAGACAAGCTTTTTAGATCATCACCTGAGTCTAGGAAGAGACACCTTGCCTTGCCTGAGATTGCATGGGGAGGGTGAGGCAAGCCAGGCCTGGAAACTAAATCTTCAAAGCAAAGTGAAATCTGAGCCCTGCCCCTCCCCCTCCAGCACCCATGCCCCTCCCCTTCCCCTCCCCCCCCCCCCCAACTGCAGGAGGTAAAGTTGTCTCGGATGACGATAGAACAGAAGCCAGAGGTGGCTCAGGCCGGCCTTGGTGACGTGTCCTGCAGGCATTCCAACGCCCACCTCTTGCTGGAGCTGGGATTCCAGGACTGGGGTGTTCACGGAGGTCCCAGCGCTCCCTGGGCATAGCTCTGCAGAAAGCCGGCCCGCAAAGCTTCCCACAGCAGCTGCCAAGAATACACCCGACATAATAATTTCTTTGACCTCCACCACATGAGTTTCTGAAAAGAACAAAACAGCATCATTCCCTGGCATTTACAGTTTAAACCTTTCCTATTCAAGTTTCTAACAAAAAAAGCCACCAACCCATTCTGGTCGTGATTAAAATTCATAGGCTTGCTGCAGAGAACAGATGCAGAAGCAATTTTAGGCCAGTCATATCCCAGGTCTGCAAAATTAATTTGACAGGTTTGCATTAAAGCACTGATCAATATCCACTTTAGAGCGGCAGAGGCTAACCGAGAAAAAATAAGTGACCGGAGTGTTACCAGACGAGAAAAAATGAATCTTTGAGACTTTTTTCTCTCTAAGCTTGCACCTACATCAGAAGTCCTGACCTCAATCCATTGATCGGCTGCAGTTAACATGACAAAAGGCCCAGCAGATAGACCATTGCGGCCTACCGGGGAACAATCACCCGGATACACTAAATGTTTGACAGAGTGACTAGACTGCGGAATTAGTCTTGGCTTTCCGAGGGCAGCCCCCAGCCCGGCCTTCCTGAATCCTCCCTTCCCTTCCCGAGAACCATTTGCAGAGACCCAACTTTTACTAAACTTCCTTCCACGGATGGCGTGGGGATGTGGTCCCCGGGAAGCTGGGGTCCGGCTTGATTTCAGCCACTGCGACAAGGAGGCAATTAAGGTCAAACCTTTCTTGAGACTCTCAAATAGAGGCCTTGAAGCTAATGTCAACGGGGACCTCCAAAGGGCTTGATTCAAGGGGACTGACTCAGAAATGGAGAGCCCAGGTAGACGGTCATTGCCTGCACTTGGAGGGAGATGGGCTTTACCACTTTTGATTTGATTTGATCGTCTTGAGGTGTGTAAGAAATGCACTTTAAATTCAGAGCATCCTCTGAAACTTGGCAGTTCTGTTCCTAAACCTTGTTGCCTTTCTGCCCTCTCTTTCACAGCGTGGCCAACTCACATTTCGCCAGTAATTCAACAAATCTAAAATGAGCACCCACTAAGGATGGCACTTGTGTCAGGCACTGGATACACAGGAAAGAGCGTCTCCCTGAGGCTCAGATCAACCCTCGCCTCGTGAAGGTTGTCCTAGAAGAAGTCTCACCTTCCTTTTCCAGCTCACTCATCTGCTGGGAGCCATCCCTTTAGCTCTTGGCTCTACAGAGCAGCGACATCCCAGAGAAATGTAACGTGAGCCGCAAATACAGCTACGCATGCGATTTAAAATTTTCTAATAGCCACATTCAAAAAAGGGAAACAGAAACAAGTAAACCTAATTTTAATAGCATATTTAATCCAGTATGTTTAAAATACTATCATTTTAACATGGAATGAATATAAAAAAGCATCCATGTGCAATTTTACATGCTTTTGTTCTGGTTCCAAGTCTTCCAGCATATCTCAATGTGGACGTTGGGACGGGTCACCGTTCCGGCGCTCAGTAGCCACAGTGCCTGGTGGCGGCCGCAGTGGAGAAGGCAGAGATGGCCACCGTGGGTCTGGGGTTCCTTTCTGAATGCCCACAAGCAGGAACCCCCTCCTGCCCTTCCTCGCTCCCATCCTCCACCACATCTAACCCTTGACTAAAGTTATGTGGTTGCCATTCACACCACCAGTTGTTAAACACCCCATTGATAAAGTAATTGCAATGCAGGGCATGGCCATGCTGCCAGATAGGTGAAGCAGTGGGCTCCCTGAGGACGTGGTGTGTCCTACTCCTCCGTTTAACAGTGGTGCCAGCACAGTGTCTGGCCCTTAGAAGCTCTGTCATTACTTAACAAACATTTATAACCAGGCACCGCCCTAAGAATTTGGCAAATATTAACTCATTTAATCCTCATAATACCATACACGGTGGATGCTGTTATGACCTTCCCAGCAGATGAGGTGACCTGTCCAAGGTCTCAGAGCTAGCAGGTGGCAGAGCAGGACTCACTCAAATGCAGCAGTCTGGCTCAGAGCCCATCTTCTTATCACCACTCCACACTGCCTCTTGTTAATGTTCTTGAACATACAGGATACATGAAGGCACAGGATCGCCTTTTCGGAGCAACCCCAGCAGAGTTCCCTAAAGTTCCCCTCTGATCCCCATGTTGGTTCCCAGCCTTTGGCATTTCAGCAGGTACATTCCCGATCAGATCAGCCCTACAGAGTGAACAGTCAGCTGACCTGCTGCCTGGATAGCTGATCCAGAGGCATGAAGCTGGGTGGCCCAAGGAAGGGATTACCTGCAGATGTTTTGTTCTCCTATCTTAACTCAGATGCCAATCGTGTCTCTGCCACGTCCGACATTTTGACCTTGTGTCAGTCACTTAACCTGCCCATGTATGGTCACCAGCTGTAAACCCAGGAAATAGCATCTGTTCCATTTGGGGCATTCAGGGTTCTGAATGTATGATGTAATGATGTAATGTCTGTGGAAGAGTTTTAAAAATTATAAAGTGATATGCAAATGTGAAGTCACTGTACTATTATTTGTATTAAATATTAAAGTATTTGTACCATTGTTGATGGTAAAAAACAAGGGCTGTACATTATTATCTCCAGGTCATGGTATTCACGCCTGTGCAAATAACCCTCTCTTATCCTCCACCCCTACCCAAGGGAGTGGAACTCCTGTCTTTAAAGTTTTTTTTTTTTTTCTTTTGGCTGCGTTGGGTCTTCGTTGCTGTGCTCAGGCTTTCTCTAGTTGCGGCGAGCGAGGGTTACTCTTCATTGCAGTGCATAGGCTGCTCATCGCGGTGGCTTCTCTTGTTGTGGAGCACGGCCTCTAGGCACGTGGGCTGCAGTAATTGCAGTGTGTGAGCTCAGTAGTTGCGACGCGCAGGCTCTAGAGTACACGGGCTTCAGTAGTTGTGGCTCGCAGGCTCTAGAGCACAGGCTCAGTAGTTGTGGTGCACGGGCTTAGTTGCTCTGCAGCATGTGGGATCTTCCCGGACCAAGGATCAAACCCGTGTCCCCTGCACTGGCAGGTGGATTCTTAACCACTACACCACCAGGGAAGTCCCAGAGTTTTTGACTATAGACAACTTTGCAGAAATCTTGAACGGTAATTCACAAATTATGAGGAATCACTTCATCTGATTGGTCCAATAAATAAGGAGTGAGCTAGCGATTATGTGGGTGGATATAGTATAAATAAGCATTATGACATGGCTGAGGGATCCTTTTGTGGACCTTCCCTAGGTTGCCTACAATTAGGTAACAGTGACTCCACTCCCATTTTGGATTTTAATCTGGACGCCATTGAGCATTCATATTAACTCTCACTCTTGCCATGAATCTCCAGCAAGATTACTCTGGAAGGTCTGTCCAACTGCATGGACAGACCAAGTAGTCTGTCATGAGCTGTGTGATCCAGGCTCATGACTTCCTTTTCTCTAGCCTCGGTTTCCTTATGTGTAAAACAGAGGCTTTGGGAGCTGGTGCTTACTGAGGTATCCTTCCAAGAGCCCAGAGAAGGGGCTACATGCATCATCAAATTGAAAGTACTTGGAAAATGGAAATGCCTGTAGCTAAGGTGTCAAGTTGTCAGCTTCACAGGGGTGGGAACCCCTGTCTCTCTGTCCCCCAAACACCTCTATCATAGCCTGTACCTTATTGTCTGGTAACTGAAGGAAAATTTCATTTTGGTATCTGTCCCCAGCATCCAAAATAGGGCCTACCCTGTAGGAAGCACTTCCTAACCACTTGTTGAATGAATGAAAGAATACATGGGTGAAGGCATTCCTGAGGTGGAGGGAGCCTGGCGGAGAAAAGGAGTTATCACTGCAGTGATGCAGTAGGGGCTCTGCCTGGACCCTTCACCTACCACCTGAGCCCACAGCCCAAAGGAGCAGAGTCTGTGGTCCAGATGACACAGGGTGTTGTCCCTCGTCCCCCCACATAGATGTCCTTTGCCCTCAGCTCTTGGGCATAAGGATATCTGGCCCAGGTTTCTCTCCCGCATCAAATCCATCACATCCAGCCCACACCCTCACCCTCCTCACCATGTTCCCACCTCATGTACACACCACGTCAGTGCTCTTCTCTTCTTTTCCCATCAAGAGCCCTCCTGTTGTCCTTTTTGCTGCCTGGGATCTTATAAAATCCAGTACTTGAGGCAGATTCTCCTGCCTTACAGTGTACATGCCACCTTCTTTATCTCCAAAGATTCAGCTTGCCTTGTTTCTTCAGGGCCCAGTTTCTGTTTTCTGGAACCTGAGTTCAGCCATGCCAGGGTGCTGTGTGCCAGCTTATCCCAACCATGTATTGGGAGGCATGTCATATAGTTCCAGAACATGAGCTCTGCAGTCAGATCACCTGGGTTTGAATTCCACTTTTGCCATTTACTAGCTAGGTGACCTTGGGCAAGTGAAATTAACTTCTATCCTAGTTATTATTGATGCACAACAAATTATCCCCAAACTGAGCAGCTTAAAACAACTACTGTATTATTCACATGAATTCTGTGGGTGAAGAATTTAGACAGGGTTAGTAGGGATGACTTGTCTCTACTTCACAATGTCTGGGGCCTCCCTGGGAAAACTTGAAAGCTGAGGATATCTCCAAGGCCGAGGCTGGAATCATCCTAAAGTCTCTTTCACTCACATGTGTGGCACCTGGGCTGGGATGATTCAAAGACTAGGACTGGTGACTAGAGCACTTGCCTGTGGCCTCTCCATATGGCTTGGGCTTCCTCATAGCATGGCAGCCTCAGAAGAGTGGAACTTCTTACACAGAGGCTCAGTTCTCCAACTGCACTGATTCCAGCAAAAAAAAGTAGAAGCTGCCTGCCCTTTTATGACCCAGACTCAGAAGTCACAAGCATCACTTCTGCCACATTCTATTGGTGGATGCAGTCAGATGCCCTCCTAGATTCAAGAGGAGGGGGACATAGAGTCCAATCTGCCAATAAGAGGAGCATCAAGGAATTTCGGGTCCATATTTTGAAAGCACCACAACTTCTCTCAAACTCAGTTTCCCTATCTGTAAAATGGAGATAATAATGCCTATCTCGTAAGACTATTGTGAGGCTTAAATTAGATTATGTACAGTGAAGTGCCTGACACCCTCAGTAAGTGTCAACTTTTATTATTGTTATAACATTAGCTGACTGAGCAACCACCAAGCATTTTTTGACAGTCTTTGCACTATAGGCACGTGTGCCCAACCTCATGCTGGGTCCTGTGAGGGAAGCACAGAACCCATTCTCTGCTATCAGGTTGAGGAGATAAGATGCAGATGTGTAGCAACCAAAAGTTCAAGGAAGTGGGAAACACTCAGTATTGACAAGTTCAGGAAAGGGAGAGAGAAGTGTGAACCCATCTGGTCAGAGAAGACTGCAGAGGAAATGAAACTTGAGTTGGATCTGGAAGGATTTAGGATAGATTGGAGGGAAGGAGATGGGAATTCTGGGCAACATAGATGGATTTGCAAGAAGACAGAGAGTTCTGGGAGAATAAAGACATCAGCCCTTTGCAAGCGTGTTTACCCTCTTTTAGTTTCTCTAATTGTAAAATAGGAATGCAAAAGAATGTCCTGATAGTGGAAATCTACCTATTTGTTCATCTGTCCATCCACCCAACCTTTTACCTATCTTCTCATCCATCCATTCATTCATCCATCCCTCTACCCATCCATCCATCCATCCATCCATCCATCCATCCATCCATCCATCCATCCATACATCCATACATCCATCCATCTACCCAACAAACCGTGCCAAGACCAGCTCTAGATGGTAGGAATACAAAGATGAATAATATTGCCTCAGCCACCCAGTAGTCGTCTCCACAATCTACTGGGGGCTGAGGGAGGATATTTTGGTGCAAGAGTATTCTTCAGCTCTCCTCTTTGCTTCTGTGCTATTATAGACCCCATGTGTGGGTAGAGCAGCCTTGACCTCTTATTATCTGTTTATAGTTGAGCTGATTAGCTGTACAGTTTGTATTCAGTAACTAATTCTGGTCCAGCAAATGAAGGAAAAGGAGGTACACAGATTGATTGAGTACCACCTAGAAGTCAGTTACTTTACTAGAGGTCTGATATTCAGCTTCCATATTGAATCTGTGAAGAAGGCATCATTAGCCTCATTTAATGGAGGAGAGAACAGAAACTTCAAGAGAGTAAGCAATCTGAATACTAGTAATAAGTGGTAAGACTGGTATTTGAAACCAAGTGTGTCTGGTTGCCTAGTCCAGGCTCTTTCCTGTGAACACTGTGGTGCCATGAGCCCCATGGTGCTAAGTTCATGCACACACAGACACTTTCATTCTTAAGATAGTGAGTAGAGGATTTAGGTCCTGTCTTTCCTATATAGTTCTGATGTTTCTGACCCATCTTCAGAAGAAAATGTCTCACATTTGGTTGCATTTCCCATGAATGTGACCCTCCCAGAGACAAATGCCTCGTTCTGTACCTCCACGAACCCACCCCCCTCATACACAATCAGTGGGAATTTGCTGGCAGGGGGATATTCTCAAAATGTCATTTCATGAAACCGTCCTCACTCTCAACCCGTCTCCACTGTGATCAATGACTTCTGTTTATGTGATTTATTAGCATGGGTTGTGGAGCAGTGACGAATCCTAGACCATGGACAAAGCAGAACTTGTGAGTTCCTGGGGAATGAACCGCTGGCTTCACTTGGTGGTCCTAATGGTCCACAGATGTCACCTGCGGCCAGGAACACAAAGAATGTCAGCTCAGAGCAGTTTCTGCATTTTCCTGGTACATCTTCTCCCTTGCCGGAACCCTGGGACACAGTGGACCCCTGTGTCTCACAACCTCACTGGTGGACAGGAGACTTCCTCAGCCCTGGGAGAACACCAAATATGTTTCCTAGTTCGACGAAGGATCCAGATGGCTGCCTTTGCTGATACATATTGTTACAATCATTGTTTAATATTCTGATGGAGCCACCAGTTCAATTATTGGTTGTATTTTTCTAAGTGTAGTCACTTATCTCTCAGCAATTCAGCAGAAGTGTTCATCTCATGGGGCTTAAAGAGATTCAGAGGTGGGGTGGGGTCAGTAATAAGGTCAGACTGGGGAGATGTCTACCTATTAACCTTCCATTTTGGTAACCAAACTGCCATACCCAGCACACAAGGTGGACCCTGGAACTTGTCACTATTAATATCGTCACTGAGGCAAGGTGGCTGGGGTTTGTCTAAGCTATTCCAAGGGCAATATCACGATTGCTCACATCACAGAAGCAGCCTAGTAAGATGTGGAGAGTGGGGACCTGTTAAAATTGGGAAGTGGAGAGGGGATGGGAGAGAGGTTGGAGTGAAAAATATATGCAGGAGAAAGAGTTCTGGACTAAGTAGTAGAATGAGGTAAGGGACCCTGGGAAAAGATTCCTGCATTTGTATCACGCATTCACTCAGACACACGTCATTCATTCATTCAGTAAGCATCTGTTTGGCTCTCTTAGGATGTTCTACTCCAATTCTAGGGATTGTGTGGGAATAGAAAATAAATATTCTAACTCCATCTGCAAGTCTAGATGAACCAGAGCACAAAATTGCCGTAACACCAGACGTATCATGTTAAGTGTCATAAAAGCAGGATCCACAGCAGGCAGGGAGCATCCAGAGAAGAGGAAAATTGCTTCAGCAAAAGAAAATCATGGAGGACTTTCTGGAGTAAGAATCTTGTGAAAAGATGTGTGCATGAAAGAGTAAATAAAAGTGCTCAACATGGGGAGGGGGAGGGTTAGCTGTGACGAAGTGAGAGAGTAGCATTGACATATATACACTACCAAATGTAAAACAGATAGCTAGTGGGAAGCAGCCGCATAGCACAGGGAGATCAGCTTGGTGCTCTGTGACCACCTAGAGGGGTGGGATAGGGAGGGTAGGAGGGAGATGCAAGAGGGAGGGTATGGGGATATAAGTATACTTATAGCTGATTCACTTTGTTACACAGCAGAAACTAACACAACAATGTAAAGCAATTATACTTCAATAAAGATGTTAAATAAAAAAGTGCTCTACAAATAGAAAGTATTATATTTTACCTTCCCTGCCTACAAAAATGCCCATACCACCTTCCCTGGTTGGAGATTGGAATTGATCCTGGCCCTTTTGTCAGAAGCTCTGGCCTTGGTTCCCTTGGAAAATCTCCTACACACACACACACACACACACACACACACACACACACACACACACTGGCAGGGAAGCCCCTCTGGGTGGGGCAAGGGCTCTGCATGTGAGGATGGACCCTGAGAACGTGTGACCTCTGGGCTCAGGCCTGGCAGCTTATAGTCCAAGGGCTCTGAAGCCATGGCACCTCTGTTTCCCAGGCATGCTCAGGCCCCAGTAGTAGCCAGCTGGGTCCCAGAGCCCTGCTTTGGCCACCAGAGAGAGTGGGACAGCAGGTGACCAGTTGTGTGTCTCCCTTTTTCAGATGAGAAAACCTAAGCACAAAGAGGTTAAGAAGTTTTCCTGAGATGCTGAGATTTGACCAGCTTTGTTTTGTTTTTCGACAGCAAAGTCCACCGAAAGATTGTCTGGGCCAGACATTGGATTTCAAAATGCCTCTCCTGAGGGGGCTGGTCCTCCTCCTCCTTCACCATATCTGTCCCAGCCTCACCAACACCTGCCCTCAGGAAAAGCTCCACCCAGGGCCACTGGCTGGCAGCACGGGAGGGAAGGGAACAGGAGGGAAGTCGCATGTTTCCTCCTCCCATTCCAGGTGGCCGTTAAGCCCATCCCACAATGTGCTCACCCCTCGCGGCTCTTGTCATGGCTTGTGCCCAAGTGATGCACATGCATGACTGTTGACATCCGCCTCCCCCACTAGATGGGAAGTCTCCTGAGGGGCGGCAGAGTTGCCCCAGCACAAATGAATGAAAAAGTGTATCTTCTGGTCAATGACTTTTAGGCATCTCCCAGGGGGCCAGGAAGATGAGGGACATTTCCACACAGAAATCCTGCCCCAGAGGACAGGTCTTTGCTCGTGTCGGAGGAATTTAGGGTCAAGTCTTTTCCTGCCTAAGAAGGGGGTGATTTAGGGTCAGTCTTCCTCACTGCAGGAGAGGTTGGCCCTAGCATGTGCCCTGCTGGTCCAGAAGGACCCACCTGAATGGTCAGAAGCTCCTGGCAGGCTGCCTGTTCTGCTCGACTAGGCTCACTAGGTGCTATCTATTTCTCCATCTGTCACTTCCAGAATGAAGTGGTTGCTCTTTCCCCCTGGGGGGGCTGGGGTGGAAGAGGGTGGCCCGCAATGAAGGCAAGGGTGAAGGCTGGGGGTGGGGGAGGCAAGGTTCTTGCCAAAATAAGGGCTGCTTAGGCTGATGGCACTTGTGGGATAATCTTTGAAAAGAAGCTTCCAGCTCATGGAATCATGAGTATTACAACTGGCCGGGACCTCAGTCCCCTGTCCTGGCATGAGTAAGGGACCATCATTCCATTTTACAGATGAGCCAACTGAGGTAGAGAGGCCAAACCATTCTGACTTCAAAGAACTGAGGAAAATGTGCAGCTTCAAGGACCACTTCTGGGCTAGCAGCAAGAGCACTGGACAGAGCCACCCAGAATGAGCCCTGTTTATTCATTAAATTGCCTGTATTTGTGTCCTGATAGGACTTGGAGGCATATTCACCGTAAAATATAAGTGATTCCAATGCATTATTCTCACTCTTTCTGTAAATAAAAAAATAAAGCCCAAAACCATGTCAGTCCCCGTTGTTTGATAGCCTCTCTTGGTACTTAATTTTATTTCACAACGTAAAGTAAGGGTAGCTGAGTGGGGGTGGAAGGGTGGGGGGAGAAGCCGACTTCTGTCAAAGTCTAGTCTCATTGGTTAACACCTGAGGGGAAGATGACTGAAAAGAACTTAATTCAAAAAATCCTCTAGGCACACAGGAGCTTCTTCCAACCAGTAAGAGTCAGACAGCTATGGAGACAGAGACATCAATAAATAATCAGCCAGCTTAGACTTTTAAATGGGAATCCCAGCACCACCACCCAAAGGTAAATTGCATTTTTTCCACCAGCCTCAGAGCAGAGCTTCATGGTTGTGTGGACTGCCGGACTTTGCTTGTTGAAACTGCAACCTGACCCTTCTTTCTGATAAAATGTACATCTCCTATTCTTGTATATTTCATATATATTTCATAGATAATAGGACACGACACGTTGGAGATCTATAGCTATAGATCTCCAACGTGTCCTATTATCTATCTATCTATATCTCCCCCACGTGCCCTATTTCATATATATATATATATATATATATATATATATATATATATATATATATATATATATATATAAAGATGTCTGTCCTCAGAAACTCCAGGAAGCATCTTTGTTACTCGATTTCACCATTTTTTTGGTTTAAGCCACAAGTCCCCTTAAGCAACACCCCTCGTGAACAGCTGGGTTGGCGGCAGGGCTCTGGATCAGGGAGGAGCGGTGCTCAGGTCCTGTTCCCTGAGCCCAGAGAACTGACCTCTCGGGAGTCCCAAACCTCCCCCAGAATGATGCCATATTTCAAATCCGATTGGGGATATTTTTGTGCCCGTGCCCAGAATACCCCAGCCTCGTGCAGACTTGATGTCGCAACCAGCGATGTGGATTCCTCCACGTGACAAGGGAGCAGGCCCCTTCCCATGCAGGTTTGAGTCCCATGCGGCCGGGCGGTCATGGGTGTTGTGGTCTGGGGCCGCCCTAGGGCATCCATCACCTGCCCGCAGCGTTTGGCTGGGGACCAAGAGCCAGCACGCGCTGCAAACACTGCTTCTTATTGCTTGTAATTTTCTCCCAGACCGTCTACACCCTCACCCCTTTGAAAGCAAGCTGACCTGTGAGTCTTCCTCAGTGTACAGGCCAGAGAAGCCGCAAGGGCTGCTTCTCTGCCTGCGGAACCACCCGCTGCCTGGGGGAAACTGGCAGCCCCTCGTCCTCTTGCCTTGGCCCTCTGGTGGTGGGGTGGGTGGCTGCTTCCTGTGAGGGAGGGTTCCCATCCCAGAACAGAAAGGAGAGGCCAGATGGGGGTATGCGAGGTTTTTCTGGGGCCATCTTGCATGCCTGGTACAGAGAGAGAGCCCAGGGGGCCCCAGACTCCAGGGGTTTGACTGCCTGATTTCCTGGCCGGTGGCAACTGAGAAGTAAGTGTAAAATACACACTGATTTCCAAAATTTAGTGGGCCCCTTCAACAAAAAAGAGTATAAAATATTAAGATTTTTAATGTTGATTACATGTTGAAATAACAATAAGTTGGATATATTGAGTTAAATAAAATATAGTATTAAAATAAATTTCACCTGTTTTGTTTTACTTTTTAAAATGTGACTACTAGAAAATTTAAAATCACACATGTGGCTTGTCCTATATTTCTTCTGGACAACACAGTATCCTATAGGCCCTTTATTATTGACGGAGAGATAACTTCAAACTTCAAAGCTAAATATCAATGTTTCTATATGGGGTCATTCCAAAATAATTTTTATAATGAAATATTCCATATACACACAAAGCATATGTAATGTACAGTGCAATTTCGAGAACAGGAAATGAACACCTGTGCCCCAAGTGCCCTGTCTGACCACATCTCTCTCTGTCCCTGATCAGAGCCAGTAGACTGATCAGGCAATGGCTCTTATTAAATTCACACTGCCCTTTAATTAAATTATAATTTTTATTTTGAGAAAGTATTACAAATTCAAAAAGTGCCAATAAAGATCTAACAAACAAACAAACACCTGGGCACAATCACCCTGAATTGATTACTGTTAATATATTGTCCTAAACATTTCCCACTAAATAAAATGAAGAAGGCATTACAGGTCAAGCCAGAGCTGTCTTTTCATTGCTGGCCAACTCTCTCTACTCCCAGGACCCCTGGTTATATTACTGCAACAAGGTATTAGTGTATCATCAAACGACAACAGCAAGGTCAGCCATTGAGCTGGCACCTGGCCCCTGTGAGTACAAAGGAGATTCTCAAAGGGCATGTACATCCAGGGCAGAAATCAGCAGATTTTTACATTTTATTTATTTAACAATTGTATATATTTAAGGAGTACAACATGATGTTTTGATATTTATATATAACACCCTCAAGCTAATTAACATATCCACCTCCTCACAGAGTTACCATTTTTATGTTAATTTTTTGGAGTGAGAGCACCTGATGTCTACTCTCTTAGCAAATTCTCTGTATAAAATACAGTATTATTAATGACAGTCACCTTGCTGTACATTAGCTCTCTAGACTTATTCATCCTATACAACTGCAACTTTGTACCCTTTGACCAACATCTCCCATTTCCCCCATCTCTCTGCCCCTGGTAACGACCCTTCTACTCTCTTCTTTTATTCAACTTTCCAAGCTTCTGCATATAAGTGAGATTGTGCAGTATTCTTCTTTCTGCTTGTGGCTTATTTCACTTAGTATAATGTCTTTTATGACATTCATGTTGTCACAAATGGCAGGATCTCCTTTTTAAAAGGCTGAATAATAATCCAATGTGTATTTATGTGTGTGTGTGTGTGTGTGTGTGTGTGTGTGTACTATTTCCTTACCCATTCATCTATTGACAGACCCTTGGGTTCTTTCCATATCTTGGTTATTGTGAATAATGCTGCAATGAACATGGGAGTGTAGATATTTCTTTGTGGTACTGAAGAAACCACCAGATTTTAAAAGTTGCTGGGGGGGGGGGGCTTCCCTGGTGGTGCAGTGGTTAAGAATCTGCCTGCCAATGCAGGGGACATAGGTTCGAGCCCTGGTCTGGGAAGATCCCACATGCCGCGGAGCAGCTGGGCCCGTGAGCCACAATTACTGAGCCTGCGCATCTGGAGCCTGTGCTCCGCAACAAGAGAGGCCGTGATAGTGAGAGGCCCGTGCACCGCGATGAAGAGTGGCCCCCACTTGCCACAACTAGAGAAAGCCCTCGCACAGAAACGAAGACCCAACACAGCCATAAATAAATAAAATAAATAAAATTAAAGAAAAAAAAACACCTTGGAAGTTTGCCATTAAAAAAAAAAAAAAAAGTTGCTGGGATCTATCATGACCTAATTACTTCATGGAGCCTTTGACCCTTAGTCATGGACAGGTCATTAGAAATCAGCTACAGTAGGGGCCAGAGGGGCTGAGTGGCTGATCCAAGGTCACCAGCTAGGTGATGTCAGACACTGGACAGGCACTTGGGTCTCCCATCAAGCAGTGACTTCAAGACAGTCTCAGCTATCACCTGTGCAGATCATCTAAACCATAACCCTCTTTACACTAGAATAGTCAGGATGGGCAAATGGAATTGGGGATTGGGTTCTTTTAGAAGCTGAAGATAAGGGAGGAAACCATTTCAGATGTGAGAAACATTTCTTAAATATCTGGGTCTACTTCCCCTGGCAGGAAACCTCCACCACTTGGCATCACACATTTTTCTTGACTGACAATGGGTCCTTGTGGTCATTTCTCTGAAGGCAGAAGTGCTCACTGCTCAAGCTGTCACTGGAGGTGAAGCAGGAGGGGAACCCAGGTTACATCTGAGCAAGCTTTGTTTTTGTCTTTCTTGTCTTTTTACTAGGTGTTTGATAACATTATTTTCTCGTGATTGGTGTCTGACCTAAATTTGAGTGATGAAAAGAAAAAAAAAAAACTCATCTACCAGGAATTTTGTTGTGTTCCAGTTGACAGAGTTTTTACTATGATGATACTTACCAGTGGCCTGAGTCAGCCATGCAAGAAGGCTTGTGAGAATAAAAAGAAAGTGTGCACCACATTCTTTCCCAGAAGTAGACAATTGAAGGACGTGGTCCAGGGGTGGGTTTGAATTACCTGAGGACTCAAGATGAGAGGCTCAACTTGGCTGACAGTAAGAAGGCCAGTGACGGATTCCCTGCCCCCGCAAAGCTCTGCAGTCCTTTTGTAAGTAAAGACCTTATTCTTAATGTGTACAAGCTCTGTCCCTTCAACAAGATCATAAGCTCCTTGAGACAGGGATTGGGACTCTTGATACAGTTCGCCATATCCATCTCAATACTATACACAGAAGATGCTTGAAAAATTTTTGTGGAATAAATAATAATAACAATACAATTAAGATATACTGCCCTTGCTATGGAAAACTCTTTATCGCAAGGTGGAGCAACTGGGTGGTGGTGGATCTCTTCCCTGCTCTGGACAGAAGGATGCACTGTAATGCCAAAGAAAACCAAAATAGACGTCAGTGGTTGTTTGCCCAGGAGAACGGGCAGTGTGGAGAGGGAAGGGGTGGGGGAGGGAGAAAGAGCACGCGTGTTCTGCAGAAACCTCTAAACAATCAAAGCCACAAATGCCTCTTCTTATAAACACACGGTGCGAGGCAGATGTTTACCCGGACAATCCGGAGAGAAAAAGCCAGCAAAAGCCAGAGAGATTCACGCTCCACAAACAAGGGATTTCCTGGGGGAAGGAGTGGCAGCTAATGGGTTCTGCAGATTTCTCCTCCTGATAACTACATCACAGACCACGTCCAAGGAGACTTTTTCTTCCTATTGAAACCTTATTTAAATACTGCCGCCTATTTCAGGCAGAATCGCTGCTGTATTGGCTGGTGGAGGCTATTCTCTTAAACCTTTATGAGACGCAGGGAAGAAGCAGGCAGCCCGTGTCTCTGAGGGAGCGGAGACACGTCTCATAGGGAATTGTCTTCCCGATATTCTTCAGGAGTCAGCCTTTCCCAATCTGATTGGTGGCCTTCACCCAAATAAAGCTGTAGAGAAAACAAGAGCCATGCCTGCTTAAAAACAGCAAAATTTGTACAGTGTGGATACTTTCTCAATCATTTATCATTGAATTATTTAAAAAACAATCATCTCGACATCACGATGGTCTCTGTAATGAAGTTGTTATGCGTGTTCCTTCCTCATTATTTTCTCTCCCTGGATTCTTATCAGGCAGAGCAAAGGGCCCAGGACTGGGAGTCGAAGCTTAAAAATGTTGACCCCCCCCACCCGGCCACAATCTCCTGTGTGACTAGGAAAAAATTAACTCCCCTTTCTGGGCCTTGGTGTCGTCATCTCTCAGGAGGTAGAGTTAGGGGAAGTGATCCCTGACCCCAGGCAGCCCTCAAATGCTGAGTGTTTGCGCTGGTCCAGGAGGGAGCCTGGGCTTATGTCTGGCTCTTCATTCTTGGTCACTCTCTGACCAACAGCACTGTTTCTTCAGAAGGCAGGTAAGGATTTACTGTGAGGCCTTAAATCCAATCTACTGGCCCATTTTCCTCCACCAATGGAGTTAGGCATTCCTGAGCCCAGGACGACTGTATGGAACCGGCAAACTCCATCTGGTTTTTGCCTCAAGGCAGGAGCTGCCAACCAGAACCAGAGCACTTCTCCTTGGAAGGCTGAGGTCTGTCTAGTCCAGGTGCGGTGTCCAGGCCGCTGTACTCAACCCCTCTCCAGGCATGCACATGCTCATCCTGCATACAATTGAGCAGCTATTACGTGTCAGCGCAGTGCTTGGCAAGGGGAATGTAGCATCAGGCCTGGTCCCGGGCTTCTCTGAGTGTACAACCTCGTGGGGAAACAAGACTCTAAACCAGAGTCACCCTGATACAGGGTTACACAACGTGATACAAAGATGGGAGCCCAGGGATGCGACTTTAAGAAAATCTTATGAAAAGATGGAAGTATTTACCTCTCACCAACTTTCTCTGAAGGAGGGGTTGGTGAAAATGGCTGGGACCTCAATGGGAGCCTTTCCCAGAGTCTGGCTGACTTTCCTTCCTCACTTCCTGGGAGCCTTTCTGCTTTCCCACAAGATCTGGAAGTGTCCAAGACCCCGCCATGAAGGAGGTAAAGGCCTGGAGGAAACAGCAGTGCTCGATACTTCTGGGGTTTTCCACGTGGTCTGAGGCCAAGTGTGGTGTGTGGTTGGGTGGGAGGACTGGAGACAGTGAGAGAGAGCAGCCCTGGGGGCACACGCAGTGTTCAGACACCGGCATGACTGCTTGGGGACGAATCCACGGTGACTCTGCTCTGGGTCATCCCTGGGTGGGGCCGGGTTGCCCAGAGGGTGAGTGGGAAACAGCCCCAGGACAGAGCCCGATTTACTCACTGTCTGGGCTTGGTCCCAGCCGGTCCTTCGCTCAAGCTTGGTAAATCCTCCAGTTCTGTAGTCATTTTTACTAGCAATTGCCTTTTTTTTTTTCCCTTTGAAAATGTGGTTCGACGAAAATGAAATTTCAGATGTGTGTGTCTCCGCATTGATTTTTCTATTTGTAATAACACACCCCGGCGTATCTCCTTTGATATCAAGAGGATAAAATGTCCCTAACACTGTGCTCTCCATTCTGGGGTAATGGATAAAGCCTGTTTATGAGATGTCATTTATTCCACAATAGACAGTAAATAAAAGCCATTTCAAGCTTGGGTTAAATCAAAGCTTGTTCAGGATTTCAGCAGATTTGCAAATCACCTCGGGGACCTTCATCCGTTGCACTTGCTGTTTTCCTTCTATCGACTCTCTCCCTCTCTCGGCCAAGTCTCGCACTCTCCCGAGACTCCCCGAGCCCCTGACTGATTTGGAAAGACAACTGGTCTGGCTAAGGACCTAGCGTGACATTAAAAGTTCCTTCCTTCCACTTGGGAAATAAAAGCTTTGAAAGGCAGCGAGAAATTGAGGTTACACCAACAAAAGCCTGAGTGGCAAAGGGAAGGGAAAAAAAGTTTGCAGGAAAATAAAATGCAAACCTGAAATGAGGAAAGGATATGAAAGGCGGCAGTGGCACACTGTGTTTCTTTCACCACCCAGGGACCCTGTGTCCTGGAGGAAGAGGGGAGACAAGGAAGGGGATGCATCACCTCCAACACCCCTGCTCTAACCAGCCCTTTGCTCTGCAACCTACCTTCTCTAACCCCCAACCCCTATGTGTCATCCTGGTCTTTTGCATCCTTTGAGATCCAGCTACGGTCCCAACACCTCCAGGAAGGCCTCCGTCCTGTCTCCTCCTTCTGAAATCTCACAACACATGTTTTAGAATCTTTAAAAAATTTTGTCTTACTTTACTCCTGCTTGTTTTGGAATGTGAGTGTTGGGTCCATAACTGACATGCATATTCCTTTGAGGTTTGTGACAGATGTTTAAAGCTGTAAGAATCAGTCCTGGGCCTCTAGTTCAACTTTCTATCCACTGCAGAGACCCCCCTCGCCAGCCTCCCCAAAGACAGTCCACCCCTGGCTTCACACCACTAGGGCAGGGACTTCACAGCCTCATCCTTGTGACGGAGACTCTAGGTCTGGGGACATTTTCTTCTATGAAGCCAAATCTACATCTTATAACTCCCACCCCTTCTTTGGATCCTAGCCCTGCCTTCCAGAGCGATAGTGAACAGGTCTAATTTGCCCCACAGCAGCGTTTCCACAAGTGAACTACAGGGCTATGTCTAGTCTGGTTCTACCACATTCTAGCTAGAGACTTTAGTTGGTTTAAGTTTCTTGCTGACCATAAGACTTATTACCCCACATTTAGTTGGCTGGTTTAGATTTAACAACCATGCTAAAATGATGTGTTCAAATATTTGTCTTAATGGACTTGAGGACACGGGGAAGGGGAAGGGTAAGCTGGGACAAAGTGAGAGAGTGGCATGGACATATATACACTACCAAACGTAAAATAGATAGCTGGTGGGAAGCAGCCACATAGCACAGGGAGATCAGCTCCACGCTTTGTGACCACCTAGAGGGGTGGGATAGGGAGGGTGGGAGGGAGGGAGACACAAGAGGGAAGAGATATGGGGATATATGTATATGCATAGCTGATTCACTTTGTTATAAAGCAGAAACTAACACACCATTGTAAAGCAATTATACTCCAATAAAGATGTTAAAAAAAAAATTTGTCTTAAGATAGTTGGCTCATCATCGCCATTAAATATTTACTGAGCAACAAACAACTTTGTAAAAAATACTATCCTAGGTCTGTGATAGATTGTATTGTTGTTCAACATATTTGGTGTCCCTCCCTGTGAACCCTGACTTACTTGGAAGGAATCTATATCCTGCCCTGAGGACCACGTGACCTGCTCTGCTCTGTGAAATATGCGCAAAAGCAGCATGGAGCAGATGGGCAGCTGACCATCCAGGGATTAAATGTTTTACTAGAAAGTCACCAGGTCATGATAATTAGACTAAACTGCTGAAGCAAGGTCCTCTAGGTAATTTCAAGAAATTGTGGGCATGCTCTGTGCCCACAGGAGGCATACAGTCTAGTTGAGGAGATTATTGTCTCTGTCCGATGCTAAATAAGCAGTCAAATTAGCAAAAGCTACAGGAGCTCTAAGGAGGGAGAGAGGAGTACCAGCTGGGGGATTTAGGGAAGAATGGGGTTTTATTTCCATCGGGTCAGTGGTTTGGGGATTGACTCACGCTGGACAAGGCTTAGAAACTTCATCTGCCTGTTGAAGGACAAGCCTGCTGTCAACTCACGTGGAGGAATTAGAAACACGGGGCATTCCTCTCCTCGGGGTGATCAAGTGAGCGCGCGTTCCAGCCACCTAGCATCACGCCAGGCCCTGGATGACTTCTAATCAGATGACTTGCTAATGGTGAAATGAATGGTGATGACATATTCAAAGCCATTTAAAAATCAAATTGGTGGGGCTTCCCTGGTGGCGCAGTGGTTGGGAGTCTGCCTGCCAATGCAGGGGACACGGGTTCGAGCCCTGGTCTGGGAAGATCCCACATGCCGCAGAGCAACTGGGCCCGTGAGCCACAACTACTGAGCCTGCGCGTCTGGAGCCTGTGCTCCACAACGGGAGAGGCCGCGATAGTGAGAGGCCCGCGCACCGCGATGAAGAGTGGCCCCCGCTCACCGCAGCTAGAGAAAGCCCTCGCACAGAAACGAAGACCCAACACAGCCAAAAATAAATAAATTAATTAATTAATTAAAAAAAAATCAAATTGGTGTAACTGTGGTCCAGGCATCCAAAATGGAGCCAGGTGGCCATTGTGGGTGTGGTTTCAGACACTCTCCTGCATCACTGAGAACTTGAATTTTCCGAACTGTATCAAACACAAGGACACTCCCTGCCATTTTCTAAACAATATCTGCTACCAGCTGCTGGCTGCAACCTTGTAGTTTCAAAGTTCCCCCCTTTGCAACAATGTAATCATTTCAAACCCCAACCAATCCTTGCTTAATAAGCACCCTCACTTCTTGCCAGCTCCAGTGCTAATTCTTGACAAACAACTTGTGTAACCTTGTGGTTTGGGGCCTTACAGGCCTCTCTCCCCATTTTGAGGTCCAGCAGAACACAATTCCAGTGTTTCTTAAATCTGTGTCTCCAGAGTTGCAGACCTAATAACCCCCAAATAAATGGTTCTTTATTTCAATCAGGCCTCTATTTCTAAAATTTTGGTTATCAATGGTCTCAATTGTAAAGATATTTGGGGATAGATATGCCCTTTTTAGTATCTCTTAAATCAAACTGTGGGAGTAACTGTCTATGATTCAGTATAGAACCAGAGCTGATGGAGGGCTGGCTCCTAAAGGTAGCCAGAAAGGTCCTCAACAACTTGAGCTTCTGCTGCCCCTTTGCTCCCTTCACCTCCCGGACCAGCACTGTTCACCTGGCACCCATCTCATTCAGTCCTCTTAACAGCCTCCCAAGAGAGGTGCGGTTATCCCCATTTTACAGATACAGGCACTGAGTCTCAGAGAGGTTAAATACCTCACCCAAGGTCATGCAGTCAGGAAGCGGCCAACCCAAGACTGGAACAGTGTCCTGGGAGAAGCCATGGCCTTACCTTCACCAACCTCTGCTGCCTAAAACAGTGCAGCTCTGCGCCTGAGAGGTGGCCTGCAGAGAGCCAGGGAGAGGGGTCTGCCTAGGGAGACGGGCGGCAGGGTCTGCAGCTTGGCCATGAGGCTGACTCCTAAAGAAGCTGCAGAATGGGGCGGTAGTGAGAGATTTCTGGAGGAATTATAAAAAGAAAAGGGAGCAAGGGTGGGAGGGAGGAGGAGAGAAAGAAGGAGGTGGAGAGAGGAAGGGGAGGGGTTAGACCAGGCAGGAGAGGCAACTTCCAGGTGCCCGCTCCCTTGAATGCTCTCTCTGTGCCTCTAATTTCTCACAAGCGGTGCCTGGGTGCACACCGTTACAGACAAAGGGTGTCAGCAGTTTCATTAGAACCCAGGCTTTGATTTATAACCCTCCCTGCAAAACGTGCTCCTGGCTGAAAGCTGGCATCAAGGTCTTGGGCCAACAGAGCCATC
Source organism: Balaenoptera borealis (assembly GCF_965194805.1). Lineage (NCBI taxonomy): Eukaryota > Metazoa > Chordata > Mammalia > Artiodactyla > Balaenopteridae > Balaenoptera > Balaenoptera borealis. Next base: position 25,992,118 of record NC_138875.1, on the reverse strand, counting down.
TCTATAGAAGACTTACAAGGCAGGGTCCCGGAGGGAGCGCCCTCTCCAGAGCCCTTTTTTCCAGCCTGAGAAAAAGAGAAGGGGTTTGGGGATTTGTTTAGAATTTTAAAGAATCAGCTTAGATTTCAGAACGAGTCCTCCAAGTGTCAGTTTCTTCATCATCACAGGCACACGTAGATTTTTGTGAAAGTATGTAAAAACTGTTCACAGACACGGAGCTTTGGAGGAGCTCCAACTTGCAAACATCATTATGAATAATAATTAATAATAAAGAAGAAGATAATTATTGTGATGCTAATATTCCCTTGTGCATACGTGGTCTCACTGAGCTGGCAGCTCTGAGAGAGAGTCAGGAAGACATAATTACCCCCATTTTGTAAATGACAAAACTGAGACCCCAAATATCCCAAAGGCTGAGTGCTATGCTTAGCGGCACCAAGAGCAGTTCCGTGCCTCCCCCGCCTGCCCTCAACCCGATGCCAGCAAGCCATCTGCACCAAGACCTCAATGAACAAAAGAGCAAAGTCGGTCTGTGTGTCAACTGTTTATTGTGTTTTTTTCACTTTTGTTTTAGAAGAATACACATCATTGGAAACAGGTCCCATTTTAAGACACATGAGGCTCGAGAAAAATAAATGTGAATATAAAAGTGCTGTTTAATACAATCATCATTATTCCTATTATTACTGCAAAGAGCCTACTTGGAACTGCCTAAAACCCTAAAAACTGATTAATATTTTAGAGCATCAGAAGGTATGTTTTTTTCAAATATAAATTCCCCTCTCCCAAATGGCTGAATAATCATCATCGTTACCATCATCATCATTCCTTCATTCGTTTATTGCTGTGAACATAATTTCCCATGAATTAGCGCATTTGCTGCTCGATGCCCCCATTCAACGGATGAAGAAATGGAGGCTCAGACTCAGATTCAGCACCCTCACTGCTATGCCGCTCTGCCTTCCACTGCAGATGCTTTGCTGGGTGAATGCTTTGAAGCCCCAGATTGCACCAGATCAGAGATGAGGAAATAGTTCACCACCAGGGATAGAGTGAATGCTGTAAAACGGTCTGGACAGACGTGTTACTGGCAGGTCCCTCTGTGTCTCACCAGCACATTCACTGTGCATGGGGTCCGAGGCCCTCCTGCTGGAGCTTTGTCCCATAAAGGGCTTGCCCCAGGGGCTGGGAGGTGGGCGGAGCTCCATACCTCCCACTGAGCAAGACTCGGTCTGTCACTGTGCTGTTATTTATGAGTCCCCCTTGCCCAATGAGTGGCCTCGAAGGGGCCCAGCCTGGGCCTGCTGTCTGGCCATACTTGTCACACGTCATTAGATGTTTGGTTGCTGCTGACCCTTTGCCATCTGGCTGAGTGGCCTCGGGGTGAGGGAGGCAGGCAGCAGCTCCCTATGCAGTCCCTGCATCTCTGTCGTGCTCAGGAACTGGAGGGTTTCAGAGCTGCAGTGCTAAAGCCGCCGAGGGGAAGAGAGGGCCCTCAAAAACCATTGCTTAGAGAAAGGGGGTCTGGCTTAGGCTTTCCCAACTTGGTACTATTGCCATTTGGAGCCAGACAATTCTTTGTTGTGGGGACTGTCCTGGGTGTCGTAGGACATTCAGCAGCATCCCTGACCTCCACCCTCTCGATTCCAGTGACACCTGTCCCGCCATTGTGACAACCAAAAATGACTCCAGGCATTACTGAATTGTCGCCTGGAGGAGAAGCAAAATCACCCCCGCTGAAAGTTGCTGTAACTATGAGATAAATTGGGCAGTGGGTGACTTAAGCTATGACTATGGCAGATATGCCAGTCCCCCAAATGATAACCACTTATTGAACAGCATAGATAGATGGCAGGCGTTTTATGAACAACACTTTGCTTAATCCTCAAGACCATCCATTGTGTGGTTGGAATTCCTGACCCCACTTTGCAGATAAGGAAACTGCAGTTCAGAGAGCGGAAGTGATTTGCTCGAGGTCACTCACCTGGGAAGTGGCAGAGCTGGGTTTGAAATCAGTGTGTCTGATGTCTGGTCTGGGGTTTTACCCCCATTTCTTTCTTTTTTTTAAAAAATAAATAAATAAATTTATTTATTTATTTTTGGCTGCATTGGGTCTTTGTTGCTGTGTGCGGGCTTTCTCTAGTTTCAGCGAGTGGGGGCTACTCTTCATTGCGGTGTGTGGGCTCCTCATTGCGGTGGCTTCTTTTGTTGTGGAGCATGGGCTCTAGGTACGCGGGCTTCAGTAGTTGTGGCACGCAGGCTCAGTAGTTGTGGCACGTGGGCTCGGTAGTTGTGGCTCACGGGCTCTAGAGGGCAGGCTCAGTAGTTGTGGCGCACGGGCTTAGCTGCGCCATGGCACGTGGGATCTTCCCAGACCAGGGATCAAACCCGTGTCCCCTGCATTGGCAGGCGGATTCTTAACCACTGTGCCACCAGGGAAGTCCCCCATTTCTTTCTGTTTCCTGTGGAAGGGCTTGGCAAACCCAGCATGCTGGCCCCTGAATGTTTTAGTATTGCACACCCTTGGCCTGGGGCAAAGGAGGTTTATAGCATCCCCTCCCACTGTTTCCACTGCCCCATGCAGGCTGCCTTATCCCCGTAGCCCACCTTCCCCAGGGCTCCCTGTTCTGTGTCCTGGATCCCCACAATGGTACTGACACACAAGACCCAGGGTGTGGAGGGACTTAGGACCCCTCCCAAGGATGCCGACATTGTACAAAGACCCCTAAGAAGAGAAACCCATCTCAGTCACTTTACCACATTGGTGTGGAACTCTCAGGGTATTGTATTGTATTGCATTGCATTGCATTTATTGATTGATTGATTGATTGATTGGCCATGCCACACAGCTTGCGGGATCTTAGTTCCCCTACCAGGGGGTTGAACCCAGGCCCCCGGCAGTGAAAGCACCGAGTCCTAACCACTGGACCACCAGGAGATTCCCATCAGACAGGATATTTTAGAGCCAGCCTCTTAAACCACAGTGAACATGCTTGTGGATTCAGTCACAGTAAAAAGTAAAATATTTATATTAAATAATAGGAACTTGGTCAAGTGGTTGCCAATGCTATTTTAACAGTTATATGTTAAGTCTTTAATTATAAATTACCTCACACTCTCTAAGTAAGTGGCAAATTTCTGAACACCTTTTGTATTTGTCATGTAAAATAATCTGTTTCCATCCCCAGAAGTGTGTCATGGATTCTGGAGTAAGCGTTAGGTTATGCACAAGCCCGCGAAACAGTGCCACCTCGCATATAAATTGCACCACCGACCCTGAACTCCTCGCTGCCTTCCCTGAATTGAGTGTCCTGCTCGCTGCCTCTCAGGCTGGGGGTGCAAGCTGTGGCTAAGAGCCCGGTTCGTGGACTCACCCAGATCTTTGGCCTTCTTCCCTTTAACACCAGTGGCTAATCTGGGCCAGCAACTCTTGCTTCTCTGATTTTTGTTGAAGAGATCACCTCCTTTGCCAAATAACCAATTCCTGTTTATCCTCCCTTCAGGACATGCAAACTTCATTTAATGACCTTGTCTACTGCAGAACCACGCAGGCTGTGATGGTCATAAAATGGGCAGGTAGAGCCAGAAAGGGACAGACTTTTGCGCTGGAAGGATGCAAAGAAATGCGGGAAACTGGCAGCCTTTGCAGCTGTTTATGATGCTGCAACAATCTAAGGGGCTTCTGGGTCATCAAGTAAGCACACAATGTAATTCAGTAGAATTTTGTGATTAGCAAATTGTAATACTTTTAAAACATTGAGTTATACACAACTCAACACACCTCTACCGACTCATTTATCTGGACCACAGCATTGTGAAATAGAAAGGGATGTATGAGCGTGTGTGGATGAGGCAGGAAGTGGGGGTGGCAGGTAACTGAGGTCCAGAGAGGTGACACCACCTGCCCAAGACCACAAGGAGAGTCACCGGTGGGTCTCTGGGATCTGTAGTAGCTGTCTGTTACCAGAATGCTGGGCTTAGGAAGACAGCCCGGGCTTTCCTGGAAAACAGAATCCGGGAAGTGTCAGGCCCTGGCAACTGCTGCCACCCACAACCTTCAGCCCAGCTCCACTGCAGGACAGAAACCTGTGGGCACCCCCAGTACCCTGGGGGTGCAGTGGGGCAGGGTGCAGGAACAGGAGGTATTCACTAGTTCACCAGGGCTGAAACCCCATCCACAGGAGCAGGCCACATAAGAAGAGCCAGGGCTGCCAATTTCCATTTTCACTGGAGTGCCTGGTACTTAGTAATCCAGAAGCTTTATTTAAAGGCTGACCTCCGACCGGGCCTGTCACTCCAGTGGCGGGAGCCTGATAGCCACTGGAAATCAATAGTCGGCATGAAGGTCACTTCCTAGAAAAACTGGGGCTATCAATGTGTCAGTTCCAATGAAAGATTATAACCAACCAGCAGAGAAGTTTATCTGTAGCTGAGAGCTCATCTGAGCTGGGCTTGTTGTGAGCTGTACGTGGGCACGTGTGAGGGTCTATGTGTGAGTGGGCATGCTTGCTTAAATATGTGCATTTATGAAACAAAGCCTGTGTGTGCACGAGAGAGTGTGCATATACATGCTTTTGTGTGTCTGTATGAATGGGCATAGGAGTGTGCATTTGTGTGTGTGTAGGTGGGCACGGGTATGTTTTAGTACCTGTGACAGTATGTCATCAGGGGTTGTGCAGATGTGCTTTGGGTATATATGCATGATCATATATGTTTATGTATGTGTATAAGTGGTGTGTGGACATGTTAAGCACGTGTGTCCACGTATGTGCAAGAATAATGCACGGTTGTGTGTGTGAACACCCACGTTTGGGTATACGTGAGCAAAGGTGCATTTGATTGCGTGCATGCATCTTACCCTGGCCTGTAATGTCTGGAATAATCTGGGCTCCGTCCACCCCTCCCATCTCACCTTTAGTCCCTCCTCCCCTCCCTGCTCCACACTGGACTCTCATTGGCCTCCGTTCACAGTTCACTTCCTTGAGGATGCCAACCACTTTCCTCCTGAGGGTACTAGTTGTGCCCTCAGGAGCTTTCTCCTCTCCCTCTTCCCACATCTGACTCTTTCCCACACTTTGGTTCTCAATTTAAACACCAGATCCTTAGAGATACACCCCTGGCCCCCTATAGGTGTGCCTACAGGTGTTCCCTCCGTGACAGCTATAACAACGTGTGAGAATTTCAGTTCCTTGTTTAGTTAAGTGTTTGCCATTCGCCTCCTCCCAGGCCCTGTCTCCAGCGTCGTGTGGCTGAGCCCCCAGTGTCGCTAGGGCGTCCAGCAAACGTCTGACATGTACCAGGGGCTCATTCCTTGGTCTCTCTTCAGAGAAGAAGAATTCTATTTGCTGAGGAATTCCACACTAGCCCTGTGACCTTCACCTCCTGGGCCTCAGTTTCCCCAGTTGTAAAACGGCAATACCCACCCTACCTACTCAGCAGGATCAGATGAAATAAATATGGTAAAAACCTCTTGGAAAGCACAAGCTGCCAGGAATATGTAATATATTTTTGTTTGATTAAGGGCTTTTATTACTCAGAAAGAGATCTACAGAGAGGGGTAGCAAGGATAAGTCAAGGAATTCCAAACCAAGATTCCAGAATGGTTTTCTCCAAGTCATTAATCCATTTTAGATACACTCCCAAATCCAGAGGTCTCCCCAGGTCTTCATCAGTCAGGATCTCCATTTCCTGCCTGGATACCTGTTTTCTCGAAAGTATCCTAGTCTCTTCCTTTCATGAATGGGTCCATTTGGGGAGGGTGAAAGTGTATGCAAATGTATTTTCCCTTAAAGAAAAAAAAAAGCCTTATAAAGAATGAGTCAATGCTACCCAAAGAGGATGGTTTGTTCCACATGGTTGCCATGGGAACCCGGAGCAGGGTTTCAGGGCTGCTTGAGCTCCAGGATTGTTATGCAGCTCTGGAATGTGATTTGGGAACTGGATTCTTGTCTCTACCCCACCATTGTTGAGCTGTGGGACCTTAGGCCATCTTCATCACTCCTTGGGGCTCAATTTCTTCATTTGTAACATTAAGAAATCTAAAACATGTTAGGGGACTGCTGGTTCCCTCCTGCTTTACATATGGAAAATTCTAAGTCACATCTCTTCTCTGGGCCTCAGTTTTTCAATCTGTTAAGTGGAAGTTGCTTCCTGTAAATGGTTGAAGGAAAGGAGTAGGAAATGAGAGCCAGATTAGATTTCAGCTCCATGTATTCCAGATCTCAGAATGGTATCACCTTGTTCTTAAGACAGAACCTTAAGGCATTAATTCTAATAGGTGCAAATTTCAGGGATTTTTTGTTCCTTCATGCAGCGAACATGCAATTAGCAACTACAGCATCGCAGTTCCAAGCATGATGGAAGGAGCTGAGTGGAGGTCTCTGCTCTCCAAAACCTTTCGTCTCCTGCAAGAGACAGACAGGGAGGGAGCTGATTTCAGAGCAGGGAGGGAGTGGCTCTACCTGAGGTCAGTACTGAGTGAGTGACAGTATCTTTGAGTCTCTCCTTCAGTGTCATCCCTAGGTGTAGGATGAAAAAATGACCTGCCCACCCACCCCCCAGTGCCATCCTAACTGTGTCTGAAATTCTTCTTAAGGCCCTATGAATACCCTTACCTTTGAAATGAGCCCAGTACTAGTGCTAATACATGGAATCACAGGGTTAATGCTGGCGGAACCCATAAATCTCATTTGAGAGGACACTGGGGTCCAGAGTGGGGGAAAGATCCACCCAACGTCACTGCCCAGAGCTCCTGGCCAATGAGCCATGGCTGTTCCCTCTGGTCCACATTGGATTTTGAGGCTGGATTGCAAACAAATTCCCCATTCCCAGTTCCACTGGGTGGGGGAACCAATGCTCCTGACTCTCTCTATGAGCTGAAATCATGGGCAGAAGTCCCCACATAATCATAAAGAGAGGTTAGTGTTAGTGTGCTTTGTTCCCAGTCATAATCCTCTCCATCCCCTGGGTTCAAGCCTCTGCGTGCCCTCAGGACCCAGCGTGGCCTGCCCTCTTCCCAGGATTGTCCCCTAGTCCAAACTTAGGCCTCCTATCACTCACCCTCATTAACTGAAATCCCATTCTCTAAGTGCCTGGGTTCTGGGCAGCTGTCAGGGGGGAAATCCTTCTTATTAATTCACTGTAAGATGTAAATGAGTGACAACCAGCTCTCCAATTATACTTATATTGTCAAAGAGTGTGCCTGGAGGTACAAAACACACATAATTCCTTACATTTCTTTGATAATTCTAGTTTTAAAAGTTTTACTCAAATCTGGGTTTAGTCACTTAGGAGCTTTGACCTTATTAAAGTTGTTTAACCTCTCTGAGCCTCACTTACCTCATTGGGAAAATAAGGATCATAATTAGACCCCAAAATACCAGGGGAGAATTAACTGGGCTCACAGCATTGTCTCCAACTGATTAGAGGTGCTTAAAAATAAATGTTAGTTCCTTTGGAAAGATGAAAGTTGCCAGCCATGGAGACTGCAGAAGTCGCTCAAGAGCACTGTCAGTGCGGGGCAGGTGGGAACCAGGAGCTCAGCCCCTCCTGGTGCAGTTGAAAAGCCCCTCCTTGCAGGACAGCGGCGTTGACCTCATCCAATGACGTATGCTTGAGGCAGGGGGTCAGGTACTGGGAATTCAGGCAGGAGGAAGAGACTGGGAGTGGTCACATGGGCCTGGTCACAGAAAATCATTGTTCTGGGGGTCTTCAGGAAGTAGCAGCCTCCGTCACTGTGGACAGATTGGGAAGATCAGAGTGGCCCAAAGGAACATTTGGTCAGTGCTATGGAGGGGGGAAGAGGTGTGGCATTGTTGATATGTCAGGTCAGCTTGGCAGCGTCTCTTGGCGTTCACCTCCTCTGGGGGTTCTGAGGGCCGGGCTTTATGGAATGAGCTGGACCATCCATCACCTGTTCCCACAGGCGGTGAGAGGCAGCCGAGGGCCCCAGTACCTTCTGCCAGGCTCCAAACCTGGGGAGGCTGGAGGAGAAGGCTGACTCATTCTTGGGGAGGAACCATCTCCTTCTAAGCCACGAGGGGAGTCCTGACACCACCTTGCACCAGCCACGAGGATCTCTTTTCTCTGTCATGTCTTAAGAGGGCTGGCCTTTGAAAGCAGTACTGCTGGGAATCCGGCCATAAAGCAAAGGCTTCTTTCATGGACTCAAAGTTTATCTTTGCCTTTATGTACTAGGTTTGCTGAAAATAGGACCCGTTGTTTTTTGTTTGTTTGTTTGTTTGTTTTTAATGGAAATCTGGGCTGAGGACTCACAGCAGAAAAAGAAATTTTCTTTATTATAAAAATAAAATGCATCCATTGCAAAGGATATAGAAAATATGGGAAAGAAGAAATGTTAAAATCATGCATAGTGTCACTGTCTCCAAACTCTGCCAGCATTTTATGTTATCTTCTACTACCATTGTTTCCATACCCATTTTTGCAGATGTAATCGTAGTTTTTCTGCCCACATGCATTAACATTTTCCATGTTATTATAATCTGTTTATACATTTCCCTCATCTATTCTTTTTTGCCCCAACATTTTACTATGAAAAATTTCAAACATGCAGCAAAAATGAAAAACTTTTACAAGCAACACTGTATGTCATCATCTAGACTCGACCATTATCATCTCTTCTCTCTGTGGATATTTACCAAAGGCCCAGGATATGAGAGTCCCTTGTTAAGTGTAGGGATTTCAGGGACAGATAAAACAGGAGTCCCTACCCTCAGTAATCAGAGTATCTAGTGGGGAGGCCGACTGACAGACAGTCTTTTTTAAAATGGAACAATACACAGGGTGGGTAAGGCCTGGGAGAAGGGCCGTCTCAGGCTGACAGGGGTGAGGCTTGGACACCTTTTTGCTACAGGTAAGTTTTCTCTCTCCCCCTATTAAAAGGATACTGTAAAAAGCATCTTCATACCATGTGGTCTTGATTTTGCACTGCTTCTTTAAGTTGGAGTCCCACAGTTGTGTCAAAGGCAATGAACTCATGATTCATACTTTTTGCCAGGGTATTTTCCAAAAATGATTGGGCCAAAGCATTGTGTTCTACCTGAAAGATGACTGTAGGAGGCCCCAGCCTCCCCTTTAGGCTTCCCACAACCAGGGCTCTGTGCTGGAGCCAGACTGCCAGGGCTAGAATCCGAGTTCTCCTGCTTATTACCGGGGTGAACTTGGGGAAGTGACAGAAGCTCTGAGCTTCAGTTTCCTCATCTGTAAAATGGAGTTAAATAGCACCTACCTTATCAGAGTTCTGGTGAGGATGAGATGAGTTGAATTACAAGAAGAGCTTAGGGCAGAGCTCAGGACAAAGGCACACTCTCAGGGCTGACCATTTTTGCCCAGTAGAATGAATGCTCCATTGAGGACAGACCTTTGTGTTCATCAATTCCTCTTCCATGGCCACAGAGCTTGCTTAGATGACAATCACCTCAAGGACAGGACCCACCTGCCTCTCTGACCTGGGCGAGCTGCTTCCTGTGAAACAGAAATGGAACTCTTGTTTATTGAAAGTGAAGTTGCTTCCCCCAGCCATGTGCAGAGCCGTCTCTAGGAGGACACGGGACACACATGCAACTGGATCGTGATCACCAAAGCCGGCATCGCAGCAACCCGAGCCCCACGCTCACATTAATCCTCTACCCCCAGCCCTGCCCTGATCCCAGCTATGGCTGGAATTGGAGGAAAGAAGGAGGGGGGAGGGAGGGAGGGAGGGTTTACTGAATGTTTCCTTCATGCCAGGCCCTTTCACGTATGTTTTCTGTTACTGAATTCTCTCCAAGATCCTGAGGATGCTAATAACAGATGAGGAAACTGAAGCTTCGGATGGCAACGTAATAGCAAGCCTTAGGATGATCAGGAAGTGCTCCCCTATGCAGACAGGAGAGAAGAGGAAAAAGAAAGCAGCTTGTCCTGCCCTGCAGGAAGCTATGCCACAGCAGGACACTCAGAAACCCAAGGGAGATGCGGGGAAACTGCTGGAGGAGAACCCACACAGAGGAGGTGCGGAAACCTGGGGCCCTTAAGCCCCCAAGAGAGGATGTGGCCGCTCCAACCCCCCTGGACACCCCAGGCTTGGGCAAGCTCTAGGGCAAGAGGCTGCCCTTGGGGAAGCTTGGTGCTGAAAGCCCTGGATCCCCTGGGGATGTGGGTGTGGGGAGGGGCGGGGGCTGCAGAGACAATGCCTCGACCAGCCCAGACCTTCCTGCAAGGAACCCATCAGCGGGGTGAGCAACCACCGGGTAAGGAGAGGCTGCGTCTCCTGCTCTAGACAAGTTTACACAGATGCAACACCCAAGCAGGGCTGTACAGACATTTCGGACTGAGCCTTGGATTAAGATACACGTTTCACATTGTGATCCAACACACACATGTTTCCTAAAAGCAAACTTCACTTTACTATGCAGGATGCGTCTTGGCATTTTCTACTCTGTGTGCTTCTATTCCTCTCCTCCTCCTCCTGGTCGAAGTCCACTAAATTGTTTTCACAACCTGCAGGTTGATGGAGAAAACAGGTGCAGCCAGGAGAGACTTGAGTGCTCTGTGATGCGTTGCAGACTGTGTGAGCTACACGGAGAAGACCGAGATTAGAGAGGCTGGAGCAACCCAGGAAGGCTTCCTGCTGAGGAAGCACCTAGAGGTGGTGGTTTTGTTCAGTTTAACAAATTTTTATAAATCTGCTACATGCCAGGCTCTGTACTTGGCCCCGGGATACCAACGGGGAGGGGGTGGTGAATTGGACATCCAAGCCTGGGGCGGATGAGTAAAGGTGTCGGGGTGGGAATGCTCTGGTGTCTGGGGGCCGGTGGTGATACCCATTGTGTGGAAGGCAGGCAGTAAGGCTGCTTTCAACTAACAATCACAAATGTCATTTGCACAGACCCAGGGCATTTTCGACACAGGCACATAATAGCACCATTTCTTTGCCACTCCCAGCAAAACTGTGAGGCGAAGTTGTTACCTCTACTGCACAGGTAACTCAGTGTGACCTAGGGACCTGGTGACTTGGCCAAAACATCACTGATACGCGGCAGAGGCGGGCCCGGAGGTTACAACTTCTGGCTCCAAGTTCTAAACTCTTTGTAGACTTGAGATCCAGACTGCCTGGATTTGAATCCTGCCTCCCCCGTGGCAAACTATTTCACTCTGTGGGCCTCCATTTCCTTGTCTGTGAAGTAGGAATTATAATAGTACCAGCCACATAAAGTCCTTGGGAGATTTCGTGAGTAAAATTCGTAAACCACTTAGGGTAGCGCCTGGCCCCTGGACAGTGCTATGTTAATGTGAGCTACTGTTACCGAGCAAGTATTTATTAAGGGCAGGTCAGGCATGGGGGTGGGAAAGGAGGGATAGTGAACGCAGAATTACACAAATAATTATAATTGTGGTAAATAACGAAGAGGAAAAGTACAGGATGTGGTGAAATAGACTAACAAGGGGGCTTAATGTAACCTCAGAGATCAGAGAAGGCTTCCCGGAGGAAGCAACATTTAAGCTGCCCATCCTACGGATGAGCAGGAGTGAGCCAGACCCAAAACGAGAGCACGAGGTTTCTGGGCAGAGGGACCAGCCTATTCAGGAGCCCATTTCAGGAGATTAGCAGCATTCAGAGGACAGTTTACCTCCCTTCTGCTAGAACAGTCAAATCAAAATGCCAGAAAATCTCATCTTCTCATCCTATGTCTCTATTACCTAGACGGTGCTCACGCAGTGTTTGTTGAATCCATCACTTTCAGGACACGGGTAGAGATTCCCTGTAGCTCATATACATCAGTGGGACGCCCAGCAACAGGGAATGTTTGTAAACACAGGGGTGGATCCAGCTGGCGAGATGCCTCTCTAAGTATTGTCATCAGGATAGTTGGGTCTGAAGGCATGCCATCAGCAAAGCGTTCACCCTTCTCGTTTACCTGGGTAGGGGAAGCATGCCACCTCGTTTGCTTTGGACAGTCCTGGTTTACTCCTATGGCCCCAGCATGATTATTCAGCATGACTCCTTTCTCTTCTAAATGTGTCCCAGTTTGGATGATACAGTATATGCGTGTCTTAACTCTGGGGCACACAGAAATATCCTGGTAGCATGACAGATGTTTCTGAAGATGCCACTTTGTAATCTGATATTCTGTTTAAAGAGTTCTCAGTTCCTTGGGCTTTTCAGACTCTCAGTCACTGCCATAAAGTCCCTCCCTTTCCAGGGTTATTCCAGTCTTTTTAAGGGCAACTCACACTTATTTCCACCTTGAGACACGTCAGCCTAGCTACAGGACACTCTTCTCCAGCAACCCCTTGGACAGCAGGAAGAGGACAGAGGGTGCCATGGTGACCTGAGAAACCTTTAGCCGTGGTTCTGCAATACCTGGTTCACTGGCCTTAGGCATATGACTGTGTCCAGACTCGGGGCTTCCCTTTGTTGAATGGGGATAGTAAACACCCTGCCCTGTTCCCCTGTGTTATGAGGGTGAGTTGCTGCATACAGAGGCAAGGACGAAATGCTTGTCCCAGAGTGGAAGCCTTGGCTAGGGTTTGGAATAAGTAGAATACTAATCAGGCTAATAATACTAATGTTTTAAAATACCGGGACTGCCTTCTCGGAGGCTGTTTTCTGAGCAGGAGCCTGCACCCTCCTGCCCCGCTGATGACCACCACAGCCAGGATTAAGCCGAAGTGTCAGCAAAGAAGAAGGAAGAGAAACCCCTGTGTGCCGAAGGAGAGGGGGCTGTGCGGGCAGAGGCCACTGAACGTTACTCCAGCCACTGCAGAAGGCATCAAGGATTCAGAATCCTGGTTGCCTCTGACTTTTTTTTTTTTTTTTCTTTTTTGGAAGCTGGAGATCCCCGTGCCAAGCCCTCCAAGCAGCCCTGACTTTCCGTGCAATAAAGCAGCAGTGAGAAAGGCTCAGAGTAATTAAGTGGCTGACGCACAGAAGAAGCCGTTACAAAGAATTGACTAAATTGCCCATTCATTAGCGGCTCGGCATGGAAGGAGAATTACAAATAGACGGCAGAGCCCGCAGTAATTCAATCTAACCTTGTACTTACAGAAAACAATGAGATAATGAACAGAAAAATTACCAGGCACATATTGTATTTTGTTAAAGGAGCGGGAGGGGGGCCGGGAGGGGGGGGGCGGGGGGAGCGCAGGGACGGACTGGCACATGCAATGCTAATGGCCTCGCTCAAGCTGAGCAAACGTTTCTCCAACACAATCATAGTTCTCAGTCTAAGGGCCTCTGGGGAGCTGAGATGAGGCAAGATCGCGAACAAAAAAATGTAATTTATAAGGCGTCTGTGGACTGGAATTTATCATCGGATCCGCTCGCCGCTGCTCAATTGATATGTAGTTGATTTCAAGCAACACCCCCCGGGCGCCCAGAGGGAACATTTTTTAGATTTTACGCTTGGATATATCTGTTTAACTCGCCATTTACCAAAACAACGGCTGATGACAGCACAAACCAGTCACTCTGGAGGAAACACGCACACGCTCTTGTACACATGTGCACACACACGCCCACACACACATGCACACACACAGGCATCCAAGAGCAGAGGCAGCCATAATAGCAGCAGACAAACCTGCTCAGCCCAGAGGAGAGTGCCGTGAATCTGGAAAGGGAGAAGGGAAGAAAACAATAAATCCAAAAGATCTAGCATTACTCTCTGGCTTCGCAGGACTAGGTGCTTGTAGTTGGTGTTTATAGCTCATGCGTTGGTTTTCACGCTTGATACCCCCCACTCTTTTTGGCTGAGCAGCTTGGAAAGACTCAGCGCTGTTCCAACTCAGCTCTTTCAGGGTCTCGGGCACGGCCAGTCTTTGCGGGGACAAAATCTGGCCTCACTCGGGACCCACAAGACCCTGGACCTCAGTAGGTGGAAAAGAGTGGGGTCCCCATGGAGAGTGTGGGGAGGGGAAAAATAGGTTGCAGGCTGAAGCACTGCTGGCCTCTTCCTGGGGCTACCGGGGCCTCTGGATGTAGTGCTGGCAAAGGACAGATTAGAAGGATGTGAATAAATGATCCATCACTCCAAGAGATGAGATTCACATGTTGGGTCAGCAAGTCATCCAGTTTTGAGGACATAACTGTCCCTTGGTGCCCAAGTTGGGGACAGAAGGAAGAACATCAAATTCATTTCTGGTGTTAAAGAAAAATCATTCAGCAGACACTTGTCAAAAATAGGAAGATAAATTTTATTCAAGACTATTGCAATAGGCGAGAGAGACTGAACTCAACTCCGAATACAACAGGGGCCAGTGGAGATTTCCAGCTGGGGATGGAGTGAGGAAGGAGAGGGAACATTACTGAAGAGGAACTTGGTGAAGTATCAAGGGTGAAGGTTGAGGAGCTTGATTGGATCTCAAGGGTGGGGCGTTCCACACAGACTGGCTTAGCAGGATTCTTTGCTAAAACTGGGCTCTGCACACCAAAAACAAAGGCTAGGGGAGAAGAGGGCTCAAAGGAGCCTGAAGTTTGGCCAAGGAGTGCTTGTCACTGGTCTAGGGAAGCCATGCGGGTGAGAAGTTAGCCACAGACTGAGGACTCTGTCTTCCTGTAGAGTGCTTAATGAGATAAAGCACCTAGTGTGGTGCTTAATGAGATAAAGCACCTAGTGCGGTGCTTAACGAGAGAGGAGGGACAGATGGGACAGCTCCCACCTACAGAATCTGATAAACACTGCAGCAGCCAAAGTGGCAACTTATTCCTTGACTGCATACCTTCCATCAAAACAAGCAGATGCCCCACAGCACCAGCTGCCAAAGGATGCTTGTGACACTGAACTATGTAGATAGCCTTGCAACTTGTTACCGGCCCAAGCTGGGGTGGGGGTGGTGTGGGGAGCTCTAGTGGCCATGACTGACCAGCCAGTAGGGGTCAGTCCAGCCCAATGGGAACAACACTGAAATGGACACCCTCAAAAATCTTGATTTTATTTCCATTTGACCACTGATTCACTGTGAGGCCCTCAGTTCATCATCACTTCCAGTCTCTGGGCCCTCTTCTGTGCATTTATAAAATATCCCTAAGACTGCCTGACCTTATGTCCATTTCACAGGGATACTGTGAAATATCTGGGAAGTAATCAAGCTATGAAAAGTCTACATAAATATGAAGTGCATCAAAGAATTAGACCAGGAGTCCTGGACCAGTAGGTCTCGAAGTGTAATCTGGGGCCAGTAGCAATAGCAGCGTCACCTGGGAATTTAGAAATGCAAGTTCTCAGGACCCACCGCAGACCTACTCAGTTGGAAGCTCTGAGCCGGACACTAGCAATCTGCTTTAAGGAGCTCTCCAGATTCTTTTGCATTTTCAAGTTTTAGAACCACTGACCTAGAGAATACAGACTGTATAATTTGATGAGAGGACAAAGGACAGCTAAGAAAAATGATTTGGGGGACTGGTAAGTCTTTGTAGTCGATCAAAAAACTACTCCAGAGATTATCATTCACACTATTAATCAAATATTAATGTTTGCATTTGAATAGTGTTGTGCACTTTTCAAATACCCAATTTCATCTGATTCTTTAATTCATTCTCTGGGGTAGGCAGGGCACATCATGTTGTCCCAAGAAGCACAATGATTCCACAAAGGTTAATCAGTACCAGTTGCAGGTGTGGCAATGATGTGGCAAATAAATTCAGGACTTTGCAGTACCCCACACTGCCTTTTCATCACAGCCCTCATAGATCCTTTTTTAATATATATAACATACATTTTCATCTCTATTAAAATAGATCATCATAGATCTTTAAATCTAGAAGGAACCTTACAATTGATTCACCTTCATGTAGAAAATTTTCTCAGTTTCTCCCTTTCTTAAGTACACTCCCATTTATGACCATATTTCAGCTCACTAGTATCTATCTATGTGATTCCTTGACCCATGTGGAATTCCAGAGAGCTAGGGAAAGCAAGTGGACTTTGTCCTTGACCTCAAGAAGACCATGGACCCAGAAATCTAGCTGGGTATTACTAAAGGTACCATGTTGTCTCCAGGTTAGAGATGAGCAAGCCAAGAATCAGGTGCTGAAGAAATGTGTTTAAGGTTGCATGGCTGCTTAGAGATAGAGCTGAGACCAGAGCCAGGAATCCTCACTCTTGGATGAAAATACCTATGGGGAGGTAGAAAGCAGGCTGGAAATTGCTACCTTCAAATGTTGATTGTTAAATATAGCCAGCACGTATCTAGAGGGCTTTTGGTATTGACTCAATCTCTATCTATTCTTCTATCTCCCAGATAAACGTCCACATGCCCGCTTGTGATATACTATCAATACAAGAGTCATCGAGTCTTAGAGATCATGTAGCCAGTGGGCAATCTGACTTAGAAACTCTTCCCGTACCTTCCTGGTGGGTCGTGCCACCTCTTCTTGACTAGCTGCTGCGTTGGGGACTCACTGAAATACAAGGCGTTTGGGAGGTGCTGCACCAAGTCATCAGGTGTCTCTCGGAGGAAGCTTTGGGGGCTGCTCTGCCAGTTACTCCTTCACCTTTGCTCTAACGTGTTTCCTTCTTCCAGAGGCTCTTTGGGGGTTGCGGAGTCCTCAGAAAATATAGGCTTAAGCCATCATTAGCTGAATACCTGCCCACACTTCATGAGGGAACCCAAGTTATTCCATGTCTGGAATTAGGAAATGGGTAGCAAGAGCTTGTGTGGAAAGAAGACTCCTTGTGGTCAGGGTCAGTGGACTCTCCACTCACGAATCCCAAGCTGGCAGCTCTCTGCACACCTGGCAGGAACGCCCGCTCCCCATCCCTAAAGCTCTCAATGGGGAAAACTGTTTCAGGAACCTTAGGGAGTCAGTGACAAGATGCAAAGGAATCACTTGAAATCTACTTCGGAAGACACGGGTGTCCATCCTAAAGGAGTGCTTAAACTTTCAATCAACTTTATAACTTCTACCTGCCAACCCTAACAATGGGACACAGGCAGACTCTCTATAACAAACAACTCGTCCTGGGCAAGGGGGCAGCAATCAGTGAAATTGCCAGTGAGTGACCATTCCTAGGATTGTGTTGCCCATGAAAAGCCCAAATCAGCCCAGTTCTGACTCAAAGATCACACACAGAATTAACTGGATTGCATTTTTAATGAAGCTCTCATCCCACACAAGGATTTATGAGTTACCCTTGACAGGGAGCTAAAGATACTTCTTTTTATCGAGGGAAGATTACTGGTCTCACTCCAACCCCTCATCAGTGGGCCTCCCTCACTTCTTCCATTTCCCATTGTAGGTTGAATTAGTCTGCAGAGGCCAGGAGACAGGAGGAAGGGAGCATCTGAGCCCTACGACCCCGCATGACCTGAGCCCCTCATGCAGGGCTGTGTCGCAGAAGGACATACCGGGACGACTGTATTCACCAGCCAGCATCATTTTCCAGGGTGAGGGTGCCTGGACTGTACACAAGGACCAGGTCCTACCCATGCAACAATGCCTGCCTTATTCAGTCTTTCCAAAGATGGAGCAGCCCCACAAATGAGTTCGCTACAAGACTGATATTTCAACTCTGATATATTTTAAAATAATCATCGCTAAATATCTTTTCAAAATGTATTACACATTTTCTTGTCCTACAAATACCATTTGTCAAGTATAATTTAACCTTTTCGTAGTGCAATTATGACCATTATGATCGTGCATTGAGGTGCTGGGTGAGAAAAAATGATATTGAGGTATTTGAGGTTGTTTATCACTGCACTGAATGGCCCTGGATGGTTAACATTTTGGTGTTTTGGTATCTGAGCTTAATAATTCTATTTCTTTACTTGCTGTCAGACTTTCACCTGTTACTTTTTACTGTTATGAAGAGATACAGTGAAACAGAAAGAAGGGTAAAGAAGGAATTCCTATCTTTAGGGTTTACCTTGTGCCTACTTCAGTGCTTGGGACACAGTAGGTGATCAATAATTAGCCGATGAATAAATGAATAAGTGACTTAGTTTCTAATACTGGCTTTACTGCTTCCTAGCTGCATCACCTTGGGCAAGCCCTGAGCCTCAGTCTCCAAATCTGCAAAATGGGAATAATATTTATACCTTATTTTTCAGGACTCTTACAAAGATCAAATTAATTAAATAAAAGCATTGATATGAATGTGTTTGTGGACTGTAAAGTGCTAAACAGAGCGCCTGTTTCGTGCTTGTAACAAGACTGTGATTAGCATTATATAGCACAGGTTCCTGGGGAATGATCTGCTCCTCTGGAGGCTGGTCTGGTATCCGCCTTGGTCCATCCAGGCCGGGGTAATGGGCCAGGCAGCTTCATTGTGGATGCAGTGGTGTTGTGTGGTCCAGCTGTCTCCCAGTCAGCCCTCCTTGGCTGGTGACATGTGTCCCCAAGACCCCCTCCCCCTTCCCTGAGTTTCGTTCTCACCTCATCACTCCTCCTTATTCCCAGGTCCCCCACGTGTCCCATCCTTTCAATTTCACTGGATGCAAAGAACCTATCCATGTCCAGGTGGGTGGGACTTAATCTACAGTCCCTGGAGATCTGGATTAGGATTGCTAAAACTAGAGGTCTTTAGGCCTTCTTCCTAATCAGAATTGACATGGATTTTGATCAGGGACAGAGCATTTGCTACAAGATTCTCAGTACCATCAATTCCCCTAAAGAATTTAAGAGTAGGAAATGTGCATTTTAAAGCAGGAAAATGAAATGCTTAACCACCTAAAATGAGTAGGTAATGGTGGAATTTCCAGGAAGCATCAGCAGATAGAGAATATTTGGGCCAGTGGGTGGGGCCAGACTCAGGGGACAGGGGTCTTGCCTGTCACTTCACAAATCCCTCAGTGAAAGGGGACACTTATCTGGCCAGACCTTGCTTACAAAAGTCTAGGAACCCTGAGTTCCTCACAGAATCACATACAAAATGCCCGGCCTCTCCAGCTCGCCTGGATATCAGGACAGGCTCATATACCCTGATTCCTTCAGTCCGTGGTAAGTTCCCTGCTCATCCCAAGAAGCCAGTGCAAGAGGCTAATGCTAATAGTCCGGGCATCTTACAACTAACTACTTCAAAGTTCTTATTAATGTTGTCTTCCAGGGGTCTTCTTGTAAGGAAGATTCAGATATCAGCTACAACCACTATCAGCACAAACATCGCCACCAAAACCACGACTACCGTCATTACTCATCACCACCACCAGCACCACAATTGTCACCACCAGCACAACCATCACCAACACTGCCAACACCATCATCAGCACCAACACCAACACCACAATCACACAGTCACCAACACAATCATCACCACTAACACCGCCATCAACATAATCACAAGCACCACCAACACTCACAACACAATCTTCACCACACCCATCCCCACCAAAATAACTGTCACCATTGATACCAACACAATCGTCACCACTATAACACCGCAATCACTACCAGCCCCAGGACTGGGTTTGAATCAGAATCCAGGCAGTTCCTAGGTCTGTGACCTTCTGAAATTTATTTAAACTGAGTCTCAGAGTCCCGATAACAATAACTTCTGGCGTCATGAGGATTAGAAGCAAAACAAGTCCAGAAGCACAGGCAGCTACCACATATATGGCAGCTACTATCAGTAGGGTGCATATGTCAAGAGAAGACTAAATTAATTGTTTAATAGTTAATCGTTTCAAAGAAAAAAGGCAAGTTCTCACCCCAGAGCTTGGAGGCTCTCGGCCAGCCTGAGCAAAGAATGTATGTCCAGTGGGGTCTGGCTCTTGGCCCTGCCCTGTCCTGCCAGAGTGCCGACTGTGTTGTTTCTCCTGCTGGGTTCCGTTCCTCCAGCCCTGGGGGACACACTGTTAGGGAAATAGTGAATTTGCTGGAGGAGATGCCTCTATTCTTCTTGCATCACTTGTTGTAACAAATACGTACAAGGTGACAGCCAGATCCCCCCTGCCAAATTCCAGAAGCTCCAGGGCATTTTGAATAGACAGATGCCACAAGTTAGAGTTCCGTCCAGCTTCCTCTAACTCTTGTACCACCTTGGGAACTTGCTAGATGACACTGACCGGGAGTGATGAGGCCCAGGCAAGCACTATTGCTGGGTGGCATTCTGCCTGCCTTCCCCCCTCCTTCCATCCCTCTCTCTCCCTCCCTCTCTTCCTTCCTTGTCATTAGTCCACAAACCACTGCTGTGTCCACAAGGGCCTGTCCACATGCTCCCTCTCGCTCTGAGGCATGAACGATGGCCCCTCTGCCCCTCTACCCACCCCTGCCCTCTGGGAGGGCACAGCTCTTGGCAGATGATCAGTTGTGACCTGCTGGAGGCGCCACTCCGCGTGCATGCCAAACACCGTCTCCTCCCCCTCCCGGCATGCCAGGCTCTTCTGACAAGGAAGGGTAAAGACCCTCCAGGGTTCTCAAGAACATCAATATGTTTTGTATTTAATGTGCTGGCTCTGTTACAGCAAATTAAAGCGAGGGGGCCTGGAAGAAGGGAACACAGCCCGCTGTTCCTCCGTCCCTGGTTGAGCGGGAGGCTCTGGAAACGGCACTCCAGTGTGGGAAGGAGCACACATTACACCCCCCTGCAGGAACAGAGCAGACATTAGACAAAGCCCTGAGTCTTAATGGGACGCATCCGGCAAACATCTGAGCTTGGGCCTTCAATCACAAACGCTGCAGGATTTAAAAATGAATAAACTTCACATTGTGTTTCTCTTATTTATCCTTTATGCAAATTGTCCCTGGGAGGACCCATTACGCTCACTGCATGGGGACAGCGGAGGCCGGCTCCAGGCTTGGAGGACCACTTGCAACCAATTCCTGGAACGCCAGGCCCATCCTAGTGCTTTACAGAGGGAGAGAAAGTGATCATAAAAGGGAAATAAACAGATTCTGAGTGGTTGGCTCAGGCAGAAACACAGGCGAGCACACGCGCACACACACAATAACATGACACACACATGAGCTACACATGGACCACATTCAAACCCCGCTGCTGATATGAGCAAGGCCTCTGCGTGGAGTGTGGACATCACCTCCCCAGTTATTTTCTTCTGAGGCTGGGGAAGAAGGGGCCATTTGTGAGGCTGAGTGAAGAAGTGGGCAGGACGGTGAGCGGCTTCCACAGGGTGAGGTCCTTGTGACGCGTGGGCTCTGTGAGCCGGGCTCTGTCCCAGCGCCGTGCCAGCCCCTGCAATGGCCTGTGGGCTCAGGGGAAGCTTCTTGGCTGAAGGGGAGCAGGGGAGCAGGGTGTCAGGGAGTTGGGGCTGTGAGCCTGGACCTGGGGAGCCACGGGTAACTGAAGTCAGGCCGGGACAGCCCTGGTCCAAAAAAGTGGAGGGCCAAGTCCACGGACACTGTGGGGCTCTCGGAAGGAGGGCAGAACCCTGAAAAATGATGAAAATGAAGAAAACTGAGACTGCAGAGGAAGACACCGCCACTCCCTGTTCTAACGGGAGCCGTCCCTGCTCAGTCCAGGACCCACTTTCAGGCACCTGTGAGTACGAGAGCTCACCCCACTGCCAGCTCCTGAGCCGGGAAAGACAGCGGCCTGTGCTGCACTTGCCCAGAGTCAGTCCTGTGGCCTCTGGGTCTAGATGGCCCGGCAGCAGGCCCCTTGACCTGAGCACCGGACTGGGTACCGATAGATGTGCGATGGATGTTTGTCGACTGAGCCAACATCAGGTAGCCCCAGGCTCTCCAGCCGGTCAAGCCAACCAAGGAAGCTGGGTTTGAAACAGTCTGATGGCCTGGCATCACAAGAGCTCAAGACAGACAGTTCTAAAAACAGACAATGCAAACTAAAATGGGTCTCCAGGTACCCTGGGACCTCACCCTGGGCGGCGCTCCTCACATCTCCTGGGAGCACGTGACTTTCAGGATAGTTCTGTTCTTCCTCGGTGCCTCTTCTATCTGTTTATAGCCTGGGTGGGCATCTTCTCCTCTTGAAAGAGCATTGTGTGTAGCTGGGCTGAGCTCCCCTTGCTCCTCCCCCATTTCCACCCTCACCCTCATCCCCAAACGGTTGCCATTCTCTCTTCCTTGGGGTCAGAGAAGCAAGGACACTTCCAGACTCCAAGATCAGAAAGCCAGGAACTACATCTCCAATTTCCAGTTTCTCCTGCTCCCACATATCCCCCGACCCCTGTCTAAGCAGTTGCCAAACTTACCAATGCTTTTCCCAAAGGGTCTCTGTACTCACTTCCACTGCCCCTGCCAGCCCCTCATCACCCACCCGTCTGCACGCAGCCGGGCTCTGGCGCCCCCTGCAGCCTGCCCCCAGCAGAGCTCCCTCACTGAGGCCCTGCTCTGTCCACCAGTCCCCCTCCCAGAGCCCACCTGCATCCCTGGGCTTATCACGTCCAGCCAGAGCCTCTGCCTACTTCTTGAAGGTCTTCATAATCCCCTCTCACAACCCACATAGACCAGACCCCAAACCAACCCCCTACTTAATAAACTAAATTCCTCTCTTCAATCACTCAGTGAACATGTATTGGGCACCTACTACGTGCCAAGCTCTGCACTTACTGAAGAGATTCATAAAGGAATTCATAAAGGAAGCACAATCTGTCCTCACAGGAGCACAGACTGGGAAATCAACTATTATGAGATAATGTGAGCCTTTAAATCCTTAAGATGGTGAGGGGAGAGATGAGAGAGAAAAAGAGGTAGGCGGAGGGAAGAAATGGCTCCCAGGTACATACATCTTGAGGATAATGTCTTTTAAGTTATTAACATACTTTTTTGAAAAAGGCATGGTATGATTTTCTATGACAGGCTGAATATACATTGAGACTAAAGTGAGCACAGATGAGAAGAAAAGGGAGACAGAGATTTAAATTCCTTTGACTCACCTGCCTTGTGACAGACACCACACTGAGAACTTTACATTTATAAATTCATTTCAAAGGTACTGAATTCCAGCAAGTCAGTGTTGAAAGGATTTTGAATAATACTGAGTGTTTACGACTGAACAGGGCAGCATCATAATTAAGATCTTGAGCTCTGGCACCAGATTGCCTGGATTCAAGTCCCATTCTGTCCTTTGTCGGCTATGTGACTGTTGGAAAGTGACTTAACATCTGTCCTCCCATCCCCTTTCTGTTAAGTGGTGATGGTAGCTGCACCTAACTCTTAGGGCTATTGTGAGGTTCTCGTGAGTTATTGTAAGTAAAGTGCACAGAACAGTGCCTGGCACAGAGCTATTGCTAGTGTTCTAAGTGCTTTTCATGTCTGAATTCATTTAATCTTCACAATAACATTTTGAGGTAGATATATGCCCATTTCACAGGTGGGGAAACTAAGGGATAGAGAGCTTAAATAGCCTTTCCAAGCTCACACAGCTGATAAATGAAGGAACTACAATTTGAACTCAGGCAGTTTGCCTTCAAAGGTCACTACTAAGTTCTCATGTAGGCAGGGGACATCCATAGAGGTACCAAAGGCTCTGGACATGGGCACCACTGTCTAAGAAAAGCTCTGATTTACTCTTAGTCATATATTGACTTCCTTTTTTAAAAAAAAGCATTTATTGAAATAATTATGAAAGTGGTGCTGGGACTTCCCTGGCAGTCCAGTGGTTAACACCTCACCTTCCAATGCAGGGGGTGAGGGTTCAATCCCTGGTTGGGGAGCTAAGATCCCACATGTCTCACAGCCAAAAAACCAAAACATAAAACAGAAGCAATATTGGAACAAATTCAATAAAGACTTAAAAAAATATGGTCCACATCCAAAGAAAAAAAAAAAGTTATGCTAAAAAAGATTTGGAAACCACTGATCTCAGTCTAGCTCAAGTTTCAGGGATGAATGGAGGTTGAGTGAGGGAAGTGATCCACTCCAGGTGGCAGACTTGGTGCATGACCATGATCGTGCAGTCACCTCTGGCCTTTCCTCTGGGCCATCCTCACCCCGATGGCTTCAAGTGCCCTTAGGCAGATAAAAAAATCTCCCTAAGTGTACAGATCGACCACAGATATTAGGGCCACAATGCGCAGGGCAGCTGGTGCTGCTACTTGGAAACCAGGCCTCCCCCAGAGGAGCCAAGAGGAAGGCCAATGGACCTGGACTTGAAGTGAGCCTGTAGAGGCTGCCAAGCCTGCTGGACCTCCACCAGCTTATCTATGCAAATTCAGGGGAACAATTTGCATAGGGAAAATGTAATTAACCGAAATGGAACAGAGCCAGGACCTCAAGGCCCGGAATGGGGAAGTGCTGGAGGATTCTTCAGAATATAAAAGCTGCTTCCTTCTTCTCCCCTAGCCCCCAACCCTCCCCAGGCCAGGTCACAGCACCCTCGGAAGTGAGAATATTCTGAGTGAGACTCCCGTGGACTGGTCCTGGCCTCCCCTTGTCTATAGCCTGAGGGTTGGAAAGGCAGGAGCCCTGAAGTCACTCTGTAGAGAGAGGGGAGCCTGGATTTCTCTGTCCCCACACTCTTGCCTCTGTTATTTGACAGTGACAGTATTTGAGCTCGCAACACATTTGTTTTGTTTTGCTTTATAAGTTGTCATTACACTGAGGACTGTATTCGGGCTTCACTGCGAAGAGCTTCAAAACAACTGACCTTTGCCCAAAAGAGAGAGTCAACAAACCCCAGACCTGGAAGGTGGGCAGGAACCACCAGTGAAATATATCTCTAGAAGAGGAACCTTGAGCCACCCTGGACGCGTCCCTTCACCTTGATGTTCTCATTCACACACTGAGAGAGTTGAACATAATGATCCCTGCTCTAGCATTCTACTCTTCCTGAGTATTCCTAACACTTCCTGAGTATTCCCCATGGAACTCACAAACAGATGACTTGCACAAACACCTGTATGCCTGTATGTTACGTGATGTAGACCATCTCAGTCACACCTTCACCAGCAGAAGATGAGCTGGACGTTCCAAGAAGCTGTAATACTCCAATCGTCTGGTGGCAACACACAGGAAGGCATTAATCCATCTTCTCATCCATCTATCCACTCAGTAATTCCATCCCTTGAGTAAGAAAGTCAGTGAGCACACACTTGACTTATTGGGTACTTACTGGGTAAGGAGATGCTGGCTGAGGAGCTACAAATACAAGTGTAATTAAGACCCACCTCTCCTGAGTGCTCACCTTGAGTGGAGCCAATGAGGTTTCCTATGGCTGCCATTAGCATAACTTTCTTGCAGATGTTGTCCTGGGGTAACCCAGACCATAGCTATTCCTTTGCTGGTGAGGGAGTATTTTGTTTAAGGGCTCCTGTTTGATTTCCAAAGCCAGCACAAGCTCTTATCAGAAACAGTGGGGGACTACTCCATGCATGGAGAAGTGCATTTGCTCAAGGCAAAATCTGTTATTTGGTGAACTGCTCTGCCTTACTTTGTGTCAGTATGATTTGAGAGAACCATTAAGCTTTAATAATGCATAACATAAATCCCCATTAAAATATATGCACCTTAAAGGAGCCAAGTTCTCAACCCAACCTGCCCTCTCCATCTCTTGCCTGTCACTAGCCTGACTACCCTTCAAAGCCAAGTTAGAAGACCTCTTATTCCAAGAAGCCTCCCCTGATTCCTCCCAGCTGGGAACAATCTCTCAACCAGCCATAGACATTTATTTATCAAACACCTATATAGAATTTGATTTGGCTCTTAACCAGATTGGATGGCAATATGAGCTACACAAGAATTGCTTTCCGTGGCCTTCAGCTTTGCGTTCTCATTTTATATCACCCTGCCCAATTCCTAGACATGGTAGGGGCTCCCTAAATGTTCACTGAATGAATAAATGAATTTCTTTGTCTGCAGAATCAGACACCTTTTTATCTGGTCCTGCCCTAACTGAAATCCACAGCACTCATTATCTCTACAATGGCAACCTCCATTGAGCCCCCAGGAAAACTTGGCTGGCCCAGCTCCAGTCTGCCCTACTCCTCGAGGAGCCCAGCCCTCAGAAGCCCCTCCCTGCACTCTGATCACATGTGGCTAGGACTCCCATTTGACCCCTACCTCTATCTTATTGATCTCCAAGGTCCTTTACCCCCTCTGCCACATACTTGTCATCCGGTTATCATCTGTCTCTCTAGCTGGAGAATAAAGTCACTAAGAGATTTTATTTCACTGTCCCCTGTGGACAAAGAATGTCGCCTGCCATATTAGTAAACAAAGAATGTTGCAGCCATCAGGCCATCAGCCACTGAGGGGATACAGGATGGAAATAAAACAGGACACTGACCCTAGACAGTTAAGGTGCCTATCAAAGGAATGATTTCAATGAGCCCAGACCCTTGCATCTTCCCATACACAGAAAGGTGCTAAATTCATTAACTTGAGATGTCTGGTTTTTCTTTAATTTAAGTAACATTTTGATGTTCCAACTACCTGGTTTTTGTTGTAGACACTCCTACATATCCTGGCTCCTCTCTTATCTCTTTGGAACAGTCCCTCAGATCTGTCTGAGAGGCTGTCTCCCAGGCTTAAGTCCTTAGTATGTCCACTGAATAAAACATAATTCTAAAATTTTAGGTTGTGCATTTTTTTTCAGTCAACATCCTTTTAGAGGCTAGAATTTCACTGAGTACAGATGGGTGCTTAACACACTTTTGCCAATAAATTGACCACCCCAGCTCACGATTTGGTCTAAACAACAGGTGGGCAGAGACTAACATTTTAGAGCTGAAACATTTCTCCAGTTGCCCAAAGAAAAAGGATGTGGGACCAAGAAAGCATCGGGAGAAAATCAGGAAGCACTGGCCACAAAACTGTTTACAGAGGATCCCATTTCCCCTGGGCCAATCTATAGTGGCAAGACCTGACCATGGCTCTGATCCCAGCAACCTCTAACCAGCTGTGGCTCCTTGGGCGAGTCATAACTTCACTTGGCCTATTTTCTCATATGTCATTCTTTCTTTTCACATTAAATACCAGGTTCTGTCTTAGTTCCTGGGGAAGCAAAAGTAAATCAGAGACAATCCCAATCATAATAAACTAGTTTCTAGTTAGTGGCAGAGATAGATATGGAATCAGATAAATTACAGTGCAATCTGGTGCTGCAAAAAATGATATGATATGGGAACTCTTCTACATTCACTCCCTCTACCTGTGGTGGGAATTTAAGAAGTGTTCCAGAATTGGTGGCACTGAACTTGAGGCAATTGAGGAAAGGACCTTCCAAGAGCAGAGGGTATGACAAGTACACAGGCACTGGGAGATACTGTGGGTTTAACTCCAAACCATCACAAGAAAGCAAATATTGCAATAAAGAGAGTCACATGAGTTTTTTGGTTTCTCAATGCATATAAAAGCAATGTTTACACTATACTGTAGTCTGTTAAGTGTGCAATAGCATTATGTCTGAAGAAATGTACATACCTTAAATTAAAAATGCTTTATTGCTAAAAATACCAACCATCATCTGAACCTTCAGCAAGTCCTGGTAGTAACTTCAAAGATCACTGATCATAGATCACCAGAACAAATACAATAATAAAGGAAAAGTTTGAAATACTGTGGGAATAAACAAAATGTGACACAGGGACATGAAGTGAGCAAATGTTGTTGGAAAAATGGTGTCATTAGACTGCCTTGATGCCAGATTGCCACAAACCTTCAATTTGTAAAAAACACAATATCTGCAAAGTGCAATAGAACAAGGTATGCCTGTATTAGTTTTCTATTGCTGTTGTAATAAATAGCTATACATTCAGTGGTTTAAAACAATAGCAAATTTATTATTTTATAGTTCTGTATGTCAGAAGTCTGACATGGGTCTCACTGGGCTGAAGTCAACGTGTCTTCAGAGTGGCATTTCTTTCTGGAGGCTCTAGGGGGGAGGATATCCTTGACTCATGGCCCCTACCTCCATCCTCAAAGCCAGCAACAGTGGGTTGAGTACTTCACAAATTGCACACTCTGACCTCCTATTCTGCCTCCCTCTTCAGAATTCAAGGACACTTGTGATTACATTGGGCCTACCCAGATAATCCAATTGATTTCCCTATTTCATGGTCAACTGATTAGCAACCTTAATTCCACTTTTCCAGGTGGAGTAACACATTCACAGATTCCAGGAATTAGTACATGAACATCATTAGGGGATTATTATTCTGCCTGTCACTGCAGGAGCAAAGGTACAGAGATGTGTGAGGACCTGTTCTCTCTGGGGACAGAGAAGGGTTCAGAGGTCAGTTTGGAGTTGTTGACTGGGAAGGAACCAGATTTTAAAGGTCCTTATATACTGAGCACAGCATTTATTTATTCTTTTATCCACAGTGGTTTTGAAGCAGGGAGTGACCTTGTCTCTCTCCTTGTTTTCTGAATAATCACTCCAGCAACAAGATGGCAAAACACTAGAAGTAGGCTCCTATGGAGCAGTACACATAGGAGATAAAGTCTGAACTAAGGCAATGGCAGGAGGATGAATAGAAGGGGATGGGTTTGAAGCTAGTTTGGAGGAATAAATGCCAGGATTTGAAGAATGCTAGATAGAGACTATACGGGAGAGGGGGGTGCCAGGGTTGTGTTGTCTGGGGTTTCTAGCTGAGGGCCCTGGGTGGATGGTGGTTCAGTTAACTGAAATGGGAACTATAAAAAGTACACACTGGGTATGGGTGATAATGTAGAGTTTTAGGTGTCATGGGGCATTCAGATGAAGAGATCCCATAGGCAGGTCATGACTTTAGGGGACAGGGACCCTCCTGCCCACTTCACAAGGGCACTGTAAAGACTGACTAAGAAAGCATTCCCACCAATGCAAGAACACGGGTAAACCTATCATCACTCACCAGTTCATCATAAGCAAGGGCACATATGGTCTCCTCCTCTGAAGATACCATTGTGAAGCTAATCCACTAACGTTTTACGGGTCCCACTTCTGTGTGTGCACCAGCCTAGATTCTACAGGGAACCAAAGGTGTTCCTGCCCTTGAGAGGTGCTGGGTATCACTGGGAAGACAGGACACATAAGTCAATACGTCAGGAGAAATGTCGTAACATAAGCCCCCAAGGAGTGGTCAGTCTGGCCCAAGCCAGAAGCCTAGCTATGATGTAGATGTCTCCTTACCTCTTACCCTTCACATCCAAGGATCATCAAGTCCTTTTAATTTTATCTTTTAAACATGTCTTGAGTCTGCTCCCCCTTCTGCTTTTTTTAAAATTTATTTATTTTAAAAATTATTTATTTACTTATTTTTGGCTGCATTGGGGTTCGTTGCTGTGTGCGGGCTTTTCCTAGTTGCAGTGAGCGGGGGTTACTCTTCATTGCTGTGCGTGGGCTTCTCATTGCGGTGGCTTCTCTTGTTGCAGAGCACGGGCTCTAGGTGCGTGGGCTTCAGTAGTTGTGGCTCACGGGGTCTAGAGCACAGGCTCAGAAGTTGTGGCACGCAGGCTTAGTTGCTCCGCGGCATGTGGGATCTTCCCAGACCAGGGCTCAAACCCACATCCCCTGCATTAGCAGGTGGATTCTTAGCCACTGGACCACCAAGGAAGTCCCCCCCGCTTCTGCTTTAAGCTCAAGCCTTTTTCATTCCTCATTTGAATTAGTAAAAAAGCCTTTGA
This sequence comes from Balaenoptera borealis, assembly GCF_965194805.1. Lineage (NCBI taxonomy): Eukaryota > Metazoa > Chordata > Mammalia > Artiodactyla > Balaenopteridae > Balaenoptera > Balaenoptera borealis. Next base: position 25,962,654 of record NC_138875.1, on the reverse strand, counting down.
ACTGAGCCCCTTGCCTCTAGCCTTGTTCCCCTCCCATATGTTCTTTAAATAACAGAGAATGATTTTTCTAACTTTAATCCAATCTTAACGTGACTCAACTTGAAATCACTCAATAGAACACAGGGAGAAAAATTAAAATATACAAGTGAGGAAGGTCTTTCTAAATAGGACATAAAACAGGCAATCCATAAAAGTAAAGAATGATAAATTTGAATACTTAAAATTAAAATTTTCTGCTTGGAAAAAAAAGCCATAAACAAAGGCAAAAGACAAACAACAAATTAAGGAAAAAATATTTGCAATAAAAATGACAAGGTGCTGATAGCCTAACTATGTAAATGATGTCTACAAATCACTAAGAGAAAAACCTAACTCTCCAATACAAAACTTAGCAAGAGAACATGAACAGAAAATAAAATATAGATGGCTTTTAAACATATGAAAAGAAGCTCAAATTCACAATTTAAGAAATGTCAGTATGCCTAAAACTAGACACCATCAGTTTGGTCACATCAAAAATTTCGATAATATACTGCATTGATAAGTGTGAGGAAACAGCCACTCTCAAACTCTATTGGTGGGAGAGTACTATCATTCTGAAAACTGTAAATATCTATCAATTTTTAAAATGCATGTATTCTTTGAAATTATACATCTATAAAATTATTCTATAAGCTCCAATAAAGTTACATATGTACATAAACACAAAACTGTGCATAAGAATATCCTGAATGTCTCCAACAGGGAATTGCTTAAATAAATCATGGTATGCACATGATATAGAATGCTACACAGCTACTAAAAGAATGAAGCACGAAAAAATAATGAAGCAATGCTGCATACTTAGTATGCAGTATTATTATATCTTTAAGATATAATAATACCAATAAAAGAAATATAGAGCATCTACTATATGTCAGGGACTATTCTAGAAGCTTCATATATTTATATATAGTTTTATATTTATAATATATTTATATGTTTAACTCATGTAATCCTTACAACAACTATATAATATAGTTGTTACTATCATTATTATTATCACTTTACAGGTGAGGAAACTGGGGCAAATTAGGGTTAAATAATTTGTCCATTATGAGGAGATATATATATATATATATATTTCTGTGATTTATTTTTCTCTTTGTGCTTTAATAAGATATTTACATTTACTGTATTTTCCAGGTTACTGAAATTTCTCTTCAGTCAGTATGTATAATTTATTGAATTCTTAATTTTCACTAACACGAGTTTTTTTCCAGTTTTAGAATTTCCATTTAGTCCTTTAGTTCTCTATTAAAATCATTGATCTTTTAATTCTTTGAACCCATTACTCATAGTGATTTTAAAGTCCAAGTCTGATCATTGTACTTCCTGGGTCTATTTCTAGTGTCTGTGGTTCACCTTGGTTTCTCAATCATGTCTTGTCGTCTTATACACGTGGTTATGTTTGATGAGTGTGAGACTTGTATAGGAAAATTATGGAGATACATGGATCCTCTAGATGATGTTGTCTTCTTCCAGAGAGGACTTACTTTTGCAGAGCTGCTAGGCAAGAAGCATAGCAATCCCAAATAAACCTTATTCTAATTAGGAAGTGAGATAACTCAAAGTTGTCCCTGTAAGAACTGGTCTATTGGTGATTCACCCTTACTCCTAAGGTTTAGCCCTTTGGAGTCCTAACTCAAAGCCTAGTTAGGCTTGGCTTTGAGTTAGTTAGGCCCCTCTTTCTTGATGGGCTCTGAACTTTCATTTTTATTTCATAGCCCTATGAGTCTATTGAAACCTCTGCTCAGTTTCTTGGACTCTGAGTTGCTATCTTAGACAGATTCATTAGCCTTGAGGGAGAAACTGGTTTCATCTCCTGGCCTTATGGTCTTATCTCCCTGATCTTCCCTTCTCCCCTAAATCTTGGCTCTGGACCTTAAAAACACTTTAATACCTTCAAAGAAGCTTTTTGCTTTTTCTTATTTTATCTTTGTTTTTTGTTATTTAAAAAAAGTTATTTTCTTTGACTTTTCTGGTTGTGCTCAGAGAAAGAGTTGGTTGAACGCAACTTAGCACCCATCCACTAGATATATTTTTTAAGTGGAAAAAAAACCAAAACCAAAGGTAGAAGTCATTCAGGAAAACTTCCCAGGCCAGACAGTTCAATAGAGGAGATATAATAGAGGGAAGTCATTTCAAATGAGTTGAATGAGCTGTAAGAACAAACAGGTGATCTGGAGATCAAGGACATTGGAGCTGGAGGAAAAGAAGGACATGAGATTCTTAAGAAGCCAGGGCTGGGACAATGGCTTGCCCAATGGAAGCTGGTACCACAGAGGCACAGAGTGCCAGGGACCCTGCTCAGAGGTGGAGGAGCTACAGGGGGTACCAGATTCCCTGAGTATCTCCTCCTCCTGCCTTTCAGTCATTTTCCAGTGCCTCCTATTGACCGAACTTCACAAAAGGCAGTGGCCAAAGCAGCCTGGGAAAAGCAGAAGAAGGCAGGGGGTGAATCCGAGACCACACAGGCAAATGACTGGCCACCATGACCACCTGGAAAGACTCCTAAGAAACTAGTAACAGTGGTTACTTCTGGGGTGGGAGGAGGATGGAGGATTGGTGGGCAGGGGAAACGGGGTTGAGAGAGACTTACCACGTGCATGTATTACATAGTAAAGGTTAACACATAACAATGAAAAGTCAAATCAAACCCTTCAGTGGCCCCCATCTGCCACAGCTGCATGTTTCAAACTTCGGGGGCGGGGGGGGCGGGTATTCAAATAACCCATTATCCTGGAGAGAATGCAGACCCTGTGAACCAGTGGGTCTGGGGTGTCTTTCAGGAAACTGCATTTTAGCAACCATCTCATGTGATGTGATTCTGATGTGGTTGATCCACATCAGAGAAATGAGAAACCGTGGCCAGCAGAGCAGATTTTGAGCTCCTTCAGAATGACCACAAGTCCTTCACGACATGAATGACCACAAGTCCTTCACGACATGCATGACCACTTCCTCTTTGAACCTTTCCCTGTCATCGAGTGCAGAGGTCGGCTGTCTCTCCTCTCCTGCCTCCCATCTTCTGCACAATGTCATCCAAATTCTCACTGCATTGAGTTCTAATAATGGGTTTGTGTGTCTGCTTTCCTCATTAGCACCCAAGGGCAGAGGACTTTTCTTATTTGTATTAAATCCTAGAAATGCCCAGCATTGTATTTGGCACGTAGGAGGTGCCCAGTGCGTGTTGGTTACATGGTTTTCAAAGAAAGGAGGAATCAGGTTCCGCTGAGGTGCCCAGAAAGGGCTTCCCAGAGAAGTCGCCTTAGACAAACAGAGTGGAAGGGAAAATGCATTCCACGCTGGGGAAAGGGAATACACAGAGGCACCAAGGGCACGCAGGCTCATTTCTATTAGTGAGCAACCCTGGCGATGAATATAAAGTGCTTTGGTATGGTTTTTTTTTTTTAGACAAATTCCCTAAAACCATACTCGGTAGGTCGCATATCCCCCCTATCTGGGGCCATAACTTCCCCAGATGTTAATGAGTACTTCCAGCATTGATCAAGGGGAGAGAGACCCCTACGGGTTTATAAAACATGCAGATGACTGGTTTTTAACGAATGCAAAATGTCAAACAAAAGCAGCAGCAGAGGCCAGTTACTCATGCATAGTGAAGTTCCCAGGGAAAAAGGAGCAAATAAATAGGGGAAAAAAATACCTTGGCTAGAACCGTTCCTAATAGGCAATGGACAATTGGGAACAGCAGGGGGGTGCAGGGACACGGGAGCAAATAGCAAATACATTTGGAAGATATCAGCGCGAGTGAGATCAAGGCAGTACCAAATGGCCCTCTGGCTTTTGTTTCTCTGAGGGGATGGGGCCTGTGTGCAGCATGCCCTAATATAAATATACAGGGCAAAGCTTTTTTCTGGGTGGGCGGGTGCATGGTGGAGGTGATGAAACAGGAAGAGTTGGACAGATGTACAGGAAGAAGACAGCAACTCTAGAACTGGGGGTGTTTAAATGGGACTTTCAGGGGTCCCATTTGGAGTTAGAAGCCACTGACTTGGACTTTGCCTTCCTTGTATACGGATAGGACTTGGCCTGATCCAGACCTTGTATTCTCATACAAACCAAATGTAGGCTTTTCATGATATTCCAAACATGGTTGTATGTATACAAAGTCACAGTAACGTGTATGTAAGTGTGTGTATTAAAGGGAATAATTTGTTACATGTAAACAGTTTTGTAACCTTGTTTTAGCCTGCCTTCATTTTTTAATACACCCAGAGCTTCAAACCCTGAACATAGCCTGGAACTCTTTTAACCCTCCTCTGTCTGCTAGAGCAGCTTTCTGCTCGGGTGGTGCAGATGGCATGATCTCAGAAGCACTGGGAGGGCACTTGACCCCCTCCATCCCCCTACGACCCTCACACACCTGCTTAATGATGCTTGGAATCCCTTTGTCAGGGAGCACTGTCTCTCTTTCCAATCTAGGAAATGAGCCTTAAGTTACAACTCTCCAGGGAGAGGAGCCCCAAGGCCCCACGTTTACTTGGAGGTGTCAGTGGTGTCTCCGAGCCCTTCTAGGAAGCAGGTTTCCTTAGGGCAGCCCTCCTCACACATTTCACCAAAGTGCCCCTCGCGTCAGTGGTGGGGAAGGCTGAGCCTGTCTGCAGGCTTCCGTAGGGAGGACACAATAGGTGGGAAATGTCTGTGAAGTCTCATGTTTTATCTTAAAATTTCCTGCAAATGTTGGACTCTACTTCATCATAAATCCATGTGTGTTTTAATAAGAAATAGTGTTTGCAGTGGACACATTAATGCTGCCCCTAGATCCTCTTTACAAGACTGACTTATGCACTGTCCAGGTGTCAGGAGTATCAGCTACTGACAGCTCACAGCTGTGTGGCCCACTGGGCATTGACCTAGGCTGCAGGGACCTGCCATGCCCAAGGTTATACCCGCTCTCAAGGAATGACCCATCGCTACTGACTGGCTGATAGGAAATAAAAAGCCCAGCGCCTTTGCCTCAACTTGGGACAACTCTGAAAGGGCATTTCCATAGGATCAGCTGACATCTTCCTTGTTTGCCACCACATTGAGGGCCAGCCTCTCCCTCTGGTTGGTCCTGCCCTCCTCACTTCTCCCAAGAGCGTCTCCCAATCAGACATCTGCATGCCACCCCCCATCTCAGTCTGGTTCCAGGGAACCCATCCCAAGACAGGTGCAACAGCTGTAATCCTCAAAATCAGACTCCAAGATGAGGATCTGGAGCTGGATGCATTGCTGGCTAGCTGTCAGTGAGGACCCCACCACTGCTGGTCGGTGGAGTACAGATAGCTCCAGGCACGCTGCAGCAGTGCAATTGCTGAGACGTGTATCAGTGGTGAACTGGTACAGGATCCCAGTGGAAGAGGATAGACAGGCCAATGTAATATGTGATGCTGGAGAGGGATGAGTAAAAGTAGCTACAAGGACTACAGAATAGGGTGGCTGTCGCTGAGCACAATTGGTCTGTTGAAGAGACATAGAGGCAGGGTCAGGGTGACTGATGACCAGTCCTAAGCCAAGTGTGAAGACCACAGGGCCTTGGCAGCATTAAGGAGTCTATGAGCTGCTGCAGCCAGAGCAGAGGCGCAGGCATAGCACTGAATTGTAAGAGTAGGAGAGCTTCAGAGAAGGTTGAACGCTCAGCCCAGCAGGTCTACTATCTGGTCAGGGCCCCAAACTGTAAGGAGTGACCCTGAGACTTGGAACAGGGTCATCTGGGTAGATGCCACTAAGACCTTGAACTCTTAGATTCCGCTGAACCTGCAGGGACTGCAGCTGTGTCTTACTCCCCCGTTTTAGAAGATCTAAGAGATAGTGGTTTCCCACACACGCTCAGGCTGAAGTTTCAAATGAGGCAGGTGCCCCGCAAGACAATGTTTGTCCTCATTAGATCTACCCCCGCCCCTCTCCTCCCCTCCTGCAACCAGACCAATCACAAGGGCCACATCCTAACGCAACCAGACTGAGGATATACTGGACCATCGAAGGCAGGAGATAGATGATTTAGCTAATAAATACCATCAGGAGCAGGGAAAGTACTGGGCCCTGGAGTGATGGCAGGGATGGGAGTGGGCAGTGGAGCACAGAGTTGGATAAGGGAGAGTTTACCTATAGGGGAATAATCTCCCATTTGTTATCCAGGAGTTAACATCTGAGCAAAAACCCAGAAGACAGCACTTACATGCTGCCAGGATGATTCTTGAAGCTTAGAAAAAGTGATGGCCCCCAGTAAGCTAGTAATGCTAGAATTTCCATGTCAGATGGTAGAGGAAGGTGTCAAAAAACTCAAATAAGTGAGCGTGTATATTCATTTGCTAAGGCTGCCATAAAAAAGTACCAGAAACTAAGTGGTTTACAACAACAAAATTTATTGTCTCACAGTTCAGGAGGCCAGAACTCTGAAATCAGCATATTGACAGGGCCATGCTCCCTCTGAAGCCTCTAGGGAGGATCTGTCCCGGGCCTCTCTCCAAGCTTCCTAGGTCCCTGACTTGTGGCAGCATAACTCCAACCTTCATGAGTCACTTCACACTTTCTCCCTGGGTCTTCACATCATCTTCTCTCTATCTCTGTCTTCCTCTAGGTCCAAATTTCTTGTCTACATAAGGACAACAGTTATACAGCATTAGGGTCCATCTTAATGTCCTCATCTTAATCTAATCATCTTCAAAGACCCTGTTTCCAAATAAGGTCACATCACAGCTGCTTGGGGCTCGGGGCTTCAACATGTTTTTTTTTTCAGGGAGGAGGGGCATATAGCTCAGCTCATAACAGTATGCTCATGAATATGGTAGAGATTAGTGCCACCCTCAAAGACAAAAAAAGTAGGGGCTGTAGATCCCTGTCTCACATCCATTTAATCTCCCAGTCTGCCCTACAAAAGCCCATGGGTCCTGGCCATGACAGTAAACTGTCGCAAACTTTACCAGGTAAGAACTCCAGTTATAGTTATTGACTGTTTAACTTGGCCTCTGGCAGGTGACGTGCAGCCACTGATCTGGCAGCTGTCTTCTTTCCATCCCTATCAGAAGGAGAATCAAATCTCACACAGCCAAGCGCAGAGTTATTCTGCCAGTTGACAACAGCCAGTCTCTGTCATCACTACCCTGTGCTCACCCCCGTGCATGATGGGCTCATGAATGGAGAAACTATGGTGGCAGGGGTGAAGGCTAGGTACGGCCTGAACAGCAGGGCTCCCTCTCAACAAGGCTGATCTAACCACTGTCTCTGTTGACTGTCCTACAGGCTGGCAACAGTGGGCAAAGCCATGTTCCTGATATGTGTCATCTACTGAGGACACCAACCGGCCACTTAGTGGGGAGTTACCACCTTAGGCCTCTTTCACCCTGGAAGGGACAGAGATTAATCTCGACTGGGCTTGACACATTTCCTGCCCACAAGACCTTGGCCGGTACCACTATTCAAAGGCTTGATCCACAAATCCAAGACCCCATATTAGTCTGCCTCTGACCAAAAGACCCATTTTACAGCAATGGAAGTACATCCATAAGCACTTGCCCATGGGATCCACTGATACTGTCAGATACTGCATCACCCAAGGCCTTTGGTCTGAGAGACTGACGAAATGGCCTCTTGGAGATGAAGCTCTATACCAGCACGGGGATGATATCCTGCAAGAATGAGGTGCCATCCCCAGGAGGTATATATCCTAAATCAAAAACTATAGCCAAAACTATATCCTAAATCAAAAAGTATTACATGACTCTGTGTCTCCCCTAGATGGAATACATGAATCTAAGAATTAAGAGGTGGAAGCAGGAGTTGTTCTGCTTACCATCACTTCCAGAGACTCATCTGGGGAGTTCATGCTTCCTGTCCCCCCAACTTCAAGCTCTGTGAACCTAGAGGTGCTGGTTCCTCGAGAAGAATATTTCCACCAGAGGACGCAATAAGTGTTCCATTGAATTTTAAGCTGAGGCTGCCACATGGGCCCTTTGGGTTCCACATGCCAAGGGACCAAAAAAGAAGAAAAGGATCCATGATCCTGGAATGAGTGATTCTAACCATCCAGAGGAGGTAGCGTTGCTGTTGCACATTAGAGACGGGGAAGAATACATATGGCAACCAGATGATCCACGGGGGCATCTCTTAACACCCCTCTACTCAACTTTGATGGGAAATGGGCAAGTGCATCACTCCATGGCGTGAGAAGGGCTGATGACCAAGGACTCAAATCTCTCAGGGATGAGGATCTGGGTGACCCACCAGGTAAGCTTCCTAGATCAGCAGAGGTGCTAGATGAGGGTAAGGAGAAACGAGGTGAAACTAGTGCACGTGAGAGATGATGGACATAGCTGTAATCTTGAGACCAGCTTCAGTTTGTCCCACTTTGTCCCATAATCTTCTACGTTTCCCCTGGAAACAAGACCAGATAGGATAAACTTACTATAAGAAACAAGTGCATCTGAGAGACACAAGGTGTGGACTCTAATGGATATTGGGTACTCCACCCAGAACTCTTTTTCAGGACCTTCATACCCATCGCCTAGCTGCTGGGTCCATCAGTGCTGAGGACTCACAGCTGTGCTCCCCGCTGGGCATTGCCCTTGCCTAGCTGCAGGAAGGTGCACTGCCCAAGCTTGTATCCCTTCCCAGGGCTCAGCCTGTGCTACAGGGCCCAGCCCCCTTTGCCTTAACTTGAAACAACTTTCAAGGACCACCCCAACACTATAGCTCTGCCTCGGAATCAGCTGAGAGCTCAATTGCGATCACATGGCAGGTCAATTGTTCCCTCTCCCCAGTTCTGCCTTCCTTACCTCCTTACAGGGGTACTTCCCCCAAACTCTTCTTTTACAGAGTCTGTTCTCAGGGAACCAATCTGAGACAGCGTTTGAAACACTGACTTAAATTACTTTACGCCCCACTTCCACCACCATATATCTTCCCACTGTCTCCGTCAGGCTCCTGGCAATAAACAGAGGAGCCGTTCAGCTGGGATTTTGAAGATAATTTAATGAAGAGACTATTTACATATGACCAGGGTTAAAGCAATCACCAAGGAATGTCAAGGCAACAAAAGACTAGCAATATCAAGAAACCATTATCTGCCTTAGGTCTTCAGGGGCAAGTGGCAGAAATAGTTTAACTGGAGCCTAGTGAGGCAGGGACTGCTGTGAGAGGGGGCACTTCCCATATGGCTGTAATTATAGAGGCCTGAAGCCCCTGCCAGAATATCACCCTGAGCGCATAGGGAGCAGGAGAGGAAATACCCTAGCCTCTCTCTCCTCCCACTCCCGATCTCCTGCTGACGCTTCCCATTGTCCGAACCCAACTGGAAACTTGGCAATGCTCTTTGCAAAGCACAGCCCACCAGGACATGGATGGGGGCTTTGAGGGAAGGTGGCAAAAGGAAAACGCTAATACCGACAAACTCCAGGGAGACACACCAGGTTTATCAGTGACATCACATGCCCCATATGGGTCTACTGCCCCATACCTCCAATGTTACAAGGGGAAGGACCCTGGGCTTCTTTAGGCTACGTATGTATATGAGTCAGGGCAAGCCATGTGGCTTAGACATTGCTAAACAAGTGTCGATGAAAAAATTAATCAGTCGGTCTAAGAAAGAAATGGAGAATTTTATTCAAACCAAACTGAGGATTATAACCCGGGAAGCAGTCTTTCAGAAAGTTCTGAGGACTGTTCTGCCCGTTAGAGGTCAAAGAACAGTTATATAAGATTTTGAGACAGAGGGCTGTACATTAAGTGATGCTTTATTGACAGTTTACACAATCCGGGTCTACACGAACAAAGCAAGTAGTGGGTCATGGGTCATCGAGGCCCCTTACAAGATTAAGAAGGAAGGTTATCTGCTAAGGAGTTTGACCCTTGATGAGATTAAAAAGGAAGGTTATCTCCTAAAGAGGTCTGGTTAAAGCAGGTGCACAACACACATGGAAGAGGAGGAAGGAGGCCCAAAGGAGCAAAGAGAACTTTTATGTTTCAATTTTTTCTCATCTTGCCATAAAATATGAACTTTATTTTATCACAAGGAAGAAAGGTTTAGAGGAAGAAGTTGGATGGAGTTACTTGGACCCCTAGTTGACAAAATAACCTTTTTCTGAGTAGAGGAAATGCTGCTGCATGTGTGTTTTCATGACCTTTCTTTCCTCTTTTGTTAGGCCAACAGGGAAACGAAGGCCAGAAGGGCTGGGGCAGACAAGCCACCTGGGAAGAAAGCACTGCACGCCATGAAGATGTTTGTCTTCGAGCAGCTGAATTAACAAGTGGAGACAAAGTAAGGTCAGTGCTCAGGTAATTAGAGAAAGCACAGCGTTATAGAGGCTTTTGAAGCCAAAATGGGAGTGAGGCAAGCACACCAAAGTGGTATTTTTCACTCGGAATTGTTACAACCCGGTCCAGGCTTATAGAGCAGTTTCTGGTTTGGGGCCTCACCATTTAGTTATTATAAGCTCAGGATTCCTAATGCCAATCAGTCTATCAGTATTTATCAAGCCCTGGGCTCAACGCACTAAGCACTTTGTTGTCCTTATAGATGTCCCTGCCTTTCCCAAGGGCTCTTCTTTGCTTCACACAGGAGGCCATCCCTCCTCCGGGACATTCCTTCCACATTCGAGGGGGAATTGGTCAGGGCAAACTAGAAATGAGACAGGAGGAAATAGGCCCAAGCATCCCACACCTGCAGCCTGCCTGGTCTTGCCAGGGCGGGGGTCTGCCCCAGGCCTGCTCTCCACATCACATTTCACTCTGCTGCCTCCAGGGGGTCTGTTCCATCTCTGTCAGTCCACCACGTACATTTCTTAGCAGCAGAAAAGCTCCAGATGCAATTGGCAGACAGCAGCTGAGCAGCCTGCGTGAGGAAGCAGCAGGAGGCGAAGCCTGCTGTTCATCAACATCCATCTTCTCCCGGTCACCCGAGCCTGGGCCACATGTTCTCGTCTCCAGTGCACTTAGGAGTGGTGGCCAGGTGACTCGTCCCGACCAGTGGAATGTGGCAGAAAGCGTAAGGTGCCACTTCTAGGATTGACCCATTAGAGCACCCCCTCCACCCCTCCCCTGTCCTGCCCTATGATTCACACTCTCTTTCCTCTTCAGGAGGCCAAAGAGAGGTGACAGATGACCTAGAGGGGTAAGAATCCACAAGGTGGAGGGAGCAGAGTCCCAGAGGGACTGTTGTGCCAAGCAAAGAAATGTCCCCTCCCAACACCACCACCTGCTGACCCCTGTGACCTGAACAACAAATAAACATACTGTCTTAAGTCACCAACTTTTGTGCTTGTGAGACCCGTGAGCCAATCCCGACAAGAGATGAAGCTAGAGCGGTAAGAGGGTGCCGCCAGTGTGCTTAGCGGGCTGAAATATGTGATTAAGGAATTTTATATTTTCCTATGAGAAGAATGGGTCTTGAAAGCTTTCAAGCAAGAGAGAGAGACCTATGTCCCATCAAAACCCCACCCTGGCCTGGAGGGGGATGAGAAGGAGCAAGGCTGGAGGCAAGAGGTGCCGGTGCAGTCCCGCAGGGGAGGGTGAGCCCTGAGGCTCAGGCAGGAGAAATGGGCTTGGAAGCGAGAGCCAAGAGGTTGAGCAGGAAGGATACGCGGGACGTGGGGTCTGACGGCATGTAGCATCAGGGGGAACGTGCAGGGCCTTGAGGAGGACTGAGCATCTCAGGAGAAGCCAGCTTGGGAGAAAGAGGATGACTTCATGTTTGAACAAATGGGCTTGAGCTGGCCAGCGCTATGGGAGGAGATGTCCAGCTCCTATGGAGAATGTCACCGTGGAGCTGAGGACAGGGTCAGAGTCAGAAGTGACACTGTCTGAAACGGAGGCATCTCTAAGACTCCTTGGGAGGAGACACTCCCCAAATACTCTGACCCCAGACCCTGGCCTGGACTCCAGTGTAAATCCAACTTCATTGTTCAACATTCTCAGAGGTAGAAATGGGCTAAAAGACAGAGTCAGTGTTACCAGGAAGATGTTTGATGGGGACTGAGGAGGTGGCTCTCCAACATTGAGCCAGACCTGGACTCGTTCACATTTTCCACAGGAAGGAAAGGCTGGAGGAGAGACCCATCCCAGAACGTGGTTACTGCAGGACAGCGGCTCACCAACAGAGGGGATGTGATCTTGGCCCTGAAAAGAGCAGCGAATATTCCTCAACTCTGGTTGAAGCAAGAAATGAAAGTGAAGCCCTGTGTAAATGTCATTAGTGCTTCCACAGTGATAAAATTAGGAAAAAAAAAAAAAACTTTTAAAATAAATGAGGTGCTACTAAATAAACGAATCGCTTGAAAATGTACATGTGGGATAGCTGAGATAAATTGAAAAACAGATTAACGTAACATCTGTATATTAACATTGTCATAAAATGGAATGGTAATGGGGGGAGCGTGCAAGGTATTATAAAACAACAATCAGAAACATTATGTCAGTTATTGAAAACCCCATCACCGACTGAGAGGTATTACTTAGTCTCTGATGTTTCTGCGGCACTTTTGTTCCCCCAACTGGTTCTACAGGAAGGGCTTATTCAATGCCCGATAACACCCTTAAATTCCATCACAATAAAATCCCACCTCAGGTACACCATGTGTTTAATTGATTATTGTCACCAGTAATAACAGATCACATGACCTGCCAGCTAAATGCTTTCTCCCTGCCATATAATGGTTAACATGGCCAAAACTATTAGGAGACAATATCCAATTTCTTGCAATATTAATAGCAAAAATAGCAGTCATCAACTTTGCATCTGTTGACCAATTCTTAAAAAAATCTTTGAACCCACTTCCAATCTGAACCTTATGGGAGACCTGGAAAGCTGGAGAAAGCAAATGTAGAAACAGAGAAGATCAGTGGCTGCCAGGTGGGGAGGGGTTGACTCCAAAGGGAATTTTTGGAGGTGTGATAGACCTGTTCTGTATCTTGTTTACAGTCACCTAACCATGGCATTTGTAAAAACTCATAAAACTGTATATCAAAAAGAATAAATTTTACTTTATGCAAAGTAAAACTAAATAAAATTTTAAATAACATGTGGGAAAAGACTAACATCTAACATTATGGAAATGTACCAAATGAAAAAGCAAAAACAAAAATAACCTAAAGAGGGACTTCCCCAGTGGTGCAGTGGTTAAGAATCCGCCTGCCAATGCAGGGGACACGGGTTCGAGCCCTGGTCCGGGAAGATCCCACATGCCGCAGAACAAGTAAGCCTGTGCACCACAATTACTGGGCCTGCGCTCTCAAACCCACGAGCCACAACTACTGAGCCCGCGTGCCACAACTACTGCAGCCTGTGCACCTAGAGCCCGTGCTCCCACAACAAGAGAAGCCAATGCAATGAGAAGCCCGCGCACCAAAATGAAGAGCAGCCCCTGCTCGCCACAACTAGAGAAAGCCCCCACGCAACGTAAAATAGATAGCTAGTGGGAAGCAGCCGCATAGCACAGGGAGATCAGCTCGGTGCTTTGTGACCACCTAGAGGGGTGGGATAGGGAGGCTGGGAAGGAGGGAGATGCAAGAGGGAAGAGATATGGGGACATATGTATATGTATAACTGATTCACTTTGTTATAAAGCAGAAACTAACACACCATTGTAAAGCAATTATACTCCAATAAAGATGTTAAAAAAAAAAAAAACCTGCTAAGGTACCTACTAGGTATTAAAAAAAAAAAAAATAGACCCAATGCAGTCAAAAATAAATAAATAAATAAATAATAAAAAATATAAAACAAAAATAACCTAAAAAAAAAGAAAAACCCACCAAAATTGACCATATGGAAAATCAGTGTTTAATGTTAATGGTTACTTGCAAGAGCTATATTTTACCTTCTATATAGCCATTAATTCCTTAGTTCAGGACTAGTTAATTTACTAGAAAGATGAGCAGGTCCTTAAGGGAAGGGGACAATGTACAGATGAGGTTCAGTGGAGCAGAGTAAAGGTGAGGCAGTCCAGAACAAAGTGCACTTCTGGTTAGGAAAGACCTTGGACATTTTCAATGCTCCTGAAGATCTAGTATTTCATCTGTTATTCCCTTCCAGACCCCGTGTTCCTATTTCTTTTTTCTTCTTAAGGGTTTGTCAGAAACAAAGGGACCCCAACTACACATCTGTTGTTGATTCAAACAACATCACAATGTAGGTATTATTCCCACTTCATGGATAGGAAAACTGACACCAGCAAGACTGAGTGACATATTCAAGGCCTCAAAGCTAATAAGGGCTAACCTTTGATAAGAGCCTAGTCTGCTAATGCCAAAGTCTATGCAGCTGGAACAGTCAGGAGCAGCTCCAAGCTGGAAGAGCCCTTTTGTTTTCCAGCTTGCCTGTTGATCAGGACAGCTGTATGAACAGAACTGAACTGGATTCAGCAAGGAGGTGGGTATAGACTGTAAGAGAAGAAACTGGAGACACAGAGACCATTTTGGCTTTCTTAGAGTTGTTGTAGAGAATCATTCAGCCTTGGGCAGACAGAGGTGAGAAATGTAGGATTAGACAGAACTCAGGGTACAGCTCACTCTTATCATTATATTGTTTCTATTGCCCACTTCCCAGAGACCTGCTTACTCAAGCGAAGGTGAGGATTAATGCAAATGGAAGAATTTAAGACTCTGTGATTGACTAGCAGAGATGTTGTATGGCATCTCTAAAATAAACCATACCAATTAGAAATATCCAGAACACAGGTATTCAAAGGCCCCAAGTGGGCTGCATCCGACAAACCTCTCAGGCCCCTCACTCACTCACTCATTGATTTAGGCAGTCAGTGTTTTAGCTGATCCACCAGCAAGTTTATTAAGTGCCCACTATGTGCCAGTGTTAGCCCAAAGGACCACAGAAACCAGGCTCCACTATTAATATTGGAGGGGATCCACTAACAGTTACTTTGGGCGGGATAAGCCAGTGACAACAGCTTATCACCTACCTCCTTGGTTATTAATGAACTGGGTATTTCTTGAAAAGAAATTCTAATTCTTACATACCTCACAGAGATTCCAGGAGGATCAATTAGCTGATGTTCATCTGAGACTGAACAAAGACAAAACTGGAAAATGAGAAGCTCTATAAATGAGCCTCTCCTCGGTTATTATCAATGTTATCATCATCATCAACGTCATCATCATCATCATCATTTCTGTTGAGTTACTGCTTCATAAAACTATTCCTACATTTCCAATCAGGGGAGAATAAGCCTGAATGGAGCCTGAAAATTAAGGAATTAGGAGAGAGACTCATCTAAGTGTGGGGAGAGTTTCTTGGTTAACCATCAAATCATCCTTAAAACTTTACATTTCTGTCACTGAGGTTATTTGACCATGAGAGAGGCCTAACATGAAAGTGAAATTTGAGATAAATTCTTGTAATCTATCCCTTTCTTATAATCCACCCCCAAATACCCAAGCACCTACACTGATGCTGTCTTTTCTCCTTCTATGTCTTTAGATTCTCACCATTCCAGTCATTCATGGAATTTTCCACCAAAGCACCATCTCCAGAGGCTGCAGCTGAAATGGTCAAGGATTAGGTGAGAGTACTTATGCCCTCGGTCCTGTTGGCACAAATGTCAGAGGGCACCAAAGGCCTGGCCCAGGAAGATGCTGAGGGAGAGGGGTACCCAGAGTGTAGTGATGGCAGTGGGGTTGAATGAGAGCTGAGGGAGCTGTCCAAGGTACCAGGACAGTGGCTCAGCTGGGAAAGTGTTCTGGGTGATGAAGCCTGGGAAGAAGGCTGTAGGATGGTGGCCCTCAGGAGGGAGGACCTCATTGCTTCATTGCCCGTTTGCTCTGGGACAGTGACATCCCATAACATTCATAGTCACAATGTTTTAAGAGAAGACCTTAGAGAGCACAGAGTCCAATCCTGGTATTAGAGGGTTAAGTGAAGAGTCTGAGTGATTGCCCAAGGACACAGAGGCTAAGACACTGAAGGTGTTCCCAAGCCCCTTCTCTTCCAGGAAGCCCCTCCTGACCTTCTTTCTCCCTCTTCTTCACACCTGGAATTACTTACTCAGGGACTATCTTCCCCTCAAGTTGGTAAGCTCCAAAAGGGCAAGCATGGTGTCTATTGGTTTAGCATATATCCCTAGTGCTTGAAGTAGGGAGTGAATCTGTGTGTATGTGTGGGTGTTTTGTGTGTCTCTGAATGGATGCCAATGTGGTGCATGTACCCTCAACTTTCATGTTTTCATGCCTTTTCTTCTCTCTTGGAAAACACAGAACCCTTTCCCCCTCTCCCCACACTGTCCTCAGCAGAGCATTTTGTTCAGAGTGAGCATTTGCTCTACACGTGATGACAACTTGTTGATTCCAAAAGAATTTACAACAAAGCAGTGATAATCATACCTACATTGGTCTAGCTTTACTTAATTTTAAATGCCTTTGCATGAGCGAAAATTAATTGTTCATTTTTAACACATTACACATTTCAAAGCTCTCTTAAATGCACATTAGTTAGTACATAAATTAAGTTGGTAGGCATTTTTGTCTCTTCTAGGAAAATGGGAAGGCAATGCACTTAGTAGAGAGGAGCTTTTTGTCAGGTTCAATTTGAAGAAGTCCGTCACTCCTCCTTCTAATGGGGTACAAGAGAAAGACAGAGTTGAGATGGAATTTAAGCACTATCACCTACTGACTGGCTCCCTGAAGAAATTTTATAAATTTTCTCTATCTCAGATTCCTTACCCATAAAAGCAGCACAATAATACCTCTTTCCTATAGCTGGTTGTGAGAATCAGGGAGACAACCTGGACTGGCCTAGCACACAGAAGCCATTCAGTAAATGTCAGTTCTCTTCTTGGCCGAGGAAAGCTTCCTGGAAGAGCCAAGATTTAAAATTCTTCTGAATGATGAGACCGGATCCAGACATTGGCCTAGTGCTCATCCCCTGGCTTCTAGAGCACCTCTCCCCTACTCCCTACTCTTGGGAAAGTTAAACAACACCAAGGCCACCTTCCTGCCATCTTTCTCCTGCACACAGGCTTATTCCCCCTCTGTCTCACCCCATTTGTCCCATTTGAAACTCTTGGGGAAAAACCCTCCCATCTGTCTCTATTTATGTTTGTTTTTCCAAAATACCTCTTGTGAAATGCAAAGTTTTAATAACAGGAAAATGATCATTTGGTGGATTACAGAGCATTAAAATCTATGTGGGGAACTGCACAGACACCAAAATACTGGGCCCATTTGACTCTTACAGTGAGGAAATGAAATATTTAATAAGCAAAAAATTCAAGAAATGTAAACCAGGTTTCCCCTTCCCACCTTCTCCGGCATAAATTAAACAACTTTTACACACCACGTAGTCTTCGGGAGAGGAAGCTAATGATGTCCCCGATGCCCTCTTCAGCTGATCAAACTTTATTGTCTGTGTCAGGCTGCCAATTAAGCCAAGGCTCTCCTATCGCACAAACTTCCCAAGCCACCATAAAGGTTAATTGAATCATGTAGGGCAACGCTCTGGTGGACAGGAGGCTTTAGAATTCCTTTCAGATACTGGATTGGTTGGGAGAACAAATGAAAAAATAGTGTGATTGTTGTGCAGCCAAAGTGGAGGCTCCTGGTAGAGCAGAAGTGACCAGAGTCTGTCTTCCTGCCTCAGCCCTTATGCGTTATGTTCAGCTTTTTCCTGCCACCTCTTCCAAGTTCTTGGGAGCCTCCTCCATTTCTGCTCCTCTCTATGTAATGTCATTTGCTGAGAAATACAGACATTGTCTGAGGCAAGTTCATCCTGAGGACTGAGTCTGACCCAGATGGCTAGCTGTAGCCTGGCTCCCAAAGCGAGCCTTCCACCAAAGACCTGCCACTTCCAATGCACTTCCTTAAAATGAACATCATATCGCTTAGAGGATCGTCTCTAAGAAAATATATTTATGTGATGGTGGACCTCCTTTAGGCTAGAAATTATAACCCAGACACAGAATAAACTGTAGTTTTCAGTATTTGCTGGATGAGTATATAAATGATAGAATCATGGACTCTTGGAGCTGGGAAGGTTCCTAGAGATCCTTTTAATCGGTCCTCTTAGACTACAGATGAGGACCCTGAGGTCAGAGAGGAAGCATGGCTTTCCCAAGTGCCTAGGGACATGAAGTAGAAGAAACTGTTGTAGAATCCTGGTCTCCCAAATGAGGGAAATCCTATGGACAGGACTGGAGTTATCTAAGCCTGCTTGTGAAAATGTTTTATGCTCAGCTACCTCAGAGACATCTATCTATACACAAGCACTGGATGTGCTACTGAGAACTTTATGAATTCATTAAACCAGATCCCTAAAGGCCTCCACTCAATGGCATCCTTAGTCCCCAGTAATGTCTTGTATAATAAAACTTTTTGCTTTTTTGGATTTTGTTCAGATTGCTGTTTCCCACAATTCATCCAAGTGAATAACATCCAGTAGTTAACAGAACTGACTTCTTTTAATTTAGATGAGCCTTAAATTATAGCTGCTTTCAAGAAGACAGCTTACAGTAGATTTTTTCTGGAGGGTGTGCCGAGAAGCTTGAGATAGGGAGACCCTGTGTGAAGGCTACATTATAGGCTCAGAGTCAGAGATCTCAGTGATGAGGGTCCTTAAAGGCCACCATACCCAACTAATACCCAGCAGAGTTCTTGGACCTCAATGGATAACTAGTGAAGGCATGCAAACAAAAATGTATGGATAGATAGATGAACGGATGGATGGATGGATGGTTGAGTTTCCCAACCCCAGCCCTCCAAGGACCAAAATGTGATTCTTTACTCTTCAGAGTGGTGTGAGATTACCACCTGGTGAGCTGGCCTGGACAACTTCAGTCAGCTCTTACTGCTAGAAACTTCATCCCTACATGAATCCCAACTCCGTCAATGGCTTACAAGGTCTGAGGTACCATTTCTGTTCTGAAGGACAACAAAGAGTGAATATATCTCTCTTCCTTACAACAGTCCTTCGGTTATTTAAAAACAGTTGGCAGATAAACCCAAATTTTCTCTTCTCTAAGTTAAATGGTCTAATTCCTTCAACCATTCATCTAAGGACATACCTTCCTCATGAGATTATCTTAAGTATTAAATTAGATGTCTACCAAGTGCTGGGCATATAGTAAGTGCTCAGTAAAAAAAAAATAGATATTATTATCATTGTTATAAGGCCTCTGATCCCAAACTGCCCCAGTATTATAAACTAAGCTCAGCCCCCCACAGACATTCTGCATCAGGTTTAGTTGCTAAATAAGCCAACCTGAGCTGATATGGAGCATAAAGACAATCAATAGATACAAGAAGCATTGTGTCAAGGGCCAGGAGCTCTACCACTTGGATCAGGACAGGATTACTCACAGGGAGGAGGGACAGGAACCCATGAAATCAACATTCTGATACTCTGTCTTGGATGAGGCATAGCTTTGAGCAGCAAGTTTTAATAAGGTTGGTTAGCAAACTTTGGAGTCTCTTAGCAAATCCCTTCTAAATGGGAAGCTCAGCCACAATGACTTTGACAGTGTCCTAGTCCCAGAATAGTCAGTCTTCTCTGCATGTGCTCGTTTGTCATTCTTCCTTTCAAAAGGACCGGACCAAGATGCAAAACTTCCTATGTGGCCCAACCTGGTCCCTTGGCAGAAATCCCTAGCTGTTCACCAGCATCCAGTCTCCCTATTTTCTATTAAGGTTCATGGCTGACTCCATTTCCCAGCCTTTTTTTGCTGTTAAGTACGGCCATGTGGAAGTTTTATCCAGTGAATTATGAGAGGATGTTGATGTATTCCACTTCTAAGTTTTTAAGAGAGAAGATATAATTCCTCTTCTCCATGCCTTCTGTCCTCTGCTATCAGCTGGTATAGATGATGACCCAAGGTCATAGGATTTGACAGAATCTCAAGAGGTAAGGAGCCTAAATCCCTGAGTCACCATGTGGAGTAGAGCTGCCCAGTGGCCAGTGACATCAAACTTGCACTGTTACTTAAGCAAGAATAAACTTCTATTGTGATTAATGCCTTGAAGTAGGTGCTGCCATCTCAAAAACCTAAAAATATGGCATTGGCTTAGGGGTCAGGGGATGAACAGTAGAGAAAAAAACACTGGAGGCAGGAAAGAAGGAGATCCATATTAAGCAGTTGCAAAATATATGATAGAACTGTCACATTCAGTAACTTGGAAGCCAAACTAAGTACTCATAGAACCTGCAGTTCTAAAGGAAAAATTCGTAAAAGAGCCAGAAGGATGGGCTTCATATATCTAAGTAATACAATAAAGGTGTGAGTTCTGGCATTTAAAAGCAGGGATGGAAGAGAGTATAAAGACCTCAGAGGGGGAAACTTCAAGATGGCAGAGGAGTAAGACATGGAGATCACCTTCCTCTCCACAAATACATCAAAAATACATCTACAAGTGGAACAAATGCTAAGGAACACCTACTGAATGCTGGAAGAAGACCTCAGACTTCCCAAAAGGCAAGAAACTCCCCACATACCTGGGTAGGGCAAAAGAAAAAAGGAAAAACAGAAAAGGGATAGGACTATACCTCAGGGAGGGAGCTGTGAAGGAGGAAAAGTTTCCACACACTAGGAAGCCCCTTCACTGGTGGAGATGGGGCAATGGGCAGGGGGGAAGCTTGGGAGCCATGGAGGAGGAGCAGGGGTGCAGAGGGCAATGCAGAGAGATTCCTGCACAGAGAATCAGTGCCAACCAGCACTCACCAGCCTGAGAGGCTTGTCTGCTCACTTGCCAGGCTGGGTGGGGGTTGAGAGCTGAGACTCAGGCTTTGGAGTTCAGATCCCAGGGAGAGGGCTTGGGTTGGCTGCATGAACACAGCCTGAAGGGCCTGGTGCACCACAGCTAGCCGGGAGGGAGTCTGAGAAAATGTCTGGAACTGCCTAAGAGGCAAGAGACCATTGTTTCAGGGTGCACAAGGAGAGGGGATTCAGAGCACCACCTAAATGAGCTTCAGAGATGGGCACAAGCCACGGCTATCAGCGCAGACACAAGAGATGAGCATGAAACACTAAGGCTGCTGCTGCAGCCACCAAGAAGCCTGTGTGCAAGCACAGGTCACTATCCACACATCCCCACCCGGGACACTGTGCAGCCCGCCACTGCCAGGGTTCCGTGATCCAGGGACAACTTCCCCAG
Organism: Balaenoptera borealis; assembly: GCF_965194805.1. Lineage (NCBI taxonomy): Eukaryota > Metazoa > Chordata > Mammalia > Artiodactyla > Balaenopteridae > Balaenoptera > Balaenoptera borealis. The sequence continues at coordinate 25,941,525 of NC_138875.1, read as the reverse complement.
GAGAACACACGGCATGCCTCAGGCTGTTGCAATGTCACGCTGGCCTCTGCCACCGCAGGCTCGCCCCTCATTCTGTACCCCTCCCTCCCCCTGGCCTGAGTGAGCCAGAGCCCCCTAATCAGCTGCTCCTTTAACCCTGTCCTGTCTGAGCCAAGAACAGACGCCCTCAGGTTACCTACATGCAGAGGCGGGTCCAAATCCAAAGCTGAACCCCAGGAGCTGTTCGAAAAACGAAGAGAAAGGGAAATTTCTCCCAGCACCCTCAGGACCATCAGATTAAATCTCCACAATCAACTTGACGTACTCTGCATCTCTGGAATAGCAGAATAGACAATGAATCATCCCAAAATTGAGGCGGTGGACTTTCGGAGCAACTGTAGACTTGCGGTTTGCTTTCTGCATCTAATTTGTTTCTGGTTTTACGTTTACCTTAGTTTAGTATTTAGAGCTGATTATTATTGGTAGATTTATTTAGTGATTTGGTTGCTCTCCTTTTATATATATATATATTTTCCTTTTTCTCTTTTTGTGTGTATCTGTATGCTTCTTTGTGTGATTTTGCCTGTATAGCTTTGCTTTTACCATTTTTCCTAGGGTTCTTTCTGTCCATTTGTTTGTTTGTTTGTTTGTAATTTTGTGTAGTTTTTAGTGCTTGTTATCATTAGTGAATTTGATTTTGGTTTGGTTGCTCTCTCCTTCTTTCTTTCCTTTTTAATTACTTTTAAATTTTTTTATTTTTAATAATTTTATTTTTTATTTTATTCTTCTTTCTTTCTTCCTTTTTTTTCTCCCTTTTCTTCTGAGCTGTGTGGCTGACAGCATCTTGGTGCTCCAGCGGGGTGTCAGGCTTGAGCCTCTGAGGTGGCAGAGCTGACTTCAGGACATTGACCCACCAGAGCCCTCCTGGCCCCACATAATATCAAATGGTGAAAGGTCTCCCAGAGATCTCCATCTCAACGCTAAGACCCAGCTCCATTCAATGACCAGCAAGCTACAGTACTGGCCACCTTATGCCAAACAACTAGCAACACAGGAACACAACCCCACCCATTAGGAGAGAGGTTGCCAAAAATCATAATAAGGTCACAGACACCCCAAAATATACCACTGGACGTGGTTCTGCCAACCAGAAAGACAAGATCCAGCCTCATCCACCAGAACACGGGCACCAGTCCCCTCTCCAAGGAAACCTACACAATCCACTGAACAAAACTTACCCACTGGGAAAAGACACCAAAAGCAACAGGAACTACAAACCTGCAGCCTGAGAAAAGGAGACCCCAAACACAGTAAGTGAAGCAAAAGAAGAAGACAGAAAAATACACAGCAGATGAAGAAGCAAGGTAAAAACCTACCAGACCAAACAAATGAAGAGGAAATAGGCAGTTTACCTGAAAAATAATTCAGAATAATGATAGTAAAGATGATCCAAAATCTTGGAAATAGAATGGAGAAAATACAAGAAACGTTTAACAAGGACCTAGAAGAACTAAAGAGCAAACAAACAATGATGAACACCACAATAAATGAAACTTAAAATTCTCTAGAAGGAATCAATAGCAGAATAACTGAGGCAGAAAAAAGGATAAGTGACCTGGAAGATAAAATAGTGGAAATAACTACCACAGAGCAGAATAAAGAAAAAAGAATGAAAAGAATTGAGGACAGTCTCAGAGACCTCTGGGACAACATTAAACGTACCAACATTCAAATTATAAGGGTCCCAGAAGAAGAAGAGAAAAAAAAGGGACTGAGAAAATATTTGAAGAGATTATACTTGAAAATTTCCCTAATATGGGAAAGGAAATAATAGTCAATAAGGTCCATGAAGCTCAGAGAGTCACATACAAGATAAATCCAAGGAGAAACATGCCAAGACACATATTAATCAAACTATCAAAAATTAAACACAAAGAAAAAATATTAAAACCAGCAAGGGAAAAGCAACACATAACATACAAGGGAATCCCCATAAGGTTAACAGCTGATCTTTCAGCAGAAACTCTGCAAGCCAGTAGGGAGTGGCAGGACATATTTAAAGTGATGAAAGGGAAAAACCTACAACAAAGATTACTCTACCCAGAAAAGATCTCATTCAGATTCGATGGAGTAATTAAAACCTTTAGAGACAAGCAAAAGCTAAGAGAATACAGCACCACCAAACCAGCTTTACAACAAATGCTAAAGAAACTTCTCCAGGCAGGAAACACAAGAGAAGGAAAAGACCTACAATAACAAGCTCCAAACAATTAAGAAAATGATAATAGGAATATACATATCAATAACTACCTTAAATGTAAATGGATTAAATGCTCCAACCAAAAGGCATAGAATGGCTGAATGGATGCAAAAACAAGACCCGTATATATGCTGTCTACAAGAGACCCACTTCAGACCTAGGGACACATACAGACTGAAAGTGAGGGGATGGAAAAAGATATTCCGTGCAAATGAAAATCAAAAGAAAGCTGGAGTAGCAATTCTCATATCAGACAAAATAGACTTTGAAATAAAGATTACTAGAAGAGACAAAGAAGGGCACTGCATAATGATCAAGGGATCAATCCAAGATGAAGATATAACAATTGTAAATATTTATGCACCCAACATAGGAGCACCTCAATACATAAAGCAAATGCTAACAGCCATAAAAGGGGAAATCGGCAGTAACACAATAATAGTAGGGGACTTTAACACCCCACTTTCACCAATGGACAGATCATCCAAAATGAAAATAAATAAGGAAACACAAGCTTTAAATGATACATCAAGCAAGATGGACTTAATTGATATTTATAGAACATTCCATTCAAAAACAACAGAATATACTTCCTATTAAGTGCTCATGGAACATTCTCCAGGATAGATCATATATTGGGTCACAAATCAAGCCTTGGTAAATTAAGAAAATTGAAATTGTATCAAGGATCCTTTCTGACCACAACGCTATGAGACTAGATATCAATTACAGGAAAAAATCTGTAAAAAATACAAACACATGGTGGCTAAAAAATACATTACTAAATAACCAAGAGATCACTGAAGAAATCAAAGAAGAAATCAAAAAAATACCCAGAAACAAATGACAATGAAAACACAACAACCTAAAACCTATAGGATGCAGCAAAAGCAGTTCTAAGAGGGAAGTTTAGAGCAATACAATACTATCTCAAGAAACAAGAAACAACTCAGATAAACAACCTAACCTAAAACAATTAGAGAATGAAGAACAAAAAAATCCCCAAAGTTAGCAGAAGGAATGAAATCATAAAGATCAGATCAGAAATAAATGAAAAAGAAATGAAGTAATCGATAACAAAGATCAATAAAACTAAAAGCCGGTTCTTTGAGAAGATAAACAAAATTGATAAACCGTTAGCCAGACTCATCAAAAAAAAGGTAGAAGACTCATATCAACAGAATTAGAAATGAAAAAGAAGTAATTGACACTGCAGAAATACAAAGGATCTTGAGAAATTACTACAAGCAACTATATGCCAATAAAATGAACAACCTGGAAGAAATGGACAAATTCTTAGAAAAGCACAACCTTCCGAGATTGAACGAGGAAGAAATAGAAAATAAAAACAGACGAATCATAAGCACTGAAATTGAAACTGTGATTAAAAATCTTCCAGCAAACAAAAGCCCAGGGCCAGAAGGCTTCACAGGCGAATTCTATCAAACATTTAGAGAAGAGCTAACACCTATCCCTCTCAAGCTCTTCCAGTATACAGCAGAGGGAGGAATACACTGAAACTCATTCTATGAGGCCACCATAACCCTGATACCAAACCAGACAAAGATGTCACAAAAAAAGAAAACTACAGGCCAATATCATTGTTGAACATAGATGCAAAACTCCTCAACAAAGTACTAGCAAACAGAATCCAACAGCACATTAAAAGGATCATAGGGCTTCCCTGGTGGCGCAGTGGTTGGGAGTCTGCCTGCCAGTGCAGAGGACACGGGTTCGAGCCCTGGTCTGGGGGGATCCCACATGCAGCGGAGCAACTAGGCCCGTGAGCCACAACTACTGAGCCTGCACGTCTGGAGCCTGTGCTCCGCAACAAGAGAGGCCGCGACAGTGAGAGACCCGCGCACCGCGATGAAGAGTGGCCCCCGCTTGCCACAACTAGAGAAAGCCCTCGCACAGAAACGAAGACCCAACACAGCCATAAATAAATAAATAAATAAATAAATAAATAAATAAAGGATCATACACCATGATCAAGTGGGATTTATCCCAGGAATGCAAGCATTCTTCAATATATGCAAATCAGTCAATGTGATACATCATATTAACAAATTGAAGGAGAAAAACCGTATGATCATCTCAATAGATGCAGAAAAAGCTTTCGACAAAATTCAACACCCATTTATGATAAAAACCCTCCAGAAAGTAGGCATAGAGGGAACTTTCCTCAACATAATAAAGGCCATATTTGACAAACCCACGGCCAACATCATTCTCAATGGTGAAAAACTGAAACCATTTCCACTAAGAACAGGAACAAGACAAGGTTGCCCACTCTCACCACTATTATTCAACCTAGTTTTGGAAGTTTTAGCCACAGCAATCAGAGAAGAAAAAGAAATAAAAGGAATCCAAATCAGAAAGCAAGAAATAAAACTGTCACTGTTTGCAGATGACATGATACTATACATAGAGAATCCTAAAGAAGCTACCAGAAAACTACTAGAGCTAATCCATGAATTTGGTAATGTATCAGGATACAAAATTAATGCACAGAAATCTCTTTCATTCCTCTACACTAATGATGAGAAACCTGAAAGAGAAATTAAGAAAACACTCCCATTTATCACTGCAACAAAAAGAATAAAATACCTAGGAATAAACCTACCTAAGGAGACAAAAGACCTGTATGCAGAAAACTATAAGACACTGATGAAAGAAATTAAAGATGTTACAAACAGATGGAGAGGTATACCATGTTCTTGGATTGGATGAATCAACATTGTGAAAATGACTATACTACACAAAGCAATCTACAGATTCAAGGCAATCCCAATCAAACTACCAATGGTATTTTTCACAAAACTAGAACAAAAATTTCACAATTTGTATGGAAACAAAATAGATCCCGAATAGCCAAAGCAATGTTGAGAAACAAAAGCGGAGCTGGAGGAATCAGGCTCCCTGATTTCAAACTATACTACAAAGCTACAGTAATCAAGACAGTATGGTACTAGCACAAAAACAGAAATATAGATCAATGGAACAGGATAGAAAGCCCAGAGATAAACCCACACACATATGGTCACCTTATCTTTGATAAAGGAGGCAAGAATATACAGTGGAGAAAAGACAGCCTCTCCAATAAGTGGTGCTGGGAAAACTGCACAGCTACATGGAAAAGAGTGAAATTAGAATACTCCCTAACACCATACAAAAAAATAAACTCAAAATGGATTAAAGACCTAAATGTAAGGTCAGACACTATAAAACTCTTAGAGGAAAACATAGGCAGAACACTCTATGACATAAATCACAGCAAGATCTTTTTTGACCCACCACCTAGAGAAATGGTAATAAAACCAAAAATAAACAAATGGGACCGAATGAAACTTAAAAGCTTTTGCACAGCAAAGGAAACCATAAACAAAATGAAAAGACAACCCTCAGAATGGGAGAAAATATTTGCAAATGAAGCGACTGACAAAGGATTAATCTCCAAAATATACACGCAGCTCATGCAGCTCAATATCAAAAAAACAAACAACCCAATCCAAAAATGGGCAAAAGACCTAAATAGACATTTCTCCAAAGAAGATATACAGATTGCCCACAAACACATGAAAGGATGCTCAACATCACTAATCATTAGAGAAATGCAAATCAAAACTACAGTGAGGTATCACCTCACACTGGTCTGAATGGCCATCATCAAAAAATCTACAAACAGTATATGCTGGAGAGGGTGTGGAGAAAAGAGAACCCTCTGGCCCTGTTGGTGGGAATGTAAATTGATACAACCACTATGGAGAACAGTATGGAGGTTCCTTAAAAAACTAAAAATAGAATTACCATACGACCCAGCAATCCCACTACTGGGTATATACCCTGAGAAAACAATGACTGAAAAAGTCATGTACCACAATGTTCATTGCAGCACTATTTACAATAGCCAGGACACAGAAGCAACCTAAGTGTCTGTTGACAGATGAATGGATAAAGAAGATGTGGCACATATATACAATGGAATATTACTCAGCCATAAAAATAAACGAAATTGAGTTATTTGTAGTGGGGTGGATGGACTTAGAGACTGTCATACAGAGTGAAGTCAGAAAGAGAAAAACAAATACCATATGCTAACACATATATATAGAATCTAAAAAAAAAAAAAAGTTCTGAGGAACCTAGGGGCAGGACAGGAATAAAGACACAGACATAGAGAATGGACTTGAGGGCATGGGGAGGGGGAAGTGTAAGCTGGGACGAAGTGAGGGAGTGGCATGGACATATATACACTACCAAATATAAAATAGAGAGTTAGTGGGAAGCAGCCACATAGCACAGGGAGATCAGTTCCGTGCTCTGTGTCCACTTAGAGGGGTGGGATAGTGAGAGTGGGAGGGAGATCCAAGAGGGGGGAGACATGGGGATATATGTATATGTATAGCTGATTCACTTTGTTATACAGCAGAAACTAACACACCATTGTAAAGCAATTATACTCCAAAAAAGATGTTAAAAAAAACCAAAAACTCAGAAATTTGAGAGTTCACATATTTGGAAAAGTCAACTTCTCTTTGATCAAAAATAGCAAGAGATAGGCTTTTGCCTTCCACTGAAACCTATTTTTGAGAGGTTCATGATATGGCCCCCTTTAATTTGGGAAAGAGAGGCATGTAAAGAGGTCTAAGAACTCTGTCCAGTGTAGAAGTTTGGCTGTGATTCTTAGCATTCAAATTTGAGTGGAAGCAAATAGACCAGAAGTTTTTAAGGAAACTGAACTGTTAAAAAGGCCACTGACTGCATGAATACTATAATAGGATCTCTAAACTTGCATGATCAGAATGAGGGCTATGAAAGTTGGACAGCACCCAAGGGATGCATTCACACCCACGCCCACTTCAGATGTGGTCATGGGGGATAATGAACAAGAAGGAACATCTTAGAACGTGCGGTCAGGGACCATGAAGAACACTGGACAAAGAAGACAAACCAAGATCTACTCAGGGAACTTCCTCCAGGACAAAAGCCCTTCTCCAGGCCCACCCAGCAGGACTCCACCACTGCTACAGACCAGGGACTGCCTGGGCAGCAGAATGTTGCCCACTCTTCCCTCCTCGAATGGAAGTTTCTATTGTACTCTGCTCTTTATTATATACTGTGAGTATGTGGAAGTGGGGAGGAGATGATTTGCCATCAGCTCAGTACAATCACATTCAGACATGTGGCAAGGATGGTCCATCACCCAAAGGTGCTGGTCTTGAGTCTAGATTCAGTAATTGGATGGGACTTTGGGTTGTCTCACCAGGAGGAGGTGGTGCTTATGTGTGGGAAGAGGAATGTCCAAGGATAATTCATGGGCCAGAAAGGCAGACTGCTGCCCAGCCTGGCCTACCCTGGGCCATACATGGTCATTCTCCTTTGAACTTGTGCTCATTTGTAAATCTTCCTGGACAAAGATGCAAAACTTCCCATATAGCCTGACCAAGGTCCTGAACCTGCTATTTCCACTATTGTGAAAGCTCAGTGAAACTGCGGATACTCGCAAGCTTCCCTTTCTCTAGTTGGAGATGATTTCTCCTTCCAGCCACAGAAATGGCAAAGCCACTCCCTAAATTACTTCCATGTCCCACCTAAAGCACCTGGGACACAGGCATGTCCACACCAGTTTTGGTCACTTCCCCTTCCAGTGGATATGGAGTTCTAGTTGCTCCACATCCTCATCAGCACTTGGTATTATCAGTCTTTTTAATTTAGCCATCTAGTGGGTTTGCAGTGGTATTTTATTATGATTTTAATTTGCATTTCTAAGTGACTTTTGACTATTTTGGAAAAATCACAGCCACCTTAAAAGACGAGAAAACTGAAGATATTTGATGACTTGTGCCCAAATTCTGATAGGAATTCCCAAAGGAGGTTCCAGTCATGCTGAGCAGAGTCCACACAGAGGGAACATTCATAGAGCCTTCCAACAGGCCACTTTGAAGGACAATATCCATTTGAACTGTCATGTTTTGGATTAATTGTTTTAAAAAAAACTTGATTCTGTTGCTTCATAGCAGAATCTCTGGCAGTAGGGCATGTTGACTAATAGCAAATTCTAGGGTCAGATAGCCTGAGTTCATGTCATGCTATGACCTCAGTTTCTTCATCTGTAAGAATTAAAGAATCAATACATGTAAAAAACTTAGAAAATGCCTGGCACACATTAAGTGTTCAATAAAAGTTTTCATTGTCTTTCTTCAGCAATTTGTTTGCTCTTTGCCATTAATATGTTTCCTCACATTTTGCTCTTAACAATTCTGAACTTTACAGCTTATTCCAATCCTAGTGCTTAATGGAATTTGAACAGGAATCCTACAGCAATTCAATCCAGTAGATTAGGTACCCTGAACCTAATGGAGGGATGTCTAAAGCTTCCACCACACAGCTGGGGTAAAAAAGACATTTGAAAAGAGAGGAAGGGTGAGTGCTTGCTGGTTCTAAGGACTTGGAAACCAGAAAGGAGACTACCACGAATTTAGTACATTGAGTATTTACAATGTGTAAGGTGACAGCATCATTTATCCTCCAAATCAGAACAGTTTTGAGGTTGAAAAGGGACCTTTCAGTTAAGACAGCAGGTGTAATCCAATTGTCCCAGATAAACCAGAATGTGTAATCTCCCTAAAAATGTGCCAGGCACTGTACTGGTTCTGAAATATTTTATTTAATTAATGAACTGACCATATTCATGTAAAAGTAAATGTCATTATTCTTATTTTGCATCTGGGAAAATTAGATTCATGAGAGGTTAATTAATTTGCCCCTCAAATCACACTGCAGTTGGTAAGCAGGAGAGCTGAGATTCAGACACAGGTTTCTGATAGTGAGGCACCAGCCCTCACCACTGACCTTTCTGCTATCAAGCCCTCAGGACTTCTCCCCATGCAAATATTCTTTGCTTCTTTGCTTCTCTTTCTTTTTAAAAAAAGTATTAGTATAATTTTTCAGCCCTGAAAAAGTTATAGAGGTCATGAAGGCTCATACACCACCACCCGATTTGGAAATAAAACATGACAAAACCATTTGCAGTCCCCTGTGTATTGCTTTTAAATCTCATTTGCCTCTCTCCACCAGAGAAGCAGGAACTATCCTACACTTGGCTTTATAATTCCCATGTAAATCTTTATACTATTAATGCATGTGCCCACATGGTCATACAGTTTAGTTTTGCAGGTTTTAAACTCATATAAACAGTGATATGCTGTACCAGTCTCCTGCAGCTCTTTTCCCTCACTCAACAGTGGTGAAGCACTGGTTCATCTGTGTTTAGTGCCATGTAGGATTTCACTAAGTGAATACACAACAGTTTATTAATTCATTTCCTTCTTGATGAATAATTAGAGTAGTTCTGATTGTTCATTATTACAAACAGTGTTCCTAGGAAGCTTCTCGTACATTTGCCCTCATGTACAATCTGAAATAGGTTCTGTAGAGCATAGACCTAGGAGTGGGTTACTGGGTATAAGTGTTTACATATCTTCAGCTTTACTAGATATTGCCAGATTGTTCTCCAGAGTGGTGTTGACACTTTACCCTCTCACTGGCCATGTACTGTGAGTTAGAATTGTTTCATATCCTCACCAAACATTGGTGTGATAAGACTTCTTTCTTTCTGTAATAATATATTGGATAATATTTTGAAATACTATCAAAATGTGGTTTTAATTTTCATTCCCAGCATTTCTCTGATTAATCTGATTACTAGAGAGATTAACTTTCTTTTCATAGACTTATGGCTGTTTGGGTTTCCTCCTCTATGTAGTAGCAACTCTCCCTTTTCATCTCACTGGTCCTCTATCCCCCTGAGCTGGTCTTCTTTTAAGAAGGCTGCCTTTGCAAGAGAAAGCCATTATTCTTTCTCCCCACCCTGCTGTAAGTGCTATGTCCCCTTGTGGCTTGCAGGTTCTATGCCACTGCTCTGGAGAAAGTGGCAAGAGATGATATGAATAAAAGAAGGAAGTTATGAATTTCCAACAATCTCACAAAATTCTTACTTTCAAAATCTACATCTCTAGAAAAGATTTCCCATCCTGGGGTCTTTAGACCAGTACCATGGATATATACTTATAAGGTCCTGAAGTTCTCTAGGAGAAAAATGTAAATTCATGTCTTCGTTTTGTTCAAAATCTTAAAATTATATTAATATAAGCATTTTCTGGGCCATTTTGGTTTTTTTAGTACAGCTATGTGATTAGAGTGCCTACCTTTCTGATTTTACAGATGTCTTGGTGCCAAGTGAGACCACAGAATGGACATAGACCTAATAGGTTCATCAGTTAAGATAATAAGGTTCTAATAACAGATACTCACATAACAGTGGCTTTTTAAAAAAGACATTTACTATCTTGTGTCAAGCCAGGAAATAGGTGGTTTCAGGGATGGTTAGAGATTCAAGGATATTCTCAATGATCCAGGTTCTTTCTCTCTTTCTGCTCTGCTGTCTGGTGCATGTTGGCTTTCCAAACCCAGTTCTGTTGCCTCATAGTCTCAAGACAACTGCTCCAAGCCCCAGGCATCCCATCTTCATATAACCAAGTTAAAGGGCAAGAAGCCAGGGTGGGACTGTAAGAGTGTTCATCAGGAGGAAAAGAGAAAAGTGTTCCTCTCAAAGTCCTCCAACAGTCTTTTCTTTATGTTCTAACTGGTTGCAAGACCACTCCTTGCTGCAAGGGAAGCTGGGAAAGCAAATATCTAGCATCCTAGTCTCTGTGGTAAAAGGCAAATTCCACCAGCTTGATAGAAAGAGAAGAGGGTGGCTTCTCAGTAAGTAAATTTATGCCAAGTTAAAGCTACATGCTGTCAACACATACTATGAAAGCAACAGTTTTGCAGTGGAATAAGTAGTGAAAACTGTGAAAGAAATTCAATCATCATCCAGGAAATGTTGCCATAGACAAGCCCAACTCAAAATACTGTGCATACGTTCAGTTAAGCAGCATTTTCTCTTCTTTCCCTGCTTCCCCCACCCACCCACACATCCACCCTTTGTAGCATATAAAACCTGCTATGCTTATGCAATCCAAGTTTGTGCCTTGATTACCTCTTTTTTTCTTTCTTTGGTTGTGCCATGTGGCATGTGGGATCTTAGTTCCCCAATTAGGGATCAAACCCACGCCCCCTGCATTAGAAGCACAGAGTCCTATCTTTCCTGAGGCTCCTCAGCTTAATTCCCTGGACTCTTTGACCCTAATTCATTATTAAACACACACATGAACTTTCTTCCAGCAAACCTGGCTCTCACCTGGCTTTCAATTGCTCTTAAGGTATTTCTTCCTGAGGATGTCATAAATGGAAGTCCCAGGAAGACTGCATTTCACTACAGGAATAGGATTGCATAGGAGAAAGAACATAAACTTTGGAGTCAGACAGAATTGTGTTAAAATTCTGGCTCGAATATTACAGACATCAATAGACTAAAAAGGAGATATTAAGAGTAACTTGATGCTAATAAATTCAACAACTTAGATAAAGTAGACAAATTATTTGAAAGACACAGATGATAAAAACTTACTGAAAAAATGATAAAAATGAACTTATGTACAAAACAAATAGACCCACACACATAGAAAAACAAACTTAGTGAAGGGGAAAGGTGGGGGAGGGATAAATTTGGAGTTTGGGATTAACATACACACACTCCTATATATAAAATAGATAACCAACAAGAACCTACTGTATAGCTTGTAATAACCTATAAGGGAAAAGAATCTGAAAAAATAGATATGTATGTATGTATGTATGTATGTATGTATGTATGTATGTATATATATAGCTGAATCACTTTGCTGTACACCTGAAATTAACATGACATTGTAAATCAACTATATGTCAATAAAAAAATAATAAAAATAAAAATTAAATTAAATTAAAAATTTTAAAAACTTACTGAAGAAATAGAAAATCTAAAAATTCCTATATCTCTTAAAGAGATTTAATTACTAATATAATGATAATAATAACAATAACTTTCTCACAAAGAAAATATCAGGAAGAAATAACACCAATCCTCCATAAACTCTTTCAGAAAATAAGGAGGAAAGAATACTTTTCAAATCAAAATATGAAGACAAAATTATCCTGACACCAAAACCAAAGACACTACAAAAAAAGAATACTACAGTCTATCCCTCATGAATATAGTCATAAAAATCCTTAACAAATTATTAATAAATTGCATACAATAGCATACTAAAAAATTTTTTTCTTAAAGGGCAATACACAAAGGCCAAGGGGGATTTGTACCAAAAATGTACCAGAAATGTAAGGCTAGTTTAACATTCAAAAATCAATGTAATTCATCATATTAACAGAATAAAGAAAGAATACCATACGCTTATCTAAGCAGATGTAGAAAATGCATATGACAAAATTCAACACTTATTCATGACTTTAAAAAAGGCTCTTAGCAAACTAGAAATGCAAGGGAAATCCTTAATCTGATAAACGGTATCTGTGAAAAATTTAGTTAACATCATACTTAATAATAAAATATTGCATGCTTTTCTCCTAATATTGTAAACATTGCAAGTACATCCATTCCCATCCCATCACTCCTATTCAACATTGTATTGGAGGTCTTAGCTAGTGCAATAAAGCAAGAAAAAGAAATAAAAGGAGAGAGATCAAGATAGCAGAGTAGGAAGACCCTGAACTCACCTCCTCCCACAGGCACACCAAAATTACAAGTACTTACAGAGCAACTATCTATGAAAATGACCTGAAGGCGAGTAGAAAAGATTTTCACAACTAAAGATATAAAGACGGAGCCACAGGTAGGAGGAGAGGAGATGTAATCAAGTCAGGACCCACATCCCCAGGGGAGACCCACAAACAGGAGTGATACCATAACTTCAGAAGTCCTTACTGAGGAGTGAGGTGTCCAAGCCCCACATTGAGCTCCCATCCTGGGGGTCCTGTACCAGGAATACAAATCCCCAGAAAGTTGGAATTTGAAAATCAGTGGTGCTCACATTCAAGAGGGCTATAGGAAACAGAGACTTCATTCTTAAAGTGTGCAAGCAAAATCTCAAATGCTCTGATCCCAGTTCAGAGGCAGGAGTTTAAAAGACACCTGGGTCAGACCCACTTGCTGATCTTGGAGAGCCTCCCAGAGAACCAAGAGGCAGTTATGACTCCCCTGGAGACTGAGACAGTGGTGGCAGCCATTTTGGAGATCTCATCTGGGGACACTGGTGCTGGCAAGCTTGATTTTGAAATCCTCCCTCTATCTTATTTGGAGCCAACCCTTTCACCAGTGCACCAACAGTAATTCACTTTGCCACAACAGAAGGTTTCACATAGCCCAGACAGGGGACGTGCCTGGAGCCTGGGGCTCTGGTGGCCAGAAGGGAGCATGCTGCTGAGCACCATAGGACATCTCCTACATGAGGACATTTCTCCAAGATCAAGAGATATAATGGACATATCTAATACATAGAAATAGACACAAAGAATTAGGCAAAATGAGAAGACAAAGAATATGTTCCAAACAAAGGAACAAAAAAAAACCTCAGAAAAAAGAACTAAATGAAACAAGGTGTAGAGCAATCTACCCAAAAAAAAGTTCAAAGTGATGATCTTAAAGATACTCATCAATCTTGGGAGAAGAATGGATGAACAGTAAGAACTTCAGCAAAGAGTTAGAAAATACAAAAAAAAAAAAAAAAAAAAGAACCAATCAGAGCTGAAGCACACAATAACTGAAATGAAAAATACACTAGAGGGAATCAACAGTAGATGAGATGTTACAGAAGAACAGATCAGCAATCTGGAAGACAGAGTAGTGGAAACCACCCAAGGTGAATGGAAAAAAAGAAAACAAAATTTTAAAGATGAGAATAGTTTAAGAGACCTCTGGGGCAATATCAAGCATGTTAACATTCACATTATAGGAGTAATAGAAAGATAAGGGAGAGAGAAAGGGGCAGAAAACTTATTTGAAGAAATAATAGCTGAAAACTTCTACAACCTGGAGAAAGAAACAGACATTAAAAGTCCAAGAAGCGGGCTTCCCTGGTGGCGCAGTGGTTGAGAGTCTGCCTGCCGGTGTGGGGGACACGGGTTCGAGCCCTGGTCTGGGAGGATCCCACATGCCGCGGAGCGGCTGGGCCTGTGGGCCACAGCTGCTGGGCCTGCACGTCTGGAGCTTGTGCTCCGCAACAAGAGAGGCCGCGGCACTGAGGGGCCTGCGCACCGTGATGAAGAGTGGCCCCCGCACTCCGCAAGTCGAAAAGGCCCTCGCACAGAGACGAAGACCCAATGCAGCCAAAAATAAAATAATTAATTAATTAAAAGAAAAAAAATTAAAAAAAAAAAAAAGTCCAAGAAGCACAGAGAGTCCCAAACAACATGAACTCAAAGAGGTCCACACCAAAACACATTATAAAATGTCAAAAATTAGAGATAAAGAGAGAATCTTAAAAGCAGCAAGAGAAAAGCTAGTTACATACAAGAGAATGCCCATAAGGCTATCAGCTGGCTTTTCAGCAGAAACTCTGCAAGCCAGAAGGGAGTGGCACAATATATTCAAAGAGTGAAAGGGAAAAACCTGCAACCAAGAATACTCTACCTGGCAAGTTTATCAATTAGAATTGAAGGAAAGAGAAAAAGTTTTACAGACAAGCAAAAGCTAAAAGAGTTCATCACCTCTAAACAAGCCTTACAAGAAATGTTAAAGAGACTTCTCTAAGTGGAAAAGAAAAGACCACAACTAGAAATATGAAAGTTATGAAAGGAAAAATTTCACTGATGAAGGCAAATATATAGTAAAGATAGTAAATCAACCACTTATAAAGCTACTAGGAAGGTTAAAAGACAAAAGCAGTAAAACCATCTATATCTACAATAAATAGTTATGGGATACTCAAAGAGATGTAAAATATAATGAAAAAACATAAAAATTGTTGGGGGAGGGAGTAAAATTATAGGGATATTAGAACGTGTTCACACTTAAGAGATCATCAACTTAAAAAAAAATATATATATATATGTATACACATGTGTGTTGTTATCTATGAACCTCATGGTAACAAAAAACCTATAATAGATATACCAAAAAAAGAGAGAAAAGAATCCAAGCATAACACTAAAGATAGTCACCAAATCATAAGGGAAGAGAGCAAGAGAAGAATAATGGAACAGAGAAGAACTACAAAAACAACCAGAAAACCACAAATGGCAATAAGTACATACCTATCAACAATTACTTTAAATGTAAATAGAATAAATGCTCCAATCAAAAGACATAGAGTGGCTGAGTGGATTTAACCAAAAAAAGACCCATCTATATACAGCCTACAAGAGATTCACTTCAAATCTAAAGACACACAGAGACTGGAAGTGAGGGGATGGAAAATGTATTCCATGCAGATAAAAACATAAAGGTAGCTGGGATAATGATACTATGTCAGACAAAATGGACTTTAAAACAAAGACAGTAACAAGAGATAAAGAAGGGCATTACATAATGATAAAGGATCAATCCAACAACAATATATAACACTTGTAAATATATATATTCACCCAACATAGGAGCACCTAAATACATAAAGCAAATATTAACACACATAAAGGGATAAATTGACAGTAACACAATAATAGTAGGGGACTTTAACACTCCACTTATACTGATGGACAGATCATCCCAACAGAAAATCAGTAGGGAACCATTGTCCTTGAATAGACTTAATATATATCTATATACAGAACATTCTATCCAAAAACAGCAGAATACAAATTATTTTCAAGTGCACATGGAACATTCTATAAGGTAGACTATATGCTAGGCCACAAAACAAATTTAAGGAATTTAAGAAAATTGAAATCATATCAAGCATCTTTTCCAACCACAATGGTACGAGACTAGAAAGTAACTACAAGAAAAAACAGAAAAAGACCCAAACACATGGAGTATAAAAAATATGCTACTAAATAACCAATGGGTCATTGAAGAAATCAAAGAGGAAATTTTAAAAATACCTGGAGACAAATGAAAATGAAAGCACATTTGAAATCTATGGGCTCCAACAAGAACAGTTCTACGAGGAAAGTTTGTAATGATACAGGCCTACCTCAGGAAATGAACAAACAAACAAACAAACAAAAATCTCAAATAAACAATCTAAACTTACACCTAAATAAACTAAAAAAAGAAGAACAAGCAAAACCTAAAATTAGTAGAAAGAAGGAAATAATAAAGATCAGAGCAGAAATAAATGAAATAGCGACCTAAAAAACAATAGAGAGGATCAATGAAACTAAGAACTTGTTCATTGAAAAGATAAACAAAATTGACAAACCTTTAGTCAGACTCATAAAGAAAAAGAGAGGGTCCAAATAAATAAAATCAGAGATAAAAGAGAAGTTACAGCTAACACCACACAAATACAAAGAATCATAAGAGATTACCATGAACAACTATATCCCAACACATTGGACAACCTAGAAGAAATGGATAAACTCCTAGAAACATAAAATCTTCCAAGACTGAATCAGGAAGAAATAGAAAATCTGAACAGACTGATTAGTTGTAAAATTGAATCAGTAATTTTTAAAACTCCTAACAAACAATAGTCCAGGACCAGATGGCTTCATAAGTGAATTCTACCAAACATTTAAAGAAGAGTTAATGCCTATACTTCTCAAACTATTCCAAAAAATTGGAGGAAGGAATGCTTCCAAACTCATTCTATGAGGCCAGCATCACCCTGATTCCAAAACCAGACAAAGACACCACACACACACACACACACACAAATTATAGGCCAATATCATTGATGAACATAGATGCAAAAATCTTCCACAAAATTTTAGCAAACTGAATTCAACAATACATTAAAAGGATCATACACCATGACCAGTGGTATTTATCCCAGGGATGTAGGGATAGTTCAATATCTGCAAATCAATCAATGTGATACACCACATTAATAAAATTAAGGATTAAAATCATACAATCATCTCAATCAATGCAGAAAAAAACTTTTGAAAAAATTCAACATTAATTTATGATAAAAACTCTCAACAAAGTGGGTATAGAGGGGCAATACATAATAAAGACCATATACGACAAGCCCATAGCCAACTTTATATCAAGGGTGAAAAGCTGAAAGCATTTCCTCTAAGATTAGGAACAAGACAAGAATAGTCACTCTCACCACTTTCATTCAACATAGTACTGGAAGTCCTAGCCACAGCAATCAGACAAGAAAAAGAAATAAAAGGCATCCAAACTGGAAAGGAAAAAGTAAAACTCTCACTGTTTGCAGATGACATGATATTATATATAGTAAATTCTGCAGACTCCACCAAAAAAAAACCCTATTAGAACGAATAAATGAATTCAGTAAAGTTGCAGGATATAAAATTTATATGTCAAAATCTGTTGCATTTCTATACACTGATAACAAACTATCAGAAAAAGACATTAAGAAAACAAACTCCTTTACAATTGCATCAAAAATAATAAAGTACTGAGAAATAAATCTAACCTAGGAGGTGAAAGATCTCTACTCTGAAAACTTATAAGACATTGATGAAAGAAACTGAAGATGGCACAAGCAAATGGAAAGATACACCATACTCATGGATTGGAAGAATTAATATTGTTAAAATGACCATATTACCCAAGGCAATATACATATTCAATGCGATCTCTATTGAAATACCAATGGCATTTTTCACAGAACTAGAACAAATAACCCCAAAGTTTGTACGAAACCACAAAAGACCCCTACAGCCAAAGCAATCTTGAGAAAAAGAGAACAAAGCTGGAGGTATCATGGTCCCTGACTTCAGACTATACTACAAAGCCACAGTAATCAAAACAGTATGGTACTGGCACAACAACAGACACATAGATCAATGGAACAAAATGAAAGCCCAGAAATAAACCTGTGCTTAAATGACCAGTCTACAACATAGGAAGCAAGAATATACAATAGGAAAAAGACTTTCTTTAATACATGGTGTTGGGAAAATTGGAAAGTTATGTGCAAAGGATTGAAACTGCACCATTTTCTCACATCACATACAAAAATAAACTCAATATGGATTCAACACTTAAACATAAGACCTGAAACTATTAAAATTTTAGAAGAAAACACAGGCAGTATGCTTTTTCACATCAGGCTTAGCAATATTTTTTGGATCTGTCTCTCAGGAAAGGGAAACAAAATAAAAAATAAACAAATGGGACTAAATCAAACCAAAAAGCTTTTTCACAGTGAAGGAAACCATCAACAAAACAAAAGGCAGCCTAATGAATGGGAAAAGATATTTGCAAATGACATACCCAAAAAGGGGTTGATATCCAAAAAATAGAACAAAATATATGACTCAATACAAAAAAAAACATTTTAATGGGCAGAGGACATAAATAGACATTTTCCAAAGAAGATATACAGATGGCTAACAGGTACATGAAAAGGTGCTCAGCATCACTAATCATAAGGGAAATGCAAATCAAAACCACAATGAAATATCACCTTGCACCTGTCAGAATGGGTATCATCAAAAAGACAAGTAACAAGTGTTGGCAAGGATGTGAAGAAAAAGGGAACCCTCGTGCACTGTTTGGTGGGGTTGTAAATTGGTGCAACTGCTATGGAAAACAATATGAAGGTTCCTAAAAAAAATTAAAAATAGAACCACCATATAATCCAGCAATTTCTCTTCAGAGTATTTACCCAAAGTAAACAAAAACACTAATTCAAAAAGATATATGCACCCTTATGTTTATTGCAGAATTATTTACAACAGCCAAGATATTGAAGCAACCCAAGTGCCCATTCCATGGACACATGAATGGATAAAGAAGATGGAATATTACCCAGACATAAAAAAGAATGAAATCTTTCCATTTGTGACAACATAGATGGATCTAGAGGGTATTATGTTAAGTGAAATAAGTTAGACCAGGAAAAACAAATACCATATGATTTCACTTGCATGTGGAATTAAAAAACAAAACAAACAAACAAAGCAATATGAAAATAGACTCATGGATACAGAGAACAAATGGATGGTTGCCAGAGTGGAAGGGGGTGGGGCAATGCGTAAAATAAGTGAATGGAATTAAGATCTACAAGCTTCCAGTTATAACATAAATAAGTCACAAGAATGTAATACACATTGATAATACTCTAACTTTGTATGGGTCAGATGGTTAATAGATTTATCACGGTGATCATTTTGTAATGTATTTAAATGTTGAATCACTATGTTGTACCCCTGAAACTAACATAATATTGTACATCAACTATGCATTTCAATTTAAAAAAGAAATAAAAGGCTTACAGATTAGAAAGCAATAAGTAAGAGTGTCTTTATTTGCAGAGAACATGGTCAGGAACCTAGAAAATCCTAAGAAATCTATGAAAAAGCTATATACATCCACACAAAATCTTGTACACAAATGTTCATAATAATTATTTTCATAGTTGCCTAAAACTGGGGAAAATGTAAATGTCCATTAATATGTGAATGGATAACAAATACTCAACAATAAAAAGTAACAACTCATGCATACAAAAATATGCATAAATTTTTTAAAATATTATGCTGATTGAAAAAAGCCAGGTACAAAATTGTGTATATTATATGATTTTGTTTTTGCAAAATGAAAAGAAAGACAAATCTAATGAATGGTGAAGAAAGCAGGTCAGTGTTTGCCTGGGACTGGAGTAGGAAACCTTTTGGAGTCACGGAAATGTTTCACACCTTGATTGTGGTAACAGTTACCTGGGTGTATACCTGTATCAAAACTCATCACTCATACACTTAAAGTGTATGCATTTCATTGTTTGCAAATTATATCTCAGTAAGTTGATTTTTTTTTAATTCTGTCCTCTTTATTTACATAGTGACCTAGGCCAGCTAATCTATCCTTCAGAGCCCCAATGTAATAAAATGGCAATAATATTTTCTTTACAGGTTTGCTGTGATTATCTATGTATGTGTGATGGTGGTCGATCTAAGTATGCTATTTGAGACAGAGTGAGCGAATCCTTGATAAAAACTAACTTATTATTAAGTGATATCTGAAGACTCAAAGAAATGAATCTCTAATGATGGAATTTCAGATATGACAACAAGTGTGGAAGATACTTTAAGACAGGAACACTTGGTCAGTGCTCCTCACAATAGCCATTTTTCCTAATTCCTCCAAGCTAACCTTAGATCAGAATTTAAATTATGTGACCTTATATTTTAAAGCAACTTGATTTCATTTGACTCCCAAAATCATCTTTGGAAGTAGATAATGAACCATAAGACTCTTTAGAGTGCAGAGGAGTGAAGGGACTTGCCCAAGGTTGCACAGCTCAACCAAGCCTAAAACCCAATGACTGAGATTAGCCGAATATATCATCCAGAGAAGGGCAGGGAGGAGGATGGGGAGGGGAGGTCTATTTTTGCAGAACATCGAGGAATCACTCTGTTTAAAACACTTTACTTTAGAGATAAAGTGGCATGCCCAAGGTCATAAAGAAAATTAGTGGCAGATTAGACATTCCCTGAATCTCAGCCTGGGATGCTCTTCCTGCATCCCCTGCTTCCCTCTCTCCCCTGGAAATAGTGATAGACCTAGTATTTGCTCTTGACCTTCAACAAGGCTGAGCACACAAAATGCTCTCCTCTCATGTATTTTTTTCCTTTTCTGGCAGTGTGGTCCTGTCTCCCCTCTAAACCCCTGCCAGGACAAACAGCTAGAAATGCTGAAGGTCAGTGGCCTGTCGGCCCAGCTGCTCTGGCTGGGGACCATGCCCCACTCCTGGCTGCCAAGGAGCAGGAGGGATGGAGTAATTAATTTCTATGCATATCATTGCCAGGATCACTTACTGATCTGAGGAGGGAAATTAGAGATGTCACCCTGTAAATTGAGTCAGAGCCTTCACCTCGGTGCTTGGCTGGCAATTTTACACAGTGCTTGACACGGTAACAAACGCAGGGTACTAAAAGGCAGCAACTCCCCTGGGTGATGGACGGGGGGATTTGGCCCAATAAATTGTTCCCTGTAAAAAGCCATGTTTCCCTCATTAAAAGGCAGTGAATTCTCTATTGCTTTTCATTAGCTCTGGCCTTGCTAGACATGAGGTGTAATTGACAGTGTGGTTACCAGAGGTGGGCCCCGAGGTGAGGAAGACAAAGAAGCTGAAAAGAGATTCTTATTTATTAAGGTAGAGGTGACAGGCAGCTGCTTAATAAGTTTTTGGCTTGGGGGTTGGGAGATGGGAGAGTGGTGGGATCCTCTGAGGGTTGCTCCAAGGGCATTACACCCAGGAGAGTAAAGAGGTGGCCAGACTCAGGGGAGGAGATGGAGCTGCCCCGCCCAGGGCAGAGGCACACCTGGAGCAGTGGCCCCTCATGGTCTTCCATCCAGCTGGGGGAGTCATGAGCACTGGCCCTGGGTCTGGTCCTGGGTTTGTCACTGAATAGACCAATCAGCATCTTGGAAAATTACTGCATCTTTCCAGTTTCAGTGTCTCCATCTGAATAATGGGCAGGATGGGATCAAGTGAGAGTTCCTGTCTGTGAAAGCAGTTGAGGGAAAAAATTGAAAATACTACAGACACACCTCTGATTTCTGTATGGACTCAAGAATTCTTTTTTCCTTCCATGGATTAAAATTTGTCCCTTTCACTATTTATTGTGATGTTCACGTCGTCCCAGATTTGACCCCTGGGACCCTTCACGCTGTCTCCTCTGTCTTCTCACCTGTCGCCTTCATTCTTAGAGAAATTCCTTACCTTCTGGCACAGCCCGATGCTCCAGGCTCATCTTATACATCTTCTCCTTTCCATACCCCAGCCCAAGTTCCTTTTAGTGGAACCAAAAAAAAAAAAAAAAAAAAAACAAAGCAAAACAAATTGAATAGGAGCTATTCCTCCACATCAAAAAATGAGGTGCAGACCACCTACGTAGTACTTAGCCTAACACACTTTAAGGGTATTAGAGGGCTGAAGGCAACGTCATGAAAGATTTTTTGCAGAGAGGGCTGTGCGTGTGTCATGAGTCCTACATCTCATGGGAAAGGCAGGAGGTGGCCTCCCCTTCACCTCTAGTCTAGTGAGAAGGGATTTAGGGAGGATGCCTGGAGAGCATGCTGGGTGCCCTGAAGTTGGGGGCACTCTCGGCTAGTGTGGGACACAGGCCCAAGGGATCTCAAAGCCAGAGGCTCTGGCTCCTGGCCTGGGGTAACAGAGGTGAGAAGGCCACCTGGCTGCACTGGAACCTCCTGAGGCAAGACAAGCCCAGGAGAGCTGGACTCTGGAGACCTAGTGCCATGGGGAAGGTGCCCCCAGCCCACCTCACCACCTAAGCAAATGCATCACCCCTCGCTGGAAGTGCCGTCAAGTGTTCCCTGTAGGAACCTTCACAAAAGTGTCCCTGAGAAGAATAATCAGTTCAGAACTTCAGCCAACTCAGGGAAGGTCAGTATGAAACATCAGTTTCCAGATGAGAAAAATCAAAGTCAGGTTATATAAGACCTCCCCTTCCCTCTCCATGCTTTTAGGGATCAGTCCATGCCTCTGGCACCAGGGGCAGGGGCAGGGAGGAAAAATGGAGAAAAAGCTGATTACAACCCACTCACACCACCAGCCCAGCCAATCCAGGCTGCCAGAGAAGCCTGGGCTATGGGAGGGGCAAAGATTTGGAGTATTTAAACATTATTTTACCATTTAGTTACTAATATGAGATTATTCTTCTGGCTGAATTGGACCTGAAGACTGTTTATTATCTGGGAGCCAGCAGATAGTCTATGGGGCCTCCAAGGTTTCATCCAGGGGCAGCTGAGGGTCGAGCCCCAAGGAGCAGGTTTGTGCCTGTAATGGGGTGAAGGTGGAATGGAGAATATAATTATTTCCTAATTGAACCCTAGTGAATTAGTTTCCTGGGGCTGCTGTAAAAAGTACCACAGACTGGGTGTTAAACAAGAGAAATTTATTCTCTCACAGTTCTGGAGGCTGGAAGTCCAAAATCAAGGTGTTGGCAGGGCGGTGTTCTCTGAGAAGTTGTTAGGGAAAGATCTGTTCTAGGCCTCTCTCCTGGTTTCTGGTAACCTCAGGTGTTCCTTGGCTTTTAGATGGCCATTTCTCCCTATGTCTCTTCACATCATCTTCACTATGTGTGTCTGTCTCTGTATACAAATTTTCCCTTTTTTATAAGGATACCAGTTGTTTTGAATTAGGGTCCACCCTAATGACCTCATTTTAACTTGATCATTGGCAGAGACCTTATTTCCTAATAAGGTCACATTCACAAGTTAGGACTTCAACATCTTTTTAGGGGACTCAACCTGACTCATAACACCTAGCATTCCTGCTTGTGTGACGAATCTTTCCTGAGTGCCTGTGTTTGTCATGGGGAACACGGGGGATGTTAAATGCATGACCTGGAGAGACCCACGGTTGTGGGGATCACAGGAGAGTAGTGCCTACACTGGCAGAGCAGACCTCTCCTGCACCCAGGAGGGGACATCTCTCTAGAGGAAGTGACTCTTGAGTTGAGTCTTGAATTTCAAGTTGACAGTAGCTTAACAGACTTGGGGTGGGTAGGCCAGGCTGGGGGAAGGGTTAGGGTGACCAGCTGTCCTGGTTTTCCCAGGACCAAGGGAGTTCCTGGGATTTGGGACTTTCAGTGCCAAAATCAGGAGCATCCTAGGCAAACCAGGAAGAGTTGGTCACCCTAGAAAGGGGAGACACCTGACTCCACAAGCAAAGACAGTCGATCAGACAGAGTGCAATCGAAGGTGAGATGCAGTAAAGCTTGTGCAAAGACTCTCTGTGCACTGTTGGCTGGAGTGTCTTGGGAAGACTTTGAAGGGGAGGTGGAGCTTAAGCTGGGCCTTTGAGGATGGGAGGATTGGATAAGGGGGGTAGAGCCTCTCCAAGTGGAAGAAGCAGAGGAGCAATGTACATAGGAGAGAGTTGCACCTTTAGAAACTTCAGATGAAAGAGGAGGTACAATTCCTGCCCCTAAAGCTTAGAACCTTGTGGGAGGAAGACAGAATCATGCCCATGTGCAGAGGTGCTGTTAGAAAGGCCCATGGTCAAGCCAGGCCAGCCAGCAGGGATCCCAAGGAAGCCAGGCAACCGCAGGGAAATGCTGGAAATGGCCGGTCTAAACTCTCCCAGACTCCTCCTGGAGAAAACTCTGCTCTGCTCCTGTAGAATTCCAGTTCCAGGGTTCTGATGAGGGTGGGGTCTCAAGGACTGAGAACGCCTCAGCAACTGAGGAAGGCCTTTTTCTTCCCTTCTTCCCTTTTGACTTCATTCATCCTTCCTCCCATCCATCCAACAATTACTAAGTGCCCATTCCATTCCAGGCCATGTACTGGAGGCCAGGTGCACAACAGTGGGTGAAAAGAGAAATGGCCTCTACACTCATGGAAATTTAGTTCAGAGGGAGGAGACAGACAATAATTAAATAGACATGAAATCGCAACTAGGATCAGTGCAGTGAAGACGAGAGCCGAGGGTCCTGTGAGTATAGTGACAGGGCTGAGACTTGATCTGGAAAGCCAGGCAGTAGGGGCTGGGTCGGTCCATTCACCCAACTCCCCAGTATGGCACAGAAGAGGAGCTCATCCAATGAGAAAAATTAAAGAATGAATCTGAGGCCTGGGGAGGAGTTGGGAGAAAGTACAAGATGGTAAGAGGCCAGGTCTTGCCTGTTCAGGAAAAGAATTTTAGCAGGCACAACCTGAGGACTCTTGAGACAGAATACCCCATCTGACATTTTCCTCATCAATTTGACCTGCTCCCACTTGGCTACCCAGATAATTGGGGGAACCCAAGAAATTGGATCAAAATCTTTTCCCCATAGTAAAGAGCACAGTTCTCTCTACCTATATTCGTCCTTGAGTTTTTAATTCTCCTCCTTTCCATTCTCTTTCTCCTCCTCAGGGATGCTCAAGGAGGACCAGCCCAGATGCCTGGCACTCCACGCCTTGTGGTCCTCAGAAGAAATACTGGCAAAATGGGAGCCTTAAAATTAAATAGCATGGAGTGTCCAATAATTAATTTTATTTTATACCTATTGTTTATTTAATACAACTTTAAAACTACATTAAGAAGGCAGAACTGCACAGCGTAGCATGAAAACGATCTGGAAGCTTCCCAAGTGGAGGCCAGGAATTAGCAAATTGGTCAGACGTGCAGGATGGCTGCACATAAGATGTAATCAAGAAGCCACACTTCTGATGTCTCCTTGGCAAGCGATACTATCCAAAAGCATTCAACTTCCTGATCTCCCAGCTGTAGAATGTCCTGGGGCCACCTAACCAGCCAGAGTGGAGTCAATATCAGCTATAGGTCTCCAAGGAGACTGTGCTGGGCGTCCCTGAACCACAGGCAGGGGCAGGATCTGTGCTACTCCCCCGTGAGAGAGTTCATTTTAAGTGTCAACTTGAGTGGACCAGTGGTGCCCAGGTATCTGGTTAAACATGATTCTGGATGTGTCTGTGAGGGTGTTTCCAGAAGAGATTAGCATTTGAATCCGTAGATTCAGTAAAGTGGATTGCCCTCCCTAATGTGGGTGGTCCTCATCCAATCCACTGAGGGCCTAAATGGAACAAAGAGTGGCCAAAGGAAGGATTCACTCTGGCTCTGTCTGACTGAGCTAGGACAACAGTTTTCTGCTTTTGGCCCTCCTGGTTCTCAGACCTTCGGACTCGAAGTGGAATCTATACCATTGGCTCTTCAACTCTCAGGCCTTCAAACTATCCCCCTGGCTTTCCTGGGCCTCCAGCCTGCAGAAGGTGAATCGTGGGACTTCTCAGACTCCAGAATCACATGAGCCAATTTCCTATAATAAATCTCTTTCTATTGGTTATGTTTCTCTTGAGAACCCTGACCAATACAGCCCCATGCAGGTGCCATTTGCCGCAGATTGCTTACTACTATCTGGAAGAAGGACCTTAAAAAACCCCTCTGGGCCTGGTCTCTGCCCTGGCTCCAAAGGGAAATTGGGTAAATTGAGAGCTCTGGGTGTGAGGCAGAGCCACCTCCGTTAGC
This sequence comes from Balaenoptera borealis, assembly GCF_965194805.1. Lineage (NCBI taxonomy): Eukaryota > Metazoa > Chordata > Mammalia > Artiodactyla > Balaenopteridae > Balaenoptera > Balaenoptera borealis. The sequence goes on along the minus strand of NC_138875.1, from coordinate 25,915,266 downwards.
AAGGGCTTGGTGCCTGTACCTTGGCACCTGTACCTGGCCCATTATCTATTGCGCTCCTGCCTACTTGCTTTTTGTGGCTTCCCTGGATTTGACCATCCTCTGAGCTTACTGACCACCCTCTCACCTGAACCTTAAATGCAGCCTTTGCCTACCTCTCCTTTGCCTCTAGGACTTCTGGGAGCCTGACCACAAACCCAGGTCTTATCTCCATCCTACCCAGTCTTTTTCTGATGTCCAATTACCATCTATGGCTCCGTGACCCTTGCTGCCCGCTCTACCTTCTTGGCCTGCCGTGGGCATCAGCACCTGGCTTGGCTGCACGGAATCTGACTCACTGCCCGCTCACCCAGTTCCACGCCCTGAGCCCCACCTCTGCCCCAGGCCTCCAGCCTCTCCCAGCCCCACTTTACCCCATCTTGAGCTCGTATTCTGGCCTTTTGCCTTCCCCCATCTCTTCTCTCCTGGCTCCTCATCTGCTTTCACAACCTGCGGCCCCTTAGACCTGCCGTGGTCAGCGTCTGCCCAGAGCGGTCACATCTTCCTCGATTCTCTAACTGGGTCATTTGACAACACGTCTCCCCTTCTTGCCACATTCAACATCGAGCCAGGCTGTCTTCAGTCAGAAATGTATTAACTGAGGAGTCACCAATGCCCCTGGCCCAGGTTAGCCCGGCTGCTGGTGTCTGGAAGACCTTGGGGTGATGAGTCACACTTTCTTCCTAATGCTGAGTCCCACTTTGTGCTCCAGTTTGGATAACTGGGCCCTTTTTTATTCTCCTTACTCTCAGTCCTAATAACTGACCAGAACCTTAGCTTTTCTGGTCCGTGGGTCCCGCCGTGGCCCTATAAGCCCCACTCTGGGGCCTGGATCCAGCTAAGCATTCAGGGCCCTGCCATTTGCCAACAGGGCTTCCTATCAATGCTGTTGCTATATCTCCTGTTGCTCATCAACCAGGTAAGCCCTCTCCAACATCCCATCCCCTCCTGGGCCTCCCAGACACAGACTGGCCTATGGCTCTTCCATATGTGCTTCTGACACTGCCTTCTTCCCATCGGCTGCAATTGCTGTTATTCCCTGACCCCGAGTCCCTCCCCAGGGTGGTGTACGCCTCAATGTCCCCAAGTTTGATTCAGTCTAGACCACCAACTTGGCAGTAATATTTAGTCAGTCTTTTCTAACAACTAATTTCTAATCAACTAATAAGGTCCTAGTGTTGAACTAAAGTGATGGAAAATGTCATCGCAAACACTTGGTCAATTGATTTTTTAATCTGTGTTACAGAAAGCAATAGAAACCCACATATTATCAAAGGCTAGATCACACGTTAAGGACTCTGATTTCAAAAGAGTTAAGAGAAGGAAGGAAGACGTCAGTGTGGGCTGGATCAGACAGATGCCATTTTAGAGATCTTTGGGGCTTTCACTTGCTGTGCAATTAGAGACAGGGGACTTGGTCTGTATTTTTTCACACCTAAAATAGGACTAACAATATTGACTCATACAAGGATGTGAAACTAAGGGAATTTTCATACAAGTTTATTTACTTATCAATTCATCAATCATTTAAACATTTATTGAGTGCCTTCTATGTCTCAAGCAAAGTATTGGGCACTGGGAATATAAAGATGAATGAGACACAGTTACTCAAAAACTCGCCATCTAGAGGGGAAGATAGATGTTTAAGCACAGAGTCATTTGTATTCAGTGGTGTGTTAGAGATATGCCAAGTGTTCTATGGGAGCAACAGTAGTTGGGGAGTGGGAGAGTGGGGACCAGAGCTGAGACAGGAGGGCTTCCTAGAGGTGATGATGATGAGTTACAAAAATAAGTGTGACTTCGTCAGACAAAAGGGGATAGAAGAGCTTTCCAGACAGAAGGTGAACAAAGGCATGTGGTAGAGGATCAATTTGGGAAGCGTGTGTGTGTGTGTGCATGGGTATGTGCACATGTGTGTGTGTGTGTGTGTGTGTGTGTGTGTGTGTTCAGGGACATGGAAGAACTAGAAACTGATCAGGGTTCTTAGAGTACAAAGTTAAAGGCAGATCTGTAGAGGCCTAAATCCCATGTTAAGAAGCTGGAGTTTATCTACCTGCAGGAAACAGGAAATCACTCAATATTTTAAGCAGAGGAGTGGGATGGTCAGATTTGGTGTTAGAAGGCTCATGAAGCTAGAGGATGGAGGAATGGATTAGAGAAGAGCAAGCCTTGAAGCAGGAAGACTAGTGCAAGGGCTTAGTTAGCAGGGATCCAAATGAAGGGTCGCAAGGGCCTGAGGGCCTGGTTATAGGTCAGACAATAACATGGGAAAGCAAAATGATGGGAAATACAGAGAAGAGCACAGGAGCCATTTGGGACATGGTGACAAAATTAAATTCACTGGAACTGGAGTACCAGAGCAGAGAAAATCTTTAAAGTAGCAGGAGAAAAAAAGATATATTGCCTTCAAAGTGCAAGAGTAAGACTTATAGCCGACTTAGAGCTAATTTCTCAACAGAAATCACAGAAGCCAGAAGACAGGGAATAATATATCCAAAGTCCTAAAGAAAACAACTGCCAACATAAAATTCCTACAATGAATATATCCTTCAAAAGCAAAGATGGAAAGGTTTTCTGCTTCCTGATGGGATACAGTAGCTTAAGGCAGACTAGTATTCCTGCCAAGAACAAGTAAAAGGGCCAGATAAATAGAGAAATCATTCATTTGAGGGCATTGGAGATCTGCTGAAGAAATGAGAACTGGAGGGGCTGAGATTCTGGCAAGGAAGGAAATTGAGAGAGGTGAGCCGACTTCTGCAGCCAGTTGGAGTCTGAGGATGGGGCTTCTCACCAGCGAACAGCTGCTGGTGGGGACCAGAGAAACCAGCAGAGATTTTGGTGGAAATATGAGGGCTCTTGATCTCATGGCCTGTTTTTCTTTCAAGTAAATCTCTCTTATCAAGTAGTGCCTTGGCTTCCTCATCCTTATCATGATGCCAGATGCCATGGCCCAGGTAAAGGTGGGGCTGAATTCTGTCCTCTGTCCTGACTGGCTTTCTCTGGAGCTCAGGTGGGTAGCATTAGTCCTGGAAAGCCTTATAGGTAGCAGAGCTGTTCTGGTTGAATGAGAGAGTGAGGATCAGGGTCATGACTGGGAGCCCAAGAGGAGAGTTGAGTGCAGAAATGGGCCACACCTAGGCCAGGTGTTGGAGGCCATGATTAAGGGAAATCCAGAGACCTGAAACCCTACCTCTTATCCCCAGACTGCACTCCTCTTGGCTTCCCTCATAGGCATGAGGGTTTCCATTCTGTTTCTTTGTTTATTATTCTGCTCTTCCTGCCTGGGCTATCCTTCCAAATGACTCTACCCTTTTCTAGCTACCCATCATTTCTCCCATGGCCCCTACTGCCACCATGAGGCCATCTGTATCCCACCCAGAGCCCTCCCTCCTCAACACCCTCACACCCCTTAACATTGGTCACAATCTCCCTCCTAGGGTGGCTACACAAACCCTCCATGGACAGCTCCCAACTACTCTCTAGCCTTAGGTTCTTTGTTGCCCAGGAACTGGCAGAGCCACCTCACTCTTGTTACCAAGTGTCTAGGCTGAATAATAGCCCCCAAAGATATCCAGGTCCTAATTCCTAGAACCTGCTAATGTTACCCTATATGACAAAATGCACTTTGTAGGTGCGATTAAGGGTGATTACCTTAAAGATGATTAAGATGTGATTATCACAAATTTAGGGGCTTCAAACCAGACAAATATATTCCCTTGCAGTTTTGTAGGTCAGAAGGTCAACATGGGTCTCCCTGAATAAGATCCAGGTGTTTGCAGGGCTAAGTTCCTTCTGGAGGTTCTATGGGAGAATCTGTTTCCTTGCCTTTTCTAGCTTCCTTTCCAGCTTTCCTTGACTCGTGGCCCCAACATTCAGCCAGCAATGTTGGGCTGAATTCTTCTCATGCCCCCTTCTGATTCCCTCTTCCACTTTTAAGTATCCTTGTGATTTCACTGGGTCCAAAGGGATAATGCAGGATAATCTCCCTATCTTAAGGTCAGCTTTAACAACCTTAATTCCCCTTTACTTTGTAACCTAACTTTCACAAGTTCTGGGAATTAGAACACAGACATCCTGGGGCGGGGAGGAGGGCGATTATTCTGCCTACAACAGAAGGAGATGGTAAGGAGAATATTCCAGGTATGATGGAGAAGTATAAGCCAATGTCTGGAAGAAGAAATGTATGATGTATGTTTGAAGGACAGTGAGGGGACTCATAGGCAAAGAAACTATGGTTCCAGAAGGAGACTTGTGAGAATAAGACTAAAGTGGTTGTTTGGAGGCAGATGGTGGGTGAAAGGCTTTGAATGCCAGGATGGTGAAGAGCTTTGCTATATAAACAAGAGGGAGCAGGGGGTGCCTTGATGGGAGTGTGGTTTAATAGTTACCAGGTTGTGGTAAAAGACAAGACCCCAGAGAGCCTTTGGCATTCATTTCTTTGACCTTATTTCCATCGTGGCCCTGAGAAGTGAGGAGAAGGGGTGATCCTAGGCATAACATGGGCCTCTGTGGAATAGATGTAGGATTAATATGACCGAAACAGCAGGACACCAAAAACGGAGAGAAGGTGGGAAGAGAAAAGGAAGAGAAAGGGTGGAGAACAGGGCAGAGTTTAACCCATTCATAACCTGCCCCCACCTTTTAATTCCCATTGAATAGGCCTGATTCCGTTTTGATAGAAAACACACCCAGCGCATGGTTCAGAGGGCTATAGAATTGAGAGCTATTAAATACTAAAAAGACAAGGTGAGAAACAATTTGCAAAATCTCCTCTTTTTATAGACTGCAGCGATTGAGAAAAATTGAGTAAATTCCCCAGCTGCCTCAACTGCAGTCTGTTTCAAGATTCCATCAATTTTTTACGGTACAATCAATATTTATGAATCCCCAAAGAAATGTCTCAAAGAGAAACCCAGCGCAACATTTTCGCAGTGGTTTGCAGAGATGTAACAGGGGGACCTAAATAACTTTTAAAATAATCTCAATGACAATCAAAGACTCTTCCATAGCCAATATGGTTTAATGTCGGTGTTTATATTAGCGCTGCTCTGCCCAGGGTGGGGGTGGGGGAGGGAAAACGCTTGAAGTTTAATCTGTCCAAAATATGACACTTGGCTTTAATAAATACACCGTAATATGGTACTTAAAAATTCAAAGGAAGGGCTATATTAAAAAGTCCCTGGATTTTTTTTAATGCATTAAAATATCCTCCTTTGGTTAAGCAATGGATTTTTTCAGTCAGCTGGAAAAAAAAGATTTTCTGGGAAAAAAAAAAACAGACAAACAAATCCACACTGCTTTAATGGCTACTTTAGGTTTAATATCTAAACTTATTTAAATAACTCTGAGCCCTCCTGCTGAGAAATATTGAAACTAATGGATTCCTTTGTGCGTAATCTCCATTTAAATGTAGAGTTTAATTTCCCTTTCGGCTAAACCTGTGTGAAACTAGTCTAGAAATGTCCCTCTAAAAAAAGACAAAGCCCCATATAGAATATTTAGGGGGATTCCTTTATTTTATTTAAAATTGGTTTGGGGCATTAAAACTAAATATCCAGCCAACAGTGAGCCCACAGACTGCCTAAGTTTATACCTGGAGCCTAAGGAGGTGGTTGCTGGAGGCCTGCCGGGGCCCAAGGCACAGATATCCATGTGAGCAGTGGAACACCTTCGCCTTGCACTGACCAAGCACCACCTGTGGCATACGCTTTCAGGGGTACCTGGCAGACCTCGCTCTCAGTGCCAACACTGTCCCCATCCTTCCTATAATGATAACACCAGAAATTCCACTGCTGGAGCTTCATCTCTGTGGCTTATGGCTTTGATTTCTGTTCCTTGCAAATCGCCTCATCCAGGGTCACACTTCCCGTGTGGCTGAGGGCCATTTTGTGTGCATGAATATGCATAGCGTCCTATGATGTCAGAATGCAAACCAGGACCTAGAAATTGATCAATGCTGCCCTTTTATTTGACAGGTAATGAAACTGAGGCCCAAAGGGAGCTAAGTCACTGTTCAGTGTCAGAGGTGGAAAGAGAGCACAGGTGTCCTGATTTCTAGGCCACCAGGCATCCTTTGCAGGGGTACGTTCTACACCGACAGACTCTTGGCTCCCAAGTCTTGTACATCCAGGTGTTAATTCACGTGATTTTTCATCCTTGCCACGTAACCGAGACTTTAAACAGCATGTGTGAATATGCCTAAAACTGAGCATATGGGTTTAAGAACAGTGTGTTTCTTATAACCACTCCAAACTGTATGGGCATGAGAATATTAAGGTTGTCACCAAAAGATTCGTTTAGCTGTCTTCTCTCAGTTGTGTAGACAAAAGCCAGATTATAAAGGTGCAACTTATATGTAACTCTTTTCATGACACCTACTGCATAAAACCAGCTGCACCTGAATGTGCCTGCCTAATGATCAGGTTCTACACGGGCCAGGACAATTCACGGGCAATGGCAGGTACTAATGTTTTAAATCTGAGATCGAGAGTGATATGAAGGTTTTTAATACAATATCTCTGTGACTGAGAAGAGTCCTGCAACAGAGGAAGTGGTCCTAGGTTCTGGTCCCAATTTTTTCTCTTAACAGCTATAACAGCTGGGCAGTCCTGCATCCCCTCTGAGCATCACTTGCCCCATCTTTAAAACGGAGATGCTGATAATAATAACTTAGCAGACCACAGGCAGGATCCTGAACCACATGATTTAGGGGGATTCTTCAGGCTATAGGATTTGATTATACTGCATTATAACATTGACAGCAAGCATAAGACAAAGAATGTTTGAGGTACAAACACACACACACACACACACGCTTGCACACCAGCTCTGAAATCAAAATCCATTTCACAGATTTGCTATTATATGTGACTTAGAAAACATGAAGTTCAAACATGAACCACAGCCTAAAGTGGTTATGCTGCTATAAAGCTGTGTGCCTGTCCTGTCTCTCAGCCTCTCCAAGACCACTTGTAGAACATCCTAGGATGTCAAATGGCTTGGCAGTGTGATCTGAGGGATACCATGAAGTCCATGCTCTAAAAATGTTATCCCAGCAGCCTGTCTCAGGGATCACCGTGTCTAGTCATTCCTATGGATGAGAACATCAAAAACTTCAGTTCAAAGGCAGGAGGACAAATACTAACAGCCATAAAAGGGGAAATTGACAGTAACACAATCATAGTAGGGGACTTTAACACCCCACTTTCACCAATGGACAGATCATCCAAAATGAAAATAAATAAGGAAACACAAGCCTTAAATGATACATTAAACAAGATGGACTTAATTGATATTTATAGGTCATTCCATTCAAAAACAACAGAATACACATTCTTCTCAAGTGCTCATGGAACATTCTCCAGGATAGATCATATCTTGGGTCACAAATCAAGCCTTGGTAAATTTAAGAAAATTGAAATCATATCAAGTATCTTTTCTGACCACAATGCTATGAGACTAGATATCAATTACAGGAAAAAATCTGTAAAATATACAAACACATGAAGGATAAACAATACACTACTTAATAACCAAGAGATCACTGAAGAAATTAAAGAGGAAATTAAAAAATGCCTAGAAACAAATGACAATGAAAACACGATGACCCAAAACCTATGGGATGCAGCAAAAGCAGTTTTAAGAGGGAAGTTTATAGCAATACAATACTACCTTAAGAAACAAGAAACATCTCAAATAAAAAACCTAACCTTACACCTAAAGCAATTAGAGAAAGAAGAACAAAAAAACCCCCAAAGTTAGCAGAAGGAAAGAAATCATAAAGAGCAGATTAGAAATAAATGAAAAAGAAATGAAGGAAATGATAGCAAAGATCAATAAAACTAAAAGCTGGTTCTTTGAGAAGATAAACAAAATTGATAAACCATTAGCCAGACTCATCAAGAAAAAAAGGGAGAAGACTCAAATCAATAGAATCAGAAATGAAAAAGGAGAAGTAACAACTGACACTGCAGAAATACAAATGATCATGAGAGAATACTACAAGCAACTCTATGTCAATAAAATGGACAACCTGGAAGAAATGGACAAATTCTTAGAAATGCACAACCTTCCGAGACTGAACCAGGAAGATATAGAAAATATGAACAGACCAATCACAAGCACTGAAATTGAAACTGTGATTAAAAATCTTCCAACAAACAAAAGCCCAGGACCAGATGGCTTCACAGATGAATTCTATCAAACATTTAGAGAAGAGCTAACACCTATCCTTCTCAAACTCTTCCAAAATATAGCAGAGGGAGGAACTCCTCTGTATTGGGAGGAACACTCCCAATATATCAGAGGGAGGAACACTCGTGTCCAATGAGGAACACTTCATTCTACGAGGCCACCATCACCCTGATACCAAAACCACACAAAGATGCCACAAAGAAAGAAAACTACAGGCCAATATCACTGATGAACATAGATGCAAAAATCCTCAACAAAATACTAGCAAACAGAATCCAACAGCACATTAAAAGGATCATACACCATGATCAAGTGAGGTTTATCCCAGGAATGCAAGGATTCTTCAATCTACGCAAATCAATCAATGTGATAAACCATATTAACGAATTGAAGGAGAAAAACCATATGATCATCTCAATAGATGCAGAGAAAGCTTTCGACAAAATTCAACACCCATTTATGATAAAAACCCTCCAGAAAGTAAGCATAGAGGGAACTTTCCTCAACATAATAAAGGTCATATTTGACAAACCCACAGCCAACATCATCCTCAATGGTGAAAAACTGAAACCATTTCCACTAAGATCAGGAACAAGACAAGGTTGCCCACTCTCACCACTATTATTCAACCTAGTTTTGGAAGTTTTAGCCACAGCAATCAGAGAAGAAAAGGAAATAAAAGGAATCCAAATCAGAAAAGAAGAAGTAAAGCTGTCACTGTTTGCAGATGACATGATACTATACATAGAGTATCCTAAAGATGCTACCAGAAAACTACTAGAGCTAATCAATGAATTTGGTAAAGTAGCAGGATACAAAATTAATGCACAGAAATCTCTTGCATTCCTATACACTAATGATGAAAAATCTGAAAGTGAAATTAAGAAAACACTCCCATTTACCATTGAAACAAAAAGAATAAAATATCTAGGAATAAACCACCTAAGGAGACAAAAGACCTTTATGCAGAAAATTATAAGACACTGATGAAAGAAATTAAAGATGATACAAATAGATGGAGAGATATACCATGTTCTTGGATTGGAAGAATCAACATTGTGAAAATGACTATACTACCCAAAGCAATCTACAGATTCAATGCAATCCCTATCAAACTACCAATGGCATTTTTCACAGAACTAGAACAAAAAATTTCACAATCTGTATGGAAACACAAATGACCCCGAATAGCCAAAGCAATCTTAAAAAAGAAAAACGGAGCTGGAGGAATCAGGCTCCTGGACTTCAGACTATACTACAAAGCTACAGTAATCAAGACAGTATGGTACTGGCACAAAAACAGAAATATAGATCAATGGAACAGGATAGAAAGCCCAGAGATAAACCCACGCACATATGGTCACCTTATCTTTGATAAAGGAGGCAAGGATATACAATGGAGAAAAGACAGCCTCTTCAATAACTGGTGTTGGGAAAACTGGACAGCTACATGGAAAAGAATGAAATTAGAACACTCCCTACACCATACACAAAAATAAACTCAAAATGGATTAAAGAACTAAATGTAAGGCCAGACACTATCAAACTCTTAGAGGAAAACATAGGCAGAACACTCTATGACATAAATCACAGCAAGATTCTTTTTGACCCACCTCCTAGAGAAATGGAAATAAAAACAAAAATAAACAAATGGGACCTAATGAAACTTAAAAGCTTTTGCACAGCAAGGGACACCATAAACAAGATGAAAAGACAACCCTCAGAATAGGAGAAAATATTTGCAAATGAAGCAACTGACAAAGGATTAATCTCCAAAATTTAAAAGCAGCTCATGCAGCTCAATATCAAAGAAACAAACAACCCAAAACAAAAGTGGGCAGAAGACCTAAATAGACATTTCTCTAAAGAAGATATACAGATTGCCAACAAACACATGAAAGAATGCTCAACATCATTAATCATTAAAGAAATGCAAATCAAAACTACAATTAGATATCATCTCACACTGGTCAGAATGGCCATCATCAAAACATCTACAAACAATAAATGCTGGAGAGGGTGTGGAGAAAAGGGAACCCTCTTGCACTGTTGGTGGGAATGTAAATTGATACAGCCACTATGGAGAACAGTATGGAGGTTCCTTAAAAAACTAAAAATAGAACTACCATACTACCCAGCAATCCCACTACTGGGCATATACCCGAAGAAAACCGTAATTCAAAAAGAGTCATGTACCACAATGTTCATTGCAGCTCTATTTACAATAGCCAGGACATGGAAGCAACCTAAGTGTTCATCAACAGATGAATGGATAAAGAAGATTTAGCACATATATACAATGGAACATTACTCAGCCATAAAAAGAAACGAAATTAAGTTATTTGTAGTGAGGTGGATGGAACTAGAGTCTGTCATACAGAGTGAAGTTAAGTCAGAAAGAGAAAAACAAATACCATATGCTAACACATGTATATGGAATCTAAAAAAAAAAAAATGGTCTTGAAGAACCTAGGGGCAAGATGGGAATAAAGACACAGACCTACTAGAGAATGGACTTGAGGATACGGGGAGGGGAAAGGGTAAGCTGTGACACAGTGAGAGAGTGGCATGGACTTATATGCACTACCAAACGTAAAATAGATAGCTAGTGGGAAGCAACCACGTAGCACAGGGAGATCAGCTCGGTGCTTTGTGACCACCTAGAGGGGTGGGATAGGGCGGGTGGGTGGGAGGGAGGCGCAAGAGGGAAGAGATATGGGGACATATGTATATATATAAATAATTCACTTTGTTATAAAGCGGAAAGTAACACACCATTGTAAAGCAACTATACTCCAATAAAGATGTTGAAAAAAAAATCAGGGGGAGACATCACTGTTATTAGTCATTAACATGTTAGCTAGAAATCAATTCTTGTGTCACCTAACACAGGGCTTTGAAGATTGCAGAAATTTACACCAGAAGAGGGGAAGAAATAGGACAGAACTCAGCTACCATCCAGGAAAGGAAAGTCTGGGCTGGATGACAGCTGGGGTCAGTGGAAGACTGGGCAGTGGGGAGGCTGTTCGAGCGGGTGGGAGGGGAGCCTGAAAGCAAGCTGCTCATGTCAGAGTGTTCTGAGGGCAGGCACTGGTACCACCACTGCCTGGGAACTATGTCCAGCTGCTGTGCTGGTGTCTGAGAAACAGAAGAAATAGCTCCTGCTCTCAAGAGCTTCTAGTCCAGCTGGGGAGACAAAACATTATAGAATCCAGGACTCAACTAGAAGTGCGTGGAGACTCACAGCAGTGTGGGGAAGTACAGGAGAGACTGGGCTGGTTGGGCAGGTGGGAAAGGCTTTAGAGAGAAGAGGATGCCTGGAAAAAGGCCATCAAGGCCTGGTCAGACAGACATGGGCAAAAGAAGAAACCAGGGGAACAATGGAGAAGATGCAGAGCTCATGAGCATAGCTCCAGAATGTCACACCAGTCACAGGGCCTAGTTTTGCACTAAAGTGTTGTGTGCGTCATAGGCCAAGACTCAGACTCCCTCCTCAGGGGGAGTCCAAACCATAGGCCAGGAGATGGGAAGCCTTCCTGCCTATCCTAGCCCACAGGGCCCATGACTGAGTCTAGTGCCAAGTGGTGGGGCAAGATTCACTTGTCCATGATGAGAGAGCACTACAAGTTATACGGGAAAGGGGGTGGCTGCAGGAAAGGGGAAAAGAAATGGGAACATCATTGCACTCTACCACTCACGGCTTATGTCCCTCAAATATGTGTTGCCCAGTGCTGTGTCCCGTTCATCTCTGTAACCTAATCATTAGCACAGTGCCTGGCATGGAAGAAGTGTGTTGACGGCTGGACTGGCGGATGTGTGTGCTCAGTATAAACACCCAATCCCAGTGAACGGCAGGCAGAGCCAGACTGAGTTCCTCTGTGCTTCAGCCTTTCCATGGAGCCAACTTACTATGGGTAATGAGTAATCAAGGGGGGCGAGAATTGACTTAACTAAATTTCAAGACGCTAAGTTTTTCTATGGCACATTTGCATTCAGTGTTCCTCTAGCCTCTGATGGTGTCCCTTGATCCCCTCATACAGGGTGTTCCTGCTCTTCCCTATCTGTGAAAGTTCCCTCACTGCCATATTCTGCTCTAGCCCGTTCCCAGCTAGTTCTCTCGGCTCCAAAACGACCAGTCTCCTTACTACAGAACTGCCAGTTCTCTCAGTGTGAAATGTTAGGAAAGCAATCAAATTAAACAGCATTTACATATCTGAACATTATTTCTTATCTTGGCAGCTTTGTGTTTACCCTCATCTCACTCCACCTACCAGGCTATGCCCACATCCATACACATGCTTCCCTGATTCTGTAACCCTGCTCCAGCCATTTCTGACTGCCTGAGGTAGACTTTCCTATTTCTACTTAGCTCTTAAAAGAGCAATGTTACTTTTTTTTTAATTGAAGTATAGTTAATTTACAATTAACTATAACTGTGCTAGTTTCTAGTGTATAGCAAAGTGATTCAGTCATATATATAATATATATTCTTTTCCATTATAGTTTATTATAAGATATTGAATATAATTCCCTATGCTATACAGTAGGACCTTGTTGTTTATCTATGTTATGTATAGTAGTTTGTATCTGCTAATCCCAAACTTCTAATTTATCCCTCCCTGCCTTTCCCCCTTTGGTAACCGTAAGTTTGGAGATTTCTTTAAAAAACTAAAAATAGAGTTACCATATGATCCAGCAATCCCACTTCTGGGCTTATATCCAGAGAAAACTCTAATTCAAAAAGATTCATGCACCCCAATGTTCATAGCAACCTTATTCACAATAGCCAAGACATGGAAGCAACCTAAATGTCCATCGACTGATGAATGGATAAGGAAGATGCGGTATATATTCAATATATATACCTCTCAATGATTCTATAGCTTCCCTCAGGAGATGGGGCTGGAAATTATCAAGGACAGGCTAAAGGAGGGGCTTTAGCCCATACATACACGGTTACCTTCAAGGAAGGTGGCTTTCCAGCCTCTTTCTCACAAAATAAGGCATTAGGAGAACTCCTGCAGCACACCGTTGGGTAAACCACCCTTGCTACTCAAGCCATAGCAAAGCTGATCCAGGTCCAGTGCACAACCTGGAGCAACCACATATGACCAGGCATCCAGTAACCCTAGGGTAGCCTGGCTTATATTCTGCCACATGGAATGCTGCAAATTGGCCCACTTAAATAGTCTTTTTGAGAAGAGTGAATATTGACTGAACTAAGAGAAGGCAGATCACAGAATGTGTGATTGCCTTCCTGAGTGATACTAAACTCCTTTTTCATTTCTCTGTAAAGTATGATGCACATCTTAGTCTTAGAACAGCTGTTGAGTCTTGGGAGAACTTTATGGCTACTGAGGACATATCTGGAGCAATTCCACATTCCAGGGTATCCTTCAACGCACCTACAGCACCAAAACACACATCTCTTCCCTAGTAGCACTTAGGAACCTGATGGTAGAGAAAGGGAAGGGTCACAAAATGTTGTTTCTACCCTAGATCTATGTCCACCCACAGGTAATTTCAAAAATCTTGTATGGACTATATTTTAAAAAACAGCTAAATCATTTTATTGATGTCACTGATTAGCTTACCATTGGTTCTTTTTTATATATATATAAATTTATTTATTTACTTATTTATTTATTTTTGGCTGTGTTGGGTCTTCGTTGCTGTGCATGGGCTCTCTCTAGTTGTGGCAAGCAGGGGCCACTCTTCATTGCAGTGTGTGGGCTTCTCATTGCGGTGGCTTCTCTTGTTGCGGAGCACGGGCTCTAGGCGCGCGGGCTTCAGTAGTTGCGGTGCGTGGGCTCAGTAGTTGTGGCTCACGGGCTCTAGAGTGCAGGCTCAGTAGTTGTGGCGCACGGGCTTAGTTGCTCCGCAGCATGTGGGATCTTCCCGGACCAGGGAATCAAACCCATGTCCCCTGCATTGGCAGGCAGATTCTTAACCACTGCGCCACCAGGTAAGTCCACCATTGGTTCTTAATTACTTGCAGTTCAATAAGAGTACCTTCAGGTTAATTCGGTTTGTGCTTTATGTAATTACAACATCAAACTCCTCTCTTTCATCTTTTGCCTTTCCAGCCTGTTGGCCAGAGCCTGGTCATTGCCTGTAACAGTGAACACTCAGAGGGCCCTCAAAACGAGGGTGAGTGGTTCATTATCCTTGTTGATCTGGCCCAGAGTTAGAATCCCTGCTGGTGATATTACTTTCCAATATATGGGGCCTGTGTTCATGCTGTTGGAATGTCTCTTAATTAAGAATCTTTTTTTGTCGTATGCATAAATTAATCAAGGTAATTATTGTAGCATTATTATTATTACATTGTACTTATAGAGCACTTACCTCCAAGGTGCTCAAAGCAGTTTATAGATTTTTTTAATCTAATGAACTCTAGCAGCCTCTAGGCAAAATGGAGAGCAGAGCAGGGATTATTAGAGCCACACTGTAGTTGAAGAAAATGGGTCAGGCCAGAAGTAGGGGTGGCTGCCGGTTGCTGCAAAATAACTCCCTCAGATTTGCTTATACGCTATCCATGTTCCCCCCTGTCGATGGAGGTATGGGGTTGGGGGACAGCTGCTTTTGGGTGTGGTAGGAAGTGTTCCTTCTCTATCTACAGAAGCTATATTCAGACAGTACCTTTGGAGCCCAGAGAGCTCCTCCAGTTGGGCTTGGCCTTAGAAAGCAGACCAGAAATATTCGTTTTCCCTCCCCCTCTTCCCCTTTTTTCCACCTGCCCTTCCCTGAACCAGCTGCCACTTTGTGGAGCTGCAAGCGAAGGGTGTAAGTAGAGAGGAGGAAAACTTCCTCAGCACCAGGCATCAGCAGTACTCAATTTACTCTGACCCTGGCTCACATTGTCATGATTTCACATGTTTCCCTCTGAGGATCCAAGTTCCTTGGGAACAGCAGAGCGTGGGGATGAGCTCAGAGCAGACACCACAGTGGTCTGAGGAAAATTCAAGTACTGCTATTGGTGGGAATGTAGAGTGATACAGCCACTATGGAGAACAGTATGGAGGTTCCTCAAAAAGCTAAAAATAGAACTACCATATGACCTAGCAATCCCACTACTGGGCATATACCCTGAGAAAACCATAATTCAAAAATAGTCATGTACCACAATGTTCATTACAGCTCTATTTACAATACCAGGATATGGAAGCAACCTAAGTGTCCATCAACAGATGAATGGATAAAGAAGATATGGCACATATATACAATGAAATATTACTCAGCCATAAAAAGAAATGAAACTGAGTTATTTGTAGTGAGGTGGATAGAGATGGACCTAGAGACTGTCATACAGAGTGAAGTAAGTCAGAAAGAAAAAAACCAATACCATATGCTAACACATATATATGGAATCTAAAAAAAAGTGGTTCTGAAGAACCTAGGGGCAGGACAGGAATAAAGATGCAGACATAGAGAATGGACTTGAGGATACGGGAAGGGGGAAGGGTAAGCTGGGATGAAGTGAGAGAGTGGCATGGACATATACACACTATGAAATGTAAAATAGATAGCTAGTGGGAAGCAGCTACATAGCACAGGGAGATCAGCTCGGTGCTTTGTGTCCACCTAGAGGGGTGGGATAGGGAAGGTGGGAAGGAGACGCAAGAGAGAAGAGACATGGGGATATATGTATATGTATAGCTGATTCACTTTGTTATACAGCAGAAACTAACACACCATTGTAAAGCAATTATACTCCAATAAAGATGTTAAAAAATATATATATAGTTTAAAAATTCAAGTGCTGATAAAAATGGGGTGAGGGTGGGGTATTTCCAGTCCACTCCACCTTGACTAGGGGGCAACAGGAGGCAGCAGCATTGTGTAAGGGCCTTGAGCTAAAAGTTCCTTTATTCAGTACTGACGATAATAGTAACAACAAATAATATCAAGGTGGCAATTGTGTAGATATATTTCCAGGTACAGGAAGTGCAAGGCACCAAGACCAGAGGTTGATTGACCCCTTCAAGGAAAAACAAGAAACAGAGTGACTGTCAAAAATAAATAAATAAATAAATAAATAACCAGTGTTGTCAAGGATATGGAGACATTGAAACCCTTCTTCATAGTCAGTGGGAATGTAAAATGGTACAGTTGCTCTGGAAAACTTTTTGGCAGTTCCTCAAAAGTTAGATATAAAATTACCATATGAACCATCAATTCCACTCCTAAGAACATACCCAAAGGAATTGAAAGCAGTGACTTGAACAGATACCTGTATGCCAATGTTTATTACAGCATTATTCACAATATCCATAATGTGGAAACAATCCAAATGCCCATCAATAGATGAATGTACAGACAAAATGTGGTCTATCCATACAATGGAATATTCTCAACAGACCACCATAAGGACCTTGGCTTGGACTCTGGGATGGGAGTCATGTGGGGGAAGGGAGTGGAATTGGGGAGTAACATGATTTGACCATTTTAACAGGCTTCTGTGTTAAGAGTCAATAAAAGAGGGACAAGGATGGAAACAGAGACAAATGAAGAGGAGACCATTGCGATATTCTGAACAAGAGATGACAATGGCTTGGTGGTGGCAATGGAGGTGATAGGAAGAGATCAGGTTTTACATGTAATTTTCAGGCAAAGACAAATGTGGTTGCTGATGAATGTTAGACATGAGAGAAAGAGAAGCGTAAAGGATAATCTAGAAGTTTTTTGACCTGAGTAACTGGAAGGATGCTGTTAGTTACCATTAACTGAATAAACAGGAAGATGGCGGGTTTGGGGATTAGGAGATCAATACCTCAGTACCTTGTATGGGACATGGAAAGTTTGAAATGCATATTAAACATCCAAGTAGAGATATCTAGAAGGTAGTTGAATATATAAATCTTAAATTGGGAGAGAAGTTCAGGCTAGAGTTAAAATTTTTAGAGTCCTCAGCATGTAGTTGAGACTGGATGAGTCCACCAAAGGAGGCAGTGTAGCTAGAGAAGGAGAGCTCCAAGAACTGAGCCCCAGAGGACCCAAGGTCAAGCGGTCAATGAGATGAGGAGGCTGAGAAGCAGCAGCCAGTACAGAAGGGAGAAGAACAGGAGTATGGGGTCCCCTGGCAGCCAAGTGAAGAAAGTGTTTTTAGGAGAGTCATCAACTCTGTTCAATACTGCTGAGAATTAGAATAAATGACGACTGAGAACTGGCTATTAGATCTAGAAATATTATGACTTGACAAGAACAGTTTCATTGGAGAGGAAGGGGTAAAAGCCTAAAAGGCGCAGGTTCAAGTGAGAACAGAGGAAGAGGAATTGGAGACAGCAAGTAGAAGACTTTTGAAGAGTTTTGCTAAAAAGAGGGACAGAGAGATGGGGCAGTAGATGGAGGGGGAAGTGGAGGGGGTTCGTTCCTTCTAGCTGGTTCAGTGCCCCTCCCCTGCGTTCATACCCCTACCTCCCCAAACAGGCTGTGAGCTCCTTGAGGGCAGGAAGTGTATCTCATTCATCTCTGAGTCCCTGAGTTCTATCAATGTGTCTAATACACAATAACTATAGCAAATATTTGCTAAATTGAAGTACAGACTTGAGCGTAGTCAGATTGATTTACAGAGGGGTAAAATTTGGTGGGGAAAGGAAAGGAATATATAGCAACTTGTCTGAATGGAATCCACATTAAGCCTTGAACTCTGGGACCTGCTTTAGATCTTGGAGGGGAGACTTTCTGCTTGTAATAAACAAGGTATAATTCTCACTTCCTTTCTTCATCGAAAACTCATCTCTGCCATGGTCAAGTGTAGACCAGTGTAGCCTGTAAAGCCAGTGCCACTAGCAGGAATGCATCATGTGTTAATAGGACACAGCTCTGGCGTTAATGCCTGATGTCATCAATTGGCTCAATTTGTTTGCCAAACTCAAGTTGTCTTGAATTTGAATGCAAGTAGCTAACAGAGGGTTACTGGTTCTGCTTATTTCTTGGACTTTCTGTCACTTGTATGGAACTTTTTAGGCCGTGGACATTTGAATTAAGAAGATCAATTTGCACTTCCTTTTCCCTTGTCATGAGGAGAGAAAAGGGTACCATATCCTGCATAGAAAACCCAAAACTTTAACTCTTACCTTCCTCTCAGTTAAGTGACAGCTTGGCAGCTAACAATTAACTCTGTGCCATGTGCTGTCTTAAAGCCTTTGACATGTATTAACTCATTTAACCCTCTCAACACCTTTATGAAATATACTCTGTTGCTGACCCCATTTTCCAGATGAGAAAATTAAAGGACTTAGAACTTAAGTTAATTGGTAAGGCTATGTAGTGTATGAGGGGCCATGCGGCCCCAGAATCTATGCTGTGAACCCCATCCTGACACTGCTTCCTCCTCCTCTAAAAGGGTCTGAGGATTTTAGAAAAGGCAACAAAACTTGATTTTACTCCCATTTGATGTGTTGGTGTTCTCTATGTAAGGACCCATTCGGTTGGAAGGAAAGAACCAGTTCTTGGTTCCACCTTTGAAACTAAAGAACTGTTCTTTAGAAGATTAAATAACCATCACATGTGTGTCCTTAGAAGAGTCATTAACTTGCTCTGAGCCTCAGGTCCCCCATCCAGGAAATAAGGATCATCTTACCTGCCCTGTGTGGTCAGTTTTGGACTGAGGGGCAGTGGGAAAGAGCTCAGTCTAGGAGAGAAGAGACCCAAGGCCCAGGTCTAGCTCTGCCTCTAACTTCCCATATGGCCAGGAAACATTCTTGAACCTCACTGACCCTCCTACCCTCAGCTGCAGAAAGAGGATATAATCCTCTATACCCTATATGGACTATATAGTCCATAATAATAATCTAATAATCTAAAAGTCCTCCCATACAAACACGCTCCATTGTCTGTGAAATGGTTCACATTGTTGGGGTGCTGTTCCTTCATGTTGTATGTTAACATTGCCAAAGGCCTTCACATCCTAGACCCTCTCCACCCTGGGCCCATCACTCGGTGCAGCTTGAAGTCTCCTTCTACCAGGCAAAGCGCCATGGCACTGCACCCACGTATGCCCGTGGAGGCACTGTGAACAAGTTGCACACGAAGGAGCCCCAAATAAAATGGTTCATTGAAGTCTCTTCTAATTTAAAGAGCTTATAGCTCTAGGAGAAGCCTGGCATTTGTTGAGGACCCAGGAGGGCATAAATCTTTTAGGAAACTCAAAGTGCATTCAATAATCTAGACCCTTCATGAGCATACCGTCACCACATTGTTTCTAACCATTCAAAGTTCTGCAGATGAAATTGTGTTGCCTGGAATAGTAGCAGATGGAAGGTGATCCTGTGTTCTCCCTGACACTGAAGAGGGCTCCCCTATTGGTGTTTCCATACTCACGACTGCCACTTTCTTGATTCCACCAAACTGCACAAGGGCTTGCTTTGTGACCACATCATTCTGGGAAGTTCTTGCTTGTCTTTCCAGGAGGCTCTGACTCTCCTACTATGTACCTGTGCTCCAATCCCAAGAGAGAAACTAGATTACTCAGCCTTTACTCCTTCATGTGCCCACAGACATATACAGTCGTATTTCATTCCCTGCCTCTCCAGAAGGTGCTGATCCCAGATGAACACCAACATCTGCTTGGTTATATCCATCAAGATGAAATCTTCCTAAAGCAGTTTAGGCCTCCCTGCCTTCTTTAGAGAGTAAACTGAATATGAGTTGGGCTTTTAATTTTGTGGCACCTGGAAATAGACTAGAGAATGTAGAATGCCCAGCGTGGACCTTCCATGTGAATGCTCAATCAATATTTGCACAACAATAAAGCCAGAGCACTGTAGATTTAACCCAGCTTAGTGCCTCATTTTCTCTGTTGGCATCTGTTTGGCACTTAAATGTTCTTCGAATGAAAGAATGAATAGATGAATTTGTACTGAGTTGTAATGCATTAATTCCCTCAAAAGCTAAGAAAGTAGTTAGGCCTGTTTGCCCCTCTCTTCATAACCCCGAGTACCATTCATCTTTGAGTTCGTGTCTGCTTTCTGTAAGCCTCCGGTCCCTTCATCCTTTGGGGGCTTCACCTGTAGTGTTTTACTACAGTCAGTGCCAACCTCTGGCAGCAACTTCTCTTTTAACTTCACCAATTCTGATCTATTGGTTATCCAAAAACCAGATAATTGATCTCCCTTCAGCAGTGCCTGGGTAAAGTAAAGGTGCCTGGGCTCTGAGATGGAGCCTAAGAAGCTCTCCCATTGATAAAGGGCTTGAGTTTCTGTGTATCAATAGGCAAAACCTACTTTGGCTGGGACTTACTGTTTACTCATTCATTAATTCAATACATATTTGGTTCCAAACATTTGGGACCACTGGATAGCCAAGTTTCTTTTTAAAAAGTCACTCTAAAAGTGAAGTAAGTGCTGTACTAGTCCATAAAAACCATTTCTATCTGACATCCTTGATGTGATATGACTGGATTTTAAGAGGGCCTCCTAATACAGGCCTTTGTCAATTGTCATTTCTAAAGTCCAAATGGAGAGAGGGAAAAAGATTATCATTTTTCAGCTCCAAAATTGTATTTTATTAAAGTTTTTAGTCCTTGGAATTTCTTTAATGCTAATTGCCTCTGAGGAGTAAATTGAATCTGCTTTTGGATTTTACTCATCTGGCACATCAAGCAAGGACTAGGCTTAATTAACATTTCTTAGTATCGACACTTCTAATCAAGGCACACCATATGACTCAGGCCAACAGTGTGTGTTCCCCATAAACGAATGGCTAACAAGGCCTTGGTTGGAGGATTTTCTTCCCGGGGTCTTTCAGCCTGACCTCCTGATGGCATGTGTCCCTAAGTTACTAAGGAAGACAGTCTCGTTACTTAGAGTCAGCTGTCCTCCACTTCAGGGCCTGCTGGCTCTCTGTGACACCCTGATGTCTAAATATATAAATGTGCAAAGACAGTTAACTAGGACTTATTTGTGCCTTGGGAATTAAAAAAAAAGTAATTAACTGGTATTTTTAACGCATTTTCTCTTTACGGGGTGATCTAGTTAAATGGTGCAGTTATAAGATCAGGGAATTTGGTACCTTTTGAAATAGCCCATCTTAAGTGGTTTCAAAGTTATCTTAATGGGCTGGTAGCTTGTGCTTTGTCTCCTGGAGAAGCTAAAGGAGAGAGCAGAGCTGATGTGAGGAGCAGGTGGAGACAGATCCAAGTGCACTGGGGATGGGGGTCGGGGGGTGTTGCAGTCAACATCACCATGGTCAAGCTAAAAGTAAGCAATTCACTTCCTGGGATCAAAAAGGTATGTAAAATATACTTGCAGATTGAGAAAATGTTTTCTTCCTATCACCAAAGCATTTAAAATACCCACTGCAATATTTAAAGAATGGGAGTATCTCTAATCTGGTTAGACCCCCAAGCTCCAAATTCTACATTTGGATCTCTTGGTCTGTTTTAGGGTCAAAATTGGAGTTGTGGCTAAGGTGTGCTGTCCACCAACATTTGCTATGTATAGAAATGTGCACAGGGGCTTCCCTGGTGGCGCAGTGGTTAAGAATCCGCCTGCCAATGCAGGGGACACGGGTTCGAACTCTGGTCCAGGAAGATCTCACATGCCGTGGAGCAACTAAACCCGTGCACCACAACTACTGACCCCGAGCTCTAGAGCCCGTGCGCCACAACTACTGAGCCTGTGAGCCGCAACTACTGAAGTCTGCGCGCCTAGAGCCCGTGCTCTGCAACAAGAGAAGCCACCATAACGAGAAGCTCGCGTACCGCAACAAAGAGTAGCCCCTGCTCACAGCCACTAGAGAAAACCTGTACGCAGCAGCGAAGACCCAACGCAGCCAAAAATAAATTAATTAATTAAATAAATTTTTAAAAAAAGAAAGAAATGTGTGTAAAATCAACACTCTGGTAAAAAATAGAAAGCACTGTGTGGTAGCCAGTATCCAAGATGGTCCCCAATGATCCTGCTTCCTACATTCACACCCTTGGAGAGTCAGTCCCCTCGTATATTATACCAGGGGTTGGTCCTTGTTACCAATAGCATATGGCAGAAGTGATGATATGGAGCTCCGCCAGATTAGTTTACAAAAAAACTACAGCTTCTGTCTTGTGCCCTCCCTCTCTCTCTCTCTCTCTTTCATCGTTTGCTCTGAGGGAAGCCAGCTGGCATGAGAGACCCACATGGTGGGTAACTGAAGCCTCCTGCCAACAGCCATGTGAGTGAACTTAGACATGGATATTCCATCCTTGCCAAGCCTTCGGATGACAACACCTCTGCCATCATCCTGACTGCAACCCCCAAGCCAGAACCACCTAGGTGAGCTGCTTCTAGATTCCTGACCCTCAGAAACTGTGTGCTATCATAAATGATTGTTATGCTAAGACGGTACGTTTGGGGGTATTGTCTTACATAGCAATATGTAGGTAATTCAAAATATGAAAATATGTCAAATTCTGAATTAGAACACAATCGTGTAGACAGGGTATTAGGTGTAATGGAATGGTCACCATGGGTCATTTCTGCCCTCTTCTGCCTTGGAGTGATAATACCCTTAAGCCTCTACTTCCTTCCCCTCCCTGAAAATTCTGCTCAGGGCTCGGCCTTCCACAAAGCTTTTCAGTGGCTTTACTTACGGGGCCCGGGGTGTTTGGCAGCTTTGGGCCTGGTGCTTTAGGACATCAGCTCTCCCGACAGGAGAGACCCTGGGGCTTAAAGGATGTCTCAATTCCTAGCACATGGTGGCTGCTGGGCCTTGGACTTTGTGCGCACGTGTATGAGGAATTATAATTGGTTGGGGCAACATGGGACAGAAACCGTTTACTAAAGGTTTACTAAAGGAGAAACTGTAACCAAGATCCCAATCCCACCCACTGCCCTCTCCTGCTGCTATTTCGGGATAAGTATGTCGGTTCTGACATGTGTGATCTGTTACAGTCAAAGAGGGAAGCAATACCCCATAGATGGGGGAGGCAGTCCTCTGAAGATGATACACATTTCCTGGACTGGATACGGGAGACAAGGGACCTGAGACAGACAAGCAGGCTTTAGCCAAGGACATGGGAGCATCAGCCAAAATTCATGTAGGAAACAAAAATCGTTCCATTTATATTAAGCAGAAAATGATTTAACACGAGAAACTGGTCCTTACAAAATTAATGGAAGGGCTGAAGGAGTGTGCTGCAGCCTGGCCCTCCAAGAGCGACACCAAAGCATGTACAACCAGCCCACAGAAGGTGGGGATTGGGAGCCCCCAGGAGACATATTTAACTGAAGAGCATCCTCCCTCACCCCCCACCCCCCGCAGTGCAATCCAGAAATAAGGAGGCCTTTGCTGCTCTCACTACAGCTGCCCCTCAACACACTCAGAGCTAGTGTTTGTACCCAAAACTCTGCTGCAGAAACCCAAGGTGTTCACACCATGCTTCTCCACAGCAATAGACAAACTCTCAGGAAAATTGCCCTGGCCTCACTTCTCCCATCCAAATCTCACACAATGTATCTAGTATATCTAGTGGAAATAATTTAATTCTCTGCCAGAACCCTAGCTGCAAGGGAGTCTTAAAAGTGTAGGACTTAGCTTTCCAAGACTCTGAAATTTAGATAGGCACATTACAAAGAGGATCCCAAGTGAAGATGAATGAGCCGAGCTTTAGTATCTACATGATCTTATTTCTGGTTTCTCGTTTCCTTTTTGTTATCCATGTGCCTTTAATAAAGTCTCATCTAAATATTCCAGCTGGACTCACCTGGAAATTAGAGAAGATTTGTGTGACTGAACTAGGAGCAAAGTATAAAACAGGGAAACAGGATGGTGGCAACCATGACTATAGTGACAGCTTCTCAAAGGGAAGTGAGCCTTGCTAAACAAGGGTCAGCCACATCCATCATGTAGAAACCCTTCCTCTATGCTGGTGGGGCTCCTGACAACAGGACACCACAGCTGGGACTCTGCCCCTCACCCCCACTCAGATGTAGGAAACTAAGTGAGTCTCTTAACATCGCTGAGCCCCAGCTGCCTCATCCCCAAAGGTCCTGGACAGGACCAGAGTTGCTCTCCAGTTCCTCCCACCTCTGTGACCCATGAGTCCAGTCTCTGTGCTTATATTAGTGGAATAACCAGTGAGGGCTGGCAGGCACTGATGCCTCTGCCACCTCCTTTGGGGGTGTTGAAGGGCCAGGGCCAGGACTAGGGTAAGTGAGTGAGGAGCTTAGGGCACAAGTTGAAGGAGGAACTCACTCTCAGGGTCCTGCAAAGGCCGACCCAGAACTCTCTTCAATTTGGCACCCCTGGTGCCTCACTCACCTCACCCTAGACCCAACCTATGAAGGGATAATAGGAGACATAGGGCTGCCATTGAATAAATAAAATAGGATCATAGAAAACGGGGTGTGAGTTGAAGGGTAAAGGCCCTCCTGTCCAAACATACCCACCCCCCAGCTGCCACACTATGGCAGAGGAGCTGGCTACCCACTTAAGCTTGATTTGTTTGGCTAATGCCAGCTCTTGAATCTTCAGCTGCCTATAAAAATGGGAACACTCAGCAGCTACCAGACTGTACCTGGTGGAGGTAATCATCTGAGGGGTTTGAGCAGTAGGTCAGTCTTGGGCTCCTTAGGGGAGCCCTGTGGGATAAGAGAGATTGCAAAAGAGAGAGATACTACAAAGATCAAACGTGATGACTTCACAATTGGGGCCAAGTCAATGGTCACCTCCCCTCAGTGTGAGTTTCCCAAGGGGTGCATCCCAATCTAGGAAGAGACAGCAGAAGAAGGTATATCTCACACATTCACTGGGACAACTCCTGAACCCACGCTGCAGGCCAAGGTCAGTGGTCCCGGAACAGCCATTTTTCAGGGTTGAGTTCACCCTGCCACAACCAGTGGAGGTTAAGCTCTCTGGGGGCAGGCCCTCACTCTGCTCATTTTGAGCTCTATCTCCAGGGAAAAGTCAGTCCTCCACACTCAGAGCATGAAAGAGAAAACCCCAGACTCCTTCCCATCCTCTCCGCAAAGATATCCACTGATGTATAACATCAAGTTTAAATAGGGGAAGGGAGAAGGGGAGAAAAGTTAATTTAAGGGGAAAATTATTTCTCTTCTCTATTAATGGAACCTGTAAATTAGGGCATTTAATTACCAAAGACAATTTGTTCATTTTTGGATGCTAATATTTACATTAGCAACTGCTTTGAAAGCATGAAATCTGATGAATCGGCAAAACACTTCTACTCTTTTTCCCCAAATTAATCAAATGAGCTGTGATCAGGCTATTTATAAGTCTAGTTAAGTATATCTCCCTGGTGAGGGCTTTTTTTTTTCTTCCACCTCCTTCACATTTTGTGAGCTCTCACAGATATTCAGCTTTTCACCTAGATACTTGGTACCAGAGGATCTCAGTGGGAAGGTGTTTGATCTATTTCTATATTTAATGACACATTTCATCATAGCAGAACAGAGCATTGTGCCACCTTTGTTGAAATTATAGTTCAGTGATAATCCCTTCCATTTGTATAACCCCAGCTGACTTCCAAGGGGCTCTTATGGAGATGAGCTCACCTCCAATGCCCACTGGTAAAAGCCCCCGCTTCAGATTCTGATGCTGATGGCTGGTAGGTTTAGATGGGCCGTTCCCATAAAAGAACAGGAATGGGTAAGAAAGGGAGGAGAAAGGTCCAATGGATGGACCCAGCATGGACACCTGACATGACCTCCTCTGATGCTGGACATTTTAGTCTCAGAAGAGCCTCTTGTCCCGGCTATTGACCTTGATGCCAGCCTACCTTCTTCTGACTGCTACTCTTGCTCATTCAATCCTCAAGAGATCCCTCCTCTTCTGCCCAGTGGCACCAAGGGAGAGGGCAGAGATATTAATCCCACTGTCCTCTCCTCCAACTAGTTATCCCGCTACTCTAAACACCGAGCCTGAACTCATGGCTATTCAAGCTGGGAGGAACCTGGGGTGATCACCTGGTCCAGCCCATCAGCCAGGGCCTAAGATGTTGAGTCTGGAGGGGTGTCATGAGGAACATGGAGGGAATTCAGGCTGGGCTTGGTGATAGAGCTCTTTGACTTTCAAAACCCCTCTCCAAGCCCTGAGAAGACCCACCCTGAGGCAAGATTGCCTACTGTTCTCCTAGGTCCCCAGCACATGGATATAAGGAGAGGGTACAAATGGTGGCTTTGAGAGGAGACTGGATGTTAAGAGGGGTGAGGAAGGATGGAAACAGGGTCACTAGAGCCCCTGGACTGGCTGCATGGGATCTCAGTAAAATGTCCTCATTGATCAAAAAAAAACAAAAAAAAAAACCCCAATGATCAAAAACAATAGGTATGCATGTACTGAGAAACTACTATGTATCTAGACTGTTCTAGATGGGAGAAGGAAGAAGCAGACAAGTGTAAGGCACATGGCTTGCCCTTAAAATATGACAGTCCTGTTAGGGAGAAGAGAGAAGTGTGACAATTTAGCTAACCAAGTGGCTCCGGACATGCCAAGAGGTACAGAGAGTAAGTGCTGGGCCAAGGGGCCTGGGCGGATTGAGATTCCTTGGGGAAGCAGGTGTATCAGTCAGGATAGACTAAGTTCTACTGGAGTAACAAAGGACCCTGAACTATTTGTGTCTCACAACAGCAACAGATCCTATCTGATTTGTCTCTAACTCTCTGCATGTGGGCCAGCTGCACTGCTCCATGTCATTTGCATTCTGGAACCCAGGCAGGACAGCGGTCTCTGTCAAGGACATTTGTTTGTGATGACAACCAGAAAGGAGAGAATTGGCTGGTAAAGCTTCCGCTTGGATGTGATACTTGTCATTCCCATTCACATGTCATGAAGTTCCACACTGAGTGTCATCCTGCTTACACATTATGACCAAAGCAAGCCACATGGCCACGGCACCATCAAATGGAACAAGGAGATATTACCTTCCCCAGGGAAGATAGAAAGTATTTGTGAATAATAATATAATCTCCTACAGCAGGGAAAGCTTCCTAGCAAAGAAGCAATGGATGTGGGTCTTGAAAGACAAATACAATTTAAAGAAGAAAGGAAAGAAAACATTAATTCAGAGAGGCAACGTATTCTAAAAGTTAGAAGAATGGGCTCAGGAGGCAGACTGCCCTGGATTAAGCCCCCTGTGCCTCAGTTTATTCATCAGTTATATGGTAATACTATTAAAACAGACTTGATAGGGTTGCTGTGAAGCTAAATGAATTCAAACAAATAAACTGGGGTGGGGGTGGGGGCGGGCAGCTAGGCCATAGTAAATAAATACCAGTAAAAGTATACTAAATAAATAACTGTTCTTATTATTATTTCAGATTTTGTGTTAGCCCAAAGGAATGAAGATTCAAGATTGGAGAACAATGCAGTAGAAAATATTTTTACAGATGTAAAGGAGTTATGGTAGATGAGACTAGCAGTTGAGCCTGATGGAGCCGGATTGTGGAGGACCATGGATGCCAAGCTGGGAGGCTTGGACTTGATTCCAACCCATGAATGTATGCATCAAAGAGCCCCTTCTAAGTGGTCACTTGGAGGAAACATGGTGGTTCCCGTGAAGGCCAGACCAACCCTTCTGTTGCCACAAGGAAATGGCAGTCTCAAGTCACAGTGGCGCGATGCTGTGTCCTAGTTCTTTCTCAGCCTGACTGGGTGACCCTGGACAAGTTTCTTCACCTCTCTGGATCCTGAATATCCTCTCTGTGAAAGGAGAAGTGGACTTGAGGGTCTGCAGGGACCCTTCTGGTTGCCCATCAGCCAACCTATCAGGCATCCTTCTCAGGCATCCCTATCAGCCATGTGATCGTGATGCTCTGCTCTTTCTCCCAATCCACACTGGGCCTGGAGTTTTTAAATGCTTCCTGACATCCCACCCAGCCACCCTTTACCCGCTCCCTCCCACCCCCCTCCCCAATAATCCAGCCTTCTTGTTTCCCAGGAAACCCCATTTTGCCAAAGGTGCCCAGAGCTCAAAAATGCAACCCAAGCAATCCAAGTGAGCCACATCCCCCCTCTCCACCCAGCAGAGCATGGAGGAGTAGGTCAGTATTTAATTAGGTTGCAATATTACATATCTTTTAAATATTTTAATCCATTTAATAAAAAAAGAAGTTAAAACACATACACACAACTAACTAACTAACAATGGCCCAATTTGTGTTTTTTCTGACGGGAAGTAATATTCATGTCTACATGAGGATGGCATGTAATTAACATGTCATAATCAAAATGACTAAGTTTGACACATTATAATCACTGCATGGAGATTATAGCATAGCCAGGGGCGATCCACACAGCCTATCTTAATATCATTTGCATAATGAAAGCATGGTGGCAGTAATAGCTTTTTTCTCTTGTTATCATAATTTCACCCAGGGCTGCAAGGGGCTCCTGCACTGTCAGATGTTGCCTGTTTAAAGTCATTGTGACTTGAGGAAGGCAGCAAAAGTGACCCAGAGGCTTCCTCCTGGAACAATAGCTCAATGGCTGGCCCCTGATGAACAGAGTGGGGCAATACAAGGGATGAGCCCCCAGCAAAGTCTCCTATGAACCTACGCCCAGCAGACATTTGGACAGCCTGCTCTCCCCAGGCCCCTTACTTGCAGTGGCTGTGAGATTACCTTCTGATCAGTGGCAAGTACTGACATTCTTAGACCCCAGGCAAATGGGGCCAGATGTGCCAATCACCCAAAGCAGACCGTTTGCAGGTTGACAGTTGCTTAAATGGGGTGCCTGGCCATCTAGGGCCATGATGCTGACCATGAGGTCAAAGTCATGGGCCTAAGAGCCACGTAGGCCAACCAACCAACCTCCCTTTTACGGCCACAGTCTACATCCATAACTTGGGTGAGTGCCTCATGGAGCCAATTGGCAGGAGAGAGTGTGGGGAGACATTCAGTCACATGGTGTCCTCTTTTCCCCTAATTTGCACAGGTCCCAGTTAAACCTGCTATCTTTAACCTCCCAAAGCACTTTGAACAATGATTACATTTTAATCTCAGAGACTTACATTCCTTAGGACAGGAAGAAATTTTTTTGACTAGGACCTGGACTTGGAAATCATAACCCCCAATAAATTTAAAAGCATAAAAAAAAATGCACACTCACCTCTAACAAATGTAAAAGAGGAAAATAGTAACTTTCCAATGGAGAAACCTGGCAAATATCACCCCAACGGAACAATCAAGGTTATCATCAACAATGATAACTCACGTTGATATCACATACCCCTGATATCATATGATGAAAAGGGTGTTTCACCTCTGTGGTATTTTTTCCCAAATCCAAAACCCCAGTCTGATTATGAGATAATATCGGAAAAATCCAAATTGAGGGGCATTCCTCAAAATATATGATCAGAACTATTCAAAAGTATCAAGGTCATGGAGGAAAAAAAGACAGGAGTTGTCATAGATCAGAAGACACTAAGGGGACAGGATGACTACATGTCCCATAGTATCCTGGTTGAGTCCTAGAACCAAGAAAGACTGGAAAAACTAGGGAAATTCAGATGAAGCCTATAGTTTAGTTAATAGTAGTGTACAAATGTTAATTTCTCAGTTTTGATAAATGTACCACAGTTACATAAGATGTCAGCAGAATTGGATGAGCAGTATAAGGGAGCTCCCTCTGTACTCTCTTTACAGCATTTTAGATTATTTAGACATTATAAAAATAAGAAGCTTTTAAAATACATTTGCAAAATTTCACAAAAAATTCTGAAACAGCAGAATCTCACAAGCTTTTAGCAAACAGTCACAGAATCCCATCTTTCTTCTCAACCTCAGTTGCCCATGGTTTGGCAAATTCTGCCCCCTGGGCTGAAAAGATGGTTGCAATACCAACTCTAAGTACATTTGGGGTTGCATATGAGACTGTAAGAAAGAATCTGAATCTGTGATCATAAATCACCCCAAAATGTGGAGGTTTCTCATTCCATGGAAGCCTGTCAACCAAATAGCAAAGGATCTTGTTTCCCACCTCTTCTGTGATGTCATAAAGACAAGATAAAGATGAGTCAATAGCGGGTAAAATGCGTAAGAAGAAAGAGCCTTTAACAAGATATCATAATAGAGCAGGAAGTCACTTTGGAGCTCATGGAGCTGAATCTCCATTTTTGGTTAAGGAGACTGAGGCTTAGAGAGCTCAGGCATCGCCAGGTGTCCCACAGCATGTCAACACAGAGTTGGGACCAGGACACAGATTTTCAAATTCCCAGCCCAGGGGTCAGAATAAAAGCTCATGTCCAGCAGGGACTGTGAGGTGGTGTCCTGGCCATCCATCAGTCTCCTGAGAGACAAGGTACCAGCAGCCCAGCTAAGAAGCCATCCAGGACACTCTTGCCAGTCTCGTTCTTCCTCATGCCCCGTGTGAGCCTCTGTCTGCATTGACAGCCTCTTCCACTGGCTCCCCTTTCCCTGGGACCTGCAACTGGCTCCCCCCGCACCTACCCAGAGATGCACTTTCTGGATGTGGCTAGATGCTATTCACATGGCCCCAGAGCTAAGAGCTTTGTTGCCAACTCAGGGCTGTTTGTCCCCTGCCAACCCCCTTCTCTTATTTTCAGGGCTTGTCATTCACAGCTGCCTGCCAGTCATCCAGGTCCTGGGAAGGAAATGAGGCCAAGGAACTCAGGCGCAGAGCCCCCCACTGCGAGGGAAATGTTGACTCACAGCCAATGCATTTTAACACAGCGAAACTCCCAGGAAAGCCAGAGGGCTGTGCCTGGGCTCCTGAGAGCACAGCTTTCCGTACTTCTGCAGGCCTGGAATTAATGCCATGGTTCCCTCCTGGGCCAGGAGACTTCAGGAACCTCTCCACCACGATGGGCAGCCCTCCCACCAACCACAGGACCACTGCTCCCCTGCTCAAATTTCACAAGCACCTTCTTACTCAGGACAGCCTTAGAGTTGGCAAGATTATTTGAAAAGCAATGAGAAGGCCCCTCACCTCAAAAATATCTCCCACCACCCTCTTTCCTGGTGCCTGGGATTCCTTCATTTCATGTGGATTTCTCTGAACTCAGAAGAGGTTTTGTTTTTTGTTTTTTGTTTTAATTTTATTTATTTATTTATTTATTTATGGCTGTGTTGGATCTTCGTTTCTGTGCAAGGGCTTTCTCCGTTTGCGGCAAGCGGGGGCCACTCTTCATCGCGGTGCGCGGGCCTCTCACTATCGCAGCCTCTCCTGTTGCGGAGCACAGGCTCCAGACGCGCAGGCTCAGTAATTGTGGCTCACGGGCCCATTTGCTCCGCGGCATGTGGGATCTTCCCGGACCAGGGCTCGAACCCATGTCCCCTGCACTGGCAGGCAGATTCTCAACCACTGCGCCACCAGGGAAGCCCCGAGCTTTTGTTTTTTAATCGCCTTTCTAGCGTTGGTTGCAAGGGACAGAATCCCCTCAAACTCCCCTAAGCAAGATGGGGGTGCAGCAGTAACTTCTGGGGCAGACAGACACCAAGAGCTGCCTGGCCCCATAAAGACCATCACTTCCTCTGTAAGCTTTGCCAAACCCCTAGATTAACCGGTGCCTCCTTTATTCTTTCCCAGCTCTATTTAACTTCCCTTCACTTACCTTAGCACAGCTAATAATTATAAACGAACTCTTGGGAACATTTGCTTCTTTTCTCTCTTCCCATGAGAATGTGGGCTCCCAAAGGTCAGGAGCTACATGTGCTTTGACTCATCGATGCATCCCTGAAATTAGCAAAGAAGAAGCCCAACGGATGATGCAGAAAGAAGGAATGAATGAACAAGGGGTGGGCCCAGCCTTCACAGAGGCAATAGCAGATGGAGGAAGAACAGGATGTGGCCAGGATCAACCATCTCCTGCCAGGATACACACAGTTAACATGACATAGGGCCATGCAGCCCAGTGTGGCCACCTGGCGCATTCCCTAGAAGCAGCGCCAAAGGATAACTCCATTTCCAGCATTGTGAAATAAAAAGCAACATACTTAAAAAGCAAACTGAATTCTTCTATTAGAATTGTTCTCAACTTTAATCATCATAGAGATCAATTTCCCCACAAGAAAACTCTTCCTCTGATTAACGTTTGCCATTTGCAAAGGCAAACTGAACAGAGGATAAGTGCATACAGCCATCCCACAACCAGAGAGAGCCCATGTGCCCTGAACTGCTGTGGGATGAGTCCAGATGAAATCAAAGATTTGACGGTGTGGAGTCTTTCAATGGGTTTTATTTTTGTGCTGTTTTTCCCCAAGACCTCTAACACCACATATGAAAACAAGAAACATGGGCTTGAGTTCACCTGCAAGTAGCAGAAAACCTGTTTAATGTGGCTTACATATCTGTGTGTTTATCTCACAAGAAGTCAAGAGCAATTGCCTACCCAGCATATGCAACAACTGCAATGAATCATTTTTTAAATCTCCTCTTTACAACAAAATTATTTTCAACAAATTAGCATATTTTATTACATATTTTTTAATGAACATCATACTCGGCATAGAAGTTAATTCAGAGAACCCCCAATAAGTTGGTAACAGAATCATCTTGTTTTGCTTTGAGTGCACTCTGTGTCTCCAAGTCTTGTTTAAACAGCAGATTTGAAATAAACAATGGTAGCACAATGATTGTTAAAATAGAGAATCCGAACTTGAGTTACTTCAATTCAGTCATTCTCCATTGCCACCCAGAATTTCTAATTGTGTGTTTAGAATTTAAAAGAATGAAACAGACTCGCTGGAGTGATCACTGAAAAACCCAAATGAATCTGAATCTAGGGGAAACCTCTCTGGTTTACTCTCTAAACAAACACATGTATTTCAGTCCATATGCATCCTGTAGCTGACTGACTGTAACTTACATATATGTTATTAAAACTCAGTAACTGGAACAATTGTCCACAAGTTGGATTAACAAAAGATTTATTTGGGGGAGGAGGAATATTTTGTCCCTCGCATTGTTTAGAACTACTGGCAGGAAAAGCAGACTGACTTCCAGTCAGTTTTATTATTGTTTTAAATTTTCTACAGACAATGCAGCCCCTTATTGCCTGCATGCCATGTGGATTGCCTTCCACCCTTGGTGAGCCACTACTCGAGAGGAATATGGTCTAGGGTTCAGCAACGCATTAAAAGACCGAGATTCTGTCCACATCCCTCCATCAGCCTTGGTCTTTTGGCATTTATCCTCAAGCTTCTCCCCTCAGTCACCAAATGGTAGCTGCACCTCTAACCATCACCTCCACAGTCCAGCCAGGACAAAGTGGGCAGGCAAGGGAGCTAAGGCAAAGGACAGTACCAGCCAAACTGGTCCATTTTCATAATTTATTTTTAATTATGAAGAGTAAATACACTTGATAGTTGTGGTACGGTTTTGTGAATTTTGACAAATGCACTGAATTGTGCAACCACCACCACAATCAAGATACAGTTCACTCATTCCCCCGAAATTCCCTTTTGCTGCCCCTTCATGGTCACAACTCCACCACAGCCCTAAGCCCTGGCAAATACAGATTTGTTCTCCTTCACTATAATTTTGCCGTTTCTTGAGTGTCATATGAATGCAATCAAATAGTGTGAAACATTTTGAGTCTGACTCCTTTCACTCAGTAGAATGCATTCAAGTTGCTGCACATAACAGTTCATTCAAATATTATTCCATTGTATGGACGTGCCATAGTTTTTTTATTCAAGCACCGGCTGAAGGACATTTGGGTCATTTCCAGTTTTTGGCAATCATGAGTAAGTCTGCTGTAAACATTCACATGCAGACTTCTGTGTGAACAAAAGTTTTCATTTCTCTAGGATAAATACCTTGGAGTGGGATTGCTGAGTCATATGATTAGAGTATGTTTAACTTAATAAGAAACTGCCAAACTGCTTTCCAGAGGGACTGTGCCATTTTGTATTCCTACCAGCAATGTGTGAGAATCCCAAATGCTCTGTATCCTCACCAGCATTTGGTATGTTGTCAGTTTTTTGGTTTTTTTTTTTTATACTTTAGTCATTCTAACAGATTTGTATTGTTATCTCATTGTGGCTTTAATTTGTATTTTCTTGATGACAAATGATATTTAGCATATTTTCATGTGCTTATTGCCATCTGTATATCTTCTTTGGTGAAGGGTCTCTTCAAAACTTTTCTTATTTTTAATTGGGTTGTTTGTCTTTTAATTGTTGAATTTTGAGGGTACTTCATATATTCTATCAGATAAGTGATTTGCAAATATTTTCTCTTAGCCTGGAACTTAAATTTTCATTCTCTTTTACAGAGAAAAACTTTTTTTTTTAACATCTTTATTGCAATATAGTTGCTTTACAGTGTTGTGTTAGTTTCTGCTGTATAACAAAGTGAATCAGCTATATGTATACATATATCCCCATAGCCCCTCCCTCTTGCATCTCCCTCCCACCCTCCCTATCCCACCCCTCTAGGTGGTCACAAAGCACCGAGCTGGTCTCCCTGTGCTATGAGGCTGCTTCCCACTAGCTATCTATTTTACATTTGGTAGTGTATATATGTCCATGCTACTCTCTCACTTCGTCCCATCTTCCCCTTCCCCCACCCTGTGCCCTCAAGTCCATTCTCTACGTCTGCATCTTTATTCCTGTCCTGCCCCTAAGTTCATCAGAACAATTTTCTTTTTTTTATTTTTAGATTCCATGTATATGTGTTAGCATATGGTATTTGTTTTTCTCTTTCTGACTTTTTTCACTCTGTATGACAGACTCTAGGTCCATCCACCTCACTACAAATAACTCAATTTTGTTTTTTTTTATGGCTGAGTAATATTCCATTGTATATATGTGCCACATCCTCTTTATCCATTCATCTGTCAACCCTCAGAATGGGAGAAAATATTTGCAAATGAAGCAACTGACAAAGGGTTGATCTTCAAAATATACAAGCCGCTCATGCAGCTCAATATCAAAAAAACAAACAATCCAATCCAAAACTGGGCAGAAGACCTACATAGACATTTCTCCAAAGAAGATATACAGATTGCCCACAAACACATGAAAGGATGCTCAACATCACTAATCATTAGAGAAATGAAAATCAAAACTACAATGAGGTATCTCCTCACACCGGTCAGAGCAAAACTTCATTGCTGTAATCCAATTTACCAACTTATTCTTTTATGGATCATGTTTTTGGTGTTTAGCTGTCTAACCCAAATTCACAAAGATTTTCTCCTATGTTTTCTTCTAAAAGTTTTATATTTTACCTTTAGATCTGTAATCTATTTTGAGTTAATTTTTGTATAAGATGTGAGGGATTGGTCAAGGTTCAATTTTTTGCATATGGATGTCCAATATTCCACCATCATTTGTTGAAAAGACTATTTTCAATTGAATTACTTGTACACCTGTGTCAAAAATCAATTGGCATTATTTGTGTGGATTTATTTCTATACTTTCTACTCTCTTCCATTTGTCTATGTGTCTCCTTGACACCAACACCACACTGTTGTGTCTACTGTAACTGCATGGTGTATCTCATACTCAGATATTGTGAGTCCTCCAACTTTCTTCTTTTCTAAAATTATTTTGGCTACTGTAGTTCTTTTGACTTTCCACATAAATTTTATAATCTTCTGGGGAATATCCATAAAAAAGTCCTGCTAGTATTTTTATTGAAATTGTGTTATATTTACTTATGAATTTGTGGCAAAATGACATTATAAACAATACTGAGTTTTCTAACCCATGAACTTGGATAGCTCTCCAATTATTTGGATCTTTAATTTCTTTTATCAGAGTTTTGTCTTTTGGAGCATATTTTTAGAATATCTTGCACATATTTTGTTAGCTTTGCATGTATTTTTTAAATCTATTGTAAATTGTGCTTTAAAATTGGGAGGGGGGTTCCAAGTGTTCATTGCTATTATATAAAAATATGCTTGGGATTTTTTGCATATTGACTTTGTATTCTGTGACCATGCTAAAGTAACTAATTAGTTCTAGAAAATTTTTATACATTCCTTGAGATTTTTCTGTATAGACAATCGTCATCTGAAAATAGTACCAATCCTCTTTCTTCTTTTCCAGTCTATATGCATTTTATTTCTTTTTCTTGCCTTGTTGCACTAGCTAAAAATTCCAGTACTATATTGCAGAAGGATGACTGGTGAGAGTGAATATCACTGCCTTGTTCTTGATCTTAGTGGGAAACCCTTCAGTCTTCCATCATTAATTATGATGTTAGCTCTAGTTTTTTGGAGGTTTTTGTTTTTGTTTTTTTGTAAATACTCCTTTTTGGGTGAAAGATGTTCCCTTCTATCACCAGTTTGCTGAAAGTTTTTATCATGAAGGAATGTTGAAGTTTGTCAAATGCTTTTTCTGCATCTGTTGATATGATCATGCAGTTTTTCCTATTTAGTCTGTTTGTATTATGCATTACTTTGATTTTCTAATGTTAAACCAGCCTTGCATTCCCTGAATAAACCCCACCTGTTTATGATGTAACATCCTTTTACTATATTACTGGGTTCTGTTAGCTGATATTTTGATTTTTATGTTTTTGTTCATAGGGACATTGGTTTCTAGTTTTCTTATACTAGTCTTTCCTCTGTCATATCCATTCTCCTATTAAGCCTCTCCAATGAATTTTCAATTATAATTGTCAGTTCTAAAATTTCCATTTGTTTCTTTTTTACAGGCTCTATTTCTTTGCTGACAACTTTTCCTCTTTCCATTCTTTTCAATAGGGTTTGATCTAACTTCATGGAGCATGGTTATAATAGTTGTTTTAAGTCTTTGATAATTCTACATCTGCATCATCTCAAGATTGGTGTCTGTTATGTTTTCACTTGAGAACTGTTCAGATTTTCCTTGTTCTTTGTATATCAAGTAATTGTGTCCTAGATGTCTTGAATATTATGAGACTTTTGGTCCTGTTAATATGCTTTGGAGAATGTTGGTGGTGGTAATTTGTTTTAACAGAAAATTAACCCACCTAGGTTCAGAATGAAAGTCCTGACCTGCCTTCTTTGGGCTGTGGTTCCAATGTTAGTCTTCTTTTCTAAGTCTTTGTAGTGTTTAACTGGTCCACCTACCATATGCACTTCTCAAAGCCTTTGTTTTGTTGCTTTGGGTCAGTTTCATACATGAGCAACTCAAGGACGATCCCAAGGCTTCACACACAGATTTAAAAGATCCCTTTCTTAAGTTTCTCCTCTTTGTGATTTCCCTTTACTTTTGGGCTCTAAAGGTCCCTTTTCCCAGGCACTTTGTCTAGGAAGCCAGAGTCTTAGCTATCACATACTTACCATGACTAGGTCCGTCTTGGAATGAAGTGGCAAGAGAAAATAGAGGGAAAAAATGGGCATTGCTTCTCATGTACATTCTTCAGACTTCGGGAGTTCTTTTTTCCAGTTTCTCTGCTCAGAAAGAGAGATTTTCTCTCAAGAGTTTTAGGTGCTTGTGGGGTCAGCCCTGTCATCTTTTCTGATGCTACTATGACAGGAGTGCATTTTGTGACTTAGGTTTGCCTTGGGGGAGGACCAGAAGATTAATAAGAGAAAGAAAAACAAATGGAAACCACCACTACCACCCCATTTTCTATCCTGCAGGATCCTCCTTCCTAGTCCATTAGCCAGAAAGAAAGAGTTTTTCTTGGAGCTTTTTCTGTCTGTGCCATTTTGGGACTAGGGCTCCACCAGAATATGTGCCAAGATCCTATGAGAGAATAAAAGGGGGAGAATTTACCGTAGTATGGATCATTCTTTGGGTTTTTATTTCGCTCTTCAGCTCACCTACTATTATTTACTTTTCAAAGTCCTCTGATAGTTTTATGTATTCTGTCCAGAGTTTTTCATGATATTTTGTGGGAGATGTA
Organism: Balaenoptera borealis; assembly: GCF_965194805.1. NCBI lineage: Eukaryota > Metazoa > Chordata > Mammalia > Artiodactyla > Balaenopteridae > Balaenoptera > Balaenoptera borealis. Next base: position 25,877,289 of record NC_138875.1, on the reverse strand, counting down.
GGGTGGAGTGTGCTTACTTCATCTTAGTTGGATCCAGAGGTGCCCAATCTGTTTCTTTGGAAGGAGAAGCAAAGGCTTTTCTAGAAGCTCAAGAGAACAAGCAAAATCTCTTTAGCATGATTATGTCCCATGCCCCTGGCCACCCTTGGCTGGCAGGAGGCTAGAGAGAGGGAAGTTGAAGTTGGATCAGCCAACAACAGAGCCAGCTTCACACAGTGATGTCTTGTCCAAGTGCTTGGGCACAATTCTCATTCTGGCTGATTGTCTACCTCTGCTTTCTGAGTCTCCCTCTCAGAAAACAAGTGTCTAGGTGAGGTCATTGATTTGTACTTGATATTTACAATGGCAAACTTTATCAGGTCTGTGTACTGAAATGGCTGGGCTGTTTATAGAAGGATGGAGGACTAAGATGGGGAAAGGAGAAGGTGAGAAAGGGTTGCTAATTGTAGCTTGTTCATATTACTAAACTAAAATTTCTTTTAATTTTAACCTTTGGTGTTGAAATTTTTTTAAGTGTTTGTATCCACTTCTTGGCTTTGATAATGACAGAAAAATAAAATAGACTCTAAAGACATCTCTCCTGTCTGAGAAGTATGGAGTCTGTGGTGGCTAATTTTATGTGTCAGCTTGGCTAGGCTATGGTGCCCAGTTGTTTGGTCAATCACCAGCCCAGATGTTACTGTGAAAGTGTTTTTAAAATCTGATTAACATTTAAATCAGTTTACTTCAAGCATATTACCCTTCATAATATGGGTGGATCTCATCCTATCAGTTGAAGAACTTAAGATAAAAGACTAAGTTCCCTGAGAAGGAAGAAATTCTCTGGAGAACCCTGACTAATACAGAGCCCAGAACCCCAGGTCAGTTCTCAGTGTCCAGGCTGGAGGTGGAGATTAGTTTGAACAGGTATTCATTCCTGATGTGCCTGGAAAATTATCAGGTTATTTTTAGTTGTATTTGTGATAAACACCTAATTATTTTCCAGTTTGTGGTTTGATTTGTCTATTCCTCCCCCAAATGATATGGGGGATATCATTAGGGATATCATTAGAGATAAGAGCTAACTACAATCTGGTTACTTGAAGGTTCTGTTCAGTGAAGTTTTCTTGGTAAAATAATATTCAATATTGCAGACACCTGCTAGGTACTTTGGTTGATTGGTTATAGGTATTTCATGGAATAAAGAGATTTTTGCCCAGTCTAAGATAATTGAAGAGTTCCTCTACTGAAAGTACTCAGAACTTCCTTACCTGAGATGTAGAGTGGGGCTGGGAGAAGGAGGAAGATTGTTAGTTATGGATATTTTGGTCCAAACAGACTTCCACTTGTCCATGGCCTTGTGCAGCCTTGAATGGCAGTGAGCAGAGAGCTTGGGGCTTCAGCTCGTGAGAGCAGTGGAGCCTGGCAACCCTCTATTCTATCCCCAGCCCAGAGCCAGGGAGTAAGTTTACCTTCAGATACATCAGTGGTGGCCAATATTGGAGCCCATTTCTGACACAATTCCAGTCGACAGTGTGTGTGTGTCTTTTATACCATTGGTACATTGTCAAAGTTGAGAGGACAGGAGCAGAGAGTGTGCATGTGTGCATGTGTGTGTACAGAGTTGATGCTGATTAAAGGTTTATGAGAAGCAAGGAAATCTGATAGGATTTGGGCAGAATCTGACGAGTTTTAAGTTTTCTATTCCTAAGCCATTAAGTCTTCACAAGCCATTATTTTTGTCCTTGATATAGAAGGGAGACTAAGTTGGGGAATGTAAATGGCAAGGTCCAGAGTTTTTTGAGATGATTATCAGATTTGTATAAGATTTACTCTGCTCTTTAAAAAAGATTACACATACACACACATACACTGGTTCTCTACAACCACAACACACAGATTACATTAGCAAATTCTACTTTCAAGTGTGAATTGTGAGCAGGAGTGCTGGTAGATCTCCACACCTAGGCAGATGAACTGGATGGTCAGAGAAGAAGCTTCCAGGGGTCTTCCGGACCTCTCAGGGGCAGCCCTGCTCACAGGAAGTCAAACAGGTCTATCTCTCCAAAGAAAAACCTTCCAGTTCTCCTAAAGTTTCACCCCAAATGAAGTTTCATTCAATTGTGTCTGGGGCCTTTGGGTCCTTCAGAGCTAGGTGAAAGGCAAACCCCCATGTGGGTGTATTTCTGAAGATGAGCAGACAGCCTGAAAGCCAGATGGTCATATTAGCGACCATATTTTAGCACTCAGCGGGCCAACTGCTTAAATGCTCTCTCCTGTCATTCAGCCCCTCCAGCTATAACCCCAGGTTGCCAGTTCCCTTTCCCAGCAAACTTGTGGGCAAGCTGACTTGTCATCACTATCACCACCCCCTCACCTCACACTATGTCCACAATCCACTTTGCTAGGGTACCAGCTGCACATCACCAAAACCAAAACTTGTCAGTGTCACCGAAACCTTCAATGTTGCAATATACAAGTGTCATTTTTCTATCTCTTGTGCTTAACCTCCCTCCTAGAAGCACTGCAGCCTCTGGCTTCCATGGTAACCCCTGTCCAGGATCTCCTCCTCCTTGCTGTCCGCTCTTACTCACAAGCTCACCCACCCCGTTTCCCCTCAATCCCACTGCTAAGTGTTGGCATAACCCAGGGCTCAGACCTGGGTTTCATTCTTTTCTCTGTCTATAGATTCTCGTAAGGTGAAACTGTACAGTCCCATGGTTTCCACACTGTCCATTTACAGATGCCCTCATTTATTTCTCCCATCCTAACTTCCGCCCTGAGCTCTGTCCAGTCTCATGCTTCCAGCTGCCTGACTGACCTCCGCACGTGGATATATTACAGGCCTAAGGGACTTGCCCCAGGTCACACAGCCAGTAAATGGGGGAGGCAGGACGTGAACTTGGGTAGGTTTGATCTCAGCGCCTGCATTCTTAACCACTCCTGGACCAGAATCCAAGCAGATGGCTCTAAACCCTCTAAGGGAAGAGCATCTTCATTCCAAAGATTTCCAGTGAAGATTTCCTTCATTCCAAGATTTACCTAGGACATAATTATTCCATCATTTCTCACTCTGGTGGTCCACCTCCCCTAAGTCTAACTACATGATTTCAAACAGGACAGATGTGCCAGAGGAAGCCTGGAGCCACTGTGGAAACCTGGTGTGTCTTCCTGGAGCCTGAAATCTGCTCAAAGATTGATACAGAATGGTGGGGAGCAAGAGGGGTAGGTGAAATCATTTTCCTACAAAAACAAGATGGATACATCATGAGGAGCCAACAAGATACATCTTTTTATAAGTTGAAAATGAGACTTCAAGGAGACCTCAAACTAGAAGTGGGCAGCTTTGTCCTGCCTCTCCATCCAAAGGGTAAGTCTCAGGAGTACCAGCCACAGACAACTGGAAAGCGGAAGAGAGGGAACACCCATGAGACTCACAACCTTGACTTCCATAGAGCTCAAGTTCCACTTTCCAGAAGCTTGTTTCTGATATCTGCTCCCATCAGCCTCCCTTTAAAAAAGATGGGCAGTACAAACATTTAACCAGACGGTCAGTGCACTTTGGAAAGGGGCTGATAAGCACAGAGACTTTTGCCAGGTCTCTGATGTCTTCAGCTGAGCAGAATAAATCTGGAAAGAAAAGCAGAATATTACCCTAAAACTTCATACAGGAAGAAAATAGAAAGCCTTTCAGAGGTTCCCAGAGAAAAAATGGCTATTTTCAAAACAAAGTTCAATTAGAAACTTTAAGAAGCTAAAGGTAGTTTTGAAAACCAGTGCAGGTGGTCTTAATCAGGCTTAGCAAAGCAGTGATAGAAATGCTAATCTGAGGTTGCCCCTGGATAGCTTGGCCAGCAGAATAAAACTTAGAGGCTGAATCAGTTTGTTCCCTCAGATTAAAACTACAGCTTTTCTAGGTTGAAGGCAGAGGAATAAAGTCAAAGTTTCCAGAAATTTTTAGAAAATGACAAGTCAATCCCTTGCTAAATAATCCAGAGGCAACTTCAGATTCCCATTTCTATCTCTACCTCTCTAACTCTGATGACTTTAACAAGCATTTTCTGATCGTGCCTTGGTAACTCCAGCCTGCCAAGGCTTTCCAAGGATAAGCATAACTTATTAAACCTTCAGACACCATTCCTCTGTCACCTCCATCATCATGAGTTTCCAAAGCAACTGGAAGGTGAGCACACTTAGCCCTCTGATAGTCCACATTCTATGCATAGTTTCTCATAACATCGACTACCAACCTCCATGAGTTATGCTATGTTAGGAGTGGGATTCTGCTGTCAGTCTTCCTGGATTTGAGTCCTTGCTCCTCTACTTACTAGCTGAGTCATCTTGGGCAAGTTATTTATTCTCTCTGAGCCTCAGTTTTCTCATTTGTAAAAGGGTAATAATAATGCTACCTACCTGATAAGGTTGCAAAGAGGATGAACTGAGAGCAGGAAGTTATTAGCACAGTGTCTGGGGCACAGAAAGTATTCAATAAACAGATGCCATTATTGTTACTAGAGGTGTCTGACCCAGTCATAGCAATCTTTTTAATCCATGATGTTTCCTTCATGTCTTATATGTACAAACTGTTGGCCAGGAAATATTGAATGATGTCTGTACATTTACAGTCCTCACCTGTACCCTCTTAAATTCCTGGCATCCCTACCCACCCCCCTGACTTCCTGCTCAGAGAGAAGAGCAGGTCCTTCCTCCAGAGACTGGGGAATTGTGACACCTTCAAAGAACCCAGAGCTAGAAACTGGGGTTTCAGATTCTAGAACAGGTGGCGAATTATGGCCCAGGGGCCAAATCCCTTGGCCACTCATTTCTGTAAATAAAGTTTCATTGGAACATTTACATCCAGTTGTCAATGGCTGCTTTCATGCTACGAGGGCAGAACTGAATAGTTGCTTCAGAGACTATATGACCTGCAAAGCCTAAAATATTTACTATCTGGCACTTTACGGAAAATGTTTGTCAACCCCAGCTCTAGACCCACCTTCAGAGCCATAGCATCACGCTCCTTGTGGAAGGTCCCTTCCTGCATCTTCTGGCGTAGAAGTGGTTGCTGAGAACGGCTACTTACCTTCTGAGTAAAGATGTGGTGTACCAATGACAAGGACAGTTTGATCTGTTCCTCCACCATCCTCCCCTGTTTCTTGTATAGATAGCTGATCTCAAGTTAGACTTATAGGACTGACCGACTGTGACCTCTTAGCTGACTTTCTCAGTGTGCCGTCTTGAACCTCCTCCATCAGAATCACCTGGGATGCTTGTTATACACGCAGATTCCCAGTCCCGTCCCAGACTTTCAGAATCTAACCCCCTAAAATGGGGCTCGGGAAACTCTGTTAAAATGAAAACAGTGATAATACTCACCGGGTGGATCTTAAATCCATTTAAGTTGGAGAATCTCTGTTCTTGAGTTCTGAGGTTATATCATTCAAATATAAATCCTCGTACACGATGTCTGACACCCAGTAAGTGTTCAAGAGACATCTGCTTGTTAAATTTTGAAAAAGCTTTTACTGAACATGTGCTCTTGCAGTATGTGTGCAAGCCAGAGCTGGTAAATGGAGCCCACTTTGCCCCCTTGACTTATATTATTGTATCAGAGATGCTATGTTTTTGTTTTCATTGATTTCCCATGGTCAGTGGCTCCTAACTCTTCAGTTTTATGTTTTCTGTCTCCGAGACTTTAGTCAATTGCTGATTATCTATAAAAACACTCACTTGAAAGGCTCTTCTGTACAATGAACAGTTCCCTTCCAATCTGTCACTTGAATTAAAGAGGGCTTTTTCTACATGGGAGTCCCTGAAAGCACGAACTACTTAAGACAATGGCCCTTGATGACAAGGATCTGAAATGAGACCTTCAGCCACATTCAAGTCCTCGTTCAGGTCCAGCCCCACTTCGCTCAGGACCACCTCCCTCTTGGATCATGAGACCCCTCACACAGTGACCCAGAGAAAGGACATTACTTGGCGACGGTCACCTGAGGAATTTCAAAGTCAGAACATGAATAGAAGTCCAGGCATTTCTGGGGCTCGGTCCCCTTAGTCACCCATATCTAGCCTTCCAGGAAATCCTATGTTCTCCAGGAAACCTTGTTAGTTTGCTTGTACCATCAGGCCTCATGGCTCAGTTTTTTACTTGGAATTCATAGTCACATGGTTCTGGGCAAAGAAAGTGTGAAATTTTCAAATTCACCAGCATCCCTGACCCCTGAGAGCTCGAACACACACATGCACCCCTGCATCCACACTCAGTCTTACCTAAGACTCACCTCTAAGAAAGAGGAACTCTTTTCTCTTCTAAGACCCATCCATCCATTTGTGTTCTGGACACCTATAGGAACCAGGTCTTTTATTTTCTGTATTCTGATGCCTTGACACCTGGGGCTTTGCTGACTACTCTTCCCACAAGGGTTAACCAATCCCTAGAGATAATAAACAACTCACCCATGAGCACCTTTTCAAATACAAACCAGCCAATCCAGGCCATCAGTCCCCTGCCCTAATCACTCCAGGGCCATGTTGCAGATAAATAAGGACAACCCTCTGCCCAGGGCCAGCAGAAAACATTCAAACTAGTCAATCCTAAGTCTGCTACCTGGCCTCACTTGTTCCTTCCCATGAAAACTACAATAAAGGCTCTTGACTATGTCTTCCCCTCACTCCTTCTGCCTCCTGACTGACCCTGGTGCTTCCCTGTGTGGCCCCCCCATGGCCCAGTGTGACCCTCCTCTTGGGAACTGTGAGAAACCATATAACTCTGTTACATTAACATTTCTTAAGTGGAGCACAGGTTGCAGGATGATGAGTCCCCCAGTTCAGCAACAGACCACAGATGAATCAAAATAAGTTTATTATTCATAGGTCCTGGAGGAAGTACATGGCATACTTCAAGGGGCCATATGGGGAGACCAAGGCAAGGTGCAGACAGAGAGAAAGGCAGAACTGGAGTACATATCTTTATTAGGGTCTGTGGGTGGAGTGCTTTGGGGTTCCTGGGCTAGGGCTGGATTGGTCATTTCAGACCAAAAGAGTGGGGCTTGGTGAGCCCCACAGGGTCTTAGTTAAGGGGTGCATAAGGCCTACAGGCACTGGAGGCAGGGGAGATTGTTGGGAAAGTCATACCAGGAACTCACATGTGCCTGTGACTCTGTGGTTGCCACCTAGGGTTGTGCTTGCATGAGGGGGCTAGTGTCAGTTTAAGGTCCTTGCAAGCAACTTACCCAAACAAAATGCATGTCGAGGCAGCAGTACCATGGAATAGTTTAGCTAAACTCTTGAATATAAAAAATTATATTTTCAATGACAATTGTCTCCTGATCTGTTGGCCTTACGATACCTCAAATCTTCTATTAATGTACTACATGAATATTTTAAAACAATACCATCCCTCCTCATCTACCAGACACCTTCATCCATGAAGTATCTTCTCTCAGTGTGTACCCTCCACTCTCCTTCCACTGGTTCTTTCCCCTCAGGGTGCAAACATGCTCAAGTTGCTCTTGGACATTTAGGAGGTGAAAACTCCTCTCTCCTCCCATGCTTTCCAATCAAGTTTCTTACAGGTCTGTGTGTGTCCTCCTCCTTTCTCTCTCCATTCAGTCACCCAGCCCTTCCAATCTCCACCCAACTAGAACAAATCTGGCAAGAGTCACAAATCCTTCATGACTAAACCCTGTGGGCCAGTGTCCATTTGCTGGACCACGCTGCTGCATGGTCTCAATTTCCTCCATCCCCCTTCCATTGCTGCTCTCTCCCTGTTCCTACTTCCTCACTCCCCCTAGCCACCTGCAGGGCCTCCACCTCTGTCTCCTCTTCCTCAGAAATGTCACTGTTCCCAGGACTCTTTCTTTGGCCCTCTTGCCTCTCAAATGCCCATAGACCATTTGGAAAATCTGAGGAGAGCTGAGAACCCTTTCCCCAGAAAAATATACTAAACACATTCAAACATATGTTTCTATAAATTTTGAGGGATTCATCAGCCCCCTCAGGTTCATCCTTTGACCTTTAGGGGAACCAAGAACATCTGGTCTATACATGTGCCAGCCCAAACTCCTCTCTTAATCCCCAGATGTGCACATCCTACAATTCACTGGACAGCGTCACCCAGTTCCCCCACAGGCACCTAAGTTTACAATATCCAAGGCTGAAGCTATCAACCTACCTTCCCACAAAACCTGCTCTTTTTCTGGAATCTTTCCTCATAATGTACCATTACTTACTTGTCACCCAGGACAAACACCTGGGAATTTTTCTCAATTTCTCCTCGCTCAGCCCCTACACTCGGTCAATCCCCAACTCTTAATCCATCCTACTTCCTCAGCGCCTCTCAGTCTGCCCCCCTTTCCCATCTCCACTCCACTGCCCAGCTTCACACACTAATCACCGCTCACTGGATTACTGTTCATTTATATCTCTCTAATTAACCACCCGCTCTGCCAATAGAGCAATCATTCCAGCATCCAGAGGTTGGTTACCAGTAGAATGATAGATGGATAGATACCAGGTAACAAAAACAAAATGTATTACAGAAAGATTTTTGGCAAGGAGTGACTTTGTTATTTGCTTTGTAATTAAGACAAACCATCAAACAACCCCACACCATTGTGGCAATGGGGAGAGTGGGTGGGGATGTACTGCAAACAGGAAGAACAGTAAGAGGCTACTGAAGTGACAAAATGAGAAGCTAGGTGCAGTGGACTGAAGAGAAATGATACTTAGAAGCAGAAACCAATAGAACACAGAGACCTACACGTGGAGGCTTACAAGAGTAGTGTCAGTCAAGAGGAGGAGAGATGAATACTGTCCAGGTAATGTGGAGTTTGAGAGGCTCAAGGAACCTGCCTGTGGAAAGATCCAGAAATTGGTTGTATAAATTCGGTCTGGAGCTCAGGAGAGTGACATGAGCTGAAGATACAGATTTGGGGGTCATGAGGATGTAAAGCTAAAGATGTACATAGGCTCTCCCAGGCAGACAGTGTGGAGGACAGGAAAAAGGGCTGATTCAAAACCATTGTGTTGAGGACCAGCCTAAGGAGTGAGCAAAGGAAAGGAGCCAAAGTGGAAGAGAGGCCTGAGTGGTAGGAAACCAAGAGAAATGAAGTCATGGAAGCCCAGGGAAGAGAGGGCTACAGGAAGGGGTCAAGGTCAGCAGGACCAGATGTTGCCAAGAGGTCAAGAATGATGTATTGAAAACGGGCCCATTGGATGTATTCACGAGGAGGTCACCTTATCCTTGGGAAAAGCAGTTCCAATGAGGTGAAGGGTGAACTGAAGAATGAGTGGGAAATGGGGTTACTTTTCTCAGAAGCTGAGTTCTGAAGAGAAGGGAAACATGGCAGAGACTGGTGAGGGAAGTCGAGGGTATTGTGTTCAAGACAGGAGGCTGGGCACGTCTGAGGATGCGTGTTCTCCTTTGTAGAGCTGAGAAGTGCGGGAGGCTTGGATGCCCTGCCTCTAAATTATCTTCAGCAGCATCTCCTTCTTCTCCCTTTACTCTTATGGGAAAAAAAAAAAAGATCAAAACAGGAAAAATAATGTTTAGAGGTCATTCTAATCCAATGCTTTGTTTCTACAGATGAGAAAACTGGGTCCGAAGTGATTAAACAACTTGTTCAAGGTCTCATTGCAAATTAGTTGTAGAACCTGGGACTTCTGACTTCTGGGTCAGAGCTTGTCCATTGTCTCTCATTCTCCCTGTGTGCCCAAGACCCCCTGACACAGGACCCCACCTGTCCAGCTTGGCCTTTGGCTTGGACGAGCCTGTTCTAGCTGGATTCCTCCAGACACTCATTCTGCATCTTGACCCCTTAAGGCCCTGTTCACTACAAAATTAATGAATTTTGTGCCAGTGTATCCCAGGGCCTACTGCACTGTAACCACACCTTCAGTGATTTGACCATTAACCTGAGGATGTTTTCTAAGGGCAGGAACTTCAGCTCTGGGTGAAACAGACATTTGGGGGAAAGCAAGGCACTTTAGTCCTTCTTAATCCTGCTGGGAGGGGCGTGTCTGTCTGTGTGTGTGTATACATGTTAGGTGCTGTGTTTGGTAAGAACAAGGGTGTTCAAAGCCATACCTCAAACAAGAGTGTATATTTCGTCATTCAGAGGGGTTCCCTACCTGTGGAATGCTCTAGCACTCGCCACACCAGCTTTCAAAGCAGATGGGTATTTATGGCGCACAAATGTTACATTGACTTTGGAATGTTGTCACATGTGCTCTTGTAGATTAATGAGCTCCTAATATTGTGAATAATCATTTTCCATAAATATGCATAGTCAGCTTTTAAAAGTGTCACATGGGGTAATTATTAGCTATCTGGGTGCTAATCACTTGGGGAAAATATTCACTTGCATGTGAAACAGAACCTGTGTTTGTTTTGTTAAATGCACTGCCTTGCAGCAAGCCCAGAGCAATTACCAGCCCGATTTAAAGGGACTTGGAGGCCAGGGAACCAGGATTGAGGGATGGTTCTCTGCCAGTTATCTGGAGCCTTATCCAGCTTCAAAACCTCATTCATGAGGATTTGTGAAGTGTTTGGTTAGATTTAGTTTAATAAAAATATTCTGAGAACCTATTATGTGTAAGGTATTTTAGAAAGAGCACCAACTTTGAAGCTAGATAGAATGAGTTTAAGTCCTAGCACTTTGTGACTTTGGGTAAGTTATTTAACTTCTCTGTACCTCAGTTTGCTCACCTAGAAAATGGGATAATATTCACCTCCTAAGGTTGTTAGGAAGGATTAAATAACATACATAAAACATCTAACACAAAGCCTGACACACGTTAGGTCTTCAGCAAATGTTAGATCTTCCTCTCTTCTCATACACACACCATGGGGGACACGAGGATAACAAACACACAGCTTCCACCCTCCTGGATGCTTCCAAGTCAAATGCCCATAGGACTGAATCCAAAGAGAGCTTGATGAAAGCTGTTCCACTGATTGGTAGGATATATCATTACTTAGGGGAAAATCAAGGATGGGTTCAAGTCTGCCAGGGGACCTGGCCTTGCCCACCTACAGAGGAAGTGACGTGATTTGGGGAGGCATCTACATCCAAATTATCTTCCTCACTGGCGCCTGAAAATTTCACCTTTATCCACTCACTTCTGTGAAATATTACACTTTCCTTGCATACCCCCCAGGGTAGTGAGACAGTAAGGCCCTACTACTTCAGGGTGAATAAATGCCTCCCAGTTATAGGGCAAAAGATAAAGAGGGCTGGGATTCATGAAAGGGGGGTTAAAAGGCATTAAAAAGGAAGGTGAGGGGAAGAAAGACCATCTTTTTATCTTGACATTCCCCACTTTTCCTTTCCCTATCTTCCTGGACTGGAAGGGGAACTCTATGTCCTACAGACCACAGCAAACCCAAGGCCTCTTCCTGCCTTGCTAACCCTGCGGGTTAACAAACAGGCTAAAACAACACATGTCCACACCCATCCCTTGGAAGTCTGTGACCAACAGACAGTGATAAGATAGCCTATGCTCAGCCATGCTCAGGAAATGGTACAAGTAAGATTGCATGGGGTAGGCTTACCTGACCCAAGAAAATGAAGTACTTTGAAGCACATTAAAAGCCTTCATTTACCTGCAAAAAAATGCATAGATGGTCATTCCAAATTATTCTGGTTTCTAGAAATTTGCATTATGGCAAATCCCCAAAGAATCTGAACACTTTATTAGTTATTTGACCTGATGTGTACTTGAAAATAGTCCTACTGTATTTTCTTCCAACTTATATTCTAGTTAAAATTTTCCCTTATCCAGACCATTTTCTCCACTTGCCATGAACTCTAGCCCCAAGAGATCAGGATTCCAGATAGAAAGCAGAGATATGACCCCAACCATTCAACCTCTTGGGCGTCCGTCTTCTTCTCATCTGTAAAGCAAAAGGTTTGGTGCATTACTCAGGCTCTTTTGGTTACAAGAAACAGACCCCCTCAGTTACCTCACACAAGAATATATTTTGCTTCTGGTTCAGATGGCAGCCTGAGCACATATATTCATTTTCCTGCCCTCCTGGAATCTCACTGAAATTAAAGTATAGAAAAATAAAAAGAAACAAACCTATAATATTGAAGAAACTGGTAGTGGGGTAGGGTGGGGTGACAAATTAATGAGAAAGTTCAATAGATTTCTAGAAGACGGAAAGTAGACGGAAGCTTGTTGCTGGAGGAAAGAGGCCGAGAAAGCTACAAAGACGCTGCAGGAGTAGATGCCAGTCGGCCTGGGGAAACACCTTCCAGGCCTCTCCATGTCCCTCTGATGATGGTGATGGCAGGAGCAAGAAATGGGACTGAAAACAAGGAGATTAGCTGAAGGTCTCCATCTTGAACAATGTACCATTTGATACCCCATCTCTGCATATTCCCCACCCACCTCCATTTACCTCCTGAGTGTGGGTGCCCAGCAAGTACCTCTATGCTAAAAGATGTCAGGGCTCAGTTACCAAAGAAATGCAAATCAAAGCCACAACGGTCAGAATGGCCTTCATCACAAAGCCTACAAATAATAAATGCTGGAGAGGATGGGGAGAAAAGGGAACCCTCCTACACTGTTGGTGGGAGTGTAAACTGGTGCAGCCACTGTGGACAACAGTATGGAGTTTCCTTAAAACACTAAAAATAGAGCTACCATATGATCCAGTAATCTCATTCCCGGGCATATATCCAGAAAAGATGAAAACTCTAATTTGAAAAGATACATGCACCCCAATGTTAATAGTAGCACTATTTACAATAGCAAAGACATGGAAACAACTCAAATGCCCATCAACAGACGATTGGTTTGAGAAGATGTGGTACATATATAACACAGAGTATTATCCAGCCATAAAAAAGAATGAAATTTTGCCATTTGTAGCAACATGGATGGACCTAGAGATTATCATATTAAGAGACGTAAGTCAGACAAAGACAAATATTATATGATATCACTTGTATGTGGAATCTAAAAAATAATACAAATGAATCTATATACAAAACAGAAACAGACTCACAGGTATAGAAAGCAAACTTATAGTTACCAAAGGGGAAGGGAGGGGGAGGGTAAAATTAGACATTTGGGATTAGCAGATACAAACTACTATACATAAAATAGATAAGCAACAAGGATTTACTGTATAGCACAGGGAAAGGTATTCAATATCTTTAATAACCTATAATAAAAAATAATCTGAAAAAATATATATATATAACTGAATCACTTTGCTGTACACCTGAAAATAACTCAATACTGTAAATCAACTATACTTCCAAAAAAAAACAATGTAGCAACTCTTTTCTATGGGAATTGAATGAACTGACCAGAGACTACCAAGGTTTCAGGAAGGCCTATGGGGACCATAGAGTAAGATCATTCTGCCACTATGTGTGCATCTGTGTGGGTACTGAGGATGAGGTGGCCTGACTGATGTGTTTTAGCTCATGCATTTTAAATTAAAATGTGCCAGCCAAGCAGACATACTGAGGAGCTCCAAGTCATACTCCCCTCTCAAGGGAGACTCTTGGAGGGGGAGGAGAAAAGACCTACTCCCAGCAGGGGAAACTCTAACCAGCCTTCCTTCCTTATGAACGGACTGCCCAGGGGCAACCGGCACATGGGGACGATGAGCAGTGTGGAGGAGGAGAGCAAGCAGAAACACTGACTCCCTGGGAAAATCACAATGATTCAGAAAACCCTTAACTTTCTCAAATTAAAAAATCATCACAGATTTCAGAGCACATTTTATCAACTTGAAAAGAACAGAGTGCTATGAAAAAGGAAGGATATTTATTTTAATCATAAAGGAAGGAGCTCTTAGAAATGTAAATTGTATCATTTCTTTTTTTTTCAACAGAAAGACACACAAAAAATAAAGTTAAGGAAATTTCTCAGAATATAGACCACCCCCAAACAAACTAGAGAGAGAGGAATTATGAGTGAAATGATAGCAGACTTAGAGGACTGAGCCAGGTGGTACAACATTTGACTAGTAGGTTCCCAGAAAGACAGAACAGAGAATATGGAGGAGAGGAAATATCAGAGACATAATACAAGACAACTTTCAGAGCTGAAGCAGGACACTGGTGTTCAGACCACAGGTTCCACATAATGAATGAAAAAACTCCCACCTAGATACACTCTCTTGGAATTCCAGAACACCAAGGACAAGAAAAGATACTGAAAGCTTACAAAAAAGAACAAATGAAGGTAAAAAGCTCAGGCACCACTGTACACTGAGGGACAGTAGAGCAATACAGCAAAGCTCTGAAGGAAAATTAGTCAGAACCTAAAGTTCTGTATGCAAACATCTATCATTCCATAGTTAGGGTAGAATAAAGACATTTTCAGCCAAGTAAGGACTCAGAAAACCTGCCTCCCAAATATTCTTCCTAAAGAGGTCACTCGAAAAAGGAAAAGCTATAGCTTGAAGTTGAAATAAAAAGAGAAAAACATGGGGTCCAGGAAAAAGTGACTGGAACTCTTTAGATGATGGCTAAATAGCAGCTGACAGGACGTCTCAGAGCAGGGGATGGTCCTGGGAGGGAAACCTGGGAAGTGGAGGTGGAGAAATAGATTGCAATAGATTATGTAATTAAGAATATTTTTGAAAAGTTGAGGCTATAGTAAAGCTATATTTTACAAGAAAAATTAAAGGTAGCAATTAGAAACTTCAGGGGGTCAGAGGGAAGCTGTACAAGAGAGTAATGCTCCAAATGAGATGTAATCTAACCTGTAGCACAATTTTAATGCATTGATGGAGAATCCATGTGAGTTCAACGCCAGCCAGGAGAGATGTAATCCTGGCCCTTCTTTGGCCCAGCAGAGTGCATGATCATAATTATGTAAATGCTGTTTTCCATGTTAGTGCCAGGTTTCAGCTACATGAAAGGCTCAGTTGGGTCTGCAGGGCAGGGTGGAAATGTAAACACCCTTGATTTTGTGTATTAGTCAGATAGCCTAATCATTTTATTAAACAATCCTCAAATCTTGGTGTCTTATCACCATAATGGTTGATGTCTTGCTCACGTTACAGTGAATGAGGCAAGTGGTAATAAGGAAGTGAAGATGGGGTTTCTGCTCTATGACGTGACCCAAGGACCCAGGGTCCTTCCCTCTAATAATGATATTTTCATTTTAAGGTCTCCAAGTCCTCCACCAAATTGTCCACACCATCCTGCAGACTAGAAAAGAGAATGTGCAGAGGACCACACAGGAAGTTTTAGAGGCCAGGCCCGGAAGTGACACACACACTTCTCCCTACCTTCCTTTGACCAGGCTCAACCACTTGGTTTCAACAGACTATAGGTAGGGTGGAAAATGCAGTTTATTGTGTACCCAGGAGGAAAAGGAAATGGGAGTTTCATCTCATATTGCCACATGATGCCAAAGAACAAGTGTCAGAGAGAGAGAATTGGAGGAAAGAGTAGAGGCCTAATTCCAGATCTTCCAAAGCGCAGAGTCAAAAGACTCTGATGAACACCAGAGGAACAAGAAACAGGCGTTTAACTGTACTATTGAAAGTTCTAAGGACTGCTAACTCTAGAACCAGAAGTAGCCCTGTAACTTCAGAGATCTGTCAACAAAGGCCCTTGTCATGGGTTGCATTGTGCACTCCAGAAAGATATGGTATCTGTGAATGTGACCTTATTTGGAAGTAGGGTTTTTGTAGATGTAATCAAGTTAAGATGAGATATTAGGGTGGGCCCCATTCCAACATGACTGGTGGGTGCTTATAAGAAGAGAAGAAGACAGAGACGCACAGGAAAATGATGGTATGTGACAATGGAGGCAGAGATTGGAGCGCTACATCAACAATCCAGAGAATGCCTGAGACTTTCAGTCCACACCAAAGAAGGGACCCTCCCTACAGATTTCAGAGGGAGTGTGGCCTTGCTGACACCTTGATTTCAGACTGCTGGCCTCCAGAACTGGGAGACAATACATTTCTGTTGTGTTAAGCTACCCAGTTTGTACAACGTTCTCATGGCAGCCTCAGGACACTAATCCAGGCCCATTCTCACCTGCCCAGAGTTGGGGTGAGTTGGTAGGAATGGAGACCAGGAAAGCTCCTGGACTGGGCGAAGCAGGATGGGGTATTGGTTGGGGTCTTTGGAAAAAGATATTAAATGGGGAATTGGGAGCTGGCCAAGGAGAGATTTGAACTTGATCTCGTCCTCAGTGTGGGACCACCAGAAGGCTCTTCCCAAGACAGACAGAGTATCTACCACAGCCCATGCCTCTCCCGCCTGTTTCCATGTAACCTGGGGAGCTCCCCAACCTGATCTTGACTTTAAAGGGGGTCTTGACATTAAAGACTTAAAGAGACAAGAGTAGATTCTTTCTTCCCTGGCATTCAACAGCCAGCATTGCTGACTTCTAGAAAATAGAGGAGCCCCAGGGAAATCTAATAATAGCCCTACTTAAGAGCACACGACAGTTATTACCTCCAACTGTGAGGGAGGCTGAGTAATTAAAAAGGGTTCTTTATTTTGATTAAAAAGATTCCTTTTAGTGTTTCTGAATCTTTAGTGAAAGCCCAGAACTCTATTTTTAGACACAAAACAAGCTACGTGGCCAGGGGCAGGGGTGTAATTTAAAACATGGGATGAGCATTTGTAACCTGGAAAATGAGCACGCGCCCCCAGTGGCCCCCAGATCGAGCCCATCCCCACCCAGTGGCTTTCAGGTGGCAGAGGAGCACGGCAGACCCAACCCTGCTGCCTGGATTAACAGGAGGCCCAAATTAATTGGTTTTAATCACTATAAATTTCCTTCCCAATAAAATTTCAAGAATTTCCAATCATGCTGATTTATATGAGTAATTAGAAATCCATTCACAGATGTCACACTGCTAGGAGGTGGGTAGTTTAAGCCCCGGCTTAACTCCAGCGTGAGGCCTGAGCCACGAAAAATGGTGGAGAACTTGGCAGGAAGCTGAGAGAGGGAGCATGCCCGCGCCCCTGGGAGCTCCGCACCCAAGGTCACAAGGCGGGGTATTGACCACCAAGCACAGATATTTCCTTCTCCGGCCCCCATTCCTTCTCTGCCCCAGAAACCCTGAGACTAGGCTGGAGCAGACCGAGGGGCTTGGCATGCACCAAACAGACAGGCCCTACTGAGATAACCACACTGGGTGAAGCTACACCACAGCACCCAGGCCTCCTTCTGCCCAGAGGAGCAATAAGCATAATAACCATGGGAGGACAGAGCCACAGGAAGAGGGGACTCAGCCTGCCGACTTCCCACATCCACCGGGCAGATTAGTGCCCTTGCAAATTGTCCACATTTCAGATTATCCGAAGGCAGGTTTGCCTGCAGAAGAGGCCGGTGTGCTGGCTGGACTTTCAACTCCCGCACACTTTCTTTCCTCCTCTGCTGCTATCCTCCCTCTGTAAATGGCCCAATGTCACAGCGGGAAATAGTAGCAGAAAAGAAAGGACAGCAAAGGCCACATTTCAGGTCCTGAGAGAATTGCAAATCAGCAACCAAAGAGTTGCAACCCTTTCCAGACAGTGACTCGAGTGAACAGGAAAGTCTATGGATGAAGAAAGATGCGCAAAGAGTTTTATGTCAGGACTTTAAAAGTATCAAGACTGGGTGGGGAGAAGGAAGGAAAAGGAGGTGGAAACCGAGGCTCAGAATGGCCCAATGGGTTTTCAAGGTCACTCAGCAAAGAAAAGGTCAGGGAAGGAAATTAACATTTATCCAAAGGCTATGACGTACCAGGTGCTCTTTGTGGATTATCCTCACTAGAATCCTAGTGAATCAGGAAGGGACCAAAAAATGAGGCTCAGATAAGTTACATATGAAATCTTTTGCTCACGGCCACACAGCTGGTTGGAGGTAGAGCAGTGGGTGCCCCTACCCCCGCAAGAATGGGTGCCGGTTCCAGTCCCAGCACCCGCCTCCCCAGCACCCAGCTTCACGAGCTAAGAGTCATGAAGGCAGTCAGTACGCTGGGGAGGCTTTGTAAGTGTGGGGCAATGGAAGGGACCTTTGGGGTTGCAGCAGTCTGTGCTGCTGGGCCGTGAGCAGCCTGAGGGCAGGGACTGCATCTTCTGCATCTCTCTTCTCCCCACCCACTGCCCGGCACAGGGCTGAACGTGGAGTCATTTCATCAGCTTAGCCCTGAGTTTAGGGTCCCGGGGAAGGGGCAAGAAAGTGTTGGGTGTTTTGAGTGTGTAAGAAAACTCGAGGCCCTAGGAGGGAAGATGCAAGAGGCCATTCAGTGGGAGCTGAAGTATTAGACCCTAGGTAGGTATAACGAGATCAAGGGGTTAAAAAGAAACCCCCTCCTCTTCCACTCAATTTCTACATCAACTGAGAAATAAGACCCAGGGGTCAGGCAGAGGGAATCCAAAATCATGGCGTCCTTTGTAAGCGGGTTTGGAAATATGACCTGAACCACTAGCTCCCTGATACTTGACTCCTGAATTAGACAGTGTCCTCTCGTCCCAGGATAGCAATGGGCCTCTCCCCCGCCCAGGCTGGACCTGCCTCTATAAACCGACCACAGGGAGGAGAGGGTCCCTAACCCTAAACCACCGGGACGTGGCAGAGCTGGAAAGAGAACTGAGCCAGCCCTCCCCCCGTGGAGGCCGCCCTCTGCAATATTCTGGATGCTGGGGGCCCCTATTCTCTGGGCCCAAGTGGGATCTCTGGAATGGCTCCCCCTACAAGGTGGACAGCACGTTGACAAAAGGGAAGAGGGCATTGGTGACACTGAGGTCAGACCTTGCCTCCTGCCGGGACCTAACCCTGTCCGCTGTCCATGAAGAGCCCCAGGTTCTCCGGAGGTCACAGAGAAGCCACTTGGGCGTCAGCACGCTAGCTCTGTACCACTCCCCAGCCCAGCCCGCCCCAGACACACAGACACACTCAGAATTATGTTCAACAGTGCTCTGTCCTAGAAAGTGACTGGTCAGTTTGCCTGCTCAGCCCACCTCCGGGCAAAGAGAGAAGAAAATCATCTTTGCTTCAGCCTGATCCTTTAATGCGCTTGAAAGCTGCTGCTCTGGTCTAAAGCAGACCCCAGGCCCCGAGCGGGGAATAGGTGGAGAGGTCTTAATGGGGAGATTAGTGTCTGCTGGGCAATACCAGAGTGGGGTCCTAAGAGGAGATTTTAGAGGTTGGGCAATTTTTAAGGGCTTAAATGTTTGATAATGTAGGCTCAGCTGCGTTTATGCATGTTGGGGCCTCAGCAGCAATGTACCATCCAGGGCATAATGGATGTTGCAAGATCTGATTTTAGTAGTTTAAAAATATCCAAGTAGTCTGCAGGCTAATGGCCACTGGACAGACTCATTAGTATATCAATAATCATTCGGCATTCTAAAATCCTTTTAATGTTCTGGGGCAGCAAGGAGCAGGGCTAAGGGAGGGGAAGAAGGCCATGGGGGAACTTGGGGGCCAGTTAAACAAGTAAAGACGATGAATGACCCGGGTATGTTCTCAGCCACCAACCCCCCTCCCCCCTCCCCCCCGCAGCCTGGTTTAAACAGTGTGTCCAATGGGGCCTCATTGTAACTGATGGGGGAAGGGAGGTTTCTGGAAAAGCTTAAACAAAGTCTCCTGAAGCCCCTGACAGACCACAGTAGAAACAGATTCTGCCTAAACCTTGCTCCAGCCAACCCACTGTCCACAGCCTTGCGGCTTATACATTCTCTCCTCCTCGCCTTGCCTCATGACCTTGCCTGGTGGAGTAATGGCCTCCGAGTAGCTGACTTCCGATCCATTCTTCAAGTCCCCACCTCTGCCGAAGTCTTCCCCTGCTGCCCAGGCCACGTCTCGTCTCAGAGGCATCACCCCCACTGAACTGTGAGCTCCTAGAGAGGAGCGGTGCCTGCCGCAAGCTAGATACTCCGTTAGGCTTGACATGACGGTTCCCCATCTCTGTTGTTGCTTTGGCCGCTAAAACCCTTTGAGTGTTGGGCGAAACTCTGGACCATTGCACATGCACACAGAAGCCCACCGACAGACAATGCTGCGCACAGGGTCAGAGGGTGTACCCATCCGTGGTCCCTTCCCAGAGCCTCCGGGATCGAGTTTTGGAAGGTGGCGGAAGCCTTTGCAGCCTGGGTGGTTAGTCGTAAAGCTCTGCCGTTTGAACGGGAGACGGCAAGTTGCTGGAGCTAATAAGCCCCGCCCCCGAGAACAGTGCATGTGGTCAGTTTCTGATTTTACACCATAGCGACCCACGGAACAGCCTTAGGAAGGAAGGAGCTTTGAATGTCCTTGCAGATGGAATGCTCAATGGTCAAAGATGCTCTCAAATTCCTTTTGGAGCAAAGCCCTCTCTCCGTGGAGCGCTGAGGGGTAGGAACCAGCAGGGTCTAGGCTGTGGCCAGAAGGGAACTGTTTCTTCCCCTCTGCACCCTGCTCATTGCCACCCAGGGTGGCAGCCTAGCTGGGGTCGAGGCTCTCAGAGGACCTGGGTGGGCCATGGTGGAGAGAGGAAGGCCCAGGAGGGAGCAGGGAGGTGCTCTGGACAGATTCCCCGGCCCAGCAGCTTTGCTGGGGAGAGGATTGCAGAAGCGTCCGAGCACTAGTCAGCCTTGTCCGCTTGGCCCCCACCGCACTGCCCGCTGGGTCATCACTGCGCCAGAAGGACAACCTTCCAGCCTCCCATCCCTGCATCTCATCACCCCTTCCAACTGCCGGTCGTGCTCCCTAATTCAGTGCCACGGCAACACTGCTGGGCTTGCAGGTCTGAGAGCTCGCGCTCTGCGGGTCAGGAAACCAAGGCACTGGCCGAGGACAGAAAGCAGTCAAGAAGCCAACCTGCAACCCCATTATGGCTCTGAGGGAAATGGTGCATTAGCTGGATTGCCTGATTTCCCCTCTTGTAAGCCTTGCCCCATTCCTCCCTTAAAACCTGACCAAACTTCCTCCTGGGGAAGTTTGGGGAGGGGGGTATCCACCAAGACAGGGGGGTCTCAGGGAGGCTTTCTGGAGGAGGCGACACCTGAGCCGAGTCTTCAAGGATGGACTGCAATTCCCCGGGCATAAGGGCTGGGCATAGAGAGAGTGGCAGAAGGATTTCCAGGCAGAGGAAGCAGTACAAGAGCAAAGGCAGGATGACCGGAAACACCATGGGCTATTGGGGGTCCACTGGCTGGGGCTTGGCCTTCTAGGCAGAGAATGATGAGAGCTGAGACTGAGGTAGAAAGCAGGGTCAGATCCTTTCTGCCCTCAATTTGTCAATTATTCTACAAATATATACTGAGCCAGGCCTCATTCTAGGTACCAAGGATGCAGCAGTGCCCAAGACAGATAGTGCCTGCCCTCCTAGAAACTTCATTCTAGTGGATAGAAGAAGTTCATTAAAACACACACACAAATAAATACACAACATGTCAGGGGGCAGCACATTTAGAGCTGTCAGTGCAGGAGTCTTCTAGATGAGCATTTTCAGTAGATTACTCTAGGGTTCGGCCTGCTGTCCTCACTGAGCTGGTAAGATGAGGACAGAGCCAGCCATCTCCAACCCCGAGTTCAGAAGGTGCTCCTTGCTTTTAGGGGAGGGGGAAAGGATTGCTACCTTCTTTTTTCCAGCTGACACCACACCTCTCTCTGAGCAGCTCCCACCGCAGGAAAACTAATAAGGCCAGCATTTTATGATCCCCGACCTCCGATGACAAGAGGCAATTTGAAGTCAATAAAAGGTGTGCTGCACAAGGGTGTTTTATGGCTCATCAAACCATAAAACCCCATGGCCATGTGACTACGGTGCCAGAAAGGGGCCATGGAGTGGATTCATCAGCCATCCTTGGAAGTGCAGGAGGGCTTCCAAGTTAAGACAGCGATTGATCAATTGCAACTTGCGGGGAGCTCTGTGAAGGAGCCCTCCTGAACATGCTGGCCCCTGGGCCCAAGCTTTGAGTGGTGCCCCAACAGATAGAACCCTCCAGGTATGATTATAAGAGCCCCTGGAAACCTCTCCCCACATACCCTTGCCCCAAAGCACTCCTCATCCTACCCTGGGGATGTTTAAAATCCCTTTCCCATGGGTCCAGCTTTCCAACCACACTGAGGCCTGTGGCCTAGGGCAGTAGCTGTTTTTTGGTCTAAAACACTCCTACCACCCACTGACTCTGTGACCTTTAGCAAATCGCTCATCTTGTCACAGCTCAGTTTTCTCCATTTACAAGCAGGGATAATGATGGCTACATGGCTGGCTTGTTTAGAAGGGCTGGCACTGAGAAAATGCTCAAGACTGAAAAATCTGTTAGGAGAGAGGCACAACTTCTCCTGAGAGAGAGAACTCAAGCCCTCATATCCATACCCATGGTGCCAACAACCCTCAGGACATTTTCTGAGACCACCCATCCATCCATTCATCCATCCACCCACCCACCCATCACTACCCATCCATCTACCCATCCATCCACTCATCCATCCACCTATTCATCTATTCATCCATCCACCCACCCACCCATCCACCCATCCATCCACCTATTCATCTATTCATCCATCCACCCACTCACCCATCCATCCACACATCCATCCACCCACCCACCCATCACTACTCATCCATCTACCCATCCATCCACTCATCCATCCAACTATTCATCTATTCATCCAACCACCCATCCATCCACCTATTCATCTATTCATCCATCCACCCATCCATCCACACATCCATCCACCCACCCACCCATCACTACCCATCCATCCACCCATCCATCCACTCATTCACCAATATACATTGGGGACCCCTCTGTGCCAGGCACTGTGCAGGAGCACAATGCTGAGCCCCTGCCTGATGGAGCTGAAAAAGGTATATCATGTGTAAGGTGGGAATAAGTGCTGTGAAGGAAGATATAGCAGAGTCAGAATAGCATGATGAGGACATCCTGCTTTCAAGGGACTTGCCTGCTAATGACAAGAAATAGACAATAAATGACAACCAGATCAAATATGTGTGAGGGGTATAAATAGGGTGCCTTGACAGAGAATAGAATGGGAACGTCACTTAGACGGCAGTGACATGTAGGCCAAGGACTAAAGATTAAGAAGGAGCCAGATGTACAAACAGTCAAGGGAGAGATGTCTCAGGCAACGGCAAACCCTTGCAGCGGGGAGAGTTCCAAAGATCAGAGGCACTGAGGAGGGTCCCGGGTGTCTGGAGAGGATGAGGAATGGCCTGAGATGGTAGTGCAGAGGTGGGAGGGAGCCAGGATGGCTGTGCCCAAACAGCACTCTGCTCCCACCTGACGTTTGTGGTTCTGTCAGTTTCCTGTTGCTGTGGTAACAAATACCAGGAACTTCGTGGTTTAAAACAACACAAATTTATTCTCTTATAGTTCTGGAGGTCAGAAGTCCAAAATGAGTCATAAGGGGCTAAAATCAAAGTATTGGCATGGCTGGTTCCTTCTGGAAATGCCAGGAGAGAACTTCTTCCAGCTTCTAGAGGCTGCCAGCATTACTTGGCTCCTGGTCCCATCCCTCCTATCTGTGCTTCCTTCATGACATTGTGTGCTCTGATTCTGACCCTTCTGCCTTCCTCTGATAAGGGCCCTTGTGATGACATTGGGCCCACCCAGATAATCCAGACTAATATTCCATGTAAAGAGCCTTAACTGAATCTTGTCACTAAGTCCCTCTTGCCGTGTAAGGTAACATATCCACAGGTTCTGGGGATGAAGACATGGATGTCTTTGGAGGCCATTATTCTTTCTATCATGATGGTGTCTGTGGCCCACATGGGGCTGGCAGGGGCTGAGAAAGGCTTGCAGATTCCAGGGCCCTCTGAGGTAAAATTATAGCTTCATACCCCAAGCCAGAGCTACCTCTTTTACCAGGGGTGTTGTTCCCACCTTGACTGAAGTCCCCTGCTCAGCTGTGGAGCAAAGAATTCTCCTGCCTGGACCTGCCACTCTCCCACCCCCGACGCCCTCCACCATCACAACCCCAGCTGTTTCCCCCTCAAGGCCCCCGCCCCTAACTCACGACAGAGGGAGCCTCCCTCAGGCCGTCTGACCCCATTGTTGCCTGACTCGGGCCTGTAGGAGATGCCCCAACTCCCCAGGGAGCACGTCTGGCCCCGGCTCGGGGGCAGCCCTCTCACGGTCCCCCACCAGGCACAGCTCTCCTCAGGGCCTCACTTAGCCGCCTCACCCTCCACTCCTCACCCATGCCTCGCCTCCTCCGGGCGCCCTTCCTCACCGTTTGCATATTTAATCCGTAAGGATGTGCAGTGGCAGAACACAGGGACCCGGGGCTCAGAGCTGAGGACCTCCCATCCCAGGCGGGAGGGGCAGGTGGGTATCGGGCAGTTTTTCAGGGAAGGATATGGAGGGGCTGTGGTAGTTCACAGGAGGTTCACACAGCTGGACCAGGGACTGGGAAGCATTTTGGGGGAAGGGGGCAGCTGGGGTGAGGATGAATCTAGCCCCCAGTGACCCTCCCTCCTGACCACACGGGCTACACCTGGTGAAATCATCCTGTCCCCTGTCAACAGTCCACACAGGCGGGAACTTTGAAGGAGGAGTCCTGGGCATCACTTCTACCACACAGCATGGTACACACAGCAGAACAGGTGCCTGCCCAACTTCATTACCTGCCTGTTCAGAGCAAGAAAGGTCTGGAAAGACAGATGTAGAGAGGCAGAGAGGGGCGGGCAAGGAGCCAGTCGGGCTACTCCCTTGGCTAAATTTGACCCCTCGCCCCCTCCGGTCCTCATTGGTTTTCTAATCACCAATGCCCCTGGCTCCTTCTCATCCCACCTATGTAAGCCGGGGCTAAGCTCAATCAGGCATTAGGTATGGGCATCAGCTGCCTGATGGCTCCGCGGGGAATGCTAATGCACCTGTTCTCTCTGAAGCCAGCTCGCCTGGCCCTCCTGTACCACCTCCCTGACGCTACCACCGCACCAGGCCCCTGTTGCTCAGTGAATACCTGAAATGATGGACCATTCCATCTCTCCTGCTCCCCACTTTGCAAAGGCTAGGACACATGTCCATGCAGCTGCCCTAACCTTTCCCATGGGTGGGTCAGAATCAGTGGTGGTGGTAAACATTTAACAACTGGCTCTCTGGGAGGAAAAGCTCTGGTTTATGGAGTTTGCCAGTTTCCATGGTGTAAATACCCCTTTCCCCATGGTTGATTGCAAGTTACCAGTTGACTAAATGCAGAGTTGGGAGGAGATGTCATAGGAGCCAGCTCCAGCGTGGTCCTGACCACTGAGCGTTGCGGCGACCAGCTGCCCCCTCAGCCTGGCACTGTTCTCTCCATCAGAGTCACTCCTGTCCATGAAGGTGGGTCCCTCTCTGAAGCCCAGGTGGGCTGTTAGGGTTATTGCCTTTGAGTCAATCTGATCTCGGGGTATCCCCCAGCTCAGCTGTTTAATAAGGTGGATGGATTTGGGCAAGTTGCTTAACCTTGTTGGGCCTTAGTTTCCTTATCAGTAAAATAAGGTTAATATCACTCATATCAGAGACATGTGGGGATTACATGAGATCCTGTATGTAAGTCACTTAACACAGTGCCTGCATAATAAGCACTCAACAAACATAGCCAGTATTGGACAGTGAGACCAATAGCAGGCTGCTGTTTGAGGATTCTACAAGCAAGCACCGAAGGAGACCCAGCACCTGCCACAGACCCTGGCATATTGTCCCCATACATACCTCTTGAGAATTAGACTGAGGCTGGCCCTTTGTCTTACGATCAGAAAGATGTTACTGCTAGATGTCTAGGTGTCTAATCTGTAAACAAAGATCACTCTCAAATAAAGACTGTGTCTCCTACACCTTGTGGTTTCAAGGGCACCAAGAATATCTCTTGTCCCAAATAATTCCTTTCACACCTGCCCAATGACACCTAAAATTCTGCCATTGCAGCTTCATCGTAAAACTGAGCTGTTCTCTTGCACTGATTCTCTGGGGTGGGTGAGCATCGAGATGAAAGCATTAGATCAATGATCCTGGGGTCTCCTGAGGTGTGCTGGCCAGAGGAGGGCACCAGGTGTAGGGGATAGTGTGCCGAGAAAAGTGAGGCCAGGGAGGAGGGGGCCTCTAGAACAGTGTCCCAGTTTTGCTCAGAAAAGCCCAGTCCGGAGGGATAGCAGCAACTCCCGGCACCTCTGTTATTCTGGGGAGTACTCAGTCCGGGGCGGTAGAGGGCGGGGGATCTGAAGACAGAGACCCACGCAGCTGGGAACCAGCTCGAGGCCAGTATGGGCTGTGCAGCGACCCAGCTTGGCTGAGAATTTGCTAAAAATACAAAAGTTTAGTTTGAATTTCTTAAACCCACCCCATCACTTCCAAGATCCTTTCAGTGACATCTGTGGGGCCTGGGAGAGGAGAGGGGGAAGTGACAACTGAGAATAAAAGCATCACTGAAGTAGTTTGGTTTGAAATAAAAATCTTACCCACATAACACATGGGCCAGGCGGGGCCAAGGTGTGACAAGGAGAAGGGCCCTGAGTTAGAGAAAATACTGGACAGGCAGAAAGAGGGAGGGAGGGGGAGAGGAAGGAAGGAGTGGGAATGGAGGAAAATAGAGAAAGACAAAGGAAGCAATCGACTAAACGAGAGCAAAGGGAAGAAAAGAGGCAGGAGAAGGGGCGCAAAGGGGGGGGAGGAGGAGGAGAGCGTGGAATCAAGGTAGAGGGAGGAAGGTGAGCCTAGGAGGGGTGAAGGACAGCAGGAGGAAGAGAAGGAGCGAGAAGACGGAAGACCTTGAGAGTCTTACATCTTGATCAAGGCATGACTGATAACATTCCAGTGGACCATCCTTCAGCCCCCTTGTTTGATGACAAAGCTCATCCCCCATCCACCATCCATTATCGGCTCTCCCTCCCCGAGGCGAGAGCATCAATAATGCTCCCTCTTCGAGATGCCGCTCCTCCCCCACACCGCACACAGGCCCGGCCATCGCTGGTGGGCATTCCCGGGCCGCACATCATTACCGCCCTCCCATTCTTCCCCCACCTGCGGGGCAGCTGACCACCTCCCCCAATGCCCCACTCCCACAGGAGGGCCCCTCTTCAGAGGGCTGGGCCCCGACGCCCTGACAGGCGGTCACAGTCTCTACCATTGCCGGTGGATGATCCCTGACATCTTGGTACCAGGGCTTGATTTTTTAAAATGATTGTTTAGTCTTGTTTTGCTTTAATTAAGAGGGAGACTGAACCTCCCCATTCTGGTTGGCTCTTCCAAGAGACCTAACAGTTTGAATTTGAATGCAAACATCTTCAAACATCTGTTGCCGTAATTTGGTTGGATTAACTGTCTAGTTTGCTGGGCCATCTGCTGTTCTCCCCAAACCCCTTCACCACCTCTTCCCTGCCTGGGCCGGCAACTCACCTGGTGGAAGAAGGGTCCCAGGAGGTTATCCCAGGTCAAAGCCACAGGTCTTCTCCCAGAAAAACCTGGAAACAGGCTGGCCACGCCCCACCGGATTCCAAATGCCAACAAGAGGAGCCTGAATGAGGAGAGAATATGTGTCTGGGCAGCTGGTGGGGTTACCCTGGGAGCTGTATGCCCTAAAAGAGGCCTTTCCTCTGGGACTACAGGAGCCCTCCTCTCCCGGGCCGTGAAGGTCTCCCCCAGGCTGTGCAAGGTTACCGGGATTGCCCCAACACTGCTCCAGGGGTGCTGTTCTACGTGAAAGGTCTCTCTGCCGTTGGGCAGTAGATACCTGTGCAGCTGTATGAGGCAACCCTGCTCTCAGTCCCTGCAGGACCTTCCCTGCCTTTGCTGCTCACTCTTCTATAGGACAAAGGCGGGTGAGTCAAGGAAAACTGGGATTTTTTTCCTCCGGTCAAGCCAACATGACAAGTGCCTCCACCCAAGAGATGCTCTCCCAGCTCCTGCCCAGATACACCCACCCTGCCCTGGAAATGTTTTACCGTGCTGAGCTGCCATCAGCTCCTGCAGCTCCCAAGACCTGCTCTGATTCCACAGGGGACACAGCCCAGGATGCCAGAGCTCCCAGCCACCAGCAGACAGGGCTGCTTTCGAAACAGGATTCCAAAGGCACCAGTGTGGAGAGCCCTGGGTTCTGCTTCAGAGGCTTAGCTTGGGGACTCATGTGTTCCTGAGTGTGACCCCACAGAATCCATTGCTTGGCCATGCCCAAGTAGGGTAAGACAGCAGAATAAGCAGAAGAGAGCAGGTATTGGGAGCTCTGGACTCACTCTGCCTCTACAGCCTCCCTATCAAACCTGTCTTCCTCTCTTCCCCCCATATATCCCTTCACCTAGCTCACTGTCCCCTCACTGTCCCCTAGGCTGGGTCCACCTTGTGGCTGATCATTTTCCGACCCCGCATGCCTCACTCCATCTATGTCCATCTTCCAATGTGCAGCTCAGGTGCCTCCTCCTCCATGGAGGCCCCCGGAAACAATCCTCCTGTTTCAAACTCCCATGACATTTTTCAGTGCCACATGAGTGACAATGTTATCTACTTCCTTATATTAATTACTTACCTGTTTTCCAACATTGTGAAAATGACTATACTACCCAAAGCAATCTACAGATTCAATGCAATTCCTATCAAACTACCAATGGCATTTTTCACAGAACTAGAATGAAAAATTTCACAATTTGTATGGAAACACAAAAGACCCCGAATAGCCAAAGCAATCTTGAGAAAGAAATATTGAGGTGGAGGAATCAGGCACCCTGACTTCAGACTATACTACAAAGCTACAGTAATCAAGACAGTATGGTACTGGCACAAAAACAGAAATATAAATCAATGGAACAGGATAGAAAGCCCAGAGATAAACCCACGCACATATGGTCACCTTATCTTTGATAAAGGAGGCAAGAATATACAATGGAGAAAAGACAGCCTCTCCAATAAGTGGTGCTGGGAAAACTGGACAGCTACATGGAAAAGAATGAAATTAGAACACTCCCTAACACCATACACAAAAATAAACTCAAAATGTATTAAAGACCTAAATGTAAGGCCAGACACTATCAAACTCTTAGAGGAAAACAAAGGCAGAACACTTTAAGACATAAATCACAGCAAGATCCTTTTTGACCCACCTCCTAGAGAAAGAGAAATAAAAACAAAAATTTTTTAAATGGGACCGAATGAAACTTAAAAACTTTTGCACAGCAAAAGAAACCATAAACAAGTCAAAAAGACAGCCCTCAGAATGGTAGAAAATATTTGCAAAAGAAGCAACTGACAAAGGATTAGTCTCCAAAATATACAAGCAGCTCATGCAGCTCAATATCAAAAAAACAAACAACCCAATCCAAAAATGGGCAGAAGACCTAAATAGACATTTCTCTAAAGAAGATATACAGATTGCCAACAAACACATGAAAGGATGCTCAGTATCACTAATCATTAGAGAAATGCAAATCAAAACTACAATGAGGTATCACCTCACACTGGTCATAATAGCCATCATCAAAAAATCTACAAACAATAAATGCTGGAGAAGGTGTGGAAAAAGGGAACCCTCTTGCACTGTTGTAGGAATGTAAAGTGATACAGGCACTATGGAGAAGAGTATGGAGGTTCCTTAAACAACTAAAAATAGAACTACCATATGACCCAGCAATCCCACTACTGGGCATATACCCTGAGAAAACCATAATTCAAAAAGAGTCATGTACCACAATGTTCATTGCAGCACTATTTACAATAGCCAGGACATGGAAGCAACCTAAGTGTCCATCGACAGATGAATGGATAAAGAAGATGTGGCACATATATATAATGGAATATTACTCAGCCATAAAAAGAAATGAAATTGAGTTACTTGTAGTGAGGTGGATGGACCTAGAGTCTGTCATACAGAGTGAAGTAAGTCATAAAGAGAAAAACAAATACTGTATGCTAACATGTATACATGGAATCTAAAAAAAAAAAAAGGTTCTGATGAACCTAGGGGCAGGACAGGAATAAAGATGCAGAGGTAGAGAATGGACTTGAGGGCACGGGGAGGGTGAAGGGGAAGCTGGGACGAAGTGAGAGAGTAGCATTGACATATGTACACTACCAAATGTAAAATAGATAGCTAGTGGGAAGCAGCTGCATAGCACAGGGAGATCAGCTTGGTACTTTGTGACCACCTAGAGGGGTGGGATAGGGAGGGTGGGAGGGAGACGCAAGGGGGAGGGGATATGGGGATATATGTATACATATAGCTGATTCTCTTTGTTATACAGCAGAAACTAACACATCATAAAGCAATTATACTCCAATAAAGATGTTAAAAGAAAAAAGAAAAAAAATTACTTACCTGTTTTCATCTATACGCACTCACGCTCATGCAGTATTTGTAAGCACACATGGTTGGATGAATGAATGAATGAATGAATAAATGAAACCATCTGCTCTCAGCATTATAACTAAGGCCCCAGTACCCTTGCAAAAACTGTGTGCAGGTTCAACATACAGATGTAAGACCTACAACCCTTAACACCTGGCACTGACTCCAGGGCGTGCAGGGATTGGCGGATGTCCCTGAGAAAGTGGTCCATTTCACTGGTAGCTGCAAACAAAGTCGGCCAGTTAATAGAAACCTATTTCTAATTGCTGCCATATAATAGATACACCTCCAACCAGCTGAGACCACCGAATCCCATTCAAAGCCCTGCTTCCCGGCTTACACCTAAGCCTTTCATGTTTTATTAGAGCTCTGCACATTTCATTTCCTTTTATGTGGGGAAGAAAATGGACCCTTGGTTCTAGGAGGGGACGTTCACAGGCATCTTTTACTTGTCGAAGGGCAGCTTTGTAGAAAACAAACCCTGGGCCTCAGGTTTGTGAATTCAGGTTCAGCTCAAGTAGCGAAGACAGGGGTCACTCTCCATTCCCCAGTGTCACCCGGAAGCAGGAAGAACCCAATCACCCGCAGCCCAGGGTCAGACCCTGTGGGACAGAGCAGTGCACCCTGCCCCCCAGGCTCACATACAAGAGCAAAGCAGCATCACCAACACAACCCAATATCTCAGCACGATGGGGAAATCAGCAAATGCAGCCACACACCAGCGCTCCTGGGGCCCCCACCTACCCCAACCCTCCCAGCCTGGACATTGAGCCCACTCACAGCTGCACTGGCAAAATCCCAGCCACCGTGACCCCAGCAGCCAGCAGAGGCCTGGAACCCATCGTCCTGCTGATGCCAGGGCATTTGCTGTGAAGGGGCCTCAGCCCCCGAGGGGCCCAATGGTGGCAGGATCCCCAGCCTGTACCTGTCCTCCTCCATGCAGAGCAGCAAGAGGGGCTTGTGTCCCCTGCTCCTTGCCACGTCTCCCGTCTTTGTTGGACCAGAGCCTGGCATGGTGCGTGGTAGCCCAGACCCAGCTTCTGTCCTGCCTCCCAAAACCATACTCCTAGTCACAACCACCATCCAGCTTCCTGCCACAGATAGCTCACTCCTCAAAACTTGGCTTGAGAATCGTCTCTGACATGAACCTTCTCCCCCTCTGCAAGCGGGGGCTCCTCAGAGGAGAACCGCCAGGACGCTGGGACACCAGCAGGTGGCTCCGCGTAGCCAGGCTTGGGCCCTCGGCCTCCCACCCCCTGTACTGGGGCCAGCGATGGCAAAGCCCTTGGTCAAATCTCCATGTGTTGGCAGTGATGAAGCCATTTAACGTTTATGAAACCACGCGTGATTGCCAGGTTCTGCTTTTGTTCGTATCACCTCTGATCAGTTTCAAGAGCCTCTGGAGCTCACCCTTGACTCTCCTGCACAGTACATCTTCTGTCCCAATCACATGCTCTCCTGCACAGTACATCTTCTGTCCCAATCACATGGTCACCACGTGGCCAAGGAGAGATTTGAACCCCGGTGTCTAAAGCCCGGACTCTTTCCAGGTTGCCTCGAATGCGAGGAGGGGGACCTCACAGGACTGTGTTATCAGCCCCAGTGACCTCCCCAGTGTCCTCCACGCCTCACTGCTCCACGTCGGTGCCTCTGGAAGCTAAGAGAGTGGACAAAGCAATGACCTTCCCCGACCAACAGGGTTGTGTTCCCATAAAGGGTAAATGAAGAACTGGACTTGTCTGAGAGAACCTCCAAAAATAACAACTGCAGCTAAAGCGTTTTAGAGACAGGGGACAAGGGTAAGTGTAGGACTGGACCCAGATCAAGGGCAGCACCCCTGGTTCTAGGGAGAAGCCAGAGAGGGTGGTGAGCTCTCACCCCTCGCTTCAGGCAGAGCGAGCTTGCGGGACGCAAAGTGGGCCCCATCGTCTGCCTGCTCAAAACCCTTCAAGGGATCCCAGGTCTCTTAGGATAAAGACCAAAACCCTGGTTGGCCTTGTCCTGCCCCCTCCAGCCTCCTCATGCACCACGGACCCTAGCTCAGTGCATTCCAGCCCCACCCAGCATCCTCTAGCTCCTCCCACACCAGCTCTGTCCGGGCCCCCAGTTCCCCCCACACTCTGATCTTGAGCCGCCCCTTAACTTTCACCCTGCACATCACAGCTCTGGTCTGTGTCCCTGGGGGAAGCCTTCTCTGAACCCCTGCATAGATCGGGCCCCTCCTGCATGCTCTCATAGGACCTCCTGCTTCTCCCTTGTAACCATCACAACCACTGTAATCTGACTGGTTTTTTGGTTATTTGGTTCAGTTTGCCCTCCTATGGACTGTAAACCCCATGAGGGCAAGTGCTGTGTGTTTCCCTCCTCATGTTACCCTCAGCATCTAGCACAGTGCCTGACACATGACAGATGCTCAAACTCTGTTGTATGAGCCAATGAATCTGAGAAGCTTCATTAAAAAGAAAGGTTCAGGAACTGATGAAATGATGGGGTGAGATAGACACTGCCTGGCAAACTGGAGGGGTGGAGTAGTCATGGCTTTGGAAACGTGGCTCCCACACTCAAAATCTCTGACCTATTCCAGCCCTGCCCTAACTCTGCACATTTCTGTAGTTTACAGCCCTCATATCTGACAAAGCACCCTCATGTACAACGCCTCAGTCCCACGGAGGCAGACCTTATCAAATAGTATCATTTTTCAGACTAGAAGATGCAGGCTTGGGGAGGACAACTGACAAACATAGTGAACACGGTGCTAAGCGGCAAAGTCAGATATAAGCCGAGGGCTTCTCCCCACCCATCTGGGCTGTTTCCACGGGTGAAGAGGACAGACAGGGATGTCTGGTTGCACAGGGAGGGGAGGCATCCTAGAGATTCCAACTATTTTTAAACAGACTTTCCACCAATCGCCTGTTTGCAGCCTCATTCCTCATTCTCACCTTTTGGGGTAACCTGGATCTCTGCACGGGCCCCTCCGAGGTCCTTCAGGACAGGCTCACTTCTTCCAGACCTTCTCCTCTGCAGACTCCTAGGTTATAACACCCTCCACTGCAGTATCTGAAGCACCTGCCTTAGTCTGCTTTCCACCCCGCATCCCCGCAAATATCATTAAAACCCTCTGTGCACTGCTGTCTCCTCTCTTGTTTCATGTGTACTTGTGACTTAACATCCTTCTATATTTCTCTACTAACATCGTAGTGAATATTTTAAGGTAGAGGAGATAAGTGTGTTTTATTTAAAAAAATATTTTATTGAATAAAGCCCAAAACTTGGATTCTGCTAAGATCTTCCACTCTAATTGATAACTAGTTGGTAACTGTCAAGTTATTATCACCATCAGTTCTATCCTATTATAACTCCAGCTTCTGGATGAATACTTCCACCTGACACATGACAAAAAGCAGAGGGTCCTGTAATCTTTCTGTTCTTGGTCTACAGCTCCACCGTTTTCCAAGATTCTCCACCTTAAAAGATGTGAAGCCCTTTTATCCATCTCCATTGTCCTGTTAGTGATCATATTGGGTTGAACAGGGACAAGCCCTAATCAGTGACTTGTGTCCTTACAAGAAGAGGGAGAATTTGGACACAGAGAGAAGGCCATGTGATGATGGAGACAGAGATTGGAGGACTGCCAAGAATTGCCAGGAACCACCAGAAACTGGAAGAAGCAAGGAAGGATCCTGCTCTAGAGCCTTCAGAGGGGGCATGGCCCTACCAACACCTTGATTTTGGACTTCCTGCTTTCAGAACTGTGAAAGGATAAGTTCCCATTGTTTTAAGGCACTTAGTGGTACTTTTTTACCGCAACCCTAGGAAATTAATACAGTGACCATGTGCATTTTTTTTCTTTGAAATGTTTCTTGGGTTTTATCCATTTTTTTTTTTCTTAATCATTAGTGAGTTCCTACTATATGCAAAACATGGGGCCAGACCCTGGAGAAGCAAAGATGACCAAGGTCAGTAAGTACAAATCTACATCCCCAAGAAGTTTAGGATTTAGTCTAACTAGTACATATGAAAATGGCCTAAGTAAAAAGCAGTGTGTAATAAGAGACAAAATATTTGCTAGGAGAGTTCAGAGGACAAGGGAGTCCTTCTAAGAAGAGGGTCATGTCCTGGGATGGAGGGAGATTGAAGGGGGATCTTTAAGGATGGACTTGATCTTGCTGAGTAAAGCTGAAAAGGACATTCTACATAGCTGCAGAAGCATCACATTTTGGGAATATTTGGGGAATGGCCAGACTGGCTGGGGTGGTGAGTAGTGTCAGAGAAGGTTGAACACATGGACTGAGCCTGGACATTGTGAATCCCTGCGATCTGGGACCCTATTGGAGATCAATCAAAACAAGGAGAAAAGAGCTCTGTGTCACTGCGAAAATGGGATTCCAGTGACCAAAATGCAATTTGTACCTCACTTTTATCTAGCACATGGCTCCAGGGGAGCTGAATTGATGGACTTCAGAGAACACTGTCCTTCCAGGCACGAGGACAAACCCCGAGCAGCCCAGGGACCCTCTCATTTGGCTTTTGCACAAGTTCAGCACTGGTGTTTAACTTTTTTCCTTTTTTTCTTCCTCCCTGTTATTTAAATGGTTTTAAACATGAAACTAGGCCAGGAAAAGGGGGTAGCATTGTTTTAATAATTAGCAATTATGATCGCTGCAATATTAATTGCATATTTCCATAGCAAACACCTCCCCAGAGAGCGGAAGGGAGTGGTGGTTAGAGACTGCCAGAGCCTAAAACTGGAATTCCTAAGAACAGAAAAAGGAGAGAAAATCAACTTCTTTCATTTAAGCAAATTACCACGGGGACTGCAGGCCCCTCTAATTAGCCCAGCTCGCAGTAGCTGGTGAGCGGGCGGGTGCAAAGTCTCACTCAGTACTGCTGGGCCTGTCAGTACAGCCCCTTTCCCCGTGATGTCTTTTATTTTTGTCATTTGGGCAAGACAGCAGCTTATTTCCAGGGGGCTGCAGGCTGGGCTGGAAGATGACACTCCAGATCTCAGTGCCCCGGGCCCCCAAGCTGGGGCCAGGGGTTCATTTGTGCAAATCCTGACCCCAGAAGGGCAAAATGGGACAGGACCGTAGGCAATTCCACGTGGTGGCACTCGGGGGAGGCCGCGGCGGGAGAGGACACTGAGCTGCCTTCCCAACTCTGTGACACAGATTAAGGGGTTCAGGGTGGAGTTAGGGGAATGAAAAAGCAGGGGTGGGGGAGAAGCAGGAAAGAAGTGGGGAGGGAAGGGGAGAAAGGAGGGAAAACCCAAGAGAAGGTAGTGGCATAGAGAGAAGAAGCAAATAGAGTACGGAGAGGAGGAAATGAACCAGAAGGCAGAGGGAAGAAATCAGGGGGAAGAGGGTGAGGACTAAAAAGAAAAGGCCATGGTACCATCAAGGCAAAGGAGAGATCAATCAGAGAGGACTTCCTGGAAGTGGGGTCCTTCGTGACTGCTTTGCACTCAGCCCAGAAAGAATTTTTACGAGAACACAGCACTCCCACAGCAGTCCCAGCTTCAAGGATGCTAACAGGCTCACATAGGAGTCCCCAGATGAGTCTGGAGAAGCAAGACATTGACAAAACCAACCAATCTTTCCCTCGGCACTCTCTATCAGGGGAGGGAAGAAATGAAAAGACAGTGACCTCAGAGCCCAAACAGTATCTTGTGTTTGCAGATCTCATGCCTGGCACATACAACATTGCATTTCATCTTTATAGTAACAATTAAGGTAGGAATTACTATACCCATTTTACAGGTGGGAGGACTGAGGAAACCAGTCCAAGGTCACATAGAAAGAGACAGAGGCTGAGCTCTTTCCACCACATCTCACTATCTCCCCAGCATCACTTTTCATTAGCCTCTGAGTCCTTGAAAGCAAGCTTCCTAACAGAAGCAAGCCTCCCTGGCCGCACCCGTGGCCGGGACAATCTTACTGCATTTGGAAAAGTCTCATCCACCGTGCTACTGGTTGGCTTTGCCCAGGACCAATTGCCGCCATTTTAAAATAACTTGCTAAGCAAAATTCCAAATTCCTGAATAGAGACATTACAGGGCAATAATTCTCATTGTAAAAAGCGTTCCCCCTAAGGTGCCTTTAAATGGGGGTGCTCCCCTGTGCGTGGAAGCGTTTGTTTACAGATCATCGACTCCTCGATGGAGAAGCTGGGAGGCTTGACAGAGAAACTTACAAAATGTCTCTAGCTGCTTCCAGTGGAAAAAGATAAACAATGAAAATAAAGGGAATGTGCTCGGAGAGCAGGGAATCCAATTGTGCAAGGATAATGAGGACGATCATACTTTACACACACAAGCACCTGCCATCTCCCTGTGCTCTCCACCCCTCCCACCCCCGCCCCAGCCCCTTGTCAGGACAGCCAAGATGCCGTCATCTTACACATGGGCAACCCCATAAGGAAGGGCAGAAAGTGTCATCCCCGATGGGCAGGTGAGGAAAATGAGACCCAGAAGGTCCCAGTGCCTGTCCGAGGTCACCCTGCTTGTGCATAACTCTGAACCTCTCCCTGCCTTTGATGTCTCTGCGACTGTTTTAATGCCCTCCTGCCCCCCTGGTGATGAGGGAGGAATTCCTGCCCTAGGGTTATGGGGATGACCAGGTACACAACACCCAACCCTGGACAGGTGAGATAGGCAGCAGTTTCTTAGTCCTGGATGTTCAAAGCCCAGGGGAGGAAGACAGGGCACACCCCACAGAGCCACTTGGGGGATGCACTCAGGAACAGAGTGAACGAGCAGGGCTGGTGGGTGGCAGGCTGTAGTAGCAAGAGGGTGAGATGGCCTCTGGTTCCCACAGGAAGATGTGATTGGCTTGGTTGAATAATTCTGAGGTTGA
The DNA here is from genome assembly GCF_965194805.1 of Balaenoptera borealis. NCBI lineage: Eukaryota > Metazoa > Chordata > Mammalia > Artiodactyla > Balaenopteridae > Balaenoptera > Balaenoptera borealis. Next base: position 25,840,210 of record NC_138875.1, on the reverse strand, counting down.
TGGGGGACTGAAACCGACTCACAGGAATAAGCAGAAACTGCAGGACCCCCCCTCGATGAGGGTTGTTTGGGTGGGAAGCCCTATCTGTGTGAGCACAGTGGGGGAAGGGAACACTCATCAGGGCATTTGGGGGCCTCCCAAGTTCACAGCTGTCAAGGCAGCACATGGTGTCAGACCCTAATATCAGACCTTACACGACAGAGGTCCCCTTGCTGGTGAGGCCCAGCTTCCCACAGCTCCAGAGAGTCCATTTTCAGTAACATGGCCACGGGCTTCTAAGAAACAATACCAGCCGACAACAAAAACCAGGTCAGGAGGGGACGTGTCCTGAAGGAGGCCCAAGGCCAGCAGCTCCCTCCCAGAGCAGCTCGCCCCACTCCCGGCTGGGATGAGGGCTGGTTGATCCAGCCCCAGCCGATAAAATGCACTCCCCCATCTTTCCCATTAACAAGTTTGTAAGGCTTTGTTCGCTCTGTGTGTGTACAAATATTACCTGCTGTATTCTTTTATCTTACTTATCCCTGGGAATCTATCTCAAAGCCGCCTTTGGAAACTCCTAAGTAGGATGTAATGCGTGGATTTCAGCCTCTGCTAGATAGTTTGCGATGTAGTTATTCCCCAAGCCTTAGCAAGTGGGAAGAAACAGCCAAAGCAGAAATACGTTTAACCAAACAGCAGCCTGTTGGGGGAGAGATGGGGAGAAGGGGAGGGACAAAGGGAGATGCAGAGAGGGGAGACCCAGGGCAGCCCCCATACCCACTTCCTCCAAGAGTTTGCTGAATAATCTCTACCCACACATCTCCATCCAATTTCCGCACCTTCGCGGGGACGCCGGACGTTGAAGCGGGAGGAAAGGGTGCCAAAAAATGTTCTTGACACAACATTTAAAGGGTATTTCAGAGAGAACCTAAAACTTGTTTTACAATTATAACTACAAAGGGTGAGCATGAATAAGGGCAAAAATTAAATGACAACCTAGAAAAATGAAAGCAGTTAGTAATAACTGTATTGTGGGTGGGACTGTTTGATTTTTTTCCTTTTGAAAGTAAATAAATTATAATAATAGTGTTTGGATAATTGTAATATTTTGGTGTAACTATAAATAGTTTTGGGGTAACTGCTAAGAATTGGGAAAGATAAAATGATGTGGTATCACCCTCTGAGAACTAACGATCCAGTTAAGACACGACGTGAAGCCATCCCACAAATATCTCTTGATTGAAAGAAGATGAAGGCAATGCTGGGTAGGCTTGAAATTCAGGATTGGCCTGGAAGCTGGGGCGGCTGCCGGACAGAAGAAGTGCTGGAAATAGACACGGACACACAGATCATCCTCCAACTCACCTGCTAACCAGGTCAAGTCTCCGGAGATGATGGGCTTGTCCCCAGTGTCTTTTCTTCCTTAGTGGAAGACCACCCACCCCCATCACTGAAGAACCAGAACCTGCATCACCGGGTCCAAAGTATCCCACAGGCAGGACCCCACAGGAGGACACGTGAAGGTGAGGAGGACCAACCAACTGCAACCAAGGGCCTCCCAAGTGGCTCTGGGAACGCTGAGGGATAGAAACGAGGCTCAAAGTGCTCTCTGCTGAGCTTGGCTCCCTCAGCACATTTCTCCAAAACACACTCACACCTTGTCACCGCACAGCAAGGTTTCCAGAGAACCCAGGATGTGGGAGAAGTGGTAGCTGCAGGAAGCTCCAGTGTTGTCTCCATCCCTGTTCTCATGCCTCAGGTGATGCCCCAGAGAGATCGATCAATGTTTACTGACCAGAACTGGGAGGGCGTGGCACTGGGGTCTGGAGTGTTTTGTGGCTCAGCAACTTAGCACAGATGCAAGGACAGGCTGTGCTGGTCCCACAGCTCTAAACCCTGAGGTCCTATCCAGCTTCTCATAAGCCTCCCACCCAGCTTCCGTGACACGACTCAACACTACTTCCCTGCCCAGCCCCCTTCCCTAAGGCCCACCACTTCCTGCCTTGGGATTATTAGGTATCAGCACATATTAGGGCTTCCCAGGAGTAGCCACTCCACGTTGCATCTGGGTGGGGTATTTTATGCTAATGGAATGTTATGTTATGTTATGTTATGTTATGCTATGGTATGCTATGTTATGTTATGTTATGTTATGTTATGTTATATTCTCCAATATCAGATTCTCCAATATTATTATTATCACCAATATTATCTCCATTAGCATTATTGTCTCTAATACTGTTATTATTTCTATTATTATTATCTCCTCCAATATTACGACTCTCTCCAACATTATTTTTACTATCTGCAATATTATTATCATTTTCAATATCATAATTATCTCCAATATTATTATTATTACCTACAATGAGTGGGGTAGTTGCCATTATAAAAGTAGATTTCTGGGTGTACATAGGCCCCAAAGTCAACCAAGAACAAGTCCATGCTTGAGGGGACAAGTACATTTGGATGGACGGGTAAAGGTCAGGGAAGGTCAAGGTTGAGTGAGGACTGGGCAGCTGTGAGCCGCGGGCTGGAATCAGCAATGGGGCTTGATAAGTACAGAGATTCTGGGCAGGAACGCCTTGCAGGGACACGAGCAGGCCTGGATGAGGGGACAGTTGAGGCCCATGGCTGTCATTGCCACTTCCCCCCAGTGCCAGTTCCACTGTAATACTGGGAGACACTGTGTGCCGTGGAGGAAAGAGTGTTGGAGTTGGGCAACCACCTCAAATTGTTCTGGGAACTAGCATAAGCAGAAATAAGTAAATAAAGAGGCAAAATATAAAGTAAATTTTAAAAACAGAAATGTCAGAGCTGGGAAGGAATATTAGATTATTCCGGTTAAAGCTTCAAGTCAACAGACAAGGATTTCAAGCCCCAGGAAGCTGCAAGATTTCCCAAGCTTCATAATGGATCCAGGATTCAAGCCAAGGTCTGTGAATCCCCAGACAGTGTCTACCCATGCCCCTCCAGCTGGTGCTCCTCCAGTGGAATGGAATCCAATGGGTGGAATGGAATGGAAAAGAATGGGTGAAATGGATGGATTAGAGGGAATGGAATGGAATAGAGTTAGCAAAGCTGGAATTAGGATACTGGGGCCTTAACTCCCACATAATGATACAGGCAAAAAAGAACCCCAAACTCCCTCTCCCATCCTCCCACCTGAGGGATGCACCACCTCTGTCTCCAGCCAACCAATCTCTACCCCAAGCAAGTAAGGACAGCATCTCTGGCACAGGTTGGGGTGCAGGGAAGAAGGAGCCAGTCCCTTACCTTCGGGCTGGAGGACAGAGAACTGAAGTCCACATCCTTTACGAGAGCGGCTTTGGGATGTAAGGGGCAGTTGGTTAACCACAGGTGGAGAGACAGACCATGATCCAAGTTGACTCTTTAGCCAGAGCAGCCAAGAGAGCAGAAAGAAGGCTCAGGAAACAGAGCTGAGGGCCATTCCCTGAGACCATGACGCAAAGACTGTCATGGGTTCCCAGCTGTGCTGTAGACGCAGAGAGACCTGCGAAGATCCTGGGCAGGTTTGAGTGCTATCTCTCCTGTTCACTAACCTCTCTTCCAATCCACCAGTCCCACACTATCTACAAGACAGGCTGGAGGAAACTGGTTCCTTGGGTTTGCAAGTAGTTCAAGTGAAGAGTGGGGACATTCACAGCAACACCATAGTAACAAGCCCTTGGACTCCCCTGCGCTGGTAGCAAGACACATCTTCACAGCACTCACATGCTGGACCACTGTATTCTCCCCGACACTGGGGGGCTGCATCTCTGACCACTTCCACTCCCGCCCCCATCATGATCTGCCCTGACTCCAATCCCACAGTCACCATTCACAAGCCGTTAAGGCTTTATTGTCTTGAACCTGGGTCCACTTGCAGAGCCCAGGCTAAGCATGACCTCGAAATGACTCTTGCCAGTGACAGAATTCAGGCAGAGCCTTTGAGGCTGAGATGGACATGAGCTCATTGTCTTCTCTCGTAGGCAGTTGTGGGGACTGCTTGCCCTGACTTCAGGAGTCTGTGCGCTCCCTACTCTTCACGTGCCTTGCCTCACATTGTCCCTAAGTCTCTGTCCCATTCATCTCTCCCTTATGTCCACCTGCACCAGCACCCACCACCATCAAACCACTGAATGCCCACCACCATCACATCACTCCCAAGAAACCCTGTGATCTCTCATTGCTGTGTGTCCGCTCACCCCATCAGTCCTCCTGGGCTTCAGAGCCCCTGCCCATGTCTTAGCTGTTTGCCTCCAGGTCCTTGTCCCTCTGGACTTGCTCCCAGCCTTGCCTCAACTCCGCCAGCTCTGACTCCCCAGCCAGTTGCCCACATAGCCCTCCATCCAATATGACACCCCTCTGCCACCCCTCTGCTCACCCAGCCTGGGAACCGGAAACTAGCCTGCCATCTTCCACTTGCTCCAGCAGGGGTGGCAGGTAGGGAGAAAAAGAGCCAGCAGAATAGGCTGTTGACTACGATTTCCATTTCTCCTCCCAGCTCTGGCTATTTAAACAGTTAGAAGACAAGCTTTGTTGACTATGTGTGTGTACACATATTAGCTACACTGTTTCCTAGCCTACTTATCCTAGGGAATTTGTTTCAAAGCCGCCTTTTGGAAACTCCTAAGTAGGATGTAATTCAGAGGATTTTATGGTCTGCTCACTGTCTGGCAAAATAGTTTATTCCACAAACCCCTGGCATATCAGAGATAAAGAAGATGCATGAAAAACAGGGCTGCTCTATGCCCACACCGTCCCAGCCTCGGCTGAGGAAGGCTCCTTGACTAGGCAGAGTCTGTGTAAAGTTTCTTAACGTCTAAACTTTATGTTCTCAACTTGGGTTGTTAGTATGAAAGAAACAGTCTGTAAATGGCATTTAAAAGCAAATTGGATTTTCTTCCCCCAGCTGATACAGCTCTCTGTTCTGCTTGCCAGAGGACGCAGTTTACTTCCCATCTGAAGCAGCCATTTGTCATGTGTCAGAGGATCTGAAATAAAATTCCTTTGTGTACGACTGTCTAATAAAGAGGTTCTTAACGTTAATAATTTACTTTAAATGCCATTTACACATTGTCTCTCTCTTACCTTCAGTCTGAGTCATCAAACCTGGAAGGTGTACGAGGATTTCCAAAGATCCCGAATATGTGTTCTGGAATAACATTCACCCCAAACGCCCACCTTCTTGCTATGCGAGGCCAGTGGCTCTGCTTGCAGATGTTAATGTGGGTCAGAAAAGCTTCTCGCTTGGCGGGAGGAAGCCTAAATCCTTGGGACCTAGGAAGGGAGAGAGCAGTAGGAGGCCTGGTCTGCAACAGCAGAAGGAAGGGCAGGAAAGGGACACTCGACACTCAGCAGTGTTTATTGGCGGACGTCATGTGCCAGGCTCTCTGCTTAGCAGTGGAGCCACAGGCAAAAACCCAATGGCTGCTTCACCTTCAAGACCTTTCTGGAATGAAATTGGGCACAAATCAATAAATTAATTGAGAAGTGTAGACAGACCTATTTAACTTTGTAAACATGGTTTATGTGTCACCTGTCCTGGCCCTCCCCATCCCCATGGATCCCTTTCCCCTGGTTTCCTTTGCTCCTTGGGCACATTTCCTTTAGTGGGTGTCTTAGTTTTGGTGGCTATAACAAACTACCATAGCCTGGCTGACTTAGACAACAAACACAGTTCCAGAGACTGGGAAGTCCAAGATCAAGGTGCTGGCAGATCCAGTGTCTGGTGAGAGCCTGCTTCCTGGTTCATGGCTTTCTCATTACATCCTCACAGGGCAAGAGCAGAGAGATGAAGAGCAGGCTCCCATGTCTCTCCTTATGAGGGCACTAATCCCATTCACAAGGGCTCCATCCTCATGACCTTATCACCTCCCAAAAGTCCACTTCTTAATACCATCAGAGTGGAGAGTAGGATTTCAGCATATGAATTTTGGGGACCCAGGCATTCAGCCATAACAGACTGGACAATTCAAGGTCAAGGACTTATCTTTTTGTCTCTGCATCTCCAAGGTCTAGCACAATGCTTGTCAACTAGTTGTTGAGTAAACGAAAGGCCCAGCCCCTGCTCTCAAGTCTAATGCAGGAGGCAGAAACAAATGGGAGATCACAGAGCAGGAGGGCGTGTGCTCTATCAGTCAGCTCAGGCTAAGGAGGCTGCTGTGATAAGTGACCCCAAACCTCAGGTGCTTCCAGCAGCAAAGCTTTACCTCTTACCCACATTCATGAGCATCACAGGCTGGATGTGACCTTCTTCACTTCATCACCAAGGTGGAAAGAGCAGCCACCATTCTAGACATGAAGGGCCCATGGCAGGGAGAAAAGAGAACTAACAGAGCAACAAGAGGGTTTTGGAAGCCTCTGCTCTGAACTGACACATGCCACTTCTACCCTCATTTCATTGTCCCAGGCATATGGTCTGGCCCAACCTATTATCAGGCAGCCAGAAATGTCCTCCTCTCATTCCTGGTTCATGGCTGTCTTCTCATTACATCTTCACAGGGCAAGAGCAGAGAGATGGAGAGCAAGCTCCCGTGTCTCTCCTTATGAGGGCATTAATCCCACTCACAAGGGCTCCATCTTCATGACCTTATCACCTCCCAAAGGTCCCAGGATGGCCTGGGAAGGAGGGAGCAAACATCGAACCACAGAACGAACGACCCCAGATGCTGTGATAGCAGAACACCGTGGGCCCTGGTGATCCGTCAGGGGCACAGCACTTCAGCTAAGTGGAATATGAGGGGTGACTTACTTCAGAGCCCAAAAGTGTGCCTTTAGGTGACGGCTGCCTGTGCTGGGTCCTGACCACGGGGAGGTGTCCCCAGAGACCTTGTAGAGGGCTATGCATTTTCCACATGTCCAAGGAGGGAAGAAGCAACAGTTGTACCCAGTCAGACGGTAGAGACTCACTAGCTCCATCCCAGCCCAAGGATGCCTAGTCTCAGAGGATGAGGCAGGGCTTTGTCACACAGTACTCACATTCTGAGAGGTTCAGAGCTCACGCCCCTCTCCCAGGGGTTGGGAGGGGACAGCCAAGGCTGGAATCAAACAGGGAGGCAGAGACCCAGACCCTCTGAATGACCTGCAGGGCAGACTGTGGCCATGCTCCCAGGCTAGCACATCAGCCTATACCAGACATGTCAGTCACGCTGGACACCTCCATGCTCCCTTCCGAGGAGAACTGACCAGCAGAGCCCCTGCTGCCCACACTGCCTGCTCTGTGCTGTGGGACCCCTGGTCCTGCCTGACTGAACCAGTGGTGGGCACCCAGCTCGAGGGCAGACCTGCCCTGGGGGGGACAGTGACCTGTGAAGGCCTGGTGTGAGGAGATGAGAGGAACCCTCTCTTAAGGTTTTAAACCAGAGACTAGTGAGAGGCAGCCAGTGAGGGAGGTGGAGTGAGTCAGAACCATGTTCAGCTGGCAGGATGAGGGAACATGCATGATGTGGAAGGCTGTTGGCAGAGGGAGAAGACGGGAGAGGGCTTAGAGATGCAGACAGAGAAAGATGGGAGACCGTTCCTGCCTGGGTCCTGACAGCTTCCTGTTCCCAATCCAGTTCAACCGTGACCTGACAAAGACCTTTTGTTCCTGAGTCAGGCTCTGTCTCTTACAACCAAAAGAGTCTAGCGTGGATACACCCACCAAACAAACATCCATGGTGCGAGTCAATTGGGAGTGAGACAGAGCATCATAAGAGGTGCCAGTTGACATGTGACTTTTCCACAATGGATGAAACTATGGGGGGAGAGGGGACCTTTAAAAGAAGAAGAATGAAAACTCTGACATACATACAAAATACAACAACACCCTTTATCAATCTAAAGATACATAAGTAAGGAACATTAATGTGGACCATGAAATTTTACTAATAAAGTAACCACTTTATTAATATATTTATAGTATATTTGTAGACATGAAAAAGCTGAGGGTCGGAGTGGAAATATTAATGTGAACATTTTTTTGCAAATCATAATTTATTTTTCTATCTTCCTTTTGTTGTAATTAGACACATTTTTAGTTCCTACTGTTGCTTATTTTTATCAATTCTTGTTTTTCGTCAATCTTGGAAAAGGATTGTCTATTATAATGGTCTTTAAAAGAGAAAATAAGCTTTTGATTTTATGAATTAACTCTGCTCTTTGTTTTCTATTCAATTCACTTGAGATTTCATGTTTATTAATTCCTTCATTTATTGTCTTTGGTTTTCTGTTGTTGCTCTTTATTGAATTTCTTGAGTTGAAATCTCAGATTATTTACTTTCAGACTTGGTGTTTTCTAATTAATGGATCTAAGGCTTTAAATTATCTTCTGAATACCCACACCATATGTATTTTCATATATTGTGTTCTTGTATTTATTCTAACAATTGTAATTCCCATTGTGATCAACCTTTTAACATGATAATTATTTAGAGGACTATGTTATTTAAATGACAGATGCACAGATTTTATTTTTGCTATCATTTTGTTGATGATTTCTCATTTTATTGCATTAGAATTAGTGAATGTGACCTTTAGGTATCATAGTCATATTATAAAATGTATTGATATTTTATTTGTGACCTAACACATGGATAATTATGTGAATGTTTCATATATGTTTGAAAGGGATTTGTATTCTCTATTTGTTCAGTATACATCATACATTTTATATTTCATCCACCTTGTTAATCATATTATTTGTATCCTCTATATCTTTACTTGATTGTCTTCTTGGTCTGTCTTGTTGATCTGTTGAGAAGTTAGTCTCTATGATATTGTATTTATTTCTTCTAGCAGTACTATCAGTTTTTGCTTTATATATTTTCAAGTTTTTTTGTTATGTGCATAATGGTTCATCATTGTTATATATCATCTTAACAAGGAGTTCCTTACAACAACATAAAATATTTCTCTTTATTTTGTTTGCTGTTTTAGTTTTAATAAATTCATTTATTTTATTTATTTATTTTTGGCTGCATTGGGTCTTCGTTGCTGTGTGCTGGCTTTCTCTAGTTGCAGAGAGTGGGGGCTACTCTTTGCTGCAGTGCATGGGCTTCTCTTGTTGAGGAGCATGGGCTCTAGGTGCGCGGGCTTCAGTAGTTGTGGCACACGGGCTCAGTAGTTGTGGCTCGTGGGCTCTAGAGCACAGGCTCAGTCGTTGTGGTGCATGGCCTTAGTTGCTCCGCGGCATGTGGGATCTTCCCGGACCAGGGCTCGAACCCATGTCCCCTGCATTGGCAGGTGAATTCTTAAACACTGCACCACCAGGGAAACCCTTGTTTGCTGTTAATATTGCTTTTTCTGTTTCCATTTTATGAGTCTTCCCTGATACACATCTTTACACCTTTCCTTTTGTTTTTAATTTTTCCATTAGCTTTATATGTGTATCTTGCTGGAAAACTTCATGACACTGGGTTTTTAAACACTCAATTTAAGAATATAACTCATTCACAAGTATTGTGACTGCTGATACATTTAGAGTTATTTTAACAATGCTGTGTGTGCATGTCTCTGGGTATATTCTATTTATCATGCTTTCTGATTTGGTTTTTACCTATTTTTCTGCCTTTTGGTAATTTGTTTGAGCTGTCTTCATTTAATTCCATTTTTTCTAATATTTTAAAAGTTATACCCTCTATTTCTAATTTTCTAGTGCCTACCCTTAAAATTTTGTCAGCAATCCCTTGCATTTCTATAATACCTACAAATGTTCAGTATCTATATTCATCCTGTAACTCAAACTAAGAACAGACTGCCTGCCACTCCCTCCTTCCCTCATCACCTTCACCCTGGTATCTCCCATGTTTGATAGTATCTGAAATTTTTGTTCCGGTTTTTACTTTTTAAGCATTTTTTAGAATAAGCCACAAGTTTTACTACTTTCTTTTCACTTTTTTGTGTCTTCCCTATAGATTTGTTATTTGGTATTTGGTTGCATGTGAGATATTCAGTTGTATGAGGCCCATCTCAATTTCATTCAGATATATTTTGAGGGAAAATAATTACATGCTTTTATCCTACACATATTGAGAGTTATTTGAAAATGTTTAAAAAAATGATTTCATGAAGGAAAATATATTATTTTGTCCATTTTATCATTTAGGGATAAGTTTGGCTTTCTTCAACCAAAAATCCACAAAAACATTGAAATGTGTTTTTCTCTCATGTAAAAGAAAGCCCAGAGGGAATCAGTCCAGGTCTAGTGTGGTCACTGCATGGTGTCAGGAACTTAGCCTTTTTCTATCTTGTTGCTTCACAGAACATGGTTTCTGTCCCCAAAGCTACCTCATGGTTCAGTATGGTTGCTAGGACTCCAGCCATTACATCTCCATCAAGGCAGCAGGAAAGAAGAAGGCAGAAAATGTAGGGCACCCCATCCTTTCAAGGAGATGTTCTGGAACACAATAACTCTATTTATGTTTATAAGTTATGCCTAGCTGCCAAGGAGGTTAAGAAATGAGGTGTTGTTTTATTTTTTTAACTGGATGACTATGTGCCTACATTAGGGCACATTATAGTGAAATTTAAGAATAGCAGGAATCAATTGAAAATCCTAAAAGGTTGCAGAGAGTAGAAAAAGATCACATTAAAAATAAAGGGTGGGCTTCCCTGGTGGCGCAGTGGTTAAGAATCCGCCTGACAATGCAGGGGACACGGGTTCTAGCCCTGGTCTGGGAAGATCCCACATGCCGCGGAACAACTTAAGCCCGTGAGCCACAACTACTGAGCCTGTGCGTCTGGAGCCTGTGCTCCTCAACGGGAGAGGCCGCGACAGTGATAGGCCCGCGCACCACGATGAAGAGTGGCCCCCGCTCGCTGCAACTGGAGAAAGCCCTCACACAGAAACGAAGACCCAACACAGCCAAAAATAAATAAATAAATAAATTTATAAAAAAATAAAAATAAAAAAAAATAAAGGGTCACATTCAAATGACTTGGAATTAAAAATGTACAGTAATAGGGGCTTCCCTGGTGGCACAGTGGTTAAGAATCTGCCTGCCAATGCAGGGGACACGGGGTCAAGTCCTGGTCTGGGAAGATCCCACATGCCGCGGAACAACTAAGCCCATGCGCCACAACTACTGAGCCTGCACTCCAGAGCCCGTGAGCCACAACTCCTGAAGCCCAGGCGCCTAGAGCCCATGCTCTGCAACAAGAGAAGCCACCGCAATGAGAAGCCCGCGCACCGCAACAAAGAGTAGCCCCCGCTTACCACAACTAGAGAAAACCCGCGGACAGCAACAAAGACCCAACGCAGCCAAAAATAAATAAATAAAATTAATTAATTAATTTAAAAAATATGTACAGCAATACTGGAAGTTAAAAGACAACAGAGCAATACTGTTAAAAGTGTGGGGACAAGGACCTACTGTACAGCACAGGGAATTATATTCAGTATCTTATAATAACCTATGATGGAAAAGAATCTGAAAAGAATGTATATATATATATATATACCTGAGTCACTCTGCTGTACACCTGAAACTAACAGAACATTGTAAATCAACTATTCTTCAATTTGAAAAAACAAGTCTGTGGGAAAATGTTCTCCAACTGAGAATTCTTTATCCAATCATACCCTCCAATGAGAGGGTTTTTTTTTTTTTCGTCATTCACAGGAGACTACTGAATGATGCAGTTCACCAAAATGAAGAAGTAAACCAAGAAAAAGAAAGACATGGGGGCTTCCCTGGTGGCGCAGTGGTTGAGAATCTGCCTGCCAATTCAGGGGACACGGGTTCGAGCCCTGGTCTGGGAAGATCCCACATGCCGCAGAGCAACTGGGCCCGTGAGCCACAGCTACTGAGCCTGCGTGTCTGGAGCCTGTGCTCCGCAATAAGAGAGGCCACGATAGTGAGAGGCCCGCGCACCGCGATGAAGAGTGGCCCCCGCTTGCTGCAACTAGAGAAAGCCCTTGCACAGAAACGAAGACCCAACACAGTCAAAAATAATAAAATAAATAAATTTAAAAAAAAAAAAAAAAAAGAAAGACATGGGATCCAAGGAACAGGAACCCAACCTAGCAAAGAGGTGAAGAAAAATTCCAGGGTATTCGCTGATACAATAGTTACCACATTTGAACATACTGAGAAGAGAGAGATTTTCTTGTCTGTAGCAGAATTTGAGTATGGGTTAGCTCTTCTGTGCCGACAGGTATATAAACTAAGCAAATAGAAATGAAAACCAGTACTAATCCAGAGGGAAGACAAAAGAATTATAATCATAACACCCTACATGATTTAGCTGTGAATAATATTATAATAATCACGCTAACATAAGCACCCAGTAGTGATTTTAACCAAAACTTGTGATAGAGCTATATTGGAGGATGGGGGAAGAACAAGTACATGTGTTTGGTGAGGGAGAAAATGGGCAGAGAGAGCTAAAATCTAATTTTCCATATTGAAAGTCAATAGGTAATTCTTAAAACTGAGAAATCAAGAAATAGCCACATACACAAGAAACTGAGAAATATAGAAGTAAATAGCGAAGACATAGCCAGAACCATTGAGAGTTTTATTGCTTTGGGGAGTAAAAATTTAGAATGGAGAGAGACAGGGTAGCAAACTGCTCTTTTACCCCTAGCAATACTTTTTGTCTATATGAATGTGACAGTTTGCTAGACAATATAAATCAAATCTATTTAGATAAATATATTAATGCCAGGCACTTTGGGGTTACTTTTTCTTTGTTGGCAGGGGAGGTGATGGGGAAAAGAAGGCATCTTACATGCTAGCCAAATACAATAATTCTTCCAAAGAAGAATTGGAAGGCTGGTAAATGTTCTGAGTCCGTACTTGTCTGATATGGCTTCATTTTACCTCACACTTGAATGATAATTTATGTTCAAAGCCATTTCCCCTCAGAGCTTGGAAAATATTGCTTCATTATTTTCTTGTATCCAATTTTGCTGATAAGGAGTATGATATCAATTCAATTCTTGTTCCTATGCGTAGTGGGTTGAATAGTGTCCCCCCGCCAACACTATGGGTGTCGTAACCCCCAGCACCTGTGAATGTGACCTTATTTGGAAAGAGAGTGTATGCAGATATAATTAAGTTAAGGATCTTGAGATGAGATCCTTCAGGGTGGACCTACCCATAGTCTAGCATCCTTATAAGAAGAAGAGAGAACACAGAGAAGAAAGCCACGTGAAGATGGAGGCAGAGGCTGGACTGAGGCAGCTGCAAGCCGAGAACGCCAAGGATCTCCAGGAGCCAGGAGACAGGCATGGAAGGGATTCTCCCACAGAGCCTCCAAAAGGAACGAACCCTGCCAACACCTTGCTTTCCACCTTCTGGCCTCCAGAACTGTGATAATTACACTTCTGTTGTCTTAAGCCACCCAGGATGTGAGACTTTGTTATAGCAGCCGTAGGAAATTAATACACATGTATGTCACTCTTTTTCTCTCTGAAGGTTTTTCGGATTTCCCCTGCATCTTCTGTGTTCTAAAATCTCACTATAACATGGCTATGTTTGTGGGTTTAAAATTTTGCTGGTCATGCACCAGCCCTTTAAATCTTAGGACTTGTGTCTTTCTTTGGTTCCGGAAAATTTTTCTTCTTTTCTTTGAGAATTGCCTCTCCTCCATTATGTCTATTTTTTTTCCTCTTGGTACTCCTTCCTCACTTATGTGTCCTCTGTGTTGATGAGCTTTTCTTTCATACTTTCTATCTCCTTACCTTTTGCACTGCATCCCTGGAAAAATCCTTGCCTTGATGTTTCAGCAATTATTCTTCCTTCATCTGTGCTCATTTTGAAATTCAGTCCAACAATTTTGAGATTTTTAAAATTTCAACTAACAAAATTTTAATTTCTGTGATCTCTAGTTTTCTGATTATATAAATCCAAAAGCCTCTACATCTTTTAGATAATATTTTTTGGTTGGAAGAAAGTTATAGTGTGTCCTCAGAATGCCATCATCTGGTACCTTCTTTAGGCCTTCGTATTTCTAGTCAGGAGAAGAGTCCAGAACTTATCTTCTGATTCTGATATTTGCTGCCGTTAATTGCACCCTTGCAAGGAACCAGGGAATTTGCTGAGCATATAATCATCTTATTTAATATTCACAGCAACCCATAAGGATGGAAATATTAATATCCCCATTTAATAGATGTGCAAACTAAGGCAGGTAGGGGTTACTTGCCTCTGATCTCAGTCGACCTAGTCAGTAGTCAGATGGAATTTGAATCTAGGTATGGCTGACTCCGGAATCCAAGCACTTGGCCACTCTATTATTTTGCCTTAAATTATGTTTCATATGTCACATCCCATCTCTAGATATCAGTTTGGCGTTTGTTAAAGAAGGTTAGTATACAGCAGTAGTTCTCAACCGGGAATGACTTTGGTCCCCAGGGGATACTTGACAATGTCTGGAGACATTACTGATTTTCACAACGGGGGACGAGAGGGAGGTGCTTCTGGCATCTTGTGTGTAGAGGGCAGGAGTGCTGCTAAACGTCCTACAATGTTCAGCACAGCCCCACACCAAAGAATGATCCGGGCCCGGGTGTCAGTACCGCCAAGGTGGAGGCACCCTGGCATAGAGCCCTGTGAGCCCGTGGGTGACTAGTTCAAAATGTCACTGGTAAGTGAAGAGCTGAGTGGGCCCAGGCTCACCACTGTCATGAGAGGATAGACAGACATGTGACAGACATGTCCCTCCCGTGCCAGAGAGCTGCGGTGGCCCAAGATTCTGTCCCCAGAGGTCCCTAGCCTCCACACAAGCCCCCTAGCACCAAGTTGACACTCCCTGCGTAAAGCCCTGTCAGACATAACACAGACCCTGACTACACGTTGGGGTTTCTCCCTTTGTTTCTTCTTTCTCTCCATTTCAAACAGGCAGCCATGCCCTGGTCTGCTTCTTGGCCCCAAGGATTCTTGCAGGGTGGAAAGTAGAAAAAGACCCAGGAAGAGGTGGCTGGAAGCGGCAGTACCTAAGGGAGGGGGGCAGAGCAGGGGGGCACCCGGCTGTGTGGTGCACCTGCAGAGGCCAGCCCCTAGGCCTGGCGGTCCAGCCTTGCCCAACGTGCCCAGGCCCCAAACAGGTCTCCAGGGCAGGGGGACCAGGGAACCCACCCAGGTGGCCACAGCAGCCTGGAGCAGGACACACTGGAGGCATTGTACTGGGTCCCTGGGACGCTGGCCAGGGTGGGGGGCACCCAGCTGTGCTCAGGGTAAGAGGTAGTAGCTAAAGCACCTTTCTACCCTGTCTGACCCACTTGCCAGGCAGGCACTTGGGAGAGCGTGAAGGCAAAGCAGGAAGGCTGCAAGCAGAATGGGGAGGGGGTCTGAGCCAGACCCTCTCCGCCCTGTGGTTGGAGCCCCTGTGGCCAGAGCAACTCCAGAGCTGCCCGGCCTCCGGGGCCCCCGGGGGCAGGCGCGTTCTTCACCCTCTGGCACCTGGGGACTTCTTTAAAACTACCCGCCTGCCTCCCCTGTCACTCCCACCAGAGAAACTTGATCTTGTTCAAATGAAAACACAGGCAGAGAGTGGGACGTAGGGAAGGCCCTTTGGAGCATGTCCTGGACCCAGTTTGACCAGTCAGACAGTGGTGGGGAGGTGAATCAGCCTGAATTTCTCCTCCATTCTCCCCGGGCTGATGAGGAACCAAGGCCAGGAGGCTAACCGGTTCCCATTCGGAGCCCCGTCCCCCGAATCGAATCCGCAGGAGGGTGCCTTAACTCTGGTGGGCCTCGCTCTGTGCAGAGACAAACGGGGGAATGAAATCTCAGCTTATCAGACCCTTTTTTTCAAACTCAAATCCCATTTCCCTATTGACCCACAGGAACACCTTGGAGATCGTTCATCTTCATTTCTGATTGGTTTTCTGTCAATATTTCCCTGCCTCGCCCCACCCCAGCCTTTCCATCAAGTGGTTAATGAGCTGTAAACAAACACTTGGATGCGGGAGGGGGGTGTTTTTCCAAGAAGCCTTTTGAATAGTGGATCAAACACACAGACACACAAGCAGCAGCCTCTGGTTCTGCTATAGGTGCATGTGTGTGTTTAGTGTTTCTCACTTGGGGTCCGCAAGGCTCATGACGTGAGGGCAGCCCCTCCCCTTGCCGAGGGGAGGTAAGTAGCAGCTACCCAACTTGAAGGCAGTGCACCCAATAAGCCCGACATCTCTCTCCTCTGCCTCTCACCACCCCATAGCTGCTTCTCCTGGTTAAGGGCTCCAGAGGAGCAACTGTACAGGAGGTGGCCGAATCCAGGAGCACAATGTAGGCATGTTTGCCTCCTGGCGCCCGGCTTTAGCTGGAACTGAGCCTAGGAAAGTTCCAACCTGCCCTTCCCCGGTGGGAGGGGAGGTCTGGGTGGGGCACCTCGGCGGTGTCCCGGGGGCCAGAGGGGCCTGGTTTTGGAAGCTCCCAAAGATTACAGTGGACTGGAGAAGACAAGCCTGACTCCACAATCTGGCCTCGTGTCACCCTGGGGATGTCACTCAAGACGCCTCACTGCGGGGGTCTCAGTTTTCTCACCCATCAGAAGGGGTGAATCATTCCTTCCCCGCCTACCTCCTAGGCGGGTTCTGAGGATCCGGGAACACAAGGCTTGGGAAAAGACTAGAGGTGTCACAGATGTCAGAGAGGTGGCCATCCTTCCCTCGCCCAGTCCCTCCGGCCCCAACGCCCCCGGGGTCCCCGTCTGTCCTCCCCACCCGCCAAAGCCCAGGAGTTTTTCTGCTGCCCGCCTGAATGTTAACACGCAGGGGAAACTTCAAGGAAAACATACAGCTGATAAAAATTTAATGCTATATGTAACAAAGTAGAATGAATATTTAATCCGTGCTTTTATGCGAAACCACATAACCAACCGGCCTCACGCGGCGGCGAGGGCGGTGCTGCCCCTCCCCGCTCTCGGCGCCCGGCGCCGGCAGCGAAGCAGTTAAGCTGCTGGCAACAAGCAGCTCCTAATAAACACTCGGCTAATTCTGTAGGAAAAGCGCTAATTAGAAAAGCAATAATAATCGGTGTAATTGCTCTAAATTACCCTCCTAACAGAGAACTGCGCTCGGAGCCGGGAACGCAGCTGCCACCGCCCAGCCAGCGCCCCGCGCCCCGCGCCCGCGACTCCGCGCTCTGCTGCCCCCTGGTGGCCACCGCGCGCCGCACCAGCCTGGCCGGGAGGAGCGGCCGTGCGAACCCCGGCGCTCGGGCGCCCCCTGGTGTCCCAGTTGCTGCGGTGACCTGCGGACGGGCCGGAGGCTCGAGAACCCGAAGACGGCTCCTCGGCTTTCTCCTCCGCCCGCCCTCCTCTCTCCCGTTGGATGGCTGACAAGGAACCAACATCACCTTGGCTGCACTCAAGGAAGAGAAAACGAGGGCAAAATAATAATGGAATGAAGGGACCTCTAAAGAGTTCTCAGGATAGTGCAGATTTGGGGGATTGCTTTGGGAATGGGATTGGAAGAGACAAGTCCAAGGAAGGGGGGGGCCTTCCTCAAGGTGGGAGTTCAGGATTACAGGGAAGATGGACTGCTTAGGGGAGAGGGCCAGGACAGCTTCTGAGAGCCCAGCCCCACGTGAGCGTTTGGAGAACCTTGGATGGGCCGGACTGCTTTTGATCTGGCCTGAAATTAACAAGGGCGCAGCGTCATTCCCGTGGGTTTATGGAGCCCTGACGGGCTCCCTCAGAGATCATGCCCTTCCCTGCCTAAAGCGCTCCTGGGGTCAATATAGTTTTCAAAGTGAGGTGGGACCTCAGCCTGTGTGTGTCTCCCAGCCCTCCTCAGACCAAACCACAGGCCCTGTTGTGCGGTCAGGCTCTCTGCTCGGTCCCCTCGTCGCCCCACACACACTGGGGCTGCTGGAGGGCCGGATCCCCGCTGTGTGCGCAGAGCCTGCGGTACGCTCTCAGTGACGCTCTGTGAACAGGCTGGACGCCAGCGTGGAGGGGAAGAGGGGGCCTTCCGCTGTAAACCTGTAACCAAGGTTTCCGGCCAGAAGCAGGGGAGGGGTCTCCGAAGCTCATGGGACAGAGGACCCCGACAGCTGGGGGTCAGGAAGACCTCGGGAGGAGCGGGCAGCTGATGCTAGAGGTGGATAGTGAGGGCCCAGGGGTTCCGCCAGGTTCTGGTACCGGCTTCCCCCTCAACACGGGGAACAGGAGGGGTGTGCGCCAAAGAAACCCAGGACACCGCTCCCCTGTCCCCAGCCCTCACTTATCACCAGAACCATCCCAACGTCTTCTGTTTTTAAAGCAGGCCGAGGGGGAGGCGGCGTGAAGGGGAGCCAACCCTGCCACCTTGGCTGATGCCACAGACGCTCTGCACGCTGCCCCCTCCCACCTGTCCCGGCACCAACCGCTAGTCCCCGAGGATCTTCCCCTCCGGCCTCCTTCCCTCAAGCTTGGCACCTGCAGTACTTCAGTCTTGAAGGAAACCTGAGGACCAAGATGTAGCCTCACATCTGAAATAGTGCCTGCTATAAAGGGTGAGTTCAGTTAATGCTTGGTAAATGCTAAATTAATTAAACAGTCATAAAATCACAAAGAAATGAATTTCTAATGGTGTAATTTCAGACAGTACATGAATAGCTATTGGACACAACGTAGTACGGGGCACATAGTAGGTGCTTGAAACAACCTGTAGAATAATGTGCCTTCTTGATGTCTCTGTAAGCACCCTTTCTCTCCATCTTAAGGCAAGTGGTTGGCTTACCCCCTCATTAGGAAAGCATTCAATATATAATTACCATTTTTTTTGTTGTTGGCTGGTTTGTTTGGTTGTTTGGTTGGTTGATTTTCTGACCATGAGTACCTGTGGGGCACTCCCGTTCTCTTCCCCATGTGAGGTTCAAGGAAGCACACACAGTTGACACCATCTCTCCTCCCAACGGACTCTCCTGAATTTAGGTGCCTGGACAAGTCAAACGGAAAATTTAATTCCCAACTAATTAGCCCTGAATTTGGTGCCCCTCATCAAGTTACAGGATTGCCCCACTCCCAAGAGAGGCGGGTTCCCCACCCACAAGTGGCCAACATTTGACACTGCTTCTGTAGGTATGGAGACAAAGGCCCCCCCAGCCCCACTATTGTCTCTGCTCCGAGCACACAGGCAGGCAGACACAAAAGCCTGATGAATTCTTCATGACCCTCTGAAAGGGCGGTTCCCCCAGGCCCCGCCTATCACTGGCCACAGGTGGGCCCTTGAATGGAGAACGACATTATCTTCCAACCAACCAGTTTCCTTTCTTGAATCTTGAACAGGTCTCCCTGAATCTCCTCCCCTTAGAGATGCCAACCCTGCAGTTTGGCTGAAACCAGAATCCCCACCATCAGGTCAAGGCAAGGTCACCCCAGCATCCAGAGGAACTCGCCTTCCTTCCACACACAACACTTGATGCTGAGCAAGGCTTCTGGGGTTCGCAGGGGGGGGACCCTGGTTCTTGGCAGGGCTGTTCCCTCCCCTGCTCCAGAAAGGGTCTCCAGAAGAGATCTGCCCCTCCTTCCACAAGGAAAAGCCTGGGGAGGAAGCGCCCTCCCCCAAGCTTCCTCTTCATCCCCCAGGAGTCCTGCAGGACTGGGCCTGAGCTGAAAGGGGCGGCTCTCCCCCGTGGCGCCCTCTGCTGGTGGATCCCAGGAGGTGTGAGGACTGCAGGTTTCATGCCCTGTCCTGACTGACTGTCCAAACCACACTGTCTTCTGCCCTCAAGTTTCTCCCTCACCCAAGAAGTCCTTGAAGGAAAGAGGCAGCTGTTCTCTGTCCAAGTCCCTTCTCCAGAAATAAGTGAAGGGAGGAAGGATGAGGCCTGGGGGAGGGGCTGGATTTGAATTAATGAGCTATGTACTTTCCTTACCCTACAATCACGGCATTTGATGAAGCAGCCAATTTAACTTAGCTGTGGGATAATTTGTCATGAGGTTGTTAGGATGGAGAAGCTGGGGTGGGATGAGGAGGGGAGGGGGCAAGGCAGGGCCAGACAGAATAGGGGGCTTTCCCAAGTCCCCCCTAGAAATCCTCCTAGGGAAGGCCCACTCCATGTACCAGGAGCCCAAGGGAGAGAGTGTGGACAGGGCAGGGCTCCTCAGGGGCAGAGCTGGAAAGGATCAGGGAGGGGGACAGGGCCCAACCAGTGCACGAGAGAGCCCCGGCCAGGCAGAGGGAGACGTACCTCTCCTCTGAGGACAGGGGTGTGTCTGTGTAACTCTCCAAGGACCAGGACCTGGGGTGCTTCATATGGATATATTGGATCTGTATAGTCCAGGGATCGATGGATGCATGGATGGATGGATGGATTGGAACCAGGGATCAATGAGTGAGCTCCACCCAAAGCTTCTATGCATCTCACAATGTGACAGAACCAGGACACCTGGCCTTATTTCTGTGTCCCAGCCTCGTGCTTCCGTTATAGCCAAACATCAGATGACTCAGAGTAAGATGGTCCTTAGAAGGAAATTCATTTTCAGATATGATAGGTGATCACAGGTCCTGCTTTGCCCTGCTAGCTGTCCCAGTTTCCCCCTGTTGTCCCAGGGTAATTGTTAATAATACTCCCTTTTACTTGTCCTGATGTGGACAGTGCACTCTATGGTCGCCTGCAGAAGAGGAGACAGGAGAGAGGCAGTCACCGCCCACAGTGTCATCTGTGGTCATGCTCGGGTCTCCTGATGTCCTAGGTTCTTCCTGCTAAACTGAACCATCCAAGCACCAAGGCCTGGCACTCAGCTCCACAGAATCAGACCTCATCTGCCCACTGGGACCTTCCTCCTCCAGGAAGCCCTCCCTGACCCGGACAGCCCACATCTGAGCTCTGCCGTCCCAGTCCTGGGCACTGACCGTGTTTCTCCACCAAAACATGACTGGGCAGGCCCTCTCTACCAAGAGCTCTATACGCTGCTCTTCTGATAGCCTGTGGCCCTGACTCGTTTCCACCCCACTCGCTGGTGAACCCCTTCTTCTGACTGCCTGCTTCCTGGCAGGCAGCATCAGGCACCAGCTAAGGTGATGGATTCTCTCTCCTCAGCAGGTGTGGAGTCCCCCCTTCTCACCTGCCCCAGCCTCCCCACTTCTGAACTTTCCCACTGCCAGGAGCTGCAGGAAGCTTGCCTCTTGCAAGCTGAACTGGACACAGCCTCCGTCCACTCTCTGGAATGTAGCACCACCTAGCGGCAGCCTGCTGTCTGACAGTGCCACAGCGAAAATTCGGAGTCAACTAGTCTTCATGGAAAGTCAACCATATAAAGGCATTATGCCAGGCCATCGGGGGTGGGCAGAAGATCAAAAAGAAAAGCAAAGACATACAAATAAACAAACAGCTAAACCATGCTCCCTGCACCTGAAGGTGCCTGCCTCGCAGTGGGGAACTGAGCCTAACACACAGTGCGGTAAAAGCAGTACAGTGTGATGGTTCTATGTGCAAGCTTCTGAGTAAGACATCAGGGGTTCAAAGCCTGGCTCCAGCACTTACTAGCTGTGCTACCCTGGGCACGTTGTTTAACTCCTGTAAGCCCCAACTTCCTCTTCTGTAACGGTAATAATAAAAGTCTCTCTCTCAAAGGGATGTTGTAAAGAACAGAGGCTGAAGGATGAAAGCACTTAGCACAGTGCTTGGCAGACAGTAAATGACTTTTTAAGTGGTTGCTATTATTATTGAGATGATAAAATGATTAATTCAGGCTAAGTGTTGTAAGAATTCAGGGAAAGGTCAACCCAATTATGAACTGGAATTATGACAGAGAACTTAATGGACGAGATAGAGCATTGAATCAGCCTTCAGGAAATGCAGGATCTGCGGCCATGAGCAAGTCAGTAAACTTAACTTCCTTCAACCTCATCTTCAAGTGGGGATAAGACAAGTACCTGGAGGCAGAGAACTCAAGCAGACAATTCTTGGGGTAACATCTTTCAGCGATTAACATAGATGGCACAGCTACTATGTGCCAGGCTTTGGGGGTTCAGAGATGAAAAGATAGTCACTCACTTCAAAATCGCAATCTGGTTCACGTCACAGAGAGAAGAGGTGGTGGGCTTCCTCACACCATCCTCTAATCCCACCCCAAGACCCACACCAAATTCGGAAGGCCAGGGTGAGGGCCTTTGTTAGTACTATGTCCTCAGCAGGCAGAACTTCCAGGGTCTCACCCCCCAAAAAGGTCCAGGTGTTTTGGGAAATCAGATGGCACCTCATCATCAGGTCACAGGCCCAGCTCTTTCCTCTCAGGCCGCTCGCCTGCAGGTCCTCCCCGGACTGGCACCCTCCACTCCCTGCTCTGGTCCAGAAACTATGCCTGGAATGTAAAGTTCCAACTTGTTCACCAATGGGGCAGGCACAGAATTCAGCGCCTGGTATATATTGTGTTCAAAGATATTTGTCAAGTGGATGACTGAATTAATTAAAGCTTTAAGAAAATAACTCATTGTAGGACCCGTTTTCTTAGGCCTGGCAAGAGCACACAAGGCCTTTCACAACAATTGCAGCCCTTAGAGTCTTCATCTAGAAAGCAAAGTACATCAGAACCTGTGTTTCATTATTAGCCTCCAGCTGCATACTTTTAATATGCCCCACTAATCATTTAATCTGTGTCCTTTTGTCCCCCAAGTTAGATGATAAGTTCCTTGATGGGCAGGAACTTTCTCTTATATGCTGAATTTACAGTTCATGGATTTCCCACCAAGACTGCACCATCCCTGGATGCCATGCTAAACTTATTTTTCAGAGCTTGTGTCAGAAGAGAATAAAGGTGATGGTTCTTTGAGTCAGTGTCCTTTCTCCAGACTTCCTGACCTACTTATACAATAATGGGTCAAATAAAGATTGCAAAATACCTGAAAATTTTAGAATGATGAGCAAAAACTAATAACAGAAATATAAAATACTAAATATATGTTTAATATGCTTTATATTCAGAACATTAACAGTGTAAGTGCAATGTGATAGAGAACACAGTTGCCAGTAAATCGTGGGAAAGACAAGAATGCTTTTATTGTACAATAAGGTAAAGACAAGATTTAGGACATCAGGAGAAAAAAACTGAAAAATATTTTAAATTTTTAAAATAAAAATTCTAGAAATGAAAAGTAAAATAACCCAAATTAAGAATTCAATGGATGGGGGGGCTTCTCTGGTGGCGCAGTGGTTGGGAATCTGCCTGCCAATGCAGGGGACACGGGTTCGAGCCCTGGTCTGGGAAGATCCCACATGCCGCGGAGCAGCTGGGCCCGTGAGCCACAATTACTGAGCCTGCGCGTCTGGAGCCTATGCTCTGCAACGAGAGAGGCCGTGATAGTGAGAGGCACGCGCACCGCGATGAAGAGTGGCCCCCGCTTGCCGCAACTAGAGAAAGCCCTCACACAGAAACGAAGACCCAACACAGCCATAAGTAAGTAAATTAAAAAAAAAAAAAAAAAGAATTCAATGGATGGCTTTAACAGCTGATAAAGATAAAGGTGAAAAAAGAATTAGTAAAAAGAAACAAACATCAGAAAAATTAATCAGAATGACTCATGGAGAGACAAA
Organism: Balaenoptera borealis; assembly: GCF_965194805.1. Taxonomy (NCBI): domain Eukaryota; kingdom Metazoa; phylum Chordata; class Mammalia; order Artiodactyla; family Balaenopteridae; genus Balaenoptera; species Balaenoptera borealis. Next base: position 25,816,778 of record NC_138875.1, on the reverse strand, counting down.
AAGGATGGAATACACATAAGAGTGTAAGAGAAATAAGAGATACAATGAGAATGTCAATCACACATGCAAGTGGAATCCCAGAAAAAAGAGGATGAAGCAGAAGCAATATTTGAAATCTCAAATGATTGAGATTTTTCAAAAGCCAATGAAAGATTAAAGCCATGTAGTAAAACTGGTGAAAAACAAAAACGAGGATAAAATCTTTAAAAGGAGCCAGAAAGAAGAGGAAGATTATCTTTGAAGGACCTCTTGATAGAAAGATGGCAGCCAGAAAACTATGGGAAGATATCTTCTAAGTGTTGAAAGAAACAGCTGCCAGCCTAGAATTCTATACCCAGCAGAAGGTATCCTTCAAGAATTAAAGTGAAATATTATGTTTTTATTTCATACATTCTAAAATTTAAATGGAAAGGCAAAGGACCTAGAATTGCTAAATCAATTTTTAAAAAGAAGAATAAAATGGGAGTAATTACTCTAGCCAAAATAAGGTTTACTGTATTTCTACAGTAATCAAGAAAGTGTGCTATTTGTGGAGGGATAGACACACGGATCAATGGAACACAATAGAGAACCCAGAAATTGACCCACGCAAATATGCCCAACTGATTTTTAACAAATGTGGCAAATCAAATGGAGGAAGGATGGTCTTTTTAACAAATGGCGCTTGAGCAATTGGACAGCCACAGGCCACACACAAACAAACAAAAAAGAGCCTCAAACTAAACCTCATACTTCATATAAAAATTAATTTTAAATGGATTGTGGCCACAAAGCAACTAAGCCTGTGCACCACAACTGCTGAGCCTGCTCTCTAGAGCCCACAAGCCACAACTGCTGAGCCCGCACACCACAACTACTGAAGCCTGCACACCTGGAGCCCGTGCTCCGCAACAAGAGAAGCCACCGCAATGAGAAGCCTGCGCACCGCAGCGAAGAGTAGCCTCCGCACACCGCAACTAGAGAAAGTCCGCGCGCAGCAACAAATACCCAACGCAGCCATAAATTAATTAATTAATTAATTTAAAAAAATACATTGTGGACTTAGATGTAAAATATAAAACTCTTATAGGAAAACATAGGAGAAGATCTTCAGGACCTAGGACTAGGAGAAGAGTTCTTAGACATGACATCAAAGCATGTTTCATAAAAGAAAAAAGTTGATAAATTGGACTTCATCAAAATTAAAACCTGTCCTATGTGAAAGACTCAGTTAAGAGGCTGAAAAGACATGTGTCAGTCTGGGAGAAAATATGTGCAAACCACATATCTAACAAAAGGTGTACAAAAACTCTCAAAACTCAACATTAGGGTGGGAAAAATGGGTGAAGGGAGTCAAAAGATACAAACTTCCAGTTATAAAATAAGTAAGCCATGGGGATGTAATGTACAGCATGGCAACCATAGTTAATAATATTGTATTGCGTATTTGAAAGTCACTAAGAGAGTAGATCTTAAACTTCCTCATCACAAGGGGAAAAAAATTATGTAACCATGTATGGTGATGGACGTTAACTAGATTTATCTGGGTGATCATTTCATAATATATACAAATATCAAATCATTATATGGTAAACCTGAAACTAATATAATGTATGTCAATTACACCTCAACATTTTTTTTAAAATCCAGTTAGAAATTGGCAAAAAAATGAAATTTCACTGAAGAGGTCATATGGGTGGCAAATAAGCACATGAAAGGATGTTCAACATCATTAACTGTTAGGGAAATGAAAATTAAAACCTCAATAAGTTATCATCACATGCCTAACGGGATGGCTAACGTAACAGTGACAGCAGAGATACTGGATCCCTCATACCTTGCTGGTGGAGATGTAAAATGGTACAGCCACTCCAGAACAACTAAAATTAAATAGACTGACATGGGACAAAACATGTAGCCACTGGAATTCTTTAACCTATCTAGTGAGCCTGTAAAGTGATGCAACTACTTTGGAAAACAGTTTAGCAGTTTCTTATAAAGCTAAGTATACACCTATACTATGAACAAGGGACTCCATTCATGGTTATATATCCAAGAGAAATAGAAACATGTATCTACAAAAAGACCTGTACAAGAATTTTCATTTTGCTATTCATAATAGCCAAAAACTGGAAATAATCTAAATGTCCATCAAAGGAAAAGGGATAGAAAAACTGTGGTATACGGTGACATATTACTCAGCAATACAAACGGAAGAAACACATAATAGCATGGATGAATCTCAGAACTGTTAGGTTGTGTGAAAAAAGCCAGATGCAGAAGAATGTGTACTATGTGACATCATTCATATAAAATTATAGAACAGACAAAATTAGATGCTGGTGATAGATATTGAAACAGTAGTGGCCTTGAGCAGAGGGGGAGCGGGTTGGAGGTGGATTGATTGGAAAGGAGCATGAAGATTTCATTGAGGTGATGGAAATGCTCTATATCTTAATTGCATTACCAGTCATATGGGAGTGTACTTTTGCCCAAACTCATCAATCTATTGTATGTAAATTACAACTCAATTTTAAAAAGAAAACCAAATTATGCTGAGTATGTTTCTAACCACAATTAACTTTAGCTAGGAATTAATAATAAAAATATAACTGAAAAGTCCCCATGTGCATGGAAATTAAAGAAATACATTTCTAAAACACCCATGAGTCAAAGAAAATAATTACAGTGGAAACTTGGTAATATTTTTAACTGAGTAATAATAAAATGCTTAACACCAGAACTTGGTGGATGCTGCTAAAACACCAGAGGGAAATTTAATAGGCTTAAATGCATATATTATCACCAAAAAAAGAAAAGCTAAAGAAAAACCCATCTTAAAAATTTAGAAAAGAAATAACAAAGAAAATCCAAAAACAAGAATTAGAGTTTAATAATAAAAGAGCAGAAATTAATTTAATAAAAATCATATACAGTATAGATGATACAGCTAAAAATTGGTTCTTTAGAAAGAAAAATTAAACTGATAACCCTTGGGTGAGACTAATTAAGAAAAAAGAGAGAAGGAACAAATAACCAATATAAGGAATGAATACATCACTACAGATCTTACCCATATGAAAAAGGTCAAAAGAATGTACTGAAAAACTTTGTGCCAATATATTTTAAAGTTTACAGGAAATAAATTCCTAGCAGCATACAACTACTAAAATTGACTCAGGAAGAAATAAGAAATCTGAGTAGTCCTATGACTATTGTAATAACTCAATCTACAATTTAGAATTTTTACACAAAGGAAATAACAGGTTCAAGAGGCTTTACCAGCAAATTTAAGTAAAACATTGGAAAAATTATTATACATATGTATTTGTTTTCCATTGCTGTATAGTATAACAAATTACCACAAACATAGCAACTTAGCACCCATTCATTATTTCACAATTTCCAGGGGTCAGGAGTCCAGGCACGTAACTGGGTCCTACGATCAGGGTCTCACGAGACTGCAGTCCAGGTGTCAGAGAAGGCAGCCTCATCATATGCTCGACAGGGAAAAATGGGCCTCTGGGCTCCTTCGGGTTGTCAACAGAATTCACCTCCTCAAAGCTGTAGAACTGAGGTCCCCATTTTCCTGCTGTCTCTCAGTATTTAGAGGTTTCCCACCATTCCCTGCCACATAGCCCTATCTGTAGATGTGAACACACATGATTTTTTGCTTCTTCAAGACTGGCAGGAAGTTCTTTCTCTTCAGTCTGCTAAGACAGAGTCCTATATAAAGAAACATACTCATGGAAGTGACATGCCATCATCTTTGCCATATTCTTTGGATTAGAAGCAAGTCACAGGTCCCACTCATACTCTAGAAGAGAGGATTATACAAGAATACGGATCATTGGGATGTGTCTGCCACAGTAAGTCAGACAGGAAGTGATTGGGGTTAAATCTATGGGCCTTGAACAGGAGAGTAAAGATACCGATTAGCTTTTAATTTTATTAGATTAAGTACACTTATCAAGGTTTCTAGGGCAACCACTAGAATGCTAGAACTAAGATTTGTAACTCCAAAATATTGGTGGGGGGCAGGGGAGTCCTCAGTACACAAGAAAACAAGAAAGACGAAAAAAGAAATGAAGAAAATTGGGGAATTGAAAATGCAAAATAAGATAATATAAATAAATCTACATTTATCAGTAATCAGAACAAACATAACTGGATTAATTAATTAACTTACCAGTTAAAAATGTTCATATAACTGAATTTTTAAATAATCTAGCTATAAGCTATCTACAAGAGACATTCCTAAAACATAAAGACAAAGGCTGAAAGTAAAAGGATGAAAAATATATAAATATATATACCATCAAACTATTATTCAGAAGAAAGGAGAATGGATGAATATATTGTGATTTGGTCGTAAAATGGAATATCGTCCAACAGTGCACATGAGTATACCACAGCTGCATTTACCAACACGGACAAAAGCTACAAAAATGTTGAGTAAAAAAAAAAAAAAAAAATCAAGTCATAAAAGAATGTGTGCAATATGATTCCACTTAAATAAATTTCAAAAACATTCAAAACTAAATAATATATTATTTCTGATACATACATATGTGATAAATTATAAAGGAAAAAAGGAAACTATAAACCTAAAATTTTCCCTGGAGATGGGAAAGGAATTTGGAAGGAATGCACAGGAAGTTTCAAAGTTATTACAATGGAAATTTGATAATATTTTGAATAAAATAATAAGTGCAATATGTAAAAACAATTTCTTAACCTTAATGCACAGTAGATATATATTCATTTTATTTTTTTATATCTTTTATATGTTCATATGTGTATTCTTTCAAATGAATTTAAAATCCAATAACTATTTAAAATTTACTGTGCTCGCTTCAGCAGCACATATACTAAAATTGGAACGATACAGAGAAGATTAGCATGGCCCCTGGGCAAGGATGACACACAAATTCGTGAAGCGTTCCATATTAAAAAGAATAATAATAAAATAAAATGTACTGAAAACCTGATAGCTTACTGTTTTCTTGACCCAAAGAAAAGGTACAGCAATGGCACCAAGAGAAGAGAGGCCTTCCCCTGGGATTGCCATGAACTTCACTAACACCAACTTGTAGCATCCTACAAGGTCAAGTCTCCACTGACACAGCCTGACAAAGGCACAGAACTGCTAATGACCATTGCAGCCAGGAGACCTACTCATGCCAGGGACTTAAGGCAAGACCAAGACCTTGCTCCTTTTTGCCATTTCAGTGACCCTGACAGATGTCATCTCCACTGTGGTCATCTCAGAATTTCTGTCCAGGTAAGAAACTTCCCCACAATCCTATGTGATACTATATGACTGAGTCACTTCCTCATTTAATACATTTTTTTGGTAACACCTCCCGTGTGCCAGACCATGGACTAATGGCTAGGGATACCAACATGGTATCACAGTATCACAGGACCAACACGGTCCCACCCTCAGATGCTGAGAGCCTGAAAGGGCTGCAGACAAGCAAATGGGCAAGTGCAATAGAGAATGTCCAATGCAATGAAGATGTGCGCTCTGTGCATGAGAAGAGAAGATGGAAGACGGTTTCTGGACTCAGTGGAGATCAGGGACCCCGGCCAAAGGAAGTGATCTCTAAGTTGAGGAGGCAGAGGGTTCTGTGATGCCTTCCTCCCAGCTTTAACCTGACTTAGCTTCAGTGACATTTCATGGATCTGCCACAGAAAGATGAAGCCTTTCCTGGCTCCTGCTGTATATTCAACCTGGGGTGATAAACCCTGTTGTTTTATACCGTGTTGTAGGGTTGTCCTACCACACAGAGGATTATACCCTGCTTCGGATTGTCCTAAAGCAGCCGGCTTCCAGGCTGAGGAAGGACGGCTGGGCTGCTGAGCTGGGCCACAGCGAGGCTGGGAAAGCAGAGGCGCTCGTCTCCAGTGGGGAGACTAGCTCCACAGCTGTCTGTGTGGTCTGTGGCAAATCATGTCACCCTCTGGGCCTCAGTTTCCTCGCCTGTGGAGTGGATATAAACAGAGCCTGCCTCTCAGGATAGAGTAGAGTGAAAGAGTTGGTTCAAGTGAAGTCCTCTGAAAGACGCAAAGCTCAGCCTTTATTCTCAAGCCTGGCCAGGGTTCCTCAGCCCTTCTATCCCCACTTAAGCCGGAAGCTCCTCCCTTCCCACCCAGGGCCACTCTTGGCATACCCTCCACCCAGACCAGTCCCAGGCTCACTTGGTTCCCGACTCTGGACTCCCAAGATGTCTCCCAAGAGGGCTCAGAGGAAGCTGAGTGCAGAGTGGGTGGAGAGGAGGTGATCCGGCCACCCAGCCCTTCCCTTCCAGCTTTGGGCCAGCACTGTTCTCACTCCTTTGAGGGAGAAGGCAGCTGCACCCAGATTCCAAAACCTCCTTCTGGACCCTTTCCTAGGACTTGTCCAGCAGGAAGCCCGCCCAGGCTTTTTCCTATTGCCCAAAGGATGCTATGCACCCCAGCACCACCAGGTGGCCCCAGGAAATCAGCCGCTGCCTTTATCTCCCCTCCTGGGGCTCCTGAGACAGCTTCTTATTTCAAAAGTGCAGAAGCCTAAAGCAGAAGGGATCTCAAGAGAGAGTATCCAGGCCAGGCTTCTTAACTTCTTAGGGGCCACAGACCTCTTAAAGAAACTGATGAAAACCACTGACCAATCCCCAGGAAAATGCCCCAGCACATATACTCAGTATTGTCATACAGCTTCAGAACACCCTTGGACCACACCCCACCCTGAACACATCCATGGATCTAGTAGAACTTCTTGTAACTCAGCCTAGGATTCCTGCCCCAATCTCGGCCACCTCCCTCATGATCTAGGTGATAAATGTGTCCCACTGCCCCCTCTCCCTGTGATCAGACCCATGCCCATGTTTATCCTGGTGAGACCTGGGTAAACTGCTCCACTAATGGAGCCTGAAAAGAAAGTCACCAAAGCTTAGCCTATTTGAAAGGAGGGGCTTATAAAAATGAGGAAGGACTTTGTGGTTTGAGGAATTATGGATTAATTGGTTGTCCATGAGCCCCAGGCATGAAATTTTTTTTTTTTAATCAATAACTGACGCTCCTTTTCCCAAGAGAAATCATGGCCTCATTATCACCTGCATATTAGGGCACAGAGATGCGGGGCAGGGGGGGTGGTGATTGGAGAGGGAGGGAGGAGACGAGGCAGAGCTTAGGACATGGGAGAGACTCCCCCTTTCTGGTATCCTGAGGTCGCAGGGAGGTGACGCACTAAGAGAACAGCCCCTAAATGCATCAAGTCCTCGGAGACACACCACCACCCCAGGTTGGCTGGTTTATCCCTAAAGAAACTGTAAACCGACTAAGAGTCTAGGAGAAGGGAAAAAGCAAAACAAAAATTAAATCCTGGGAGGGTGGTAGATGACACAAGTGAAGGAAGACCAGTAGAAACAGAGGTCCCAGTCACCTCCCCTCCTTCTCCTCGGCACCTTCTATGGCAGGTAACCTGGTCCAGGAGTCAGCTCATGAGCAAGCAGGCCCTCAGTGCTGCCGTGTGTCAGGGACCCTGTCCTGTCCTTCAAGAGCTCTCAGCCGAGCAGGGAAGACAGATGTTAGTAAAGAAATGCAGTGTGAGCCGTGCTGAGGGAAGGATCCCTTCCAGTTGGGGTGTCAGTGAGCCATCCCAGTGGGAGCAGGACTTGAGGAAATAAGATCCTTAGAGGATGGTGAGTGAGACTACAGAATGATGGCACAGAGGCCAGAATACACGAGGTCCACGAGTGAGGGGCTGAGGGCGCCTGGAAGCAACAGGACAGGACATAGAACATTTTCCACGTCACCAGCCACCCATGGGCATCTTCCCACCATAGAACCTTGACTTTATTTCTGTCCACATCTTCCATTCTACCCCCTCCCCCAGCCACCAATACCCCTCACAAACGCATGTGTTTGGCACCACTACACTGGAGGAGACGGGAGCAAACCCATCTCGCATTCACGCTGTAAGTTTCTCATGTGCATCCACCACGTGCCAGACACCACTCGAGGCACCGTTTGCAGCACAAGACACACAGCAGGGCAAAGGGAAACGTCATGCCTCATCTGTTCTGGCAAAGAGCTTCTTAGGGTTAGATCTTTGTTCCCAACTCCCTCTCAGGTTCCCACACTCCTCAGTTTATCAGCTGAGGGGAGGAACCGTTGGGTCCAACCTGAGTCAAAGTGCTCACCACCGGGCCTATCAGTAGCTGAGATTGGGATGAGACAATAAGTCCTAACACAACTTCGTGGATGGCGTTGAGAAGTAATTTGGAGCAGACAGCAAAGTGACTGGTGTCCAGTGTGGGCCCTTGGAGACCTAGTCCAACCTCTCATTTTTCAGAGGCAATGAAGGTACAAGTCGGATGGTGCCCTGCCTACTGAATTCATGATTAAATTCAAGGAATCATAGAGCACTTGGCAAGGGCATTCATCAATCAGACTATCCAGTGGATTGAGAGGATGCATGTCAAACTCATAAACGGCAATTCATATAATAAACTTACATGGGAGCGACTGTCATTTTCCCAAAGTCACAGCATGATGCTGCCTCGTCCTTGCACAGCCAGGGAATGAGGAGTTCTTGATGAATCCATTCCCAAGATAAGCAAAGATTCTCACGAAACATCTGAATGGTGGCCATGTTAAGTCTTCTTGACAGAAACCCTTTCCAAATGAATTGTACACAGCTCTGTCTTCTTATAAAGAGGAAGCTGAACAGAGTTAAGATTTTTCTTGACATCCCAGGATCATTTGTTTATTCTGCAGCTGTTTACTGGGTGAGAGCTATGTGGCAGACACTGTTCTGGGCTCTGGGTGTACCAAAGTCCACTGTCCACAGACATGGACCCTGTCTTACAACATAGTGAGAAAGACATTCCAGAAAATACTTATATCCATAATTAATCACAGTTGGGACACAGAGGCCAAGGAATATGGTATTCTGGGAATATATAAAGGTGATCCAAAGGAAAGGGGAGGAAAAAAGGCATCTTTGAGGAAGCTATGTTTAAGCTGAGATCAGAGGGGGAGAGTAGGAGGAAGCAGGTGGAGAAAAGGGGAAGGACAGAGCTTTCAGGCAGAAGGAACAGCAAATGTGACGCTGGCTGAAGCAGCAGTCCCATAAACAGTGGTCATCAGTCTGCACTGTTTCAGAGGTACCCTCAAGGTATTATAGGCATTAGGGACCAGGTAGAAACACTACCACCTGCTCTTGGAAGAGATGGACAGATATCTGCCCTGTCAAACCCCAGAGAGACACCAACTACTCATGGAGTGCTCCCCAATGTGGGTAGCTGGCAACAGGACTCACCTGGGTTAAGAGAACCATATTCTGTCAGGTTTCTGCTGTTCAGAACCACCAGAGACCCACAGAGTAATAGTCCTGAAGAACCCCAAAGAGTTCATCTAGGGCAGGGTTTATGATCCCAGCTGCACAACTGAATCACCTGAGACACTCGGAAAAACACCTGTGCTCAAACCCTATCCCAGACCGGTGGTAAATCAGGATATCTGAGCACAGGACTCTGTCATGGGGACTTTCAAAATCTCCTAGATGATTCTAATTTCTGATGAGCAGCCGGGGCTGAGAATCACTATCCTAGTGCAATCCTTTTTAAAAAACAAATGGAACAACTAAGACCCTTCTCCACAATTATTTATCTTAGAAATGTACCCATATTCACATTACACACAAGTAGAGAGTAAAGACGTAGCAGTGGTCATAGAAATCTCCTGTTTACAATAAGGTTGAACTTAGGGGCAAGCGAATACCACTTTCTCTTGCTTGGTCCAGGAAAGCAGTATATAAAAAGTGGATTTATAAGTTTTATCATTTAAAAAAAAATAGTGTTATGTATTATGTTATGCAAAAGAATGAAGTTAAATCCCTTCCTTACACATACACAAAAATTCACTCAAAATGGATCAAACACTTCAATGTAAGAGCAAAACAATAAAACTCTTAAAAAAAAAAATAGGAATAAATCTTCATGGCCTTGAGGCCTTGGGCTGAACAAAACCTTCTTAGATATGACACCTAAAGCACAAGTGACAAAAGAAAAAACCAATTAAATTGACTTCATGAAAATTACTAACTTTGTGATGCAAACAAGACCATTGAGAAAATGGAAAAACAACTCACAGGATAGGAGAAGATATCTGCAAGTTGTATATCTGATAAGAAACTTGTGTCCCGAATATATAGAGAACACTTACAACTTGACAAGACAAATAACCCAAATAAAAAGTGAGCAAAGGGGCTTCCTTGGTGGCGCAGTGGTTGAGAATCTGCCTGCCAATGCAGGGGACATGGGTTCGAGCCCTGGTCTGGGAATATCCCACATGCCGCGGAGCAACTAGGCCCGTGAGCCACAACTACTGAGCCTGCGCGTCTGGAGCCTGTGCTCCGCAACAAGAGAGGCCGTGATAGTGAGAGGCCCGCGCACCGCGATGAAGAGCGGCCCCCGCACCGCGATGAAGAGTGGTCCCCACTTGCCGTAACTAGAGAAAGCCCTCACATGAAATGAAGACCCAACACAGCCAAAAATAAATAAATAAATAAATAAAAATTTTTAAAAAAGTTCTAAAAACCAAGTGTTCTCCTAAATGTGGTGTCAACACTCATGAAAAAAAAAAAAGTGAGCAAAGATCTGAATAGACATTTCTTCAATGAAGATTTATAAACAGCGAATAAGCACATGAAAAGATGCTCAACATCATCAGCCATCAGGGAAATGCAAATACAAACCAAAATGAAGTATCACTTCACACCCTCAAGGATGGCTAGAATCAAAAAGACAGAGGGTGTGTCAAAGATGTGAACAAGCTGGAACCTTCATACATTGCTGTTTGGAATGTAAAATGGTGCAGTCGCTCTGGAAAACAATTTATCAGCTTCTCAAAATGTTAAATACAGAGTTACCATATGACCCAGCCATTCTACTCTTAGTTATAGATCCAAGAGAAATGAAAGCATAAGAAAATGTATATGAAGGTTTATTTCGGCATATTCATAATAGCCAAAAAACAGAAACAACCCAAATGCCCATCAACTGATGAATGGCTAAGTAAAATGTGGTGTATCAATACAATGAAACATTATTCAGCCATAAAAAGGAATGAAGGATTGATACATGCTGCAATGTGAACAAATCGTGAAATCATTATGCTAAGTGAAAGAAGCCAGTCACAAAAGACCACATATTGTATGATTTCATTTATATGAAGTATCTAGAACAGGCAAATCTATAGAAATAGAAAGTAGATTAGTGGCAGCCGACGGCTGAGAGGGTGGAGAAGGATGGAGGGTGACAGCTAAAGGGTACAAGATTTCTTTTGGGGATGATGAAAATATTCTCAAATTGACTGTGGTGATAGTTGCACAACTGTGAACATACTAAAAAACATTGAACTAAAACAAGTGAATAGTGTGGTATGTAAATTATATCTCACTAAATCTGTTGTTTAAAAACAGCATTAATCCTCACTTGCTTATCCTGGGTAGGACTGGGTCATTGCTTTCTTACATTTCATGCTTTCCATTCTTTTCCTCTTTCCGTATTTTTATCCCACTCATCTTTCTGGATTTATGTCTCTTATCTCTGATATTCTCCCTCTCTTTTTCTCTCTCTCCTCCCTCTCTTAGCTCCCCCCCCCCCACTTGATTTCTCTCTCCTCAAGAATCCAGAAAATTCTCAGAAGTGCTGCCTCTGCAGATTTGCTCATGCAGAGATCCTGTAAGTCACCGAGCTAGTGGCTTTCCACTGAGCCAGTGAACTTCACAGTTTTCCCCTTGTCACAGTTATGAGTTACCTAAGTATATTTTTGCACATCACATAGACTGTGTCTTCCAAGGAAAAAAAAAAAAGCAGGGAGTGGAGTCGGGGGGAGCTCCCTAAGGCAGATAGAGCCTCTGGCCAAGTTGATTCCCTGGGAAGTGGAATAGTTTAGGAAACAGACTTTTCTGAAATCTCTTACCCAGCTACACTATCCTCTAAAGGGGACCAACTAGAGTAAGGCAAATAACGACAGAGGGGAGACCTGACAAAAACAGGAAGAATGAGTTCCCCAAGGGTGGAAGTTTGCATTTTCCAAAAATGGATACAGAAATAGTTCTGATCCCACGTGCTTGTCCAAATTCTTGGACAATCCTCTGACAAAAGATAGAGTCTGATTCCCCTCCCTTTGAATATTGCTTAGCTTCAGAATCTTTCTTCTAATGAACTGAATCCAGAGGAAGTAATGCTGTTTGATTCCTGATGCTAGGGTTAGAAGAGGTGAGGAGGCTTCCATCTCTCTCTCTCTCTCTCTCTCCCTTGGAACCCAGCCTCCTGTTATGAGGAAGCCCAGGCCCCAGGGAGAGGCCACACGCATGTTTCAGCCAACAGCGAACTGAGGTCTCAGCCCACAGCCAGCATGGATTGCTACACAAGTGAAGGGGGGAGGGCGGGAGGAGGGAGCCTTCACCTGATTTCAGTTCCCAGCTTCCACACCCAACCAGCTGACAAGTGGAAGAGGGACGAGCTATCCCCACGAAGTCCTCCTCAAATTGCAGATTCCTGATGTATTAGTGATCTATTACTGCGTAACAAATTACCCCACAACTTTGTGGCTTGAAACATTTATTTTCCCACACGGTCTGCAGATCAGGAATTTGGGCACGGCTTGGCTGGGTTCTCTGTGTCAGTCTTTCAGGAGCTGTAATCAAGGTGTCGGCTGAGACTTTAATCATCTCAAGGTGCCAGTTGGGAGTCTCTACATCCAACCTCATTCACAGGGTTGCTGGCAAGACTCGGTTCCTTAAAGCCCGTTGAATTATCGCATTCAGTTCCTTGTCATGTGGGCCTCACGTCACATGGTGGCTTACTTCACTCAGGCCAAGAAGGCAACCGAGTGAAAATAGAGCAAGATGGAAATCACCGTCTTACCACCTAATCACACAAGCGACCGCCCGTCACTCTTGCCATATTCTGTTTATTAGAAGCAAGTCACTAGGACCAGCCACATAAGGGGAGAGGATTACACAGGGGAGAGAATACCAGGAGCCATATCAGAAAAGGCTTTCACACTGAGCAAAATTAATGTCTTGTTATTTTAATCCACTAAGCCTTGGGATGGTTTGTTATGCAGTGTTAGATAACTAGAAAACACCAAAACACAGGGAGAGGGGAGGGCTGGGTAGGAAAACTGTATTTATTGAACATTTACCATGTACCAGGATCATTTGGCAAAACTGAAACTTAGAGAGGTTTAGGGACTTGCCAAAGCTATTAGTGGCAGAATGGGGATGAAACAAATTCTATCAGATTCCACAGCCCACAACCTTTTCACTTTTCCACTCTACTTCCTGTCCTATGAAGAGAAACAATCCCAAGCCATTTGAATATCAAATAGGGTTTTACTGATGGCTTTTATGTTTTCCAAATTCCTAAATTTAACCAGCAGAGATTATTTCTAGGTATACTTCCCCTCCCCCACCCCTTCAACTCTCAGTTATGAAGGACTTTCCTCTTAATCTGTATTTTCCTCAAATTCTGTATTTTATAAAGCTGGCAGGACCAGAACACCATGCTTAGCTGGATTTTCCTCCATAAAAACAAGCTTTCTGGAACACTGTTCCTTGCCCATGGTGAGGACATAGATTCCAGGAAGTTGGTTTCAAATGCTAAAAAAAGAACATGAGGCAGACATCTGCTTGAACAGAGAAGAATGTAAAATCCAACTGCTCCTACTGCTGGTGTCTCTGTCGGTACCCACAACCTCCAACAGTCCCTCAAGAGGCGGTTCAGGCTGAACACATAAAAACTTCATGCTGATGGATTCAAGGATCCAGGATAGGAGGGAGGCTGACTTTTCACTGTAAATCTTTCTGCACAGTATTTAAATATATATATATTTAAAATCTGTTTAAAAACTAATCTCAGATAAGAGATTTCTATTAAGGAAAACTGAGGCATTTGTCAGGATGGATTCAGTAATCACTATACCCTCCCAGGGGCTGATTCTGCACTGCCCCACATGTGGTTAGGACCGTGCTCTAAGCATCCAAGGTGAGCTCAGGCCTGGGAACTCAGGGGAGACAGAAAGAGCATAGAGATTCTCTCCTTAGGGCATCCTGCATGCTGGGGAGACAAGGAAGGTTTTTCCAAAAGCAGCAGATAATTCAAAGCCAAACCCTGGATGCTCAAGGGTTGAATGATAATCTGAAAGATGAGTCAAATCAAAGAATGACGCCACTTTTCTGCAGTCTAAGTCATAATGATGTTAATGAGAATTACTATTATGAGTGCTTAGTTCGTTAACATTTAAATTAATGATACGATTGGAATTAAGTCTACCATTTTATTATTTGTTATCTGTTTCTTGTTTTTTTGTTCCTCTGTTCCCCTCTCCTTCCTAATTTAGACTATTTAAATATATTTTAGAATTCTTTAATGTACATATTGGCTTTTTAACTAGCACTATTTGCATCATTTTTTAAAGGTTACACTAGGGATTATACTACACACCCTTGATTTTTCACGAAGTTAATATTGTACCATTTCATATAAAATGTAGAAAATTTACAGTTGTATTGTCCCATTTATCCCTAATACTACTCTACTCACAGTATTCTTTATGCTGTAATTGCCATGTGTATTATATCTATATCCATAAGAAATATTATAATTTCTTTTTTAAATAGTCATATGTATTTTAAAGAAATTGAGAGGAAAAAAATAGTTTTATATATTACCCAGATATTTACCATTGCTAATGTTCTTTATTCCTTCCAGGCGGTTCAAATTTCCCTCTGGTATAACTTCCTTTCAGCCTGAAGAAATTGCTTTGCCTTTCTTCCAGTGAAGTTCTGCAGGCAATGTAAAAGAATATTTACTTTGCCTTCTTTTTTGAAGAATATATTTACTGGATATAGAATTCTAAACTGATAACTCTTTCTCTTGACCCTTTAAAGATGTTGTTCCACTATTTTCTAGCCTCTATGTTTTCTGTTAAGAACTTGGTGAATGTTAAAATTATTGTTGTCCAGTATGTCACGTGCTGTTTTTCTCTGGCTGCTTTCAAATATTCTCTTTATGTCTAGTTTACAGTGTTTTGACTATAATGAACCTAGATGTGATTTTCTTTGCCTTTATCTTACTTTATATACTCTAGGTTTCTTGAATCTATACATATTTATGTCTTTCACTAAATTTAGAAAAATATCAGTCATTATTTCTTCGAATATTTTTTCTGATCCATTCTTTCTTTCCTCTTCCTCTGAGACTTCTATTATATTTATATGAGAACTTTTGATATTGTCCTACAGGTGCTAGAGGCTTTGTTCATTTTTTTTTTATCTTTTTTTCTCTTTTTCTTCAGATTGGATAATTTCTATTGATGTACCTTTACATTCACTGATTTTTTTTCTTGTCATCCCCTTTTGATATTAATCCTGAGGGTCAGGCTTTTCACTATTGGAGAAAGAAGTTACAAATAAGCAAGAGAGGAAGGCTAGAATGAACCCCCATTGCATTGGATTAGTGTTGGATATCAGTAGAAACTCATTTATTGTGATGATGAGAAAGAGAGAGAGAGAGAGAGATAGAAATAGATGGGTTCACATGAGTTAGTGTACATACATATATTCCTAACTCTATTCACTGAGAGGATTTAGAAACAATGACACTCCCATAGCAATGAGTGCACCTAGTGCCCAGATCTTGGTTTCTAAATACCATTCTCTAATGAAAGGAACAGGGGTCCTTGGAGAAATGGTTGATCCCAAGGGGGCTAGGGCAGAGGAAATAAAAGATGAATATTGAGCATCTTGTGGTATCAAAAAGTAAGGAAGTGCTCAAAAAAAATTATGGGGGCTTACCAAAGGACACAAGCCACTGTGAAAGGGCTCCTAATACATTAGTGTTGAATTATATCCCAAATAATATAATAAATATTGATTGTTCCATACTGATATAAATTAATTGTTGACTAAATAAGTAAATGGGATGGGGGATGAGACAACTCCTCCTTCATAAAAATTCCAACTAATCAATGTAGAACAAAAGAAGGAAATAGAAAACCACCATGAGAACATCACAGTAACAATGGTTGCAGGCAAGATTCACCAATGAATGCTAAAAGTTGTGGGTGAAGGTCTAAGACAAAACAGAGTAGTTTCAAAATATCTTCCTCAAATATTTATTAATTCCTGTGGTGGAATATATTCACAAATTCTCAGACAATTCTCCCTCCAGGAAGGAGACTTTAATCTTTCTCTCTGTGAGTGTGGGCTGGATGTAGACCTTCATCTAACAAATAGAGTATAAAAAGAGAAAAATACTAACTGTATAGTGGAGACACCTGGCAGGCACCCACGAACCAATTGCTCAAGGTTAACATCACCAGTAGTGAGACACATTGACACCATGTACCCTCTGATATGATGCAATGAGGACAAGTCACCTCGGTAGTATTCCTCCCCAAGATGATCACTTTAATTGTGAGAAAGCATTAGACTAGTCCAAATTGCAGGATATTCTGCAAAATATCAGACCAGTACCCCTAAAAAGTGTCAAGGATATGAAAGGCAAGGAAAGAGTAGGGAGCTATCACAGATTGGAGGTAACTAAAGTAAATGTGAAGATTAAGGCAACGTGGTGTCTTGAATTGGATCCTAGAACAGAAAAAGGACATTAATAGAAAAACTGAGATAAACCTTCCCTTTAAAATGTAAATCTTCTTGAGCATCGGGACAGTTATTCAACTCCCAAGGGCTTAATATAAAGCTTTCAACACTGATTTCTTGATGTGTTCAAGTCAGACATAACAGTAATAATAACAGCAGCCATTTATTGCATCTTAATGTAGGCCAGATACTCAGCTCAGTATTTTACATACAATGTGTCATTTAATCCTCCCAATAACATCATCAACTCCATTTTACAGGTGAGATGTTGAACACAGAGAATTACAGTAATTTGCCCAAGGTCACACAGCTGGTAATTGCAGGAGCCAAGAACTGAACCCAGGGAGTGTGACTTCAGCACTCAGACTCTTTAACTACTATGCATGGTCTGTGGGAGTGTTTACTAAATTATTGTCTTGAGGAATTAGGAAACCCCATTACAAGAATACTTTGAATCATCCAAACTGAGAACCAAAAAATACTGGAGGAGGAAATGTTTATATAATTCTTTCTGAAGCAGCAAAATCTATACCCTTGTCTTCCAAGATTTAGTCATCCTCCAGCTACCTCCTTGATTTCTGCCATGGCTGATATAACCTGTGCTCTCAGTCACTTAATACCTTTTAAATCGACTCAATTGTTTTTGCTTAAGTAAATTATTTAAAAAGGAAAGTGACCTCATGTCACTATTGTAAATGGAAAAGCAGTGTCCTTTACCTTAATTAAATGGTAACCTAAAAATAAATACCATAGAAACAAAACAATGTCAATAGATTACATTTAGATGCTGGTGTTTGCCGAGGGCCTGAGCCTGAGTGAGTTCTGTTCTCTCTTTGCTAAAACAGGGAAAATTTAGCAAAGGTGGAAAGCTCTCCAAGACAGACCAGCACCAAAAGGCAAGCAGAAGAATTACCAAAAAACCGAAAAAAGTAGTCTTCTTTGTAATTTTGGGATTCGGTGACAGAAACCCCACAGGAACTGTGGCTTAAACAAAGTAGAAACTATTTCTATCTCACACAAAAGTCCACAGGTAGGAGGACTGGCTGGTATGACACCCCACAGTGCTGTGAAGAGGCACCTATCTTGTGGTCCCATTAATACAGCTTACATGGTCACTTCAAAGCCCAAGATTGCTGCTCCAACACCAGCCATCACTTCTGCTCTCCAGGGAACAAAAAGAAGAAAAAAAGAAGAAAAAGGAATACCTCTTCTCTTTGAGAACACTTCTCCACTTTGGCTTGCATCTCATTGGCTGGAACTTATTCACATAGCCAGGGAGACAGGGAAATGTAGTTTTTATGTTGGGCAGCCAAGTGCCTAGCTTAAAAAAAGGAAGGGGGAATTCTGTTATTAGAGGAAAATGGATAGACAATAGCAATCTCTGTGATTTTACAATTCTCCATGCCCCACCCATCTTCTTCCAAGATTCACCTTAGGTGAACCACCTAAGTCATTCCAAACCCAGGCCTTGAGCTGACCTTTCCACCTGCCTCTGAAGTTGGCCTTGACCTTGCAGCTCCTCTGCACACCTTCTGAGCTTAGGAAAGCACTTCTCTCTCCCTACTAAGGTTACATCTTGTTATTAGGCCCCTTAAACCTGCCCTGCCCCCTGAGTCCATCTCTTACAGGGCCCCCCGTGCTAAGTGGACTGTGGAGTGGCAAAGCACTGCTATAGAGGAGAGAGCATTGCTTGGGGAGGCATCAGACCTGGGTGGGCTTTCCAATTCTGCCCCTCTTCAGCTGTGCTGGCCATCACTGGTTCACTTTTAGAGACCCTTCCTCATTGAACCTGACACCACCGTGCCAAAGGCAGAGGTCCCGGCCATGGGATGGAAGAATCCATGGCCCCAGATTGAGTTATGGGCTCTGATAACTCTGTCTTGAAGTTTGAGGAGTTTCACATCTTATAGGAAAGGTACACCACATCCAACACAAAGACACACACAAAAGTCATTCACAACATGAAGACATACACAAAAATTGCCAAGGATGGTCTTGGCAGCTACCAGCAAGTTGGAAGTGGAAACCATCTTACATCAAATGACCTTGAGTTATATTCTGAAGAGGGAAGATGTGACATGACCAGGGGAGGGAGGGAAGTTATGGGGCACTGCCACTGACAACCTCAGAGATGGGTTACAGATGCTGGGATTACCACCCACTTGGACCACTGAGACTGGGGGCACCACTTCAGGGTAGGGCTGGGATCATTGGCATTTAGAGCAAGAGGCAATCTGGAGACCCCCTGGCCCAGTAGGTCTCCACATTTTCAAAATCAAAGACACCTTTTAAAAAGTATCAGCCCAATAGGCTTCTGTTTTAAGAGTTCTTGACAATTAAATTGTACAAATAAAGAATTAATTCATGTTTCCTGTGTTTTTTACGTAAGACACATATCTGCTGGTCAGAGGGCCTGATGAACATGAGCAAAACAACAGGACCAAGCTGAGCTGCCAGATGCCGGACATTTGCCTCCCACTCAGGCTCAGCCTGGAGAAAAACCCATCACTTTGGACGGGAGGTTGAAAAACACCCGAAAAACCTGGTAAGCCAGCCCCACTCTTGGCATCTTTTGGCAACTTTGCTGGTCTCCGGGCTCCTCCCAAGGTGGAAAGAGCTAAACTTCCCATCCGATCTCCTCAATTTACTGGTGGGAAAACTAAAGCCCAGGAGGGGAAATGGCTCAGCCAAGGTCGCACAGCTACGGATGCAGAGACGAGCCACAGACCTCCTGATTGGTGGCCACCGTGCTTCCCACTTCTACACCCTCCCAATTGCTCAACCCCCAAACTCCAACCAACAGCCTGACAGCACAGTGTGGGAACCCGCTTAGCAGAGTCACAGGGAAGAGCGGGGTTGCTCCCAAAGAAGGGAGAATCATCCACACCCAAGTATATAAAGTAGCAAAGACGCCTGGATCAGAAAGCCAAGCCTATGCCAAAATGCCATGGGTGCCATAAACAAAGCAGCCAAACACGCCAGACTCGTTATAATTACCCAGCAAGCTGACGATGTGTCTGAAGCCTGCAGTCTTTATGACGGGTCCCAGGACATTCAGCTGGCTTTTAGATGATCTCGTAAGGGTGATAAGTGAAAGTATTGTTTTCCCCAAACACCATCTAGATCTAACTCAGGAACAGACCACCCAGAAAGTAGATGTAACCTGTCACGCTTAATAGAAGAATAAACTGCAATATGTTTTTATTCCCAGCCCCTGATGAAATCACTGACACTCTCAGATAAAGCGTCAAACCAGCCTGTGACACCGTCAGAGAAGCTAAATGTCAGCCCAATTTTCTTAGTAGCTGTGTGACCTTGAGCTGTTTCTTAGGGGTCCTCAGTGTCATAAAGTGGTAAGATTAGTCCCTGTGTTGGTTTGCTAGGACTGCCGAGACAAAGTACCACAGACGGGGGACTTAAACAACAGAAATGTATTCTCAGTTCTGGAGGCTGGAAGTCCAAGATCAAGGTATCGACAGAGTTGGTTCATTTTAAGGGCTGTGAGACAATTTCTGTTCCCTGCCTCTGTCCTAGCTTCTGGTGGTTTGCTGGCAATTTTTGATGTTTCTTGCCTTGTAAATGCATCCCCCTGATCTCTGCCTTCCTCTTCACGTGACATTCTGTGTGTGTGTGTGTGTGTGTGTGTGTGTGTGTGTGTGCGCGCGCGCGTGCATGTGTGAATCTGTCTCCAATTTCCTTTTTTTATAAGGCCATCCGTCATATTGGATGAGGGCCCCCCCTAATGACCTCAACTTAACTCATTACATCAGCAGTGACCCCATTTCTAAAGAAGGTCACCTTCTGAGGTACTGGTAATCAACTGAGGCTGTGTGGTTTCTTCAGGACAGGGGGCCTCTGAGATGTGGCTATAACACAAGAAGCAGGAACCTGGAGGTGCAAGGGGTTCATGGCTGTTCCGGAGAGTCTGGCAGACAGCCTGGGTGGCCAGTTACCCATGTTTCCATAAAATGCTTGGTATAAAAAGGCAAGCCCAGGAAAGGGTTTTCACAGAGGCAAGGCCTCTTGGTTGGTCTGTGACTGGCTGAGGAAACGGTGGGTTCTTTCCTGCTCCATCCAAGGGTCTGCTGCCATCTACAGCAAATTTGCCTTAAGTGGCACTCTTTCGGTGCCTCACCCCCACTCCATTACTTGCATATTAGTCTTGAAATAGAAAGAACTGATGCTAAAATAATTCAATCTCCCCCGTGGTTAGGGGTGGGTGGACAGAGGGTTGCCATTTCCTGTTGCCACATATAAATAAGATCTGGTCACCCTGTGGGAAGTAGCCTATTTCCACATAGGATGAGGGTCGCCAGCCCCCTGAGCTGCCCCTGCTCACCTGGCCAGCCGCCTGGTCACCCTCTCCTCCACCCGTGCTCCCTCCATCCTACAGCACAAAGAATCGGAGTAACTCATCCAAGGCCCCTCAGTCAAGTGGCAGAGGCAGCCCTCAGACCCAGGTAGTCTGGCTCCTAAACACCGTGTTTCCTTACGTCAGGCTGAAGTTGGGCCACTACCCAGACCAAAGGCTCGGATGTATGATGCGGTGTTGAGGACAGGACTCTGGGAGAGAAGCTTGGCCTGGGGGAAGGGTAGAATTTTCCACGTTGTGCTTTGGAGTTTTCCACCTAAGTGCCTTGAAGAAGGGAGGACAGTGCTGGGAGCAAAGGCTCAACCGTGGGACAGGTGAACCATTTGGAGTGGGAGGGAGTCTTCATGCCCTCTTCCCCCCGGGAGGCCTAAGTAGCTTTTTTCATTAATTGATTGATTCTATTGGAAAACATACCAAACGTACAGACAAGGATAGAAAAGAAAAATGTACCTACTACCTGGCTTTATCAAATTTAATGCTGAGCCATCTTTCCTCCAGATTTTCACTTTTAAGAAATGGAACGACAGATGAGCTGAAGTTTCCTGCGTACCATTCCCCTTTCCCCAGAAGAAACCACTCTCATGAAACTGGTGTTATCATTCCCATGAGCATTTTGATACTTTTAATACACATGTCTGCATCCATACACATCTTACAGTACTGATTTGCATGTCCTAAAACTTTGTCCCAGTGGAATCACACTGGACATTCCTCGTGCACTTGTTTTTTCCACTCAACATTTTGCCTTTGTTTGTATCTATGTTGATACATGTGAACTGCAGTTCATTTGTTTTAACTTCTATATAAATAGGCCACAATTTAAAAATTTTATTTTCTGGTTGTTTTGTATTTTTTAAACGTTAGAAATGACCTTGTAAGAAGATTTTTGTACCAGCGAGGCTCCCACACTCCTCTGCAGTACTAGACTTGGAAGTGGGATGCCTGAGTCATGGGGCAGGAGAATCTTCAATTCTTCAGACTGTTGCCAAACTTCTTTCCAAACTGGTTCTACCGATTTATACTCCCACCTGTAGAACTTTGAACTCTCCACGTAGTTGCCTACACTTGGTATTATCAGCCTTTAAGTTTTTGCCAAGCAAAACGAAATGGTGTCTCTCTGAGATTTTAATTTGCATTTTCCTTTATTAGCAGTGAGACTGAGCATCTTTTCATGGCTTTATTTTATGGGCCTGAGTCTTTAGGTGTCTCCCGCAGTGAGACTCAAGGGGAAGTGCAGAATAGCCAGAACTCAGATCTTAGTCCTGGAGCTCATTAATTCCAGAAGCTCTCCTAACTCCTGGGTAAGAAATTCACTGTTGCCTGAATAGACTGGAGGGGTTGATCTCGTGGAGGCTGAAGGGAGAGAGTAACAGGGGGGAAGAGGCCTGTTCTACCCTATCCATCCACCAAACAACTGGAGGCCGGCACAGCGCCCTTGGTGGTGACCTGTGGCATGACTGCTGCAAAGCTGGTCCTGGATGGCAGGAGCCCTCTTCCCTGCAGAAGCCTCTGGAGAGGATGTGAGCAAGAGAAAAGGTAAGACCAAGAGACAACTGCCCTCTTGGGCCAAAACCACAGGAAAATTCTGTCTGACATATTTTAAGTAAACTCTATCGAAATATAACAGATAGATAGAAAAGTACACAAATTGTAAGAACCCAGCCCAGCTGAATTTTCACAAAGTGAACATATTTATGTAACCACCACCCAGATCTAGAGCAGAATATTACCAACACCCCAAAAGTTCCTCTCATCTCCCCTCCCAGTCACTACTCCCCCACCTCAAAGGCAAGTTCACATATTTTTTTTTTTTAATATATTATCTTGGCTGTTGAAGAGTATGAGAGCAGAAGTTCTCTGGATTTTTCCCTTGACTCTCATGAGGGAAGTTACCTGAAGTCTTAGGTCATCACAATACCATGTGAATTTTTAAGTATTTGAGCACATAGACCCAAATTATAGCAAGGTCTCTGAGGCCCCTTGCTTGGCCAGGCTTGGTTTACTGGATGGACAGAGGGAGGGCGTAGGGTGGGGGGGCGGGTGGGTGGAGCCCTGGTGTGGGGAGTGGCCAAGAAGAGTGATTATTTACTAACTGTCAGGAAAGTATTCTGATATTTTACTGTCCAGCGCAGACTTGCTCTTGTGCAGCTGAGTGTCAGCAGAGGTGCAAGTGAGAGACACAAACCTGTTACGAGGCTCTTGCAGCGCAGGCAAGAGCAGGTGGTGGCTTGGTTTGGCTGTGGAGATGGAAAGAAGTGGATTGTCAGCATATTTTAAGTATATTTGGGTGGAAGAAGTCACAGGACCTGGTGTTGGATTGGAAGAGGGCGTGAGGGTGAAGGAGGTATGAAGAACACTGAGGGCATCTGGGCAGACACCGATGCCATTTACCAAGATAGGGTCTCCCAGAGCAGGAGCTGGGTTAGGGTAGAAATCATGAGTTCTGTTTTGGACACGTTAAATCTGAGATGCTTCTGAGCCCAGCGTGTGGAAATGTCAAGCAGAGAATTAGAAATGGGATTTTAGAGCTGAAAGAGAGGTCTAGATTGAAGATTTAAGCCTGGGAGTCTTTGGCCTATGGAGGCTATTTAAGCCCATGGTGTCAATGAGATTTCTAAAGAGACAGAACCAAAAAGGACTAACCAGTTATAGTTACACAGCCTTTAAGTGTGTTAATGCCATCAAGGCTATGTTTTTAAAGGGGTCCTTGTCTTTTAAATATACTGAAACGTTTACATATAAAATAATATGAAGTGTGGAATTTGCCTAAAAATAAACCAGGGGAGAGGAGTGAATATTTACGAATGTTATGAATATTTAGGCCATAATTTGGTAAGTGTTGAAAATGGGTGAGAACATAGGGGTTCATTAGACTATTCTGTCTATTTTTAATGTATGTTTGAAATGTTCTATACTAAAAGGATTTAAAGGAAAACAAGGACGTTATCACAGAGCCCAGAAGACCTCTAGCCTTTAGTGGTCAGATGGAGGAGGTAGGAAAACCTGCAAGGGAAACAGAAGTGGCCAGAGGGGCAGCGAAGGAGCATGACCAGCGGATCAGGGTCTCCGAACAAGAGAGAGAGGCTGACGGAGGAGTGAGACGGTAACTGGCCTGTTAGGGACTCGGAGGGCAAGGCCGATGAATGTTTAATTGCACCCAATGGATCTGGCAACGTGGAGGTCCTTGGAGATCTCCACAAGGCAGTGCTGAGGGAGCAGGTTCAGTGTCAGAAATCTGCCCGGGGCTTCCCTGGTGGCGCAGTGGTTGGGAATCTGCCTGCCAATGCAGGGGACACGGGTTCGAGCCCTGGTCTGGGAAGATCCCACATGCCACGGAGCAACTGGGCCCGTGAGCCACAGCTACTGAGCCTGCGCGTCTGGAGCCTGTGCTCCGCAACAAGAGAGGCCACGATAGTGAGAGGCCCGCGCACCGCGATGAAGAGTGGCCCCCGCTTGCCGCAACTAGAGAAAGCCCTCGCACAGAAACAAAGACCCAACACAGCCATAAATAAATAAATAAATAAATAAATTTATAAAAAAAAAAAAAAGAAATCTGCCCGGAGTGAACTGAGGGAGCGCGGAAGGGTGTGTGGACTCCTCTTTTGACAAGCTTGACTGTGAATGAGAGCAGAGGGCAAAGAGCTGAGGGAGGGTTTTCTTCCACAAAGGGAGAGACAGCGCATTTAGATCCGAGAGAGAGAGAGAGAGAGAGAGACAGAGAGAGAGAGAGAGAGAGAGAGAGAAGCGCAAGGGCAGGGCCGTGAACCCCTGGAATGAGGCTCCGAGCAACCCACCATCCACTGTCACAGGAGGGAGGGGGGAAGCTGGTGCAGATGAGGCTGGAAGGCTTGGAGGCCAGTGCCCATCTGATGGCTGTTCCTCCCTCTTCTTGGGGCAGGACACTTGGTCATCAGATGCCCAGGGGGGGAGGTCATGTAGGAAAGTTGAGGAGACTGAAGCTGGCTTGAAAGAGTCGTGGGGAATGGGAGGGTGAGCTTGTTAAAGACTGTCACCTCCCCGTCACCACTTCGTGAACACATGTTCTAATACTATTTTCAACTCTGCAGTCCTGACTGTTCTTTGATGTTGCAGGAGAGCTCCAGATGAGGAAGCCATGAAGTAAGGCATCCCTGCACTCAAGTTGGAAGTCCCTGAGACACTGAAGAGAGGGGACCCATCTCCCTCAGAGCTGGAGGCCATCTCTGAATAAGAGTCAGGGTCAGAAGGACCCGAGACAAGGACCCAGGAGTGACTAATGTTCCTGTGTGAAAATGCCTTCATTCTGCAGAGAAGACATTGAACGGTAAAGTACCAATGATGATAGGCTTGATTCAACAGTTCAATGATTTGCTTTCTGTTAATTTCACAAATAAACATTTTTACTATATTCTCTTTTTCCGTCAAGTGAGTATTTATATAATATTGGCAGAAGAAAAAAAGGTGGCTGATATTTTTTGGTTAACTACTACTACTAGTACTTATCTCCCGATTTTTCTTTATTGCTTAAGAAAATTAACCTTAACTTAAATATTTTTCATTACCTCTCCTTTTAAAGGTTTCTCAACCCCTCACCGGCTGTCTGTCCCCAGGCTAGCATTGCCCAGAGAAGCACAGGGCTACAATGTTAACAATAAAAATAGCCACCAGCTTGCTCTGCAGAGTATCTGCCGTGTATCTGCCCTGCCCTTTCTAAGCCGTGTCTTCAGTCTGCCTAACTGGAGCTTCATACAGGCTCCTGCTCCGTGAGGTTGGCAAGACAGTGGTGGTTTTCAATTTTTTTTTCCTTTTAATTCCCATTTAACAGACAAAGAAGCTGGGGGTCCTGGAGGAGATGTGACTTGCAAAGACTACCCAGCTTGTTAAAGGCAGAGTTTCAACTAGAGCCCATCATCTCTGGCTCCCAGTGTTGGGGTCCGAGGGATGAGAGGCTGGGGACTCTGGCGGTGACGGATAGGACACCAGGACGAGAGCTGTCTCCAGGGCACACAGGCGACTCCTTGGGCGCCCTCTCCTGGTGTCCGGTGTATGAACAGGATGTCTTCTCCAAAGACAGCCGCCCTCTCAGGGCAGAAAACTGTGGAAAGCACCTCTGATGCCAGAGAAAACTAGAGGCCTGCCAAGCTCAGGCCTCTGCTTAGACGGCTCCAGGCCAGAACAGAACTTGGCTTTTACTGAGCCATGAGCAAAGGGCCAAAGAAAACAATTAGGGAACCCCCACCCCTAGAAGCCAGCCCCCTGCCCCCAGACCCTCTGCAGATGGCTCTAGTGACTCACTCCTCCCCAGGGTGCGGCCTTGGAGGAAACGGCCCAGGAGCGCACGGGAGGAGCTCTGTATCGACGGACTTCAGGCAGGTCCTGGTCTCCAGGAAGGAAAAACACCACTGAAATCATCACGGTTGGCAACGGTGCTGCTCCCCAGGGTCCGGGGGCATCTGGTGAGTGGTGTGCAGGAAGGACAGTGAGGGAAGGGGCGCAGGCTCGGCTGCAGTTGGGAGCCAGCTTCCCAGCCATGGCTGGACAAGGACAGAGCTGGACCCAAAGGGCCCTGTCTGCTGCTACAAGCACAAGCTCGTGGACCATCGACCACCACAGGCCAGGAGTATTTAACCTATCACATCCACAGGTGTGGTACTGTGGAGAGAATCGTTAGATTTTGCCTGCCCCAGGCTAACATTTTTAAGGACTGTCATTTTGGACTTCTTACCAAGAGAAAAGTCTGAGGCCTGATTCTCCTCTGTATGAAACTCCATCTTTGCTGCAACTAACACACAACGTAATGATGCAAACAAGGAAACAACGAGGACATGCAAACCCAACTCTTATTGCCAGAGCCCACCAGACCTGTCCCAGACCCTCAAAATGTTACCTGAACGCACGTTTTGCCTCTCGCTGTTGGCACAGCCAGGAAAGAAGAACAACGGTGCCAGCAGGGCGGGTTCCAGCCTAGAGGCTTCCAGGTGGTCAGTTTCCGGCTTGAGGGATGGGAGTCCAGGGATGGAGCTCTTGGGCCGCAGAGCACTGTGGCTGGAACTTAAGGCTCTGTCCACATTTACTGGGGCAGCTGGGGACAGACTCTCTACAGTGCCCAGCACAGGTCCAGGAATTCACTCATTTCTCCCTTGGTTCACGCATTCATTCATCTGCCGTCCTGCAGGCATGTGCCAATGGCCCTCTTGTGCCCAATACAGAGCCGGGCTCCTGGGTAGATTCAGAGAGTAATGAGACAGTCCTTGCTTTGAGTAACTACACTTGTGGCAACACAATGCAAAACAGGCCACAGAGCTGTGCTGTGGGAACACATGGAGCATCTCCCCCCGCTGGCCTCCAGGCCACTCTGCCAGAATATCTGCTCCCTCACTTCATTCAGGCCTCTGATCAAATTCCTCTGTCCTGGAGGCCTTCCCTGGCCACACTCCAATCCCTCCCTGTCCCCTGACCCAGCCTTATGTTTCTTCAAGGCGCTTACCTCCTCCTGATCTCACATGTATCGATTGTCTTGCCCAGAAGGTCAATTTCATGGAGGCAGAGACCTTGTCCTGCTCTCTTTGGACTTCTCAGGTCCTATACAGGGCTTGGCACAGACGCTGCGAAGTAAATATTTGCCGAGAGAAGGAAAGGAAGGAGGGAGGGAAACTGCTGTGACTCACCAAACGTGACAGATCTGAGAGGGCTTCCAGGTGGAGGTGGCCAGGACTTACAGTAGGATTTTCCCCAGGTTGAAGAGAGAGGCCCAGGCAACCAGGCAAAGGGAGTGGCACCTACAGAGTTAAGGAGGCTGGAAGGAGGGGAGGCCAGAGAGGTAGTTGGGGACAACTCCTGAAGGGCTTTGAGGCCGCAAAGCGGTCAGGGCCTTGACCTTGGGCTGTAGGGAATGGTCCAGAGTAGTTAAACAGAGGACAAGGAAGGGCAGGGTGTGCTGGAGCTGGGAGAAATGGAGGACGGCTTGACGGCCACAGACTACTTGACTTAGCAGCTTTCAGACTGTGCCAGCAGAGCAGGGAAGCAAGTTCCGGGGGGCCAGAGGGTCCCCAAGTGCAGCCTGGGTGGGGCCTGGGAGGCTTCATGGAGGAGGTGAGCCCTGCGCCGGGCTCTGGAGGCCACACCAGGGTGGCAGGAAGGGGGAAGAGAGGGCAGGGTGCCAGGGCCAGCTCTCAGCGGCTGACAGCACCCACTCCTCCCACCTCTGCCTCCCCCCGTGAATACCAACATGTTCATCCAAACAGTCTGGGTGGACTTAGGCTAATTATCCAGCCAGGAAACGCTTACGTGGACAAGGTCAAGTCTCCCAACAGCCCCCATCCCCCGCCTGGGGCGGCCTTGAGTGTCCTCTGCCCACCCTCGTCGCCTGGTGCCAGCCCGAGGCCGGGGACCCGCCCCAGACACCTCTCAGCCCCTCACCCTGCTCTGGACCTCCTTGGCTCCACCTTGCACCCCTGCAAACCCCTCCCCCTCTCCCCTGTATCCCCGCCCTACCCTTGGAGGAGGCTTGGGCTTTGGGTCTCTCTGGGATAAGGGGGCCTGGGGGTAAGCGGTGCCGGGGCTGGGTCTCCTCCCGGCTTCTGTCTTTCGTGGGCCCCTGGGCTCCACTGTCCTCTCCACCCCTCCTTCCCACCCACACACAGGGGAGGAGGGCAAGATGCACCCCACATAGGGGACCCCTCAGGACCCACCAGCAAGCCCACGCCAGGCCTTGAGGAGGGAGACAAACTCTGAAAATCAGCACGTCCAGAGATGCCACCCACCCTGCCTGGAGGTAGGAGAGACACATCATACGGACACAGCACTGCTCCTTATAGCTCTCAAGTCACTTTTTGGTGCAAAAACATAAAACATGTATTATGTATGACTTGGTATCACGTTTGATATATTTAGGTAATTTTTCAGAAAAGAAAACTAGCAAAACCTCTCTGGGAAAAGAAATCCCCATTTCCCCCAAACTTTCAAGTTATTTTCGTGCCTTCCTGGCTCTGCTCTGGGCAGGGAGAGGTGGCGACCCCACACCCACCGGGAGCCCACCACTGGGAGAGGCGAGCGTGCAGCTAGCTCTTCCCCGGGGGCGCAGCCCACCAGGGGTGTCAAATTGATTAACTTCCTCACGGTAGTGAGCTCCCTAATGTTTTCCTTTGCAGTGTCTCAGCTCTAAACGATCGTGACCCAAGGCCATTTACAGTTACTTCCATTTTTTTTTAATGAAGTCTGATTTAATAGTCGGAATGGTTAATGGCCTCGTCTGTCACACATAATAAAACAGAGCCTAATTGTATTTTAAAAAGGCCCTTTTGGTATGAACAGAAGCAACAACTTGATTGCCTTGTGAGAGAGGGCTTTGCTGGGCGCTAAGATGGCTTCCCAAGGGCACCAATTTCTCCCAGGGTCGCCATTTCACTCTCCCCCGCTGTTCTTTCTTCTAAAGGAATTTCCTAATTCCTCAGCCAGTTAAAACCCTTGGCTGTCCTGCCAGCATCCTCAGGCCACCCCATCCTCAGGCTCCCAGGGTTTTACACACCCCTGCGTGGTTACAGCCCTCCAGGCCCTCCCATGGAAGCAAATTGCCCGACACCCATTTTATACCTGGGAAAACTGAGGCTGGCTTGTCCTACTTGCCCAGAGCCCCAGGGCGGTGAGTCAGTGCCTCTCTGGTAGGCACTGTCGACACCGGCCACCACTGACCCTCCCCACCCAGCCAGACAGCCCACAATGTGCTCCACCCCTGTGGCAGGATAGGGCCCCTGTTAACAGGCCTGTGTCCTGGCCTCTCAGAGTCACTGTGCTTGAGCACTGAATCCAAAACCCAGGGGGAAACCGAGGCAAGGGCCCGTGATTCACCCAAGAGCCCAGAGCTTGTTCAAAGGGAGCTGAGGTTAAATTTTGGTCGTTGAGCAAATAACACACTTGCCTCCTATAAAATACGAAAGTCGAGCCCTTCCTTTAGGAGAGCCTGGGAAAGCCTACGGAAGCCTGGCCGGGGCCGGCCCTCCCCCGTGCCCTGACTCTCCTGCTCTCCTCTCCTCCCCAGCCTCATCCAGGGCACCGCCTACCCCTGCCCCCGCGCTCCTTGAGCGAGCCCACCCCGGAGCCTTCAGCAAGGTTTACCAGTTGGCCTAGTAGGTGTCACAGGGGAGGCTCAGGTGGCCTAGCTAACACCAGACTGAAGGCCTCGTAGTCCTCCCCCTGGGAGGGAGGGAGATCTAAAACAGAACCATGGCCGTGGTGTCATGGGCCATGTGACCCTGAGAGCGGGCTCCCTCTGTGAAACACATCCTCACTTGTCACGCCTGCCGCGCCCCCCACCACCCCCGGCTGTCGGGGCATCTCCATGCCCCTTCCTTCAGGGGGCGCTTTGCTGAGGGCGGATGGGGGTGCCAGGAAGGCCCACAGAGCCCACCTGGAGGGAGGCCAGAGTCCTGTGGAAGAAGTGCCCGGCGAGGGGCGTGGCTCGGCCCAGCCAAGCTGTGCACCCTGCGAGCTTGGGAAACGGGGCCTGTCTGGACACTCCTGCCCTTCGTCATGTAGCCTCTTTTAAGTGCCAGTGCCTGAGCGGGGGCTGAGGAGCAAAGAGCGTGTGGGCTCTTGGCCAGCGTCTTGGGCTGGAGGGGGGCAGCTGGGAGAGGCATCCAGTCGTAACTGCTGCTTCCTTCCTGAGCTCGGCCAGGCAGGGGGCCCGCAGGCTGGGGCCAGAACTTGCAGATCGTCTCTGGGGGCAGAGCCCATGGCTGTGCAGCCCCACTTGGCTTCTCTAATAAGGAAAAGGAGGTTGTGGGAATGGGGAGCCTTCTAGCCCCTTGCAGTAAGGTACAGGGAGAGGTGGGCTTAGAGTCGAAGGACCAGGTTCCAGCCTGCCCAGCTTCCAAAATGTGTGATTGGAACCCTGTCCCTGTCTGGAATAGACAGCCAGTGATCAGGACCTGGAGGGTGTGGGCAGACCACATAGGACCATCCTCACCCAAGCACATGGAGAATCTGTAAGAAGCAGAAAGCCTACCCTCCCAAAGGGCAAAATGGGGAGGGAACTTGTGTTCTTATTCTCTCTCTTTCTCCCTCCAGTCAGCTTCAATCTGAAAAGGACAAAACAAAAGCAGGTACCTAGAATAGCTGTGGCAGAGGCTCTGCTGGAAAGAAAAATTAAAATGAGCCCTTGTAGACAGAAAACTCAGTGGCTCTCATTGTTGTCAGAAGCTCCACCTGGACACAGTGGCACGTTATCCCCAGGGATCTGAGAGGACGCATTTTGTCCTGACTGCCTCTGGCCACCCTCTCGTAACTATCAGGGGAGGACCCTCAGGATGAATGTAGCATCTCCCTTACCTCCCTCCTTGTCCAGCTCAGGCTTCATTAAACACACCCTCAATGTCCTGTCCCTTGCTCCCTCTGTCATGCCTCTCTAGCAAACCCCCAATGCTTGTTAAACCAAGAGTCCATCCTCTCTGGACCTGAACTCAGGAAAGGGAATATAGTTGGAGAAAAGCATGCTGTATCAGTCAGCATAGGTTATGCTGCAGTAACAAACAACCCCAGGTCTCAGGGGCACCACTCCAAGGCCAACAGAGAGGAGGTTCACTGCAAGTCGGTGTGGCTCTGATCACCAGCAGCATGTGACACAGACAATCATTCTGTCCTCCCTGAAATTTGCTCTCAGGGACAACGCTTTTCCTTTGTTCTCCTCCTACTTCACTGGTCATTTCCTGTCAATCTCCATACTACTTTCAACTCATCTTTCCAACCCTTAAACTTTGGAGGATCTGGGGATTAATCCTGATACCTCCTTCCTGCCCACACCCACTTCCTCAGTGGGCTCATCAGGCACACAGCATTGAGCACCACCTGTGTCCCAATGTCTCCACTTACATCTTTGCCCGATCATTGCCCCTAAATTTCAGATTTGTACATTCAGCTGCCAAATCAACAGCTCCACTTGCACAAGTAAAAGGTGTCCAAAACTAAACTCTTGATTTTAACCCCCAAACCTACTACCCCTGACCCCCAGTCTCCCATCCCAGTTATTGGCAACTGCGTTCTTCGAGTCATTCAAGTCAAAAACCTTGAATATGCCTTGACTCCACACCCAATTCATCAGCCAACCCTGTTCCCCCCACCTTCAACATATACACAGAATCTGAAAATCTCTCATCATTCCTGCTACCACCCTGATCCAAGACAACCATCCTCTCTCACCTGGACGATTATTGCCAGAGCCTTCTAACTGGGCTCTCTGCTTCTGCCCCTACCCTCTTCCAGGATGGAGTGATTCTTTAAGACTAAGTTAAATCAAGGCACTCCTCTTCTCAAAATCCTCCAAAAGCTTCCATTGCAGAGTAAAATCCAGTGTGCTCACCATGGCCTACGAAGGCCTATGTGACCCAGCCCACTGCTGCTACCTCTATGTCCTCATCTCCCTCCATGCCTGTGTCCCCAAACTCAACAGGCAACTTTCACATCAGGCCTTTGTACTCGCTCTTCCCTCCATCTGGAATGTTCTTCTCCCAGAGACCCACATGGTTTGCTTCCACGGGTCTCTGCTCAAATGTCATTTATCAGAGAGGTCTTCCCTGACCTTCTATATAAAATAGGATCCAATTTCTGACACTTTACATTCCCTTGTCCAGCTTGATTTATTTTCGTATTATTTATCATCATGTGCCCTTTTTTGTCCCTCTCTCCAAAATAGAATGTAAATACCAAGAGAAGCGATTTTGTTTTGTTCATTGATGTAGCTCCAGCCCCTAGAGCAGTGCCTGGCATGAAGCAGGCACCCAATAAATATTTGCTGAATGAATGAATGTGTGACTGAACTAAAGGGGGAGATAGCAGAGCACAGAGGCAGGAAGTAACTCACTCCCTTGCAACACAGGGAAAACACTATTTTAGACATGTATTTTGTGAGACATTAAGCTTCTTCACTATTTAGGCTATTTTCAATTGAGTTTCTGTTCTTTTCAGCCAAGAGTATCCTAAATGAATCATTGCCATTCAGGCTAATTGGCTGGGAGCAAGAGTGCACAGGCCCCAGTAGGAGACTCCTGCCAGCCGTGCTTCCACAGCAGCATGGGGTCAGGGAGCTGCCCCTTTTGATCCAGCTTCCTGGGCCTCTCCCCCAGGTTTACATCTAATGTGGTGGGACAGTGCCTCAGAATATACCACCAAGCTGGCAGTGCACCACAAAACGTATGGTCACCCACGCCTCTGGGTCCCTGGGTAAGGAGCTCAGAGAGAGGGAAAAGGTCACAAGAGAACTCTGGTACTTTCCCCTGAACATCTAAGAGCAGGCCCCTCAGCCCTGCCTATTCTATTGTAGGGACCAGGTCAGTGCCAGCCTCCCCTGGAGAGAGATGGAGGAAGAACCCGGTAGTAACGTGCCATTGTTATGAGTCAAGCATGCTACGTGCATTTTACCTAGAAGGGGGGCTGCCATAGAGTGCTGGTTATCTTCTAACATCTATCCTTTTTTTCCACTGTTAAGCTTCCCTTAAACTCACTCTGATTAGCCTTTCACCCCCATTGCTTCACTAAATCAGCTCCTGTCGCCATTATCAATGACCTCCAGGATGCCACACCCAGCAATGACTTCTCAGTCCTCCTCCAACTTGGCCTATCCGCATCAGCAGTATGTGACAGTCTGGCTCTTCCCCAAAACACCACACTCACCTGGTTTTCCTTCTTCCTCTCTGGCTGTTCCCCCTCAGTCTCCTTTGTTGGCTTCTCCTCACTTTCCTAACCTCTTGATATAGGAGTACCCAGAAGCAATTCTGTCTCTGTCCATAACCACTTCCTTGGAGATCTCATCCCATGACTTTATATTTACTGACTGCTATGAATTGATGTTCCCCCCAAATCCACATTTTGAAGCCCTAATCCCCAATGTGATGGTATCTGGAGGTGGGACCTTTGGGAGGTGATTAGGTCATGAGGGTGGAGCCCTCAAGATGGGATTAGTGCCCTTATAAGAAGAGGAAGAGACCAGAGCCCTCTCTCACTCTACCTTTTGAGGATAGAACAAGAAGGTGGCCATCTGCAAGCCAGGGAGAGAGCTCTCACTAGAACCTAATCCTTCTGGCATCTTGGTCTTGGACTTTCCAGCCTCCAGATCTGTGCAAAATAAATTTCTTTTGTTTAAGCCACCAAGATTATGGCATTTTGTTACAGCAGCCCAAGCTGACTAAGACACTCTCACACTTAGCAGTTCCAATGTTCTTCATCCCTTTCTACCTGGTATCATTTCCTTTCAGCCTGAAGAACTTCCTTGAGCATCTTTTCTTGTGTGAGTCTGCTGGAAACAAATTCACTAGGCTTTTGTTTATCTGAAAATGTCTTTATTTCACAGTTGGTTTTGATATATATTTTTGCAGGATATAGAATTCTATGTTGACATCTTTTTTCTTTCAGCACTTCAAAGATTTACTTATTTTCTATTAACTTTTATTTTTCTGAGGAGTTGCCTATCATTCTCACTGTTTTGCTCCTATATGTATGTCTTTCTCCTCTTGCTGTTTTTAATATTCTAAAATATTTTTTCTTTATCTTTGGTATGCTGGTTTAGCAGTTTAAGTATGTGTAATTAGTACTGGATTTCTTTGTATTTTTCCTGCTTAGGATTCACTGATATCCCTGGACCTGTGGGTTGCTGTTTTTGAGGAAACTTGGAAATTTTTGGCTAATATTTCTTCAGATATTTTTCTCTCCCATTCTCTCTCTTCTCCTTCTGGAATTCCAGTTACATGCAGGCCACACTTTCTGATACAAGTCATTGAGGCTCTATCTATTTTTTTCCAATATCTTTTCCTCTGGGTGCTTCATTTGGATGATGACTTGTCTTCAGGCTCACTGATGCAGTCTTTGGTTGTAACCAATCCTCTGAATTTTTTTATATGCTGTATCCTCCAGTTCTAGAGTTCCCATTTAGTTCTTTTTTAGAGTTTCCATATTTCTCCTGAATTGTCCTATCTTTTTACCAATTAAGCCATCATTCCTATTGATTCTTTAAAAGACCTTATCAAATTTACTTTAGAGTTCTTTTCTGCTGATTGCAACATCTGTGTTAGCTTCTGTTGACTGATTTTTCTTTGACTATGGTCTGCATCTTCCTGTTTCTTTGAATTTTTTTTGTAAGTTTGGACTGTATATAGGATATTATAGATGATTTCTTATAGAGACTCTAGATTCTGTTATCTTCCTCTGAAGGGTATTGTGTGTTGCTCTGACAAACTGTTAAATAACTGACAGATCATCTTAATCCTCAGATGGCTTAATTTTAGGTTCTGTTATGGTGAGTCTCTTTCAGTTTTGTCCTTAGTTGTAGGGTGAGTCCCTGAATCCTGGGATGTGTCTTTACTTCTGGAGTATGGGTTTTCTGGAGTTTCAGTGGGAAGCCTGACACCGAGCCCCTGTATGTTGGAAGCACTGGAGATGCAGTGGGAAGCTGCAACCTCTGCTCAGTTCTATCAGCCTTCCAGTTGCTTTTTTCCTCTGGGCACCTTGGAGTTTTGACCCCCACATGCCTAGTTAAGGAGTTAAGCAAGGATTCAAGGAGAGTTTATACACAGATTATGGGGATGGGCCAAGCCTGGTGCATTTGAGAAAGAACCAGAGGGCCTGGAAGACTAGAGCAGAGTGAATCGGAGGAGAGAAGTGGGAGATAAAGTCAAAGAGGTAGCAGGGCCAGATCTGGAGTACCTACTGGGCCATGCTCCAAGAGTTGGGATTCAAAGAATGATGAGAATACAGTGATGGTCTTGAGCACAGGAGTGACATAATCTGATTTACCTTTTTAAAAGATCAAATCCTCTTACTATTTTTCACCTTCCAGATGGAAAAGGTTGAACAAGTTTGATTAATACATTGGGTTGATGAGGGTATGTGGCAAAAGGCACGTTCTCATTCATACCTAGTGGTAGTGTACACTGATAAAAATTTTATAGAAGGTAACTGCAATAAATCAAAATTGCAAATGGAATTAGATTCATCAAGTCTACCACTGACAATTTATCCTACAGATATATTGTATTTGTGTAAAATGACATAGTACAATGTTACTCATTGCAACATAGTGTAAAACACTGGCAACAATCTAAATGCCTACCAGCGGGCATTAAATATATTACAGTGTATCCATACAGTGGAATATTATGCAGTTGTTAAAAAAGAAATGAGACTGTTCTTTGTTAATATGGAATAATTTCCAAGGAATAATAAGTGACAAGACTAATTTACAGAGCAGTGGATCTAGTATATTTACATTTAAAATGGGAACTATAGGTGATCATGAACTATACCTTAGGAGGATATAAAAGAAGCTGGTAATATTGACTACCTCTTAGGAAGAAGAGAGAAACTTCAATGTCCACCTGTTAGACTTTTTCAGTTTTATACTATATCAATCTATTTCCTATTCAAAAAGAAAATGAAAATAAGAAGACCATTCTGGCTTCTACTGGAAAAGAGCAGAAATGAGAGACCAGTTGGGGGGTGGGGGGCTGTGTGGTCCTTCACAGAGAACTGGTGGTCCCTGAGCTCAGGTGGCAGTGGGGGAGCTAGCACATCTTCCAGACCATTGAAGCCCCTTCTTTTCCAGAACCTCTGTGTGTTACTTTCTCTCAGAAGATTTTTCTGAAGAAGAAATCTTCCCAGTAAAAACCCCTCGTCAGGCCCAGAGAAGAGAAGGGCCTTGCCCAGACCACATAACTAGGTGGTGGTGAGTAGATATGAGATCTTAGGTCTTTTGAGTCCCAACCCAGTGCTGACTCAGTTCTAATTACTAGAGTCTTGAAACCAAACCCCACCTGCCTCCTGCCCCGCTCTCAAGCCACCACCTTTTCCGTTCCCCACCTGTGAACCCACAGGTGGCAGCAGCACAGGTTCTGTGGCTTCTGGGGTCTTTTCTCTCTTTAGCCTTCCTTCTTGCCTGATGCCACCTCTGCCTTGGAACTCAGTTATCCTCACCCTCCTACTCTCCCTGAGACCCCCACTATACACACACAGGTGCACACTCGTGGGGCTAAGCTGTTTCAAGGACCACCACTGCAGTTCCCACCCCAGGACGACCCTTCAGACCTCTGGCTTCTCTCGCATACACCCACCGGCATCCTCTCCCACCCATCAGGCTCAAAACTTGCCGGTCCTACGTTCCCGCCCCTTTGAATCCTTTTTCTAACTGATCTAATTAATAACAATTCTACCTGCCATTGGTAACAGTGTGTTTCTTTCATCACTGCCCTGGGTGAGAGGCCTAAGGGGCAGGCATTTCAGGCTGCTTCCGTTCAGATCCACTGAGCACAGGGCTAGGGTGTTCCCTACCACACCACCACGACCCCTCCATGTGCCCAGGAAGGGACCCAGGCCCCTAAATCCTGTGCTGGCTTTATGCTCCCCATTCTACTCCTTCTTATGCTAACATTCAAACTGAGAAGTCAATGGATGAATCCTGCACTGGTTCATAAACATCTGCATGTGAGCCAGGGACTCTGGGAGCCACTAACGAGAACAACTAAACATTGGAATGACAGCCACTTGGCAGGCAGACTGGGGTATTTTTCTGGGATAGGCCTTCACCTAATTCCAAAGAGACCGGACACAACATCTTTCCATTCTTTTCCTGGAACGCTGCTGGGCTTTAGGGGGTCTCTGGCTTTGTCCTCTGGAAGCCTTCCTGTACAGACCCCGTGTTGTTCATGTACGGTCAACACTTTGGCTCCATGACACCACACATCAACTACAAAGAAAATAGAGTGCACAGGCTTCAGTGTAGGCAAGTAGGAAGCCACAGACCTCAAAGTGGAAATAACTCCCGTGTGCTCCCAGGGACCTGGCTCTGGGTGCTAATGCCAGCTTCCCCCGTTCAGAGCTTTACACAGTGTGCCCACAAAGTGACACAGGCAACTGTACATCATAAATGCTTTACTGATAATTCAACACACACTGTGCTCAGTGCCACTCCCTGATATGTTTAATGTGCCTATCGTTATCAATGCATGGTTCAATGTGCTGTGCAAAATCACAACCAACCCAGTGCACTAATGCGACATTTCCATCCAGCCCTCAGGATGAGTCTGGGATACATCGTCTCACACACCTTTCTCTGGCTTTCACTGAATAAATCTGTGCCTATAGCACACTCAGAAGAGGTAATCTCAAGAGGGCTCAATCGGGAAAAATAAATGAATGAATGAACAAATGAATGAATGAATAACATTATCTACATTTTAAAACTTTATGGCCCCTCTCTAGTTTATGAAGCGCTTTTGCAATCATTGTTTGTTACCCACAGCATTCCTCTCCTGTCAGTTACAGCCCCGGAAGAGAACCTAAGAGTCACAGAGACAGTGCCCTGAAGACATCAAAGAGCATCAAAGACCCCAAAGGGCCCTTGTGTCCAAAAAGACTAGAAACCATTGCTTCTTCTTCCTCTGTACAAAATCATGTGCCCTCCACCCCGAACCTGGAGGCTGCTCTGATCACCACCTACCCCACCTCCTCAAGGGAGACGGAACCACAGAGCAGGGAAGGCTCAGCGGAGCAGTGGACATAACTAAGGAGACGGGGGAAGGGGCTGCTACAGGAGGATGGCTCGGAAAACTCAGATTCTGACCCTCCTTCTTTCCCATGGCAAACAGGAATCAAACCAGCACAGATGGTGTTGAAGAGGGTAAGCAGAGCCAGGCAGCTTCTGGTTCAAATCCCAGGTCTAAAAGTAAGTGACCTCGGGTGAGTTAGCTGGGCTGAGCTTCTATTTCCTCACTGGGAAAACAAGGACAACCTTGTGTGCTACAATCATCCTTTACATTTGAGTGCACAGCTCTGTAGAGATGCAAATTAGAAGACAGAGCCCCTGCCCTCATGGAGCGCTGGAAATGTGACTATAAAATACAGTAGTCCCCCCTTATTTGCAGGGGATACATTCCAAGAACCCCAGTGGATGCTTGGAACAGCATATAGTACCGAACCCCATATACACTAAATTTTTTCCTATACAAACATACCCATGATAAAGTTTAATTTATGAATTAGGTACAGTAAGAGAATTGCTAGCATCACTACTCTTGTGCTTTGGGGCCATTAAGTAAAATAAGTGTTACTTAAACACAAGCCCTGCCATACTTCAACAGTTGATCTGATAATCTAACCCGCTACTAAGTGACTAAACAATGCGATACACTGAATATGCCCGGTAGGATGGAACTGGACAGTGAGAGATTTCATCAAGCTACTCAGAACAGGCGCAATTTAAAATTTATGAATTGCTTATTCCCGGAATTTTCCATTTAATATTTTCGGACCACGGTTGACACGGTTAATTGAAACCATAGTAAGCAAAACTGCAGAAAAGGGAGGACCACTGTAACGTAAATATTCTTAAATCAGTGGATCTGTTACGTTCCGATGAGAGATGCCCTTTAAAGTAGAGAGAGGCAACTCGGCATCACAGTTAAGAGCTCAGGCTCTGCCCCCAGAGGCCTGGACTCAAATCCCACCCAACCACTCACCGGCTGAGTGGCCTGGGCAAGACACTGACCTGTGTGTGCTTCAGTTTTGCCATCTGTGAAATGGGGATGTTACTAGGAGGGTTGTAAGGATTTCCGTGAGCCTTGCTTTGCTGGAAATATTTCTGGGCTTTAAGAATTGATATCAGAGTTAATTTACAAACAGCAGAGAAAAGCACTCCCATTGCTTCTGTTCCGCCTTTATTGCTCAACAGCCCCTTACCTGGTAATCAACTGAATAATTTGGGTTGCTTCCAACAATTTGCCCACTGACCTCACCATAGTAAAGAACTACTAAAGGTGTCGCAGGCAGAGCTCAAGGAAGAATTCTCAGTAAAGTTCTCAACAATAGCATCACAGGAACAAGTCTGTCCTCTGGCATCTTTGTGGGAGTTGGTGGTCAGTGGGAGGGAGAAGCTCTGTGCTGTCATGGAAACAGGCAGTCTCTACACTGCAGGTCTGGCCTGAAGCTTCTCTAGTCACCCCGCCTCCACCCGCCCCTGCCTTTTATTCAGTTCCCTAAAGCATATGGCAGATGTCAGTTGGTGTAAAGGGATGTCAGTTTTCCAGGCCAGAAGCAGGCAGTGTTGGGGGGTGGGGGATGGGAAGGACACACTTCAATCTGGAAACTGAACCAGGAAGAGGTTAAGAAACCCACAGGGGATTTTAAAGTAGACTAGCCAGTCTAGATATGCTCTTATGAAGAATGGCCCACACCTGGCCCCCCTTCCCAGGGGGCTAAATAGGACCCAGAACCAGAAAGATAATTAAGCACTCTTGAGTCTGTGCCAGGTCTCCCAGACCTCCAGGTCTAGGTCAGAGCTCAAAAATGGGGCAGTTACTCCAATCTTTTAAGAGCTTTGTTGGATGACATCCAACGTTCAGCCTTGTCTGTCTGTAACTCTCTTTAAATCTTCTGAGGTTTCCCCATACCAAGCACTCCTCTGCCCCTCTCCTTACCTGATGATTAAGTAGTGAGGGATATGTCATTTTTTTCCCACCACATACCTGTTATTTGGGTGGAGATTTCTTCTTAATTCTCAACCCAAAAGAACAAACTCCCTACTTCCTTTTGCTTCCTGGTCTGAGATGTACTTGGATATGGAGTGGAGTGGAGTTGATACAGAAAACCTTTTAAAGAGGAGACTGGGTATAATTTTTTTTACTGAAGTATAGTTGATTTATAATGTGGTGTTAATTTCTGCTGTACAGCAAAGTGACTCAGTTATACACATATACACATTCTCTTTTATATTCTTTTCCATTATGGTTTATCCCAGGATACTGAATATTGTTCCCTGTGCTATACAGTAGGATCTTGTTGTGTATCCATCCTATATGTAATAGTTTGCATCTACTAACCCCAAACTCCCAGTCCATCCCTCCCCCACCGCACCTCCCCCTTGATAACCACAAGTCTGTTCTCTATGTCTGTGAGTCTGATAATTTAAATGCATGATAGATTTCTACCCCATTTGCCAAAAGCCATCCTAAAGAGGGCTGATAAAAGTCTGTTACATGCTGGTAATTATACGGTGGAAACACGTACCCTTGCAGACATGAAGTCAGTGGGCTTCTACCATCCTGGCTGCCTAGACAGCTCATCTGAGTGCGGTCACTGAGGAGCCACAGCCAGGTACGCGGGGCCCGTGGAATGGCTTCCCATCCTAGGAAGGAGTAACCTGACCCAGGAATTCTAGGAACCAAGCAAATTCCAAATTGTACACATATGAAAATAAACTAAATGGCCGCCAATCAAGTCATTTCCCTGTTCTAGACCCTCCTGAACTTTCCCTTTGCCCACTCCTCTACCGCTTGTCCCCTGCACCTCCCTTCCTCCACACTCACCGTCCCCACTGTGCCTCTGCTCAGGTTATGTTCTCAAAGTCAAATGCTACCCACCCTCGCCTCGCCATCTTGGCCCACCCGCATTGCTCCCTCTGGGACCCTGCAGCACTTTATGCCACAGACTGTGCTTTGGATCTGATTCCATTCTGCTTTATAATCAGAATTGGTTACATCCATGACAGCACATCAAGGTTCTCCCAGATAGGTGGTGTTTCTCCTACAGCACCCACAGTGCGAGGCACAAAAAAAGACTGGTTGATCAACCAGCATATTTGATTTAGAAATGTAAATAAAATAGCCCCATGCATCCTCAGGCGCAGCCATGGTTGAACCCTCACGCTCTTGCACCGTCTTCCAGATTCAGCATCTTCCTCATTCCCT
Organism: Balaenoptera borealis; assembly: GCF_965194805.1. Taxonomy (NCBI): domain Eukaryota; kingdom Metazoa; phylum Chordata; class Mammalia; order Artiodactyla; family Balaenopteridae; genus Balaenoptera; species Balaenoptera borealis. Next base: position 25,775,062 of record NC_138875.1, on the reverse strand, counting down.
TGATTTGGGGGGCGCCAATCCTGGTGTGCTCATGTCAAAACAACTTCTGTGCCTGTCTAGTTCTCTAAAGACATAGTTATTGACTTAGAGGTTTTTCTGCTGGAATGAGCACCACCGTCCCCCAAGGATTGGAGTGCCATGGGGTGTTCATTAGGACCACGCTGCAGTATCTACAGCTTCAACTGAGACCAGTCTAACTCATAGCCCCCAGGCCCGCATGGAAGGTAAGGACTAAGCCAAGTCCACTTGGCTTCCAGGGACAGGATGAGAACCACAAGCCTCATGGCCTCCAGTGTTTTGAAAAAAGCTACCCCTGAAACTCAGAGAAGTGCTTTAGCACCTCCAGGTACCATTTACTTCTATGAGCTGGATTGGGTTGGTCCCCAATCCCAACTCTCCCCCTGCTCCCACCCCAAGCTCACACTCATTTCAGGGCTTGCCAAAACCTGTGATCACAAAAGAGAAAATGAGAGCAGCTGATCAAGATGGGACCCCGTGGAAGGCAAAAAAAAAAAAAAAAAAAAGGTGGAGGGAGGAAAGAAGCATACCAAGCATTTCAAGGAAAACAACTTAAACATTAATGAGCTGTCAGAAAAGGAAGACATCACAAGAGGATCAATCAGGGAAGTTTTTCTGAGCACCTGTCAGTTGATCAAGAAACATTTACTGCATGCCCGCTATGCATAAGGCACTGCTGGAAATGTTGAAGTGGACACAAAGATGTAGCGTATATAAAAAAGAAATGTTTGGGAAAAACTGATTTTAGCCTCTGACGTCAAGGAGCTTATAATCGAAGTGGCGTTCATTAAATCTAAACCACTCTTCCTGAAGGCCCCGATACTTACAAACTGGCTGTCGAGGTTTCTTTCAGGAGTGCCCGTGTCACTCTCCCAGGGCTTCCATATGAGATTTTGCGTATATACCTCTCACGAGCTTCCAAGTGCTGCTGCCAGCTATTGCTATGGGGGGAGGGAATTTTCAATAGCGGTGGTTAGGGAAGACTTTGCAGAGGAGATCAAATTTAAACTGGGTCAAGAAGAATGGATAAATTTGGAAGTGCAGAGTGAAAGCTGGAGAGCTTTCCAAGGCAGAAAGGAGCTCATGATTTAGCAAGGAAGTTAAGTGTGCATAGGTCTAATTATAACATGATAAATGCCCTCCCACCAGTATAAACAAATGACAAAGGAAATGCTCAGAAGGGACCAAGAAGTTTGGAGAGAATAAAGAGAGGTCCTTGGTGGGGGTGATATCTGAACTGGGCTTTGAGGGATGACTAACGTTATATCAGGCTGAAGAGAGGACATTCAAGGTACTAGGACCAGAACAGGCAAACACTGAAGCCAGAGAGAGCAAGTCTGGGGTAAGAATGTCTATGTAGAGCCAATACTTTGATAATATTAAAGATTCCATCTTCCTCATCACTTTTCCTCCTGCAGTCTTTCCAGTAAAGCAAGGCCATGATGCTTAATCATGGCAGGACAGAATAGGCTATGTACTAGAGTAATAGCATCGTAACTACTCAGCTGTGACGTTTAGAGTCTTTATTTTATTATTTTATTATCCTTTGACGTCTCTAGGATGAAGTAAGGAGTCTTGAAAGTCAAGTTGGGTTTTTTTGAGAATGAAAAGGGAGTTCTAAATTCTAAGAACTCCATTCACATACCAAAAGCAAACTTGGACAACTGAACGTGGAGATTTACTCTTAGCCATAGATACAGGGAACTTGGGATATGAGGTAAGGAGAGTCGTTTCATTAGGGAGAAAGTAGAAAGACTCCTAGGGTAGGGAGAGAGAAGGATTCAGAAAGGAAGAGTAGGTTGTAAAGAAGTAAGAACACCCATGACTTCACTTTCCTTCCTCTCAGGGTCAATACTCGTGTGTGTGTGTGTGTGTGTAGGGGGCATGATGGGGATGGAGGGTGAGACAGAAATTGCATGATGGGTAAATGGACCACTTTCCTAGGCATAGCCTGGGGAAGATTGCGAGACACTCAGAGAAGTCCTTCTTGCGACTCAGAGGCATATGCAATATGGCTTAGGGGCACTAGCTCATGATTGGTAGAGGGAGCTGACCAGCTAGTCTGAGAAGACTCTGTTGGCTTCCCAAACCTTGAGCAAGATGCTCAGGACATCCCAACGTTCCAACCTCCTCCTTTTCCAAGAGTCAGCAGATAAAGAGCCCTAAAGTTGGAAAATGAAGGCTGTTGAAAGGGGAGACCTTGAAACCACGGGCAATGGCAGAGTTGTGGTCAGCAGCGGGACATGCCAACATGTGAACAAAAGCCAAGGAGTCACTCACGTGCACCAGCAGATTCAGTAAGGACAGCAGCCACTGAACAGAGACAGCAGGATGGAACAGCAGGAGCCAGACTGCCCAAGGACCTGAGCACACTCACTGGAGAACCGCTTCCCCTGTCACCCAGAGGTGACTTCTACTCCCCCATCCACTAGAGCTATCTCGGGGAGGAAGATTGGAAGACACTTTGAAAAGCTGAGCATTTATTCCAAAGAGGCAATTTGAAGCCCAAGATAAACTGTTGGAATAAGAGAATGAGTTATCTTTGACTGGCAAGTTTAAGGTCATCTACCTCTTCCCACACCCTCCTAAATAAAGCCAGATGGGGCTGACGAGGAATTTTAAATTAATGATATGAAATAAAGAAAGTGCAACTTTCTTTTGCATGGTCTAAGTTGCAACGTGTGGGAGGTGGGAAAATGGAATAGCATTGACGGGGCAAGGTCTGAAAGCTCACAGGCAAATGCGGTCTAAAGCAGGGGTTTGCTGGCTGACAGTCACTTCGGGCTTTCTGAAAATGCAGCTCCCACTGCTCCTTTCCAGACCTGCTAAATCAGAATCCCTCAGGGGAGGCCAGGGACGCTGCATTTTAAAAGCTCTCCCTGTGACTCCATTTTGGAAACCAGTTATCTAAGCACTGGTACAAGAATTAGCCTTGGACGGGACGTCACTTCCTCCCAGTCTGAGGGAAAAGACAAGTGCAGCACCCAACGGCAAGTGCAGTAATTGGAGAAGTGACTTCAGCCAGTAAGGTGGTAGGACAGAAAATCGACATGGCTGGTACAAACTGGTCTCAACATGCTTGGCTGTGAACAGCAGGACAGAAAGTCGTTATGGGGTTGCAAGGAAGTTTGTCTTCATTTTCCTGTTGTCTTTTAAAGTGGGAGTGTAGGAAAGGGCAAGTGGCCACTGAGAACTGAAAATCTGAGAAGGAATAACTGATTGGAAACCTTCTAGAGAAGCCACGCAGAACCAGCTGGGCTCAGAGACCATGGCTTAGTCCTGACACAAGACAACTTTTTCTCTGCCACTGGGCTGAGGAGGGGAGAAAGAGGCACCGGTGGTGAGCAGAATGAAAGTTCTGGAGAGTCACCGTGGGACTAGCAAGGGGGGTCACCTAAGGGACGATAAAGATACATCTCACCGCGGGGCCTCTTAGAACCTGGAGATAAGATCAACTTTCCTTGCAAATTTTAGCTCCCAGACCACATTTAGCAAAGACAAAAATACCCAAAGGCTTTCTTCAGGGAGGGCTGTGGAAGTGCATTGGAATGGAAGGAAATTCTTTTTTTTTTTTTTTAACTATATCTATGTATTGTTCAGAAGTTTTGGTTTTCATGAAAAAATGTTCTTATATAACCATGTAGCTTTTTAAAAAAATACCAAAGCACACTATGACATTTTTGGATTGTATGTAAAATGCATAATACTTCTGGATAATACATTTATAAGTTGGAAAATAAGAAAAGATAGAACTTCATCTAATAACTGCCTAAACAGTTTACCAAAACATGAACAAGGAAGTAATCACGAATGGTTTAATATTACTAATTGATTAGCTTGGCATGTTTAATACTATGTATGTCCAATACATTTTCTATGCTCATTATATCTGAACACAATGCTAGCTGATCAATAAAATTCTTTGGTTCCCCTGCACACTTTTATTTTAGGACACTTGCAACAGACATGACAAAGAAACGTTTAGTTTCAAATACACTAATGAAAGTATATAGTCAATTTAAGGCACATAAAAAAATCATGCATGAAAAGAATGTCTAAAATGTTTATATTTAATTTCAAACACCAAATTTGTGTGTTGCTCAAAGCAAGTTTAAAAAAAAATTGTCCATTATGGCTTGCTGAATGGCTTAATGCATTTTAGAGATTTTTCTTATGATTTGTAATAGCTTTCTCTAACTCAATGTGCTGCTGGAGATGCTTCAAACATTTCCCGTTAAAAATACATATACATCCAAAGCAAGGAGAAGAAAAAATTACACCACCAAACAGTGGTTTTCTCTGGTTGTTGTAATCTGGATGATTTTTTTGCTGGTGCTTTTGTATTTTACAAAAATAATGGGTATATTATGAAGTTAAATATAAAGAGTTTCATCCACTGTGCCGCACGTAAAAGACCACAGAGTATTTTTGTGTATTTCCATGAATGTGATAAACAAAAGGAGTTGTGTGACCATTAAAGAGGAATATGGGGAAGGGGAGCTCATTTAAACATATATTCGAGGAGAAATATACTCAGTTCTCTGAAAAATGTGGTAAGGAAACATTGGGCACCTAAGAGTTGAAGGCTGAAGTCAATTCCACTTTCCAGGGCTACCAAGCCTAGCCATGTCACCAAAGAAATGCTCGCTGGGCTTCCCTGGTGGCGCAGTGGTTGAGAATCTGCCTGCCAATGCAGGGGACACGGGTTCGAGCCCTGGTCTGGGAAGATCCCACATGCCGCAGAGCAATTAGATCCGTGAGCCACAACTACTGAGCCTGCGCATCTGGAGCCTGTGCTCCGCAACAAGAGAGGCCGCGACAGTAAGAGGCCCGCGCACCGCGATGAAGAGTGGCCCCCACTCGCTGCAACTAGAGAAAGCCCTCGCACAGAAACAAGACCCAACACAGCCAAAAATAATAAATAAATAAATAAATAAATGATTTAAAAAAAAAAAAAAAAAAAAAAAAAACGCTTGCTTCCCAACTTCGACAGCAGAGACTCAGACCCTCCAGACAATTTTTTTTAAATATCATCAAAGGGGGACTTGGAGCTTAACTTTTTTTTTTTAATTAATTAATTAATTAATTTATTTTTGGCTGTGTTGGGTCTTCGTTTCTGTGTGAGGGCTTTCTCTAGTTGCGGCAAGCAGGGTCTACTCTTCATCGCGGTGCGCTGGCCTCTCACTATCGCGGCCTCTCTTGCTGCGGAGCACAGGCTCCAGACGCGCAGGCTCAGTAGTTGTGGCTCACGGGCCTAGTTGCTCCGCGGCATGTGGGATCTTCCCAGACCAGGGCTCGAACCCGTGTCCCCCTGCATTGGCAGGCAGATTCTCAACCACTGCACCACCAGGGAAGCCCCTCCAGACAATTTTGATACTTGTAATAAACAGGACACAGATAATTGTGGTGTTTCCTTTTTTAAAATGTGTCAGAGTTACAACATACCGTGATCCATCATTATTATTGGTGAATCTTTCCTAAAGCACTTCAGGCCTCCAGAAAGGTCCAGCAGGCATACAGCTTCTTTGCACGTAAGAAGTCCCAGAAAGGTTTTGGAAGTGGCATTAATGAATGTAAAGTTCATCATTAAGAGAAAAGGTTTCTCTGAATCAAAGGCTTCTTTTTACCTCATTTGTGAGGTGGACTCTCCTAGTTCTGTACAAGCCAGGCTCAAAGTTTAGAGGGTGCTAATTCCGGTCATATGATAATGGCCAGGGGCAACCACAAGGAAGAACCTAGAGTAGACAGAAAATACATTGCTTTGGTTTTAACTCACCTTCATGGCGTGTGTTAGAAGAGGCTTCTACTTAATGCTCCATGGATTGAAAACACTTGAACCAAATAGATCCCAGCTTGGGATCTCCTCAGCTTCCCCACATTTTCCACTCTTCACTGGCAAACAAGTACAACAGTAAGACAGAACAAAGCATGGGCATGGTGGATTGATTGCTGTTAGGGCCCCAATTCTTCACCCTCCTGGTACCCTCCTCCTTTGCCATTTCACTGTGTGGTGCCTTTCCACTCTGAGCTTTGCTTGGGGCTTGCTTCTGGGGAATGCCGATCGGTCGGCAGGGAGGGTGCAGACTTGAAAGGGGCTTGTGGGACTGGGTTCGGTTGCTGTTCCCTCCTGCCACCTCATGGAAACATGCCTGGGGTAGCTGCAGGAGGATGAGACACAGAAAAGGGCTGAGTCAAGGCCACCTCCCCAGCGAGCCAGGCAAAACTAGAACTACCCAGAGACACCCCATCTAAATCACTGACCTAACTCGTAAACTAAATGAATGTTTACAATTGCACGCCACTGGGCTTTTATGGTTGTTATGCATTACTTCTGTGGCAACGGATAGCTGCTCCCATAGGTTTTCATTTACTTGACATCTCTCAGTGTATCTCTTGCCGCTTTTCTGAGGCAGGTTTGGTAGCAAAGACCTTCTTTGCTGCCACCACCTCCTGACACTCCCTCGACTGTGGATTCAGTCCTCCAGCGCTAAGCTTCTACTCTGTGTAAAGTGTTCTCATTTAATCCTCATAACCACCCTGAAAAGCAACTTCGTCATTTTGGGGAATTGGAGGAAATGAGGAACTTGAAGCAGACTGTTGAAATTATCTATCTAAAGTCACCATAAATTGGCAGAATCAGGGTCCAAACGGAAGACCTCTGATTCTGAGTTCAGCTGTATTTTCCATTACATCAGAAATGATAACCAAGGCTTAAAACTAGCAGAATGTGATTCTGTCCAAAGTCATTAAAGACAGAAAAAGTTTGTTTTAAAAAGGCAACTGAGTTTTATTCCATTATCCAAGATAACTGAAGTAGTTGACCGTTACAGGGCTCTTTTCTTCAAGCATTCCACCCTTAGCATTTTTTGTTGCTTAAATGTCCTTTAAGACATTGCTATTCCCAGTTGAGAAACAGCCAAACAACCAAGAGACTAAATTATATAAATCTTCCCCCATTTCTCAGTTTTATCTTAGATTTTATGTTCAATACCCCTTTTCAGCCAATCACTAATTATGTAAATTGTAAATTTGAAGATTAGTTGTTCCCTGATGGCAATACTCAATAGAATAAAAGTACACCCACAAAAATAGAAATTAAGAGAGGATACACAAAATATGCACCCATTTAAAAGGTGATTTTCTGGAGGATGTAATAACAAGCCAGATTCTTAGCCATCTCTCCCTTTTGTGATTTTGGCTCTTAAAAAACATAGAAACAAATCAATTAAATATTCTAAGATAAGGCAGTTTTCTAAGGGTTAATTGCAGGAGGTTATAGGGGTAGGATGGAAATAGGGGGAAGCAGAACATAGAGAATTAAGTAACATTTTGGTGAATGAAAATCACACCATATGAGATGTTATATAGACACTGCTAGAAACTTTACTCCAAATTTAGTTTACCAAGTCTAGCTTGATTTTATTAACATATTTGATTTTATACTTATGTTAATTTAAGCACCTAGATACTGGAATGATAAAAGAGAGGAATACAACTGTTTAGTTAAAAACTAGTTAAACTTTTAGAGGATAACATTTTGTCAGTGGCTGTTGCTTTAGAATTCAAAAACTGAATTTTACTTTGCATCTTACTTCCTTTATGCATGTAACTTGGAGCAGAAAATTCCCCCTTTAACAACTTCAGAGCAAAGCAAGAAACCACAGTGGTTTGCAGGCCACTAATTCTGTTACAGATGAAAGCATTCAATTATCTCTATAAAATTCAATTCCTTAGAAAATGTGTTTATGATTGACTAAGTACGTTTTTAAAATGTGGTGACACCACATGCTTTTATTCAAGATTTTGATTTAAAAGTTGGAACGAAGTAACTTGTGGTTCTTGGGTAAAACAAAGACATTAATCTGTTTTTTCAATATAAAAATATTTTCAATATAAAAAGGCAACCTAGAATACTTTTATTCCAGATGTTAGGCTAGGCTTGTGTAAATCTTCATTTTTTCCCACTACAGCCCAAACATACTTAAAAACTGCAACCATTTAAAAGTGGGTCATCAGTTATATTAAAATCTTATTTACATGGCATTTATATTTAAAATAGTGTGATCAAATACTGCCAATAACAAGTTAAAATAGCTTAGAGATAAGATCTCTCATGGAAAAAACCTTAACAAGATCGAAAATCAGAGTTAATTCTAGCTTAAGTTCAAGATGGGTGGTCTCAATGGAATCACTGTTGGGCAGTGGTTAAGGCCTCTCTGATGATTGCTACTTCTCACCATAAAAGTCTACAAGTACACAAAATTCTGCATAAAATTTCAGAGGGTTCTCTAGATTAATCATCTCCAGCTGTGAGCAGAAAGTTAAATTTCACTTAATACACACACACGTATATGTACATGTTTAAACTCCCCCCGCCCCAAACAAGCAGTCCATCCTCGGCTGGGGTTATGGCTGGTGTTCTCATGTCCTCTGCCCCAGCCAGCCAGCTCAGTAGCACAATCTCTGTGTAGATTACAAGATCCAAAGTGTAGAGTTATGTATGGCTTTTATCTCCTGGCTATCTAGGTTCCATTATTAGATGTGGGCTTCACAGTAGCACCTACCTAGCTTGTGGTTGTCAGTTTTCTGCTCACCATACATAGCAGCTCAGTAAAGTTGTCCAGCTTTCATGCACATTCAGATCCACAAATTCTGTTCCAAGACCTCATTTTGGCCCCAAAAGTCCTCTCCATCTATCCAAATTCAATGCATCCTTGAACACTGTGCTTAAATCGTTATCTTGTCCTTCCTCGTCCTGCACCACACTGTTCAGAAGCAACTTCTCCTTCCTCTGTGATCTTATCTCTTTCCTGAACTACTTTCTAAACTTTTTAAACAAACTTATTGCTGCACAGCATTAAAGTAGGTACAAAAAAATCAAAGATTATAAAAACTATGGCAAATCCCTATCTCAAATAAGGTCATGTAGCTTGGACTGGAGCACAGTAACACACTCTATTCTCTCATAGCTTCCTAAAGATCGTGTTGGCTTATCCCAGAACTTGCTACCCGTAAGTCTGATTCAATGTTCTTGCCCTCAGTTAATGTGGTCCGCTTTAAGAACGTAATTAAGTCTACGTGCAAACTAACATCAGATCAATTCTACAAGTATTTTCATATTCATTGCAGCAGAAAACAGCTTTTATGTATGCCTTTGACTTTTTCTTTTGGATTCCTACATCTGCAAACTTTTAATTTTTAGGTTGGGCTCATCTTGTATTATTTTGATGAAAAGGATGAGAGTCTGTTAAAAAGAAGCTGGATAACTGCATGGTGCAAATATATTCTTGAGCAGCGGATGAACATCTGATCTTCACCCTAGTTCTTGGGCACACCTCATGCTGAGAATGAAGGCACTGGAGTACATCTGTTTGATATTAATAGGCATGGTTCCCACACTAGGGCTTTCAATTTATTTTGAAGCAAGTGGGAAAAAAGGATTTGCCAACTGGTGAGAAAGCCCAAACATACAAATAATACTTCTCTCCTACCCTTCAGCCCCTTGAATATGCACAATTATGGACACTGGGGTTGCTATAAAAATCTTCCGGCGCAGATAACCAGTGTCACTAACAGCAGGGTAACAAGCAGGAAAGTTCCCAGGGTGAAGTGACGATGGAAAAGGATCTCTTCTAGTCATCTGTCAACTGAAGTGATGTTGCAGTTCAATGCTGGAAGGCTCCTTTCAGATTGTTTACAGAGTTGTATGGTGTAGCAATTTAAGTAGGATTTGTTTAAGTAGGTTTCCTACCAACACAAAACGAAATCAAGCTAGTCACTGGGCTGTTCAATGCCAAGTAGCAGAGTGTATTTTAGATTTTGAGGTCCCTTTTGTTGCATCCTAAAGTAGGTGTCTTAAATGGTCTAATGAAAGCAGTCTGCTAACGAGAGAAGTACTGATTCATCCTAGGAACTGAGTTCCTGCAAGGCACGAAGAAAGTCTGGTTGATCTAAAAAGTTTGTTTTTCAATTATTTCATGATGATATTAATTATGAGTACGTCTTATGTATTATTTTTCAATGAAATCTTTAAAATACCATTTGCTGTTTTTGCTAAGAGTACATTTTGAGGGTAAATGTGAATTTCACACTTTCTAGTCCATTTACAGCACAGATCATGTGTATTAGATCATTACTTGGTACAGGCAAGCTCTGAAGTAAACTAAAATGCCTAACCTACTAGCACTATGAGGTGTGTTTTGTGTATGTATACTAAGCAGTGCGTATCTGTCTGCCAGGGGAGTGGGATAATCTTTTTATGTAACACCAAACTTAAAAAATAAAAAGATGCACTCAGTAGCATAATTCCATTATGTGAAAATACACACAACAAATTTTTTTTGTTTCTGTACAATTTAGAGTGTGGTCAGCAAAATATAATCCCCTCTAAAAATAGATCAGTCTAAATCAAAATCAATGAAAACGATTAAAAATTAGTCCCGTAATAACATGGTAAACAACTCAAATCGCTTTTTTTTTAATGCTAGGAAAAATGTTCACCTTTCAATGGTGACAGTACTATTAACACAGGTAGAGAGCCAACAAGGTAAAAAGTGAAAGCACATACACAGACACACACAAATATATATAAAATTTGACCAGAAATCACAGGACATTTAAGCAACGTTTTCTTAACTTTTTTTTTGTACTTTAAATAGACTAAAATATTTGGTGTGGGTGGTGGGAAGGAAATCAGTATTTCACAATTTTAACTTGAAAACCAGCTGAAATAAAGCCTCAGCTCATTGTTTAATTAAAAAAAAAAAAGGAAACACATCGTATTTTGACAATCATAGGATTAAAGCTTACAAAGAACACATCTACCATCTACATCACAGTGCACAGAGGATGCAGCCTGAGGACTACCACAGGGAAACAATAACAGACTCTGCATCCAGCATATTGCATTACAAAATTAATGCCGTCTTAGAAAAATCTCACCTCCCGCGGTCGGTGTTGCAGCTGGTAAGCACCTGAGGGGTAGGAGGCCATCAGAAATGAGGGTGCTGCTCAGTCTGGATCAGGACACCCGACTCCTTCACCTGCCACTGGCTGATGCATTTAGTAATCTCAATACAACATTCACTGAGAATAAACATAATAATGCCACATTCTGGCTTCTTGAGCAGGATAGTCTGGGGAATGTAGTAGAGGATAGAGCATCAAAGGCCATATTTTCCCTCAAGAGAGAAGAAATCCACAGCATTACTCAGTTTTCTTTTACTGTGAAAATTTAAATTTCAGATTAAATTTAACCCCATAAAGACATGATCTGTACTTACATATACACACAGGTTCTGAAGAACTTTGCTAGCTAGTTGCCTCTTCTGTTTCATTAAACCACCAGTTATCTTCCCTGGATGACTGTGTTAGTCTCACTACCACGTTGGTGCCATTAGCTATTACTGGTATACATCTCACATTCCATACACAATAGTAAGGGATTGGAGGACACATATGCTATAGGGCAGCTGAATTTAATTGCAACTATTACAGTGTTTAAGCTGAGGGTAAGTCACAAGAACACTTAAGGCTATCAGCTCCTCCTTGGTGTGCCTGGGGCTTTCCTGGGTTTAGCACTCAAAGTCCTGCATCCAGGGGACTGCCTCAGTCCCAGGCACACCAGGGCAGTTGGTCACCCTAAGAACACTACTTACTCACTCCTCCCCTAGTATTGCTAGAGAAAAGGTAAGAATTTTCAAGAGTATATAGGGCTACTTATGAGGGAATTGGCTCAAAAATATTTTTAGGACATTTGCTAATCGTTAGTTCCTAGAAGTCAGTATCTTACTTAACAGTGTCAATTTTAAGAATAGTTGGTAGAACGTAAGCAAATTGGTGAGCAGTGTATAAAAGTTCATCCTTGAAACCTGTTTTCCCACAAATCCTCTATAGGTTCTTCTGGTTTTGTCCAGTTGTGTAGCATTTTACTGTCTCTTTTTGAGATTTTGTGAGCTAAATAATAGTTTTATATCTTTTCATATTCTTTTCTTTTTAGGTGAAAACACGCCAACTATTTCCTACATTCTTGTTTCATATATTAACATGAAGACTGCCAACTGGGGCTATTTCCCTCAGATTACAAAGGCCCAGAATTATGTTACTTTTAACTGTGCCCTACCAGAAGGTCTGGCCTTGGGAAAAAATGGCAAAAAAAAAAAAAAAATTCTCAGATATGAACGTTTTTATTTTGCCTACAAATGCTGTGATCTAGCTCAACAACCACACAACTGCTTTCATCTTAATCTTTATAGTTTTTCTTGTTTTGCTGTCTTGTATAGAAATGGTTAGTGTCACAGTTTCACTATCACTAATAAAAAGATATAAATATTAATGCCTTAAAGGCCAGGGTCAAAACAGCAAAAATGAAGCCTGAGGTAAAGTTGGTCTAAGAAATGACCATTTTGGGTTCTACATTTTGCCAAAAAATAGGGTATTTTTAAAAAATGTAAAAGCCATGCATGTTACCTACTTGCTATGTATGTGATAATTCTTTCTCCTGATTAAAATTAATCTGTGTGTATATTAGTTACATAAAACCAATAAATGACTACATTCTTAATGCAGGTACATACATTCATCAGAAAAGGACCCTAATCGTTTACACCAACATTTTTTTTTGCTGTTTGAACAATCAAAGAACGTGAATAAAGAGAGTGACAAACAATTATTTTCTTAGGAACTTACTGAGAAAGGAAAATCTCTTTGGAAGAAAAAGACTTTAGTAAGACTTCTATTCCTACAGACAAATGCTGAGAACTAACTTTATGCCACAGCATTGTAATCGGTAGGACTAACAGAACCAGAAATATGACAAGTTACCTAGTGACTAACGCTGTAAAACAGCCAAAAGCTTTAAAGCCATAGGGAGAAAGAACAGTCAAGTGTGAAATGAAAAATATGTAATAGTTAAGTACTTTTACAATTCTAAAACTTCACTTTTGTCCTTAAATCAATATATTATGGATTTCATGGTTCAATAAATTAGCATATTTAATTAGAAAGAGAAAGTAAATCCCTACTCCCCACCCAAAAGAGCAAACTGGAAATTCTATAGAAAGTATGAGCTTTTTTTTTGTTTTGTTTTGTTTTGTTTTTTTTTAAAGAGGATAGAAGAATATAATTTGGGGGGAAATTTGGTTGGAGAAAAATCTAAAAGTCCTTTGTGTGGAGTTAATGAATCCTCACTCCTAACATCAGTGGTACTATTCTTTCAAAGGGCCCTTACATCTCAATCAATGGTGAAATTTTGGGTCTATTATGGATCTCATGGCAGCAAACCAATTAACACTGAAGTTAACTCAGGCTAATATATACTCTGGTCAGATACTCTGTGACTCAGAAATGGCCCAAAGAACTTTGGAAAATCCATTTCTGTTGAGCACAGCTAAAAAAGTCATCCTGAGGCTACCCTTCAATACAGGAAAACTTGACTTGGTAGTGGTGCTTCCCAGGTTATCTTAAGCAGCATTCTTATGCCGGGGGGCGGGGGGGAAAGAGCAGGTGTGGCGGACACACAATCTAACATTATTTAAAAAAAAAAAAAAAGGTAACCTTAAGCAAGTACCTTCCAGAGACCACTCAGAGCTTTTTTTTTTTGATGTTCCAGTTATGATTCTTAATTGTCAAGCTGCCTAAAAATGGCATACTAACTGAACCGCCAAATTAGGACCCTGGCAGAATAAAAAATTTACCCTGATGGTCTGTCCGTGAAAGGAAAATGTCTGCAAGAAACTTAAATATTTTTTACTGATATGAGATTTAAACAATAGAATCATTGAACACTGTTAAAATGTATGCAAATGACCCCTACTGTTAAGATTTTTCTGGAAGTGTATATGTATATATAAATCCATACATACACATTCTATAATTTATTTCCTACTAAAAAGATTTAAGGCAGTTATGCTATATATAAAGTTAGCTATAATATCCAAGCTAAAACAGTTTCTACTCAAGAAGTTATGTGAACACATTAGACAAGTTCTCATCATAAAAGCTATCATGAGGCTATCTATATCTAGTATAGCTCACATTTCCTGGTTGAGGCTTCAAACATAGGAATTCCACTACAAGAGATAATTTGTCCCTCAATCCCCACACACAAAAGGTAGTCTGAACAGACAAAATATTTATGAAAACTTGAAAAGGAAGATATAAAAGGAATTCAATAGGACTCTGACAACCTCTAGACACCACACACTATCATTATTACTCTTGATTGTACTAAATACAACCACCCAATATGCCCCAAGGTGGAAACAGGGCTAGTATTATGAGGAAATCACTGGCTGCAACTAACTACCGGAAAAGTTCATAATCCTGAACATAATTTACAACAGAATCTGACAATGTATGCTATCGTCACAAAAACATTTAACTGGATAGAATTTCTGAGCCATTTGTAAGATTTAAGTGACTGACCAATCTGAACAACGTCAACCTTTGTGGTGAAGAAATTAGGACCCTGGGATTGAACAGCACCGCCCTTTTTGGTCTTTAGTAAAGTTCAAAGGAGAAACATTCTGATGTATGCAGAAACAACATGGTTGGCAAGGAAGAGGGCAACTAGCAAAACCACTAGGGATACATGTTGTCAAGAGAAGGGAAAGAAGAATAAAATTCAGTTGATGAATATAAAGGACTTAGCAAAATAAAGTTCACGAAGGAAAGAAAATGGGCAATAATGTGTTATGTCTAAACCTCAACGTGTTGCACCAGAGTAAGAGACAAGATCACGGGTTGCTTATGTCCACAGTCTACTTAATTATCTAAAGAGATACTGGGGAATGGTGGAGGGGTGGCAAACTGTGAAGCTGGAATGTTTAGCTATGAAAGTAAAGGCTGTACATAAAGACAGATGTTAAGTACAGTGAGGATTGTCTTGCATTACATTACATCCCACCATCAACCAGACCAGGAGGGCACTGATTATTGAGTAAATGCTCAAAGTGTTTAGTTATTTTAAAAAAAGAAAGATGTTAAAGGTATATTTGGACAATTTTTGGAAGAGGTAGAGAAACCAACTGGGTATATATACTCTTTTATTTGATTTCAACTAGCAAGAGACTAGACGGATTGTTTTTCAAGTTCAAAATCTTAGTCTTGATGAAACTGACAATAAAGGCACAAATAAAGTGAAATTATCAATAAAATAATTTCAACAAAGGAGAATATCTGGCAATGTTTAAAGGACAGATGAACCAAGCAAAACTAGATATGATATGAGGTTTAAAAAAACCCCAGATATTAACAATTTGCAAATATATACTTAGAATACAGAATAAGAGTACAGAGTAAGAATATATAGCTTTCAAGAAAAATTAGGCAGATTTTCTTCTGGCAAAGTGACAAGTCCTGAGAGAGAAAGTAACCCCACACGACTAAGATGGCTTGAGAGTCAGTACCAAATCCCAGTTATCTTTTTATTACTCAACATCTATCACACTGGGTAGGTAAAGAACAGGCATCAATAAATGTTTATTGAATGAATGTATATCATAATGTACAATTAGCACACTAACTGGTATAGTTCAAATCTAGTCAGGAAAGTCAAACTTTTTTTTAAGCAGTACAAATTTTTTAAGAAAGAAATCATTCTATTGGAGTTCCTATGTGGAACTCCAACACAGAATAAAAATGAAGCTGCCACTGGCCAGGCCAAAGTCAGTGGGAATGTCACCAGCCTCCAATTCCCTAAACCAGCCCTAAGGTGTATGTAATCCACTGTGAAAATCACCATTTATCTTAGAAATGTGATAGAAAGCATGATCATTCAGTTCTCATGTTGTTAAACTGAGGAAATTACCAGCACTGTGTAGAAGAAATTCTAAATGATGTTGCTAATCTAAATAAAGACAAAATTCTACAGAGAGGAGATCTTATCACTTAGAAGAATGAAAACAAACCCTATAAAGGGAAAAAACAATCAGCAAAAATTAGGCCACAGTGGCCAAAATAGAATGCAAAACCAGCATCACATTAAAAAGCAAGGAAGACCATTGAACACACTCATACAAATTAACCACTGCAACCACAAAGTCAACTGCTTGACAGGTCTAACCACTGAATACATGGGTGCTTCCAAAGAGGTGAGTCCCAGTTTCATACTGTACAGAAGAATCCCACCATAACTGTAGAGATGTGATCCACTACTGAAATGTTACAGATGGTACTGCTTTGCTTAACATATCAATGCAAGGGCAACTGCCAGGATGTTCTACCACTTTCAAAGTTGTTCTTTACCCCCAGACAAAGAACAGTGTTCCCTAACATCACTACAAGTCCTCTAGTAAGTAAACACTTCCAAAGGGCAGAGCCTCCACATTTCCAACAGGTCTGACGGCGGTAATACCTGGGACATTTACTCTATCCACAGGATGGGCTGTAGAAGTAATAATTATCGGGCAGCAGGACATCTGGAAGCAAGCAGCCAGTCACTACAATGGTGAAAATTTGCCCAAGGCAGAACTAAAGAAAGGGTTGTTCAATTAAATGGTACTGACCTGGTGTAAACTTTTTACAGTAAGGACGTGAGGAAGAGGAAATATTAGTGAGAATGACACATGAAGCAATCTATCACAAAGTAAGGCCACCTTCAACTATTATAAACTGTAGAACTAATCTGATCCTCAAGTTTGGACCTGTGTAGAGGTTTTTGTATAAAGCATAAACACCTAGTAAATTATGAGTTTCCTTTAAAATAAGCCTTTGCATTTGATGCCATTTTCTTTGCCAAGAATGCCTATTTTTCTCTCCACATGGCTTGCTCCTTTCTCACCGAAGTGGTAGCTCAAGCATCACTACCTTACAGAAGCATTCCCCCTGCTATGCTTTATCACAGTACCCTGTTTTATCTCCTTCATAGACAAATAAGCTAATTAAGCATTATAGAAACTGCTATCTCAGCAAAGGCAAGGGCCTTATCTGTCTTGTTCACCTTTACCCAAAGGCTAAGAAAGTTCCTGGCACACGTAACAGGTGAACAATAAATATTTGTTGAATGAATAAAAAATTACTATACCAAGTTTACATGAACACATACATGCATACACAAATATAGAAAAATGGGGAATATCTAATAGAAAACAAGCAACGCTGAAAGTATTGAAAATAACACCTGTAGATAAAGGTGAATATGGTTTCAAAAAACAAGTACCAAAGATAATCTGTCTTTAAAAATATGAAAACTTACTAGAAGGGGACCAGGAGTGGTTACTTTCCATTTCTACTGAGATGCAAACAAGAAATGTTTAAACTGCAATGAGTTAACAATAAACATAAGGATTATCTGCTGCAGGGTGGACTTCCAACAGAGTTTCTGACATCTCCTGTCACTGTAGAGCATAAAGCATGGTTGGTTCTAATAGTCACCACATATTCAGGATTAGTTAAGAACAGCTCAGACTGTAGGTAATTATAAGCTAAAAAACTTGCTAAACTGCTTCTCCCCCAAATTTTAAAATTCAGAATTCATAATTATGTAAAATAACATAGATTGTATAAATTTAATACAACATACCTTAAAAACAGATGGCCTTTACCTGCTGATCATACCTCAGCATTACTTTTCTAGGTATTTTGCTGAAGCAATTACATTTACAAAAGGTCCATTTCATAATACAATCTGGTAACTAAATCAAATGAAACTCAACTCAAAGAGCACTAGGTTTGCTATTGAAATATTTTAAAATACCTTTTTAAAGAGTGTTTATATCTATAGACTGAATTTTTAAAAAGGATAAATATATTGAAATAATTGTAGCATATCCCTGAAAATAATTATACTGCCACCTGTGCATTTTTTATGAGGTGTAAAGATAAATCAAAAGACTGCTAGGTTACACAAGTCTATTATCATCTGCTGAAACTGAAATTTGGTATAAGACAAAGGGACTTACTCCATATGATTTGTTACCGTACCCCAGAATTAACTGGTGCTGGCGGTATCAGTGCAACCATTATTGGTGATGGATGTCACGCTACACTGTTTTGGTATCAGGACAAAAGTGGAAATAAATGGAGGAGAGGTTTGGAAAGATTTCCATAAGGTTTTAGCAGTAAGTAAACAAACACAAAAAGAATGAATATTTAAGACCCACTGAACACATTAAGGTCAAGGATTTCAAAAGTTAATCCACTTTTCTTCCCCCAAGAGTTTATTTTTGGTAAAAGGCAGAAAAATTAGTTTTTCTACAAGGGAAATCTGCTTCTAAATGATAATTTGAAAATCTTGATATATATTATATATTAAAAAAGACACACAAAAATAACAAAGAAGTGGGAATAACAGATTAGGTACTGTAACTTTATAAAGGATTGCCTAAATCAAGAAGCAGCACACACACACCTAATTTATGCAAACTAAAAATGTATATAAACAGCACAATACTGTGATACTGGATCATGATACATTACCTGTACACATAACTACTACTGTTATTAATAAACCTTTGGGACACTCAGTTTTATGCCCAACAAGACATCAGTAAGTCTTTAAAATCTTCTCTCCTCCTTTATGGGAGGGTATTTCTAGACACTAATTTTCCCATCTAATATTCAAACATAGGAAACCGATTCCACAAGGTGCTTTAATTGATGAGACCTCAAGTGCTGTTTTCTCTTGAATTTTTGGATAGTAAACAGTCCACGGGGACCACACACAAATACTATGACAGAAGAGTTGGTACATTAAGTCTTTTGATGGGACTTGACTGGTGACAAAGCTTTATGACATGCTTGAGCAACGCACTGAAGGGGATCCCATCTGAGTTAATACTTTGTCCAACCACTGTAGAGGTCCATTCAGATGAAGTTCAATCCAGCAAGGAGTGCTTGTTACCGTCTGCCTTCTGTTAAAAGAATGCAAGAAAATAATTATGAAATTAAAAGAATAACATGGCTATGGAAGAATTTAGATAAATCAAAAGGTTGTATCAATATATACTAAAACCTAGATTCTTTTCTGAACGAGTATCAAGTTTGCATATCTACTATTTTGAAAACTGTTTAATCCTCAAAGTACTTATGTGACTTTTTTTCTTTTAAAGAGAAAAAAAACACTGTTTTCCCCTCAAATTAAAATTAGTAGAGTAACCTTATATTTACCGTCCAAAATGGGACACCTTTAAGAGAGAATGTAGTCACTATAAATAATCACTGCCAGGGCAAGAGACATAAACGAGCACTGTCCCAAGCAAACCAGAATATATAAAGTCACCCTACTTATTAATCATCCACAGAATAGAAGATACTCAAATAGCAAATGAAGTCCAAATGGAACAGGATTCAAATTTAAAGTATATCAAAACAAAAGAGAATTCTGACCCAAGCTTATCACAGAATGTTAAGAGTTGGGGTTCAACTTTCCCTGACAAAGCCAACAACCAACATCCCTTTTAGCAAAATCATGCAGGCTTTTTAATAAGAAACACCTTTAGTACTTCAAACAAAATGAGCTACCCTCTGGGAATCACAATTGTTCAATGACATCCTGTCACTTCCACATACTGATTTTAGTTCTTATTTATTATATACAATAAGTCAGTAAGTCTGCTTGCTTCTTCAACATGACAGCCCTTCAAACATGAGAAAAGGCCATTATCAACTCTTCACCTCCATGTGACACATGCTCAATATAATTTAAAACTGTATTTCAAAGGATGTGGTTTTCTGTAGCAGATGGTGTCAGTGCCCCACTATACCCTTCAGATTTTCAGTGTTCTCTAGCCAATTTCCAATTGTAGGCATCTGCATTTCTGTGCCTGAGAACTTCTCTGCTCTGTCCACATATATAGCAGATCAGAAGTGCCAGGAAATTAACATCCCCAGGAACAGACCTCAATGACACAGGAATTGGCATTTAAGCGTCCAGTTTCCCTTCTCTCTAGGTGGGATAATTCTGTGTGTTCTTTACTGTTTTCCAAGGTTTTCCTAAGGGAATAGCTCTAGTGACCCACCCACTAGAGTAGATGGGTTAAGAATGGTACTGGCTGCCTTTCCTCCCTCCCTCTTTTCCCTACTTCCTCCTTCCTGACCAGTGTTCCCTCCATTTCCTGAATAAACCTTTTGCATGCAAACCCTTGTCTCAGGGTCTGAGACACACATTATGTGTCCCCCACCTGTTAATTCACTTCAGTACTAATTCACTTAACTGAGACATATTTCTCAATTAACTATGAATTCTTTACACATCTATATTTTCTGCTTACTACATGTCCTGATTTTTATGCTAAGCAATCAAGCTGGCACTAAAGAAACTAAAAAATAAGTTTTAGAAATCCAACCATTAGATCTATCTCCTTAGCACCAGTGTCATTAAGGATAAAAGGTTCCACAGTTCACAGATATATGGGTATTTGATTTATTTTGATCTGTAAATGTTAAAGGAAACTACTTTATTATCCAAAGTAGATGTACCTGACTCCATTATCCATGAAAACATACTGTATATTACTGCTTCTCATACAGATTTTAAATTAGCTCTGGGTTAAAGAACAGCACAGTCCACAGTGAATGAAGGGCAGTATCTCTCTCTACCAATCAAAACTGGTCTTAACAGGAGACCCACAGATACACATGGAATTCTCCCTGACCTATGCAATTCATATTTAATTCCACTGAATTTCTACCATGTTCTTCAACATTATGATCTTTTGAAGAGAAAAAAAAATGTCTGACCTAATAAATTGGTATCAGATGGTACTATCTGAATCTAATTTTAATATCAACTCAATCCAAGTCCAAAGGGAAAATGAAGCTCAGCATTCTTTAAAGTTATCACATCTCAAAGGGGAAATGATTAAAACAAAAGAGAGCTACAGCAAAGTCAAAAAGTGAATTCTTCTACTAACATAACTTGGACAAAATAGTGACAAGTCTTCATTCTAGGATATACATATATAACACATAATATATTTTTACAAAAGTACTCAAACCAGTAGATCTCAAATCTCACCATCACAAAAGTCATACACCTCACAAAACTTAAGACAGGGAATCAAGCTCAAATGCAATGAAATAAATTCTGAAGAAGGGCCCAAACTGCTGAATGAAACAGGAGTACTATTACTATTCTATATGAATATCTTCTTAAGCAGACATTCAGACAGTAAGTAATGTGAACTGAAGAAAGACTAAGTAGTTTACTTATACTTTCATTCTTTAATATGCTGATGAAGTATTCCCTATCTTTGCTGTGGAATCCAATCAATTGTTTAATTTATCAATGGCGTAATCTATCTTATCCCTTGATGACAGATTAGCTTTGGTAAAACTCAATTACGTAACTGCTACTTACTATCCTTAGAGAAGAGGTGAAGAGTCAGGGAGAGCTTTCCTCAAGTCCCCTCTCTACCACTTAGAATGTGTCCTTGGGCAAACTATCAAATCTTTTCTAAGCCTATTTCCAAATAAACATTAGTTTGGACCATTTTTTACCTTAGAAAGATTGCAACCTTATAAAGAAAGGATAAAAACAGCAACAGTAATTCTCAGCCATGTTGAAAGGCGTGAGATACTGCACCTAAAACACAGCAGCACAGTGCCTGGCACCTAACAAGTACTCCCTTCTATTACTGAATGAAGTTCCACCTTTTAACCTTATACTGAAGTTGTCTCAACTTATTTGTCCAGCCTTATTCTTCTTTACTTTCTATACTCCAGTCAAACTGAACTGTACTCTACTGCCAGGATCATCACTTTCCACCCCACAAACCTGTGACTACTGAAATCCTAGGCATCTTTCGGAACCCAGACCCTGTGTCATCACTACCTCCCCCAGCCCCAGCGAAACATCTCTTTCCATGAACTGACATAAGCCTTCCAATATGCCATTTATGGTACTTAACACTCTGCATTCTGTTACGGTACCCATCCATACATGTTTTAATTCTTTGTTCCATAATGCCAGCACAGGAATTTGCAATAGTTTTGAATCCAGAGGCCCCCAACTTTCTTTTGTTATTTTACATAAAGATCTGCTAACTCTATAAACCTCAAGGAAAATAAATACACATGAACTTCAGAAGATACAAAGAATGAAAGAGAAAAGAATTACGTTGTGGAAATTTAAGAACCGAATATGTATTTCATACCGGTATTCTGCTCCCCACCCTTTCACAAAACTCATTCTTATGGTGCACATTCTAGTTAGCTGATACACGGCTTCAAAACCCTGATTAACGGACTGAGCCAGAAGAGCAGCAAATTCCTGGTTGTTGAAGATCTTCAGGTTACAGCCTACGATTGAGAAAAAGATTTAAAAATTATGTAAAAAGAATATTACTATTAGAAAATCATTTTAAAAGGGCTACAGATATTAGAATATGAGCATGCAAATCATCTCCTGATTCCTAAAAGTAATAGCAAAGAAAAACTCAGCAAGTTGATACAATAGGTTTATTTACATTGTTGTATCCATACCTGGTGGAATTTTACACACTGTTGCAGGGTGCCAGCCGTATCTCTGATTACAATTGGGGCTCTGCACAAAGATTGCACTATCACTTAGGCACTCAGCAAAAACTTCCCCGCCTATGTAATATAAGCGCACTCCTCTTCCTAAAACAAAATATATATGGAATTAGTTTTACAACATTTACTATTTCAGCATGACTTTCAAAGAGTCTTCTCAGAGGATAGTAAAATGACATAAAGTATTTTGATGACTTTTTCCATAGCTATGCTTTTCTGAAATCTAACTTTGAAACATACCACTGTACACTTTTCCAAGTATTTTTTAAAAATGATTTTATTGATTTGTAAAGATAGTACGTGCTTATCAAAAATACTTAAGCAATGCAGAAAAGTGAATGGATAGCAAAATAAAGAATTTCATACAAATTACAGTTATTTCTAAATAAATAAAAGAATTCATTTGAAGGAATTAACTAATGTCTGGATTAATATGCCTTTATTATAATAAACAGTATTTCTTTAAAGAGCCCACTATGGTTAAGAAAAAAGGTAATAGGGCTTCCCTGGTGGCGCAGTGGTTGAGAATCTGCTGCTAATGCAGGGGACACGGGTTCGAGCCCTGGTCTGGGAAGATCCCACATGCCGCGGAGCAACTAGGCCCGTGAGCCACAACTACTGAGCCTGCGCGTCTGGAGCCTGTGCTCCGCAACAAGAGAGGCCGCGACAGTGAGAGGCCCGTGCACCGCGATGAAGAGTGGCCCCCGCTTGCCACAACTGGAGAAAGCCCTCGCACAGAAACGAAGACCCAACACAGCCAAAAATTAAAAAAAAAAAAAAATTAAAAAAAAAAAAAGAAAAAAGGTAATAAAAATTATCAAGAGGTTAGAGTCATCTGCCCCTTTTAAAACTATATATATTATGGGGGCAACCAGCTCCCTATTTATATAAGCAGAATTAGATAAGAAAAAATTATATTGGGAGATTTTAATATACCTCTTTCAGAATTTGACAGATCAAATATACACAAAATATTAGCAGATCAAATATACATAAAATATTAGCAATACAAAGATTAAAGAAAAAATTGTGAAAAGCAGAATTCTAAGATAGCACTTAAGATTCTCACCCTGGTGTATTTATCTTCTCAATTATTCAATCAAACACTAATCTACATACTGCTTAAAGGGATTTTTCGGATGTAATTAAGTTCTCAAATCAACTGACCATAAGAAACTAAGACTACCTTTGGTGGGCCTGACTTAATCAGGTGACAGCCCTTAAAAGGGACTGGGCTGGCCCTGGTGAAAGTGATTCAAAGTGTGAGCAACAGGAATTCAACACAACAGAGTCTTCACTGCTAACTGTGAAGATGGAGGGGGCCACGCAGGTGGCCTCTAGTTGCTGATAGCAGCCTCTAGCTTACAATCTGCAGGAAATGAGGATCTCAGTGCCATAACTTCAAGGAAGTGAACTCTGCAATAATCACCTGTGAGCTTGGAAAAGGACCTCAAGCTTCAGATGAGAACACAGCCCAGCTGACCCTTTGATTTCCCTTTGTGAGACCCTGAGGAGACTCCTAACCCACAAAAACTGTGACACAGTAAATTTGTGTGGTTTTAGGCTGGTAAATGTGTGGTAATATGTTATGCAGCAAAAGAAAATTAATATAAACCAACAAGCCAGATTTACTACATAAATATGGAACCTGGTGCCCTGTTCTCTTAATGACTACAGAATACTTATATAAAAAATAAAGTTGTTCACTTGACCATTAGGAAAACATTAAGTCCAAAAAGTAGAGATTTTTCAGGCTATAGTTTCTGATCAAAAGCACCCAATAAACTAGAAATCAAAAGTAAAAAGAGATGATCCAATAATTACAGCAATCTAAAATTTTGTACAGAAGTAAATAAGGTAGGGTAAACGTTTTGTTAAATTTTTATGCAGAGTCCTAATTAGAACCTGGAAAATTCAGAACTGTTTTAGTTAAAAGAGGGCAGATATTCAGAGGCCTTCCTCACCTATAAGATACCTGAGTACCTTAGGAAGATTATATAAAATTTATACATCAAGCAAGATTTGAGAAATTCCACATGGAGCCAACTAACAGACCTCTGAAGTCACTAGTACTTGCAATATCACACTGACTCTTTAGTGATCAGCATTATTTCTCATACGAGTGACGGTTAATTAAATGAACAGAAGCTAATTATTATTAAAAGAAGTTACTTTAAGGTGATGAGAACTATGTTCAGTTATTTTTGTGGTGCTCAAACTATTTTTTACGTCATTGTCAAAAAAATACTGATGACCCAAAGAGTTGCTGTTTATGTGGATTACATCTATGCAAACTTACCATATTATGTGTGAAAACTGAGATTCAAAAAAATTTATTAATTCATTTGAAAATCAAAATAATAAACCCACTACATATTAACATAAACAAGTTTATGAAAAATAACCATTTTGCAAACCAAAGAAAAAATCAGTGAGAAGAGTAGCAATGTTCTATATTTTTGCAAATATCCTTAATGTCTGGCTTAAGAGAAGACAGTAGAATTCTCATCAGAGTCTACGTTTAATTCCTTGCAAAATCATAAGCCTTGTAAGCCTCTGGAATACTTCACTGTACAGTCAAGAGAGAACGAGAGTGAAAATGGCAAACAGCATCTTAGTACCACTGTGAAAATTGTTTTCACCTCACCAACTTGCTGAAAGGGTGCCTGGGATTACCACATTTTCAGATTCTATGAATTATTTTTGAACAAATTAAATGGTAGTCCTTGTTTTAGATATCCTGCTTCAGATTAATAGTGTGCAGATCTGATATATGAATTCACTGAAAGGGGGAAAAAACTAGGAGACGTAAACAAACTGAAAAAAAAAAATTCATGATTTGTTAAAATTACATCCCTAAAATCTGAACATGACAATTTTATGACTGGTAGAGGCTCAGCAAAGTAAAGTTATTTTAACACGTATTTATTGAAGGACTTCCCAGTATTGAGGGTGCCAAATTAACAGAAGCTCAAGATAAAAGTTCGCAGATGGAATGATCACCAGGATCTACTAAAAGCTGTGAAGCTGTGCACTTAAACATGACTGCCCTTAAGGTGAGAGAGAGAAGGCAGGCTTTTTTGCACACAATCTCTTGATGTGGTAAACCACATAATGCTCACGTTACGAGTATATGGCATTGGTTTTTCACATAAGGAAAAAAAACATACCTATATGTCTTCTTGTCATTTCTACTGTAGCATTTCTGTTGACGTTAGAGAGTAAACCTAGGCAGAACCTCTCTGAATTTGATGGATCTGTGAAGCCGTCTACGGTGAGTGAGGGCTGTGATGCATGGAAGGTCTCTCCAACCCTCTGGTTTAATTCATAATACGCTATTGAACACCAAAATGCAGGTTCTGAGTAAGTAACAGGCTGCAAATCTGGGGCAGAAAAAACAAACACATAAAAGAAATGTGTGTGAATAATTCAAGCCACCTCAAGCCAAGAATAGACTGAATATCATCACTTTTACATGTTCTATGCCAGCCTACACCGGCAACAGCCCAGGAAACAGACTTAACATCTACATCACGAACTCCAGATTCCAAAGATCACTCCGGATTTTCAATTTCTCAAATTTCCCCTATCTCATTAAGTTATTCTAATCTTCAAACAGCTTTCTTAGACTTTATGGTGAATCATTTATTCTAACAGTAGTTTTACCCTGCTTGTGCCACAGTCAATTTGCATTATAAAGTTAATTTTGGCTAGGACAGAGTAGAACAAAGCTGAAGCAAGGATTAATGAGTCAAAAGCCACAGGGGAAAAAAAAATGTCATGATAGGATACAAAATATGACATATATTTGACATTTGTCTATTTTAACATGAGATTCTCACTGAGTTACCCTAGTTACAAAAATAGAAAACCCA
Organism: Balaenoptera borealis; assembly: GCF_965194805.1. Classification (NCBI taxonomy): domain Eukaryota; kingdom Metazoa; phylum Chordata; class Mammalia; order Artiodactyla; family Balaenopteridae; genus Balaenoptera; species Balaenoptera borealis. The sequence continues at coordinate 25,748,696 of NC_138875.1, read as the reverse complement.
AATATACACAAGAAACAGAAAGTAATAAAACATACAAAAAAAAAAGAAAACATACAGCATGCAAGTGGAAACAGAATATAAATCAAAAGAATCTACATATTTCATGAGAAAACGAGGATCACATGTATTAAAGTGTTGTAATTTTGATTAAAATGCATCATAAGCAATATCATGGGGAAAAAATGACAATTTTGTAGAATAAATTCCAATGTGTAGAAACTGAAAAGAAATCGTGAAATAGGTAAAATGAAGACCAAGAATAAACTACAGACCGTATATACATGTATATACGTATGTATTAGCTATCACATATATATAATCTCCCATACTACATGTACATATGTGAGTGATATATGTCTATATATATTTATACACACATTTCATATGAATAATTGCTATTATAAAATATATCAGAAACTAAATATATACATAAAAATCTAGCCATATAAGAAAATTTTTCATGAATAATGAATATGATTTCCATGAATAAAAAGATTATTAACTCCTTATATGTGCCGGGAGAAAAGAGTTTTAGTAATATTGAGGCACATTATCAGTATCATTTTTAGAAAGCACTAATTTGAACAATCATTTGATTATTCACTGGGATCTCTTCCTCATATATATGGAAAATAATTACCAGAAAGGACATTTAATTAAAAAGGTATAAAAACAGTAGGGGAAAAGTATCTGCAACTTACCCAAACTATGATTAACAGGGGAAAGAGTAGTAGGAGACAGTTCTGCTGGAGATCCTGAAACAAAAGATTCAATTTTAAAACAGCTGTAAAAGTACTTCCATAAGTTCTGACCAAATAATAATAAAATTGATTGTATCTGGTTGTAATGGTCACAGATAATACAGATAATTTACATACCAAGAATTCAAAATATACAACTGCTTAATGGAAGTTTAATTTTGGAAGCTTCAATACATAAAAGATACAAAAAAGTCCTGGCTTCAAGCTACCCTCTTCCAAAGGCATCCCATGTTGCCAGTTCTTTGTGTACCTTTCCAGAAATATTCTTCAAACCATATAAGCAAATATATTGTGTTCTGTGCCTCCTGCTTTTTATGTACAAATGGTAGCACAGTTCTGAACTTTGCTTTTATTATTACTTATTCTATCAGAGATGTTGACATCTTTCCCTTTTACTTACGTATCTATTTATCCATCCATCTATCCATCTATTAGCTGCATAACATTACATTATGGAATATTATGATCCCATATTGATGGATATTCAGGTTATCTTCAATCTTTTGCTTTAAGAACCAAGATTCTAATAACTAATCTCACAAGTATGCATATTCTCAATTGTATCTGAAGGGTAGGCTCTAAAAGAGAAACTGCCAAATCAAAGGGTTGTCCATCTGTAATTTGATAAATTTTGCCAAAATTGGCATCTATAGAGGTTGTACCGGTTTACATTCCCAGTAACAACATAAATAGGGGAGGCTCATGTGCTATTGTTGATAAGTAAGAACAAGGTCTTAACAAGTATAGTTTTAATTTGTATTTCTCTTATAAATGACATTGAGCAGTTGTATACTTGTTTATATTTTATTTCCTTCCTGTGAATAGTTTGTTTTTTTCTTTTGCTCAATTTTCTATTGTGTTGATCACTTTTCTCACTGATTTACAGAAGGCTCTTTATGTTTTAGTGATATTAGTCTTTTCATGGTATGGGATGCAAATATTTGGTCACCTGGCTTATGATTCTTCATCCCAATTTTGATTAAGCAGTGTCAAAAAAACTTTTATGTGATATAATTTATCAATCATTTTGGGGTATGTCACATTTTGATAAAACAGTGGTGATAGCAGAAATTCTTGGCTTACTCTTAACTTTAAGGAACTACTTCTAGTATTTGCCCATTAAGTATGACGCTGGCTGTGAGGATGAGAGAGAGAAAATTATTTAGGAATTGTGCATCAATAATCGTAAGCAATACTGGTCTGTAGATCTATGTTGCAAGCACAAATATTACGCTGTCTCATAAAGACAAGCTAAAAGGTTTAAGTCTTTTCTATGCTCTGTAACAGTTTATTTAAACTACTTAGCATTGGAATAACATATTCTTTAATATTTCAGTAGAATTCCCGTGTGAAATTCTTTGCAGTTAAAAATTTTCTAGGGTTTATTCTAAGACACTTCTCTATTTCTTCTATGAAGGTTGACTGTTCAGACAGCTCTATTTCCTGGAGTCAGTTTCAGTAAATTATATTTTCTTAGAAAAGTATTCATTTCTTCCAGTTTTAGGTAAACTGGCTAAATCTAATCAAGAAAATAAGGGAGGAGGGGGCACAAACACATAAAATAAGAAAAAGAAGGAAGAACCACAGACACAAGAAAAACAGTGACTGAGAGATTACTTCACTCAATTTCATGCAACTAAATTTTAAAACATATTTGTTGTAAACTGTTGTTAAATAATATTATAATTGTAGGATAAATTTTGTTTTCTTATCATTATTCTCTACATATTTTGAGAATGTTACCCAAAAAAGCATGACTTACAGCTCCCAAGCTTTAAAAATATAGCAATGGCATAGATGTAGAATAAGGTCAGATGCCCCCTGTAGACCTCTCCCCTCTCCACACTATAACCATGACCTAAAATACCAGGCAACACAGGTGAAACAGCAATTCCCACATAAACTAATGAATCAAAAATAAAGAACAGGTGATAATGATTTTTGAGAAGACAGAACAGCCTTCCATAACAAAGTTCTTATGTTCTTTTTTTATTCCTCAGTTTGAAAAATCTGTTGGCAAGTCACAACAGGTACAGCTATGAAAGGTCAAAATATATTTAGAACAATGAACTAAAACTCACTGCTGTTTCCTGAAGCTGAGATAAAATAAACAAAGCCACTATTAGAAATGGAGGAAACTGCCCAATTTTTCATATCTTTTAACTGTTTACTCCCTCTATTAAATACTTATAAGACGTGACCAGTAGAATCACAGTTCATTAGTTTAGACTAAAAGGAGTCCAGTCAGATGTGATAAAAGTTACACTATATATTATGAAAAGAAAAGTTGATTATCATCATATATAAAATTTTTAGAACTTAAATTAAGCTAAACATTTATTAGCTAACAGAACTTTCTAGAAACTTTTTTCTTGAACAGAGCCAGGTAAAATGAGGATTAACCTATTAGTTATTCGTATATACATGCTTCTACTGAAGTCTGGAACTTCCAGTTATGAGAAGTAATAATCTCACTATTTAAAGCTAGTTTATATTACTTGCAGTTAAAACATCTAGAGAAACCCTTGTGCACGTAACCTTGCATACAAGTTCGCAGATCTTTGTAGGATACATTTTTTCAACAAGGAAATATTAGATCAAAAGGAACGTGAGGTTAAACTTTTATAAGTACCAAAGTACCTTCCCAAAATGTTTAGACCCACCAACAATTTATGAGCTAGTGTTTCTTCATGCCATGTCACTACCTTCTGACATGTAACAATTTGAAAGGTTTAAATGGGGCAACTCTGATTTTTTAAAATTTTACTTATTTTTATTTTGTTATAAATAGTGCACTCATGTTCTTCATGTCCCTTTTCTATTAACTACTGTTTTTTTCCTCTTTATTTGTAGGTTTTAAATTTAGAAATCAGTTATTAGGCTTGTCATACATTTACAAATACTTCCCCAAGTTTTTTTGGTTTGTTTTGGTAGGTCTTTCAAAGTAAAAAAAATTTTGTATAACATTATTTTTTAGAGTTTTAGGTTCACAGCAAAATTAAGCATAATGTACAAGAGTTCCCATATACCCATGTACACATACATGTATAACCTCGCCTGCCATCAGTGTCGTGTGCCACAACGTACATTTATTGTAACTGAGGAACCTACATAGACATCATTATCACTCAAAGCCCATAATTTACATTAGGGTTCATCCTTGGTGCTGTACATTCTACAAATTTTGACAAATGTATAATGACATGTATTCACCATTGTAGTATCATACCAAATAGTTACACTTCCCTAAAAATCTTCCGTGCTTACCTGTTCATCCTTCCCTGCCCTCTAGCCCCTAGCAATCACTGATCTTTTTACTGTCTCTATAGTTGTTTGTGCCTTTTCTGGAACATCACATAGCTGAAATCATAAAGTATATAGTCTTCTCAGACTGGCTTCTTTGACTTGTAATATGCATTTAAGGTTCCATGTATTTTCATGCCTTTATTTAGCAGTTTTCATTTTAGCACTGAATAACATTCCATTGTCTGGATATGCCACAGTTTATTTATTCATTCACTTACTGAAGGACATCTTGGTTGCTTCCAAATTTTGGCAATTATGAATAAAGCCACTATAAACATCCATGTGCAAGTTTCTGTGTGTACATAAATTTTCAACTATTTTAGGTGAATACTAAGGAGCATGACTGCTGATCGCATGGTCAAGAGTATGTTTAGCTTTGTAAGAGTCTGCCAATCTGTCTTCCAAAGTGGCTGTACCATTCATTTTGCATTCCCATCAGCAATGATCTTGCTGCTCCACATCCTTGCCAGAATTCATATTTTGAACATTCTAACAGGTGTGCAGTGGTAACATTTTCAATTTTATATATTCAAATTTATCAACCTTTTCTTCTATGGTTTTATATGTTGCATAGTTCTTGCTCAGATTATTTAAAAAATTCTTCAACACATGTCCTAGAAATTAGAGTCTCATTTTTTAATTTAAGCATTTTCTCCAAATGGAATTCATTTTGGTATGAGATGTTACATGTTTAGTATCTATTTTATAACTTTTTGAGAAATATTAAAATTACTTTGAATTTCTTGAGCAAAATTAATGGCAAAGAAATGTATATTTTACTTTTATAAGTTTCAGTGTGTTAACTAACCATAAGTTATTATCATTCAAATAAGAAAATAAAAATAGACTTATTCTTTCAAAAGGCATATATGGAAGGACAGGAAAGTTAAAGGCCTTAAAATCATTTAGTTTTATCTTTGCATTCATATTACAGAGATAATCCCGAAGAACTAAAATTATCTACGATTTTGTTTTTATACCAAAAAAGGCTTAAACATATGCTTTAAAAAAATCTCATTTACTGAATACACAGACGAATCACATTCACAAACCCTTCAAAAAACTGAGAATCATGATGGATTATTCCTTCAACCATATCCCTACTTAATCACCAAACAAGTCTTACCTCAGCAATATATTGCAAAAGCAGGCATTTCTCCCCATGTCATCTGAAACGAGCCAGAGGAAGTCTAGTGCAGTAGTTAAGAACAGAATTTCTAGAATCTGAGATCCTAGGTGCAAATTCCTCTGTCACTTTCTACCTATCTTTCTATGATGTTCATTGCAGTACTGTTTTTTATGAATTATATATAATGTTTAAAGTTTCTTGTTTTACCTGTTTAATTTTTTATAATGAACATCCACTTGTTGCATAATTCAAAATGTTGCAACATAATTTTAACCTGTAAAATACTGTTTAACTTTTATTTGACATAGAATGGTAAAAATATGAGATTAAGCAAAAATAAAAGAAATAGGTACTATGTCAATTCCAGTTTAAAAATACATACTTCCTTCATGTTTCTTTATTATGTTCTATGTATTTCCAAATTTTCTACAAGCATGAATTATGTTCATAATGAGAATACAGTTGCTCTTCTGTTTTTATTAGTACCTTCTATAGGGTTCCCCTTATGGTTAGAATGTAGAAGACTGTTGGAAAAAACCTTGCTCCTACAATAAGAAAATATCAGAAACACTAAAAAAAATTATATTTTTTACCAAAAAGTGACCCAAAAACTGTAGATCCATTTAAGTCTAAGTGAAGTAGTTTAGAGAAGGATGAGCTCTTCCTATTTAAGTAGAGAGTGGTAACCATTTTCATTGCTGGGAGTATCTGCCAAGTTAGGACATAGACACATGTAGGATTGTACTTGCCAAAGGAGAAACTGGCTGAAATTTTAATGGCCACACACTGGCAACTGGAATCTGAGAAGCCCAACCACAGACACAGTCTTCTTCATTAGACAATTCTAACCCTCATGTCTTTAGCTGAGTAGTACATGGTAGCACAGGAAGTTTCAGGCAAAGGCTGCAAAGCAGTGAGAGATCCTACAGTCTCACCATACTCATATCTGAAAGACCTGCTGAGGTAGGGGACTGCCCCTCCTTCAGACCTGAGGTGATTTGATGTCAAGGATTAAATCATCACCTATTCAACTCAACTCCTAATATATGGAAGAGATTAGATCCCCAACTTAGCAACCAGAGAAAGAAAAGGGTGAGTCTTTCATAAGGAAAATATTATCTATATTACACTCTAGTATTATTTTATATACAATATCCAGCATCCAACTAAAAAAACATGAGACATGCAAAGAAGTAGGAAAAACTGACCCATAATCAAGACTTTAAAGTTAACACAAGCAAAGCTACATATGAACCAGATACTGGACTTATCAGATAAAGAGTTTAAAATGGAAGTTATGAAACTGAAAAACAGATTATCTGAAATGAAGTCACTGAACTGGCATAGAGAAGACCAAAAGTTAGACACACATATACCTTATCACTTGATTTTCAACAAAGAAACCAAGGTAAATCAATGAAAAAAGAAAAGTATCTTCAACTAATGGTGCTAAAACAACTGGACAAATTTCTACAGGAAAAGAAGAGCAGAAATGGAAAAAAAAGATAGGTAAATAAAAAACATTACTTTTCAATTCTTTAAAATAATTTTTTTAAAAACCTCAAAGTCTAAAGCAAAAAATAACATTTGGGGGTTTATACATATTTATAAATAAAATATATGAAAACAGTAGCACAAACGACAGAGGTAGGTGAATGGAATTATAGTGTTGTAAAGTTCCTATATTTCATATGAAGTTGTAAAATATTACAATTTAAGTAACATTCTAAGTAGAAGGTGATGATAGGGGATATACACTGTAATCACGAGAACACTCACTGAGAAAATAATACTAAGTGATACTGCTACAAATTCAAGAGAGTAAACAGAGTGGATTCAAATATAAATATATTTGATTAATCTAAAGAAGTCAGGAAATCAGGAACAGAGGAACAAAAACCAGATGGCACAGACAAAAAAGAAATAGCAAAATGGTAACCCAAACCCAATGATTATCAAGAACTACATTAATTATAAAGGAACTAAATACTCCAATTAAAAGACAATGATTGTTAGATTAAGGAAGACATAAAAAGGTATCCACAACAGACACATTTTAAATATAAAGATGCAGGTAGACCAAAAGTAAAAGGATGGTAAAAGTAAATATACCATACCACCTGTGAAATAAGAATATATGGTGATGTTTATATGAGACACATTTTATAACAAGGGTCACTTCATCAGAAGGACAATTTAAATGTGCACCACTTAATAACAGCGATTCAAAATACATGAAGCAAAAACTGACAGGACTAAAAGGAAAAACAGACAAATCCAAAGCCACAGTTAAGAGACTTTAACACTCCTCTCTGTGAGTGGTATAACAAGTAGAAACAAATCAGACAGAGTCAAGATTTAAACAATACCATCAATGATCCTAAGTGACAGAGTAACACTACAATTGAACAACATTTTTTAAACTATAAATGGAACTCTCATCAAGATAAATAAGCCATGTTGTGGCATAAAATAATTTTTAGTAAATTTCGAAGGACTGAAATCATACATAGTGTATTTGAATCATAATGGAATTAAGTGAGAAATCAATGAACTATCTAGAAAACCCCCATACTTCTAAAAGACCAAACTTCTCAATAATCATGGATCAAAGAAGAAATCGCAAGAGGAATTCAAAAATACTTAAATGATAATAATAATTAAATAACAATGAAAGGGGGGCGTCTTCAAGATGGGGGAGGAGTAAAACATGGAGATCACCTTCCTCCCCACAAATACATCAAAACTACATCTACATGTGGAACAGCTCCTACAGAACACCTACTGAACGCTGGCAGAAGACCTCAGACTTCCCAAAAAGCAAGAAACTCCCCACGTACCTGGGTAGGGCAAAAGAAAAAAGAAAAAACAGAGACAAAAGAATAGGGATGGGACCTGCACCTCTGGGAGGGAGCTGTGGAGGAGGAAAAGTTTCCACATACTAGGAAGCCCCTTCACTGGTGGACACTGCGGGTGGCAGGGGGGGAAGCTTCAGAGCCACGGAGGAGAGCACAGCAACAGGGGTGCGGAGGGCAAAGCGGAGAGATTCCCGCACAGAGGATGGGTGCCGACCAGCACTCACCAGCCTGACAGGCTTCTCTGTTCAGCTGCCGGGGCGGGTGAGGGCTGGGAGCTGAGGCTCGGGCTTTGGAGGTCAGATCCCAGGGAGAGGACTGGGGTTGGCTGCGTGAATACAGCCTGAAGGGGGCTAGTGTACCACAGCTAGCCGGGAGGGAGTCCGGGAATAAGTCTGGAACTGCCTAAGAGGCAAGAGACCACTGTTTCAGGGTGCATGAGGACAGGGGATTCAGAGAAACGCCTAAACGAGCTCCAGAGACAGGCCCGAGCCGCGGCTATCAGTGCGGACACCAGAGACGGGCATGAAACACTAAGGCTGCTACTGCAGCCACCAAGAAGCCTGTGTGCAAGCACAGGTCACTATCCACACCTCCCCACCAGAAGCCTGTGCAGCCCACCATGCCCAGGGTCCCATGATCCAGGAACAACTTCCCCAGGAGAACACATGGTGTGCCTCAGGCTGGTGCAATGTCACGCTGGCCTCTGCCACCACAGGCTCGCCCCTCATTCTGTACCCCTCCCTCCCCCCAGCCTGAGTGAGAAAGAGCCCCCTAATCAGCCGCTCCTTTAACCCTGTCCTGTCTGGGCGGGGAACAGACGCCCTCAGGCAACCTACACGCAGAGGCGGGGCCAAATCCAAAGCTGAACCCCAGGAGCTGTGCGAACATAGAAGAGAAAGGGGAATCTCTCCCAGCAGCCTCGGGAGCAGCGGATTAAATCTCCACAATCAACTTGATGTATCCTTCATCTCTGGATTACCTGAATAGACAACAAATAATCCCAAAATTGAGACGATGGACTTTGGAAGCAACTACAGACTTGGGGTTTGCTTTCTGCATCTAATTTGTCTCTGGTTTTACGTTATTCTTAGTTTAGTATTTACAGCTTATTATCATTGGTAGATTTGTTCACTGATTTGGCTGCTCTCTTCCTTTAAAAATTTTTTTTAATATATATGTATTTTCCTTTTTCTCATTTTGTGAGTATGTGTAAGCTTCTTTGTGTGGTTTTGTCTGTATAGCTTTGCTTTTGCCATTTGTCCTAGGGTTCTGACTGTCCTTTTCTTTTTTTTTTAATATACTTTTTAGCGCTTTTTATCATTGGAGGATTTGTTTTTTGGTTTGGTTGCTCTCTGGTTTCTTTTTCTCTCTTTTTCTTTTTACTTCCTAATTTTTTTATTTTTAATAATTTTTTTCTATTTTGATTATTTTATTTATTTATTTTCTTTCTTTCTTATTTATTCTTCTCTCCCTTTTCTTCTGAGCCATGTGGCTGACAGGGTCTTAGTGCGCTGGCCGGGTGTCAGGCCTGAGCCTGTGAGCTGGGAGAGCCAAGTTCAGGACATTGGTCCACCAGAGACCTCCCGGCCCCATGCAATATCAAACAGGGAAAGCTTTCCCAGAGATCTCCACCTCAATGCTAAGACCCAGCTGCACTCAACAACGAGCAAGCTACAGTGTTGAACACCCTATGCCAAACAACCAGCAAGACAGGAACACAAACCCAACAATTAGCAGAGAGGCTGCCTAAAATCATAAGTTCACAAACACCCCAAAACACACCACTGGATGTGGTCCTGCCCACCAGAAAGACAAGATCCAGCCTCATCCACCAGAACATGGGCACCAGTCCCCTCTATCAGGAAGCCTACACAACCCACTGAACCAACCTTACTCACTGGGAGCAGACACCAAAAACAATTGACTAGATATCAATTACAGGAAAAAAATGTGTAATAAATACAAACACATGGAGGCTAAACAATACACTACTAAATAACCAAGAGATCACTGAAGAAATCAAAGAGGAAATCAAAAAATACCGAGAAACAAATGACAATGAAAACACAATGACCCAAAACCTATGGGATGCAGCAAAAGCAGTTCTAAGAGGGAAGTTTATAGTAATACAATCCTACCTCAAGAAACAAGAAAAATCTCAAATAAACAACCTATCCTTACACCTAAAGCAGAGAAAAAAGAACAAAAAAACCCCAAAGTTAGCAGAAGGAAAGAAATCATACAGATCAGATCAGAAATAAATGAAAAAGAAATGAAGGAAATGATAGCAAAGATCAATAAAACTAAAAGCTGGTTCTTTGAGAAGATAAACAAAATTGATAAACCATTAGCCAGACTCATCAAGAAAAAAAGGGAGAAGACTCAAATCAATACAATTAGAAACGAAAAAGGAGAAGTAACAACTGACACTGCAGAAATACAAAGGATCATGAGAGATTACTACAAGCAACTATATGCCAATAAAATGGAGAACCTGGAAGAACTGGACAAACTCTTAGAAAAGCACAAACTTCCAAGACTGAACCAGGAAGAAATAGAAAATATCAATAGACTAATCACAAGCACTGAAACTGAGACTGTGATTAAAAATTTTCAAATGAACAAAACCCCAGGACCAGACAGCTTCACAGGCAAATTCTATCAAACATTTAGAGAAGAGCTAACACCCATCCTTCTCAAACTCTTCAAAAACACAGCAGAGGAAGGAACACTCCCAAATTCATTCTACGAGGCCATCATCACCCTGATATCAAAACCAGACAAACATGCCACAAAAAAAGAAAACTACAGGCCAACATCACTGATGAACATAGATGCAAAAATCCTCAACAAAATACTAGCAAACAGAATCCAACAGCACATTAAAAGGATCATACACCATGATCAAGTGGGGTTTATCCCAGGAGTGCAAGCATTCTTCAATATACGCAAATCAATCAGTGTGATAAACCACAGTAACAAATTGAAGGAGAAAAACAATATGATCATCTCAATAGATGCAGAAAAAGCTTTCGACAAAATTCAACACCCATTTATCATAAAAACCCTCCAGAAAGTAGGCACAGAGGGAACTTACCTCAACATAATAAAGGGCATATATGACAAACCCACAGCCAACATTGTTCTGAACGGTGAAAAACTGAAACCATTTCCTCTAAGATCGGGAACAAGACAAGGATGTCCACTCTGGCCACTATTATTCAACATAGTTTTGGAATTTTTAGCCACAGCAACCAAAGAAGAAAGAGAAATAAAAGGAATCCAAATCGGAAAAGAAGAATTAAAGCTGTCACTGTTTGCAGATGACATGATACTATACATAGAGAATCCTAAAGATGCCACTAGAAAACTACTAGGCTAATCAATCAATTTGGTAAAGTAGCAGGATACAAAATTAATGCACAGAAGTCTCTTGCATTCCTATACACTAATGATGAGAAACCTGAAAGAGAAATTAAGGAAACACTCTCATTTATCATTGCAACAAAAAGAATAAAATACCTAGGAATAAACCTACCTAAGGAGACAGAAGACCTGTATGCAGAAAACTATAAGACGCTGATGAAGGAAATGAAAGATGATACAAACAGATGGAGAGATATACCATGTTCTTGGATTGGAAGAATCAACATTGTGAAAATGACTATACTACCCAAAGCAATCTAGAGATTCAATGCAATCCCTATCAAACTACCAATAGCATTTTTCACAGAAATACAATAAAAAAATTTCACAATTTGTATGGAAACACCAAAGACCCAGATTAGCCAAAGCAATCTTGAGAAAGAAAAATGGAGCTGGAGGAATCAGGATCCCTAACTTCAGACTATACTAAAAAGGTACAATAATCAAGACAGTATGGTACTGGCACAAAAACAGAAATATAGATCAATGGAACAGGATAGAAAGCCCAGAGATAAACCCATGCACATATGGTCACCTTATCGTTGATAAAGGAGGTAAGAATATACGATAAACCCATGCACATATGGTCACCTTATCTTTGATAAAGGAGGTTAAGAATATACAATGGAGAAAAGACATCCTCTTCAATAAGCAGTGCTGAGAAAACTGGACAGCTCCATGGAAAAGAATGAAATTAGAACGTTCCCTAACACCATACACAAAAATAAACTCAAAATGGATTAAAGACCTAGATGTTAGGCCAGACACTATAAAACTCTTAGAGGAAAACATAGGCAGGACACTCTATGACATAAATCAAAGCAAGGTCCTTTTTGACCCACCTCCTAGAGAAATGGAAATAAAAACAAAAATAAACAAATGGGACCTAATGAAATTCAAAAGCTTTTGCACAGCAAAGGAAACCATAAACAAGATGAAAAGACAACACTCAGATTGGGAGAAAATATTTGCAAACAAAGCAACTGACAAAGGATTAATCTCCAAAATATATAGGTAGCACATGCAGCTCAATATCAAAAACACAAACAACCCAATCCAAAAATGGGCAGAAGACCTAAATAGAAATTTCTCCAAAGAAGATATACAGATTGCCAACAAACACATGAAAGGATTCTCAACATCACGAATTATTAGAGAAATGCAAATCAAAACTACAATGAGTTATCACCTCACACTGGTCAGAATGGCCATCATCAAAAAAATCTACAAACAATAAATGCTGGAGAGGGTGTGGAGAAAAGGGAACCCTCTTGCACTGTTGGTGGGAATGTAAACTGATACAGCAACTACGGAGAACAGTACGGAGGTTCCTCAAAAAACTAAAAATAGGACTACCATACGACAGAGCAATCCCCCTACTGGGCATATACCCTGAGAAAACCATAACTCAAAAAGAGTAATGTACCACAGTGTTCACTGCAGCTTTATTTACAATAGGCAAGACATGGAAGCAACCTAAGCGTCCATCTTAGTGTCAACCTAAGATGAATGGACTAAGAAGATGTGGTGCACATATACAATGGAATATTACTCAGCCATAAGAAGAAACAAAATTGAGTTATTTGTACCACGGTGGATGGACTCATACAAAGTGTAGTAAGTCAGAAAGAGAAAAACAAATACCGTATGCTAACACATACATATTGAATCTTAAAAAAAAAAAAAAGGTTCTGAAGAACGTAGGGAAGAACGTAGACAGGAATAAAGACGCAGACATAGAGAATGGACTTGAGGACATGGGAAGGGTAGGGTGGGAGGAAGTGAGAGAGTGGCATGGACATATATACACTACCAAATGTAAAACAGATAGCTATTGGGAAGCAGCCACATAGCACAGGGAGATCAGCTCGTTGCTCTTTGCCCACCTAGAGGGGTGGGATAGGGAGGGTGAGAGGGAGACGCAAGAGAGAGGACATATGCAGATATATGTTTATGTATAGCTGATTCACTTTGTTATACAGCAGAAACTAACACACCATTATGAAGCAATTATACTCCAATAAAGATGTTGAATAATAATAATAATAATGAAAAATAACTTATTAAAACTTTTGGTATGAAGCTAAAGTAAGGCTTAGAGGGAAATTTAGTTTTAAATGCTTACATTAGAAAAGAATTAATGACCAGTCACTCCCATCAGGAAACTTGCACAAGCCTCTTAGATAGCCTCATCCACCAGAGGGCAGACAGCAGAAGCAAGAAAAACTACAATCCTGCAGCCTGTGGAACAAAAACCACGTTCACAGAAAGGTAGACAAGATGAAAAGGCAGAGGGCTATATACCAAATGAAGGAACAAGATAATACCCCAGAAAAACAACTAAATGAAGTGGAGATAGGCCAGCTTCAAGAAAAAGAATTCAGAATAATGATAGTGAAGATGATCCAGGACCTCGGAAAAAGAAAGGAGGCAAAGATCGAGAAGATGCAAGAAATGTTTAATAAAGACCTAGAATTAAAGAACAAACAAACAGAGGTGAACAATACAATAACTGAAATGACAAACACACTACAAGAAATCAATAGCAGAATAACTGAGGCAGAAGAACGGATAAGTGACCAGGAAGACAGAAAGGTGGAATGCACTGCTGCAGAACAGAATAAAGAAAAAAGAATGAAAAGAAATGAAGACAGCCTAAGAGATCTCTGGGACAACATTAAACACAACAACATACGCATTACAGGGGTTCCAGAAGGAGAAGAGAGAGAGAAAGGACCAGAGAAAGTATTTGGAGAGATTATAATCGAAAACTTCCCTAACATGCGAAAGGAAATAGCCACCCAAGTCCAGGAAGCGCAGCGAGTCCCATACAGGATAAACCCAAGGAGAAACACGCTGAGACACATAGTAATCAAATTGGCAAAAATTAAAAACAAAGAAAAATTATTGAAAGCAGCAAGGGAAAAACAACAAATAACATACAAGGGAGCTCCCATAAAGTTAACAGCTGATTTCTCAGCAGAAACTCTACAAGCCAGAAGGGAGTGGCATAACATATTTAAAGTGATGAAAGGGAAGAATCTACAACCAAGATTACTCTACCCGGCAAGGATCTCATTCAGATTTGATGGAGAAATCAAAAGCTTTACAGATAAGCAAAAGCTAAGAGAATTCAGCACCACCAAACCAGCTCTACAACAAATGCTAAAGAAACTTCTCTAAGTGGGAAACACAAGAGAAGAAAAGAACCTACAAAAACAAACCCAAAACAATTAAGAAAATGGTCATAGGAACATACATATCAATAATTACCTTAAATGTGAATGGATTAAATGCTCTAACGAAAAGATACAGGCTTGCTGAATGAATACAAAGACAAGACCCATATATATGCTGTCTACAAAAGACTCACTTCAGACCTATGGACACATACAGACTGAAAGTGAGGGGATGGAAAAAGATATTCCATGAAAATGGAAATCAAAAGAAAGCTGGAGTAGCTATACTCATAACAGATAAAACAGACTTCAAAATAAAGAATGTTACAAGAGACAAAAACAGACACGACATAATGATCAAGGGATCAATCCAAGAAGAAGATATAACAATCATAAATATATATGCACCCAACATAGGAGCACCTCAATACATAAGGCAACTGCTAACAGCTATAAAAGAGGAAATCGACAGTAACACAATAATAGTGGGGTACTTTAACACCTCACTTACACCAATGGACAGATCATCCAAAATGAAAATAAATAAGGAAACAGAAGCTTTAAATGATACAATAGACCAGATAGATTTCATTGATATTTATAGGACATTCCATCCAAAAACAGCAGATTACACGTTCTTCTCAAGTGTGCACGGAACATTCTCCAGGATAGATCACATCTTGGGTCACAAATCAAGCCTCAGTAAATTTAAGAAAATTGAAATCATATCAAGCATCTTTTCTGACCACAACGCTATGAGATTAGAAATCAATTACAGGGAAAAAAACGTAAAAAACACAAACACATGGAGGCTAAACAATACGTTACTAAATAACCAAGAGATCACTGAAGACATCAAAGAGGAAATCACAAAATACCTAGAGACAAATGACAATGAACACAACGATCCAAAACCTATGGGATGCAGCAAAAGCAGTTCTAAGAGGGAAGTTTATAGCTATACAAGCCTACCTAAAGAAACAAGAAAAATCTCAAGTAAACAATCTAACCTTACACCTAAAGGAACTAGAGGAGGAAGAACAAACAAAACCCAAAGTTAGCAGAAGGAAAGAAATCATAAAGATCAGAGCAGAAATAAATGAAATAGAAACAAAGGAAACAATAGCAAAGATCAATAAAACTAAAAGCCGGTTCTTTGAGAAGATAAACAAAATTGATAAGCCATTAGCCAGACTCATCAAGAAAAAGAGGGAGACGACTCAAATCAATAAAATTAGAAATGAAAAAGGAGAAGTTACAATAGACACCACAGAAATACAAAACATCCTAAGAGACTACTACAAGCAACTCTATGCCAATAAAATGGACAATCTGGAAGAAATGGACAAATTCTTAGAAAGGTATAACCTTTCAAGACTGAACCAGGAAGAAACAGAAAATATGAACAGACCAATCACAAGTAATGAAATTGAAACTGTGATTTAAAATCTTTCAACAAACAAAAGTCCAGGACCAGATGGCTTCACAGGTGAATTCTATCAAACATTTAGAGAAGAGCTAACACCCATCCTTCTCAAACTCTTCCAAAAAATTGCAGAGGAAGGAACACTCACAAACTCATTCTATGAGGCCACCAGCACCCTGATACCAAAACCAGACAAAGATACTACAAAAAAAGAAAATTACACACCAATATCACTGATGAATACAGATGCAAAAATCCTCAACAAAATACTGGCAAACAGAATCCAACAACACATTAAAAGGATCATACACCATGATCAAGTGGGATTTATCCCAGGGATGCAAGGATTCTTCAATATACGCAAATCAATCAATGTGATACACCATATTAACAAACTGAAGAAGAAAAACCATATGATCATCTCAATAGATGCAGAAAAAGCTTTTGACAAAATTCAACACCCATTTATCATAAAAACTCTCCAAGAAGTGGGCACAGAGGGAACTTTCCTCAACATAATAAAGGCCATATACGACAAACCCTCAGCAAACATTATTCTCAATGGTGAAAAACTGGAAGCATTTCCTCTAAGATCAGGAACGAGACAAGGATGTCCACTCTCACCACTACTATTCAACATAGTTTTGGAAGTCCTAGCCACGGCAATCAGAGAAGAAAAAGAAATAAAAGGAATACAAATTGGAAAATAAGTAATACTGACACTGTTTGCAGATGACATGATACTACACATAGAGAATCCTAAAGATGCCACCAGAAAACTACTAGAGCTAATCAATGAATTTGGTAAAGTTGCAGGATACAGAATTAATGCACAGAAACCTCTTGCATTCCTATATACTATTGATGAAAAATCTGAAAGAGAAATTAAGGAAAGACTCCCATTTATCACTGCAACAAAAAGAATAAAATACCTAGGAATAAACCTACCTAGGGAGACAAAAACCTGTATGCAGAAAACTGTAAGACACTGATTAAAGAAACGAAAGATGATACAAACAGATGGAGAGATATGCCATGTTCTTGGACTGGAAGAATCAATATTGTGAAAATGACTATACTACCCAAAGTAATCTGCAGATTCAATGCAATCCCTATCAAATTACCAATGGAATTTTTCCAGAACTAGAACAAAAAATCTTAAAATTTGTATGGAGACACAAAGAACCCTGAATAGCCAAAGCAGTCTTAAGGGAAAAAAACGGAGCTGGAGGAATCAGACTCCCTGACTTCAGACTATACTACAAAATTACAGTAATCAAGACAATATGGTACTGGCACAAAAACAGAAATATAGATCAATGGAACAGGATAGAAAGCCCAGAGATAAACCCACGCACCTATGGTCAACTAATTTATGACAAAGGAGGCAAGGACACACAATGGAGAAAAGACAGTGTCTTCAATAAGTGGTGCTGGGAAAACTGGACAGCTACATGTAAAAGAATGAAATTCGAACACTCCCTAACAACATACACAAAAATAAACTCAAAATGGATTAGAGACCTAAATGTAAGACCGGACACTATAAAACTCTTAGAGGAAAACATAGGAAGAACACTCTTTGACATAAATCACAGCAAGATATTTTTTGATCCATCTCCTAGAGTAATGGAAATAAAAACAAAAATAAACAAATGGGACCTAACAAAACTTAAAAGCTTTTGCACAGCAAAGGAAACTACAAACAAGTCGAAAAGAAAACCCTCAGAATGGGAGAAAATATTTGCAAACGAATCAACAAAGATTAATCTCCAAAATATGTAAACAGCTCATGCAGCTCAATATTAAAGAAACAAACAACCCATCCAAAAATGGGCAGAAGACCTAAATAGACAATTCTCTGAAGAAGACATACAGATGGCCAAGAAGCACATGAAAAGCTGCTCAACATCACTAATTATTAGAGAAATGCAAATCAAAACTACAATGAAGTTTCACCTCACACCAGTTAGAATGGGCATCACCAGAAAATCTCCAAACAAGAAATGCTGGCGAGGGTGTGGAGAAAAGGAAACCCTCTTGCACTGTTGGTAGGAATGTAATTGATACAGCCACTATGGAGAACAGTATGGAGGTTCCTTAAAAAACTAAAAATAGATTTACCATATGACCCAGCAATCCCACTACTGGGCATATACCCAGAGAAAACCATAATTCAAAAAGACACATGCACCCCAATGTTCATTGCATTACTTACAATAGCCAGGACATGGAAACAACCTAAATGCCCATCGACAGACGAATGGATAAAGAAGATGTGATACATATATACAACGGAATATTACTCAGCCATAAAAAGGAACGAAATTGAGTCATTTGTAGAGACGTGGATGGATCTAGAGACTGTCATATACAGTGAAGTCAGTCAGGAAGAGAAAAACAAATATCGTATATTAATGTATATATGTGGAACCTAGAAAAATGGTACAGATGAACCAGTTTGCAGGGCAGAAACTGATACACAGATGTAGAGAATGTATGGACACCAAGGGGTGAAAGTGGGGGGGGGGGCGGGGCGGGAGGGGGTGATGAATTGGGAGATTGGGATTGACATATATACACTAATATGTATAAAATGGATAACTCATAAGACACTGCTGTGTAAAAAAATAAATAAAATAAAATAAATAAATAATGTATAGACGCTCAGACAAAAAAAAAAAGAATCAATGGAAAAAAATACAAAAGAATCAATGACCTAAATTTAAACTACAAGGGTCTAAAACGACCACATTAAATGGGACGTAAGTAGAAGAAAACAATGCAGAATAGAAATAAATCAAGCAGTAAAAAGGCAAACACAAGAGAAAAGTTTAAGAAGCCAAAAACTGGTTCTTTAAAAATATTAACTGATAAAGCCCCTGCAAGACTTATCAAGAATAAAAGAGAAAAGTCAAACTATCAACATTTTAAGTAAAAACTGGGTCATCAAGATTTACTTGATCTTGCAGACAAGAGGATAACAGAATATTAGAAATAACTTTATAGCAATAAAATCTACCATTCACATGAAATGAACAAAATATCTTGTAAGACACGAGTTAGCACACCAACACAAAAAATTGAAAATCTAAATAACTCTCAATTAAAAAAACCCTTCACTATAAAAGATGGCTTCTCTGGTAGAAGTTATCAAGTGTTTAAGGAAGAATTAATTCCAATCCTATGCAAAGTCTTTCAGAAAATATTAGAAAACCTCATCCAATATATTTTGATTCCAGCATAATTATGATATTGAAACTACAGAAAAACATTACAAGAAAACTAAAGACCAAAATCTCTCATAAACATAGATGTGAAAATCCTTTTAAGAACATTAACAAATTAAATTTGTAAATATTTTAAAAGTATAATTTATCACAACCAAATAAGGTCAAAATTGGTTATTAGAAAAATCATTTAGTGGAATTCACTCAAAAAGAGTAAAACTGTATTATCCTCTCAATAGATGCAGAAAAATTATGGGCAAAATTCCACAGCCACTCATTACAAACACTCAGAACACTAGGAACAGAATGGAAAATCCTCAATCTGATAAAGATAATCTATTAAAAATCTGTAATTAACATTTTACTTATTGGGGGAATTATTAAATGTACTCCCCCAATGATCAAGAACAATGCAAAAATATCCATTCTTAGTATTTCTATTCAACAGTTTACTGTAGGTCTTACCCAGAACAGAAAAAGAAGAAAGCTTAAAGATTAGAAAGCAAGAAGTAAAACTGTCTTTATTTAAGAGATGACAAGGTATCATATATAGAAAATCTTAGGAATCTACAGAATACTAGATACAAAAAGTGATTTTAGCAAAGTTCAGGAAAAAAGACCAACATACAAAAATCAAATTTTATTCTATATCCTAGGAAAAAACAATTAAAAATAAATTGAAAAAGAAACATTTACAATAGCACGAAAAGGTTAAAACAGTGAAGAATGCATCTAATGACAGAAATGCTATATATCTATGCTAAAAACTGTAAAACATGGCACAGATGGCATAGCCAATAAGACCACTACCTTAAAGTTCTCAAACCTGACCCTCCATTCTTGACAAATAACCTTATTTTCCTATTTTATTTAGAAGATCCTAATCATGAAGATGAAACTGCTTCTGCTTCTGGATCTCAGTCCCTCAATTTACTTCTAATTTTCATGCAATCAACTTTCTTCCTTTTTCTTAATGGTTAATTCATCCTTTTATATTTTCTTTAAATATACTCACATAGTATTTACTGTAAGTTAGGAACATTTAACTTCTTTACAAAAATTAACTATTAACAACCCTATGGGTTTGGTACTATAATTATTCCTAATTTACAGATAAGGAAACTGTGTGCCTAGGTCATCTAGCTAGTATATAGTAGAGGGACAATTCAAACTCAGGTAGTCTAGTTCACAGTCCAACCATACTATCCTGCCGCCATGCATTTGGTTAGAGAAGCTGTCTCCTAAGTGGGGTATGTGAACCTTGTCTACGGGTATACAAAATGACTGGCTTGCAAGAAAAAAAAATTAGAACTAAATCAAACTTATATTTCCTGTGATGTTCAGCCTACTCCTTAATGTCCACAAACTTTAAAGAATGAAGGCTTGGCCAGAGAAATTTTAAAAAAAAGAAAAAGCAAAGCAAAAAATAACAGGTACTTGTTCATACAGTTTTGTATTCTGCATTATTTGTCCTATGGTTATTTGTTTGTTTGTTTGTTTATATTTATTCTTATTTATTTATTTGGGGGGGGAGGGTCACGCAGCTGGATCTTAGTTCCCCGACCAGGGATTGAACCCGTGCCTCCTGCAGTAGAAGCGGAGTCCTAATTACTGGACCGCCAGAGAATTCTCCTCTGGTTACCCTTTTTATTTTTTTTTAAATTTATTTATTTTTTTGGCTGTGTTGGGTCTTCGTTTCTGTGCGAGGGCTTTCTCTAGTTGCAGCGAGCGGGGGCCACTCTTCATCGCGGTGCGCGGGCCTCTCACTGTTGCGGCCTCTCTTGTTGCAGAGCACAAGCTCCAGACGCGCAGGCTCAGTAGTTGTGGCTCACGGGCCTAGTTGCTCCGCGGCATGTGGGATCCTCCCAGACCAGGGCTCGAACCCGTGTGCCCTGCATTGGCAGGTGGATTCTCAACCACTGCACCACCAGGGAAGCCCCTCTGGTTACCCTTTTAAAAAATATTAACTCCTTCTATTTCAAGCAGAGCTTGAAAGATCAATTTAATTATGTCCTTCCCTCAGGGAAGGTATGGACCAGAGTTTAAAAACAGGTTAATTTTGTTCTAAATTGGGACCCTGCATCAGTCAGAAAATTCTTCCCATGGCACTGAGAGAACAATAGATAGCAGGTAGAAGACTGGTATTTAAACCAACTTTTAGCATCTCATGAATCAAATATTCACACTGTCACTGTCATTATAGTAAATAATTTTAAATGTGTCATTTTGAAAAAGACAGTAACATTTCCCCCACTGAAACAGAATTAGAAATATTAGGTTACGTTCAAAGCTAGCCCCAAAACATTGAATTCATTTTAGTTGATTCAGCTTATTATCCACTTTTAGATTTTGACCATTATCATAACCAATGATTATATTCATCTTATTGTTCTTCCCATGTTTCAGCTATATTATAGAATAGGCATTTGTGCACTAATTGGAATCCTTATGGCCTTTTGCGCCTGGCTTCTTTCACCTAATATAATGCTTTCAAGGTTCATCAATGTTGTAGCATGCATCAGTACTTCATTCCTTTATATGGTTGAATAACATTCCAACGTATGGATATAACTCATTTAATTTATCCATTAATCATTTGATAGATAGTTTGGGCTGTTTCCAATTTTGGGCTACTATGAATAATGCTTACATGAACATTTGTTTACAAGTTTAATGTGGACATGGGTTCAATTTTCTTGGGTGAAATTGCTGGGTCATATTGTTATACTATATTTAACTTTGAGGAATAGCAAATCTTTCCAAGGTAACTGAACCATTTTACATTCCCATTAGCAACATATGAAGACTCCAACTTCTCCGATCTTCATTGAGACTTCCTCCTTTTTTGATTATAGCCATTCTAGAGGGTGTGAAGTGATATGTCATTATGGTTTTGATTTGCATTTCCCTGATGATTAACGATGTCATTAGGGCGTATTTTTATTGGCATTCATTTCTAAGTGTCACAGTAGCAACTGTCCATCATGGGGCAAAAAGGAACATGACTGATTTAGGAATACAGTTCTTCGACACACATGCATGTCTTAGGAAGATATATTCGGAAATCCAAACGTCATTTGCAGTAAGATATTTGCATTAAGATGTATAATATGGGGAATTCCCTGGAGGTCCAGTGGTTAGGACTCTGCGCTTTCACTGTGAGGGCAGGGAACTAAGATCCCACAAGCTGCACGGCCAAAAAAAAAATGTTTTTTAAAAACATACGATATGTTATTTCTAATGATCATCATCTACTTTTCTTGGTTATCTACTATTTTGAAAAGCTATAAGTATGATTAGCTATAGCAGAAACTTCTTCACTTGGGAGTCTAAATAATGGAAGAATTTAAACAACAGAATTATTGTAAAAGCCAACCACCCCAGCCCCCCGCCATGCAAAAAATAACTTAAATTATCATAACTGCAGAATGCTTTAGTATAAACTGTGTAGAAAAGCGGATGCTATAATTTGGGAGGTTGTGATATTAAGGTGTCCAATCCTTAAGATATAACCAGGGTGGAATAGATCAAAACATATAATTACAATGACATCACAGCTATTTCACTGGTAACCTATTAGTTCTGATGGGTTATATACATTTTATTACATAACAACTGTTTTAAAGCTTTGATGTGTGTAATATCTATTACACGTCAATTTTTTCTTCATTGTGTTTGAAGTTGGTAGCTAAATATTAGAAATTAATTGCATTAGGTCAGGTACAATATACAAGGTATTTTGTATAAACAATCTACTATAATTCAGAACTCACTAGTAAGTTAAAAGAGCACTGAAAAGCTGATCCCCATCTCTTACTTCCAAGTTCCTCTGAAAGCCTGTTATTGGGCTAATTAATTAGAATCTTTCATCACAAAGACATTTATTCATAGAGTACCTAAAACTTTAAACAGAAGCACAGAATATCAATATTTTAAAAAGAAAAGTGAGTGTTCTCCAATTTTTATTTGTTTACTCTAATAAGAGAAAATTCTAACAATTATTCTGCAGAGTAGCATATGTTAATCTTTCACTGACTCCTCTCTCTGAAGATTCAAATATGATTAAATCACGATGATTCTTTCTTTGATATGTCCCAACTTCTCTAAATGTAAGGGTTATGAATAACTCTAGTGAGTTTCCAACAAGGCAAAAATGTGTATCTAATTACTGAGGAATTTTGAAAAATATTTTTACCTGTATCCATACTTTGGTTCAACTGTTGATCACTTGTTTCTCCATCTTCACTGATATATCCAGGAGGTGGCGTTTCTAAAAAAGTTTAGAACAAATCACGTACAGGTTCAATTTAATCTCATCGCCTTTTCTCCCAGCTACCAAAGACAACCAACAAGTCACTCCAAATAACATATCAATGTTATATAACATCTCTATAAAAAGCAATATTGGATACTGAGGGCTTATGATTCAGGTTCTGATCCAAACCTTATAGGTGAAACCTTAAAACTTACTTGTAATATAATTGAGCTCTCTGTGCATATTTTCTTAGCTATTATTTACATATTTGGCTCATTGTCATATGTGTATTTTCTGGGGCAAAGCCAAAAATATAACTTCAAAGATGCCTCAGTTCCGATCGGTATGTTTCAAAGAAAGTAGTACCCATAATTATTATTATTTTTTAACCTAATGGCCATCATAGATGGGTACTTAGAGATGATTAAAGGACACACAACACAGGCACACAAGATTTTGGATTACAAAATAATACAGGCTTACATCTTACATTAGGTTCTATAGGGCAAAATATGGTAATATAGTTCAGGAATGGTCTAGCTTGAATTCTACCTAAAAAGTGTATTGCTCCATGATTGCTAACCAGTAAATCCTGAATGCTTGAGGCAGAAAATTAAATTCAAATACAGACTACTACACAAAACTGAGGCAAACTACTTCCTGAAAATACTTAAGATTCTAATGTGTCATTTCCAATATGGTTTATGAACAAAATGTTTATATTCAGGAAGCATCTGAATATCTGAATAAGCTTCATGTAAAATAAAAACATTTATACAATATTACCAATTATAATTTCAAGGAGGAAAAAATAAGTTTAAATGATGTGGGTTAAATAAAGGCTTCCTTCATAAACTTTTTACAATCTCTCTTCAATAAGCTAACTATAAATTTTAACTTAAGTATCAAACTTTTCATTTTAAGTGTCAGTGCCCCCAAATTTTTAATATAAGAATAAAATAAATTCCTTCATACACTCAAACAACAAAGAATACAAAAATAAGAATAATACATACCATTACGTGCTATTGCAAAAGTTAAAGCAAATAAAAAAAAAGAGCTAAACTTTGCCCGTTTAACCACTCATCTCTCAAAGGTCTAAAGAGGAAGAAATACTGAACTGTTAAATATGTTATCCTTTTTCATTTTTCTCCATTATTAGTTATCTATAAAATAATAGACAACAAAGGTACTAGTGTTTTGGAGGAAATGTTAAAATTTCTTTCGGAATGGAATAAAAAGTGAATCCCAAGGTTTTGCTGTCAGTTGGAGTGGGTAAAGCCCCACTGTCCAGAAAAGCAGATAGGTGTAATCCACTTGTGATTTTCTACTCTGTAAAATGCCCAAATCTAAACAAGTAAAGATAACAGGGAAAATAAGCCCAAACATCTCCACAAGTGAAAGCCACTAAACATTCTAACATCCTCCATATAATTATTGGGTAGGTGTCTTGCAAGAGTGTATGCTTATACCTCAGTTTCCTAAGTATTGTTGAATTATACTAATTCCCACATCAGAGACTTAAGTACCCCCTCACTCAAAACACTACCCACACGTAACCACTTCCAGTCAAATTCTTCTCCCTACAAAATGCCCTTTGTTCATCCTCCTTCCCCTCACCCTGGCCCCCATTCTCCACAACAACGTCTTTGCCCTGTCCTCCTAACTTCTCAAAATGTTTGTTTCCCAGCTACCCAAAAAACAGCTTTAAATCTTCTTTTGGAATAAAACAGTAATAAAAGAAAAAGGCATTAAAATAATCAGAAAACACTTTCTAACCTTAAAATAAGCTATTTTTAAAAATCCTTCCTTTTCCTTATGTTTTCAAAATTATCTCCAATGAACAAGCATTATTTCCATGATGAGACAAAGCAATTTTTTAAATACAGTTGAAACTCCAAGTTCCTTACATATTTTCAGTTGTATAAAATAAACATAAGAGTGGAATAGATAAATATTACACAAGGAGAAAAACGACACTAAAAAAATCCAATGTATAGCTAAATGCTCCGTCTTATATCTTTAGTTTGTGCTAGGAAAAAAAAAACCAAAAAAAAAAAGGAAACAGACAAAAAAGGAAGAAATTATTAGCTGTTCTCCTAACAAACAGTGAAAACTAAAAGAGTAGTTTCCATATCATGGAATATTACTGGACATATAATATAATAGAGCAGAATGTGAGAACCATGCAGTTCATTTATTTATCAGCATTACTGAGTCCCAGATGAAAAAAGGAACTAAAATAAGAGGTCTTCTGATTTTCAGCACAACATACGTGTTGCTATGTCTGTAGAACTAAAAATTCAAAAAAGCCAAACCATAATTTATTAATACTTGAACGTTTATGAACAAAATTTGTATCTATCCCAAATTTTAGGAGATTCTGAGGCAAAAATACCTGGGATATAATTACTCTGTGGCTCAATTCCTGCTGGGAAATTAGTGTTTTCTGGAATGGAGTGGGTATAATCATCCAGAGGTGGTAGTTCTGTTAAGATCTCAGTATGCCGTGGCACTAACACCGGAGGCAAAACTAAAAGAGTAAAAGAAATCCAAGTCAATGGCAGAGCAAAGGGGAGGATGACACCTGTATTAAAAGTTTTCATTAATTTTTGAAGTTTAGGATCCACCTACTTGGTATTATTTGGCTATTGAGAAATTGACAAACCTGATTATGATTTTAACTTGTCATGTAGTCCACAATCTAAATCTCCAAGTCCCAATTTATCTTGTACTTTTGGGGACAAAGTGATCCTGGTAATATTATATTACTATAGAACTATAGAAGTTCATAAATCCTCATTGGGAAGGTTGCAGAAAGATTTGTAAAATCAGATTTGGGGTATTTTTTGAAAATATAGCTGTATTCTTTTAGAAAGTTTCAAGTATACAGCTAAGTAAATTGAAAGTCCTGCTATGAGTTTTACCGAACTGCTTAGATGCAAATGATGTCATTAAAGTACATCAAAAAAACAAAGAGCAAAATTACTGAAAACAGGTAGTGCAGCAGACAAGTAATAAGACATATCACTCAGTTCTAAGCAGACTGTGTATCTGTGGGATTAGAATTTCCTAGATACGTACTTTGATGTGAAATGTTTGCTATTCCAAGAAACTAAGATATCTCTCCCTCTAAGATATATTTTCCCATAACATGTGTTAAAAAACTTTAAAGTATTTTTAACTACTGCCAAAAAATATACTGAATTTAAGGTAACTTATTAGAGTTTTATACCAAAATTTCCCTGGGTCAATTAGGTATAAGAGTACCTAATACACTTAAGTTGAACTTAAGTTCAAGCATTTAATTAAAACAAGGGGAAAAAAATCTACTTTTCCTACCTGGTGTCTCAACTCTCTGGTAGTGGTAAGGGTTTACACAGACTTCATCCTTTTTAAGATTAAAAGCATATTCGCAGTTTTCAATTGCCTTGAGTTCATGATGACTGTGAAGATCAGGCCAGCGCCATAATCGGCAATATATTACATGCGGCAGTCCTTTCCGATGAGATACCTGAAGACGACCATCAAGAGACCTATTGGGAAGCAAGGGAAAAGAAAGGTGGGAACTTTAAAAAAAATAAATGTACTCAATTGGGATAAATTAGTACAGTAAGAGCATAAAGAAAGGAATGACAGACGTTTAGTTAGTTTTAGTGAGTACAAGGAAGAAAAATGTGTTATCTAATGGATCTCATATAAAAGTAAGCAGCAACACTAGGGTATGTTTCTTATAAATATGCTACATAAATGACTCAAATGTCAATGAACAGGTAACCGCTTAGGGAAAAAGTGATTTTTTTAAAAAAAGTATCATATAGCTATACTTGAAAAACTTCTGTCAACAACTTTCATCTTTAGTGAATCAAACTCTTATTTAGGGAGGCTTTTAAGGGCATTATTTCTGTAGGTGACAGAATTATCAAAAAAAAGAACTAGTGTGAAGAATGATAAATACCAACAATGATGTAAAAGTAACTTACTAAAACTAATGTAACTCATTACCCAGTTGTGACTGTTTTGAGTACTGAGGTATATTTCTATACAGCTCACACATAAATGCAGATGGTGATGAATATGATGAGATGAAATGGACCAATACCAATATGCTCAAAAAAGAGAATAAGGTGATAAAAAAAAAAGAAAACATAAAAACGAGTTCGCCTGGCATTAATTGTGATATAAGGGGTTCAGTAAATAAGTATGTACTTATTAGTATACAGATGAGATTTAGATGATAGCAAGAAATTTAGCAAAAACTGGTTATGTATCTACTTAAAAATTAGGCCAACAACAGATTATAATCTAACCTCACACTAAAATGAGAATATAGTTATCAAAGTTTCTATTCTTTAGGGGATGCAATAATTTAAAAAAGATTCAAAACTAGAATTTCATTGATAAAACATCAGCTGAAACATTTAATATATTTTTAATACTGGCAAGCAGTTATTTTAAATGCCATGCCTTATTTTACATTAAGGAAACATCCAAGGCAAAATTATACTAAGCAACCCACTATAGGTCTTCCAAAACACCCTCCCTCCCACAAGATCTCTAGGATTCGATAGAGGGCAGAATATTCACCTGGTTTGTTCAGAGAAGCTGTAAAGGCCTGTTGTATCCCACTGATCTATCGTATTTGGTGTACTCAGTCCCCAAATTTCAGAGCAAGTGCTGTGCATAAATTGAAAAACAAAAAATTGATGTGAACATGGAAGCATGGTTATTCAAATTACCATGATGTAAAACATGGAAAATGTACAGAATACTTCCTTCACCCAGAAAATATACATTGCTTCACTTTTTCACAGGCATTTAGTGCTGGTTTCTATATTTTCTATATGAAGGAAGCCAATAAAATGGAACATGTGACTCCAGATAAGTTATGATTATGTTTTTAAAATGTGAACACCAATGCTCTCTGGCTTAATGAAATCATACCTATGCCTTTTCCAATTTCTTCTACTCACAACAAAGGATCCTATGCCATTAGCCTTACTAACAGTGCTTCATTTTATAACCCAGTTTTTTAAAAAAACTTATCTAAAAATGGATGTCAACTAGTATTTTTAATATAGGTAAAATTCCAATTGAAATAGACATATACCCACAGTTAAGATTTCCAGGTTATTTGTTTGAGATACATATATATTCAGTTTTACTGAAAATTATTATTGCTCTCTTATTACTGTAAAGGACAAGGAAATGGATTTTGAAGTCATTCTAGCACAGCATACTACCTTAAAAGTTTTAAGAAATTGCTATGAGGACTAAAGATACATGAAAGGACAAAATTCATAAAAGATAGTATGAATATGACAAAGTTGCTATATCTAGTTTTTCTCATTAATACACCTGAAAGGCATACACCAGAAAGACCTCAAAATTTTTCTTCCACATTTCTTTCCAGAACAAGGGCAGCCCAGAGATAAGTCTGCCTATTTTCCCTGCCACCACTTCATCTGTGGGAGAAGAGAAGAAAACGAGAAAAGAACAGGAGCTTAAAAACAGTCTGGAATGGAACTAATGACAGCCAAAGGGGTCTCAGTTATAAGTCATACTTTTAAAATTAGAGTCAAAAGATAATTTCTGAAACTCTATTCCATTTCTTACATATTACAAAATCATCAAAATTTAAAGGAAGAGAAAGAAATACTTCAAAACAACTTCTGAAAATCAAATTAAACAACTGGTTAAATTCCAGATGTATACTTTGCTAATGAGCTAACTCAATCAGCATTTCAAAGGGCACTGGTGAAAACTGCTGTCTTCCTGTGGCTGGACAACACATCAAGTGGGCTGCCGGGCTTCAGGGCTTCAGGGCTTCAGGGCTTCAGGGCTTCAGGGCCTTTTGCACAGTCACTGGGCTGCAGAAACATTTCACACCATACTTTGGAGGCTACAGTAAGTATAATACTGGATGGTTTTTAAAAATACATTTTCAGACACTTTCCAGCAGCTTTCTGAGACATTTTACAGATTCTCTTGGTTTTTAGGCTTCTAACTTCCACTTCTCAGACTACAAAAGTCAGAAAAAAACAAACTGGAGGATAATTCAGACCTTTCCTTTTTTCCCAAAGGTGTACTGACTAAACAACCATGACATAAATGGTTCTTTAATTCGGATATTTATCAAATATCTACTGGAAACATACAGCACCATGTAGTTTAAAACACAATAAAATCAACTAAATTCTAGAGTCTCATTAATCTGTATTTAAACCTCAGAAGGAACAGTATGCATCTTACTCTTCTCTCTTTGAAAATAATTTGAGGAAAAAGATTGATAAAAGAGAAGATAATGAGGCTATTCTGCTCTTATGAGACTAAAATGAACATTTCACTCAAGTAACTCTGGAACTGACATGAGAACCAGAATGTAATAGGGCATGAAGAGCTTAAGTTGTGCTTTATTCAAGCCTTGAAATATATCAGAGAACAATACGCAGTAGTTGTTAAAAACATGCAATCAATGTAGAGGCAGAAGACCTAAATCCCAACTCTAACTCGGCCACTTTCCCATTGCCATCACAGGGTATATTTAAGCCCCAGTTCTATTGATCATTATAATCTCTCTCTCACAAATTAGAAGGCTTATTTAAAAATAATAAATTTGCTTCTATCAAGTAAAATTTTTCCTTGTTTATATAAAAAAATTTTTTTAAAGAATCAATTTATAACAAAATATACAAAGCACCTAGAATAAATGTAATTAGAAATGTGTCAAAACTACACCAAGAAACATTTTAATTATTACTAAAGAACAGAAAAATCAACTGAGCAAAGAGAAAAACATACATCTTCCTAGACAGGAAGATAACATCATAGCGATATCAGTTCTGACAAATTTATATATTTGATGCACTCAATAAAAATTTTAAAAAATTGTTTAAGGGGCTTCCCTGGTGGCGCAGTGGTTGAGAATCTGCCTGCTAATGCAGGGGACATGGGTTCGAGCCCTGGTCTGGGAAGATCCCACATGCCGCGGAGCAACTAGGCCCGTGAGCCACGACTACTGAGCCTGCGCGTCTGGAGCCTGTGCTCTCCAACAAGAGAGGCCACGATAGCGAGAGGCCCGCGTACCGCGATGAAGAGTGGCCCCCGCTTGCCGCAACTAGAGAAAGCCCTCGCACAGAAACGAAGACCCAACACAGCCAAAAATAAATAAATAAAAATAAATTAAAAAAAAAATTGTTTAAGACCCTGATAAAACTACCTGAAATATAATGTATCAAAATAAACAAGAATGACCAGGAAAACTCTGACAAAGAAGAAACTGGCCGTACCAGATCCTGAAACACATTATAAATCCTCAGTAATAGAAATAGTATGCAATTAACAAAAGAATACACAAACAAAACAGAATAGAGGTTCTGCCAGTAGAGTAGCCTCAATTAGGCAAATCTTCCTTTGGATAAAAATGAGAACCTCTGAACAAAATATAATAAAATTAACTATTTGAAAATATAATAAAATCAACTATTTGATAACAGTGGAGAGAGACCAAAAACAGATACAAATTGAAGGGAAGTCAGCCTTTGTAAGGGGGGAACTGCACTGGATGAGAGCTGCATTTGTGTGGCTCTATATCCAAAGGCACCCCACAGTGTAAGCTACCCAGGGCAACTAGACCTTAAGCAGAAAACAGCAGTTTTAAGGACCTGCAGAATCAGAGGGTGGATTTGGGGCTGCCGGAAAGGCTGGAAAGAGAAGAGGGAAATCCCATAATGAAGGAAGCCACGAAGGGAAAGAAAAATCTGAATAGGAGTATGAACTCTGCCCAGACCCTTAAACTATGCATGTGGGAGAGACTGTGGAGGCCTGCTGAAAACCAGTGCTTGAAAGTCTGAAAGAACTAAGCTGAGATTTCAGCTGTTCCTTTTCTAAGAGGCAGTTTGGACTCTGAGGTCACCCAAAACTATCTGTTAGAACAAAAATCAACATCCTTCAGAGAAAGATAAGAGAATTTAGCCTCTAAAATATTTTGTCCCAAATATCCAGTATAAAAATCACAAAATACTAAACATGTGAAGAAATAAGAAAATGTTACCCCCAGTAAAAACAGACCCCCAAGATGAATTAACAGACAAGAATTTTAAAGTAACTATTATGAATATGTTCGTGGACTTAATGAACAGATGGGAATCTCAGCTGAGTAATGGAAACTATAAAAACAAATTAAATGAAAACTCTAGAACTGAAAATTACAAAATCAGAAATTAAAAATTAACCTGATGGTTGGAGAAGACAGAAGAGTTGGTGAATTTGAAGATGGATCAATAGAAATTATCTTATCAGAACTGAAATAAAAGACTGAATAACAAAATAAACAGTCTCGGTAACATGTGCAGTCCCAGAAAGAGGGGAAGCAAGAACAAACAAGAAAAACATTTTGAAATAACAATGGCTGAAAAATCTTCAACTTCAGTGAAAAACTAAACTTAAACTTCCAAGAAACTCAGTGAATACCAAGCAGTTTAAATACAAAACAAACAACCAAAAACATATTGGGCATATCACTGTCAAACTCTTAAAAACAAAAGATGAAAAGAAAATCTTTAAGCTGGTGAGAAGCATAAAAACTCTCAGCACAAAGGACTCCATCCAAACCCCTGCAGTTAGAGACGTGACCAAACTCTAACATGGTTTCTAGCAACCTAAAGCCTCGTCCCTGGTGTGACCCAGACCCTTCTGAGTTCCTGCCTGGAAAAGCTCAAGGCTGCCAAAAGAATTTACCATTTGCTCCAGCCAATACTGGTCCATAGGCCCCTGATCTCCTTTTCCTAGCGCATCTATTTAAAAAGCTTACAATTGTAAATCCTTCCTGTCTCTTTGAAATGTATACATGACTCCTACAACTCAGGAGTGGAGGACCTGAAAACCATTCCTTTGAAATGTAACCAATCACCAGGAAAAAATGGGGTCTCCATCTTCCAGTCTGCCCTCTGAGAGAAGGCAGAAGTTTAACTTCCGATAAATGCCATTTAGCAGACACAGATGGCCTAAATCACACGGACACTGACCAAACCTCGTACCCACTTTTTGGGTAATTTTTCACTTCCCTGACTCTGTTCCAGACCCCACTCATCACCCCCTTGCTACTCCCTCATTCTCCCAGTCACCTCTGTGCAAACTGGAATTGGGCTCAGATCTTACCCCTACTGGAATGGTTACTGAATAAAATCTGTTTTTACCACTTTTAACCAACAATGTGCAGTTTTGTTTAACTTTGACAGCAGCCAAACCAGAGCAATTTATACATGTAAAGGCATAAAGACGTGAATAACAATTTCTCATCAGAAACAATGGAAGCCAGAAGATAATGGAACAGCAGCTTTAAAGAGCTGCAAGGAAAAAACAAAAAAACCCTCAACCTAAAATCTATAATCAACAAAAATATCCTTCATAAAAGAAGTCAAAACAAAAATGTGTTCAGATAAACAAAAACTGAGAGACTTCTAGCGGACTTTGCACAAAGAAATGCCTAAAGGAAAATTCTTCAGGATAAAGAAATGACAACAGATGAAAACTCTAAATCAGGGGGAAATTTTTTTAAAAAACTAGAAAGTATAGGTATGTAAGTAAATATAAAAGATAATATTCTGTTCGTCTCTTAATTTCTACAAAAAGGAGATGACCAACTACAGAAAAAAACTGTAACTCTAAAAGCATGTAGTGTAATTTATGACAATGGCAGCAGAAGCAACAAGAGGTGTTTAAAAACCACTACATTATTGCAAAGCTAAAGATGCATATTGTCGCTGTGAAAGCAACTCCCCCACACACAAAGGGCAAAAGAGATGTAACTAAAGAGTATATAGAAAACTAAAATGAAATACTAAAAAATAAGCCCAAAGGAAAGAAAGGAGAAAAGAACAAAAAACAGATAACCAAAAACAGAGTAAAGAGTAAAACAAAGAGTAAGTCCAACCCATCAATGATAACGTTATACATAAATACACCACATACTCCAATAAGCCGGAGACTTGTCAGAATGAATACAGGATGCAAAATGTCTACAAAAAAAGATGTACTTTAAATATAATATATGGATGGGCTGAAAATACAAGAGCGGAAATACATAGTTCATACAAGCAATAAGTTTAATAAAGCACAGTACCAGAAATAATAAGACTTCAAGTCTAAGAGTATTACCAAAGTAAAAAGAGACATTAAGAGGGACAATTCATCAGAAGACATTAACAATCCTGTAAGCATTTAAAAATACAGTTTCAAAATACATGAAGCAAAAATTGACAGATCTAAAGGAAGAAATGAACAAATCAGCCATCAGAGTAATCTCAGTAACTCTTTGGACAGTCACACTACCCCCAAAAAAAATCTATGTATCATAGAAGAGCTGCACAATACTATCAACCACCTTCTAACTGACATTTATAGAATCCTCTTCAAGTGCACATGGAGTATTTAAAAAAGAGAGCAAAACAGTGCCTGACAATCAGCTGGTGGGTGGGTGCCTGGTTCTTTAGAAGAGGCTAGAAAACTGCCTAAATTTTTCTAGAAATGCTAATTTCTTCCCAGAAATGGCTTTCAAATTACATCACTCAAAAAACCAGACCAAACTTAGGACAATTTTCTCTTCCCTTCTAAGTCTTTGTGTATGGGGACATGTAGTTCAAGACCTCCCAAGGGAACTCTATCAGTTTTCATCATTATGTATTTAAAAAAGAATGGCATGTAATGAGAAGTACAGTCAGTGTTTTTTGAACAAAGTCAAAGGACAAGATAGGATCTAGCACAATAACAATGTCTCAAAAAATACTTGATAAATGAGTGAACTTTATGGGAAATTCCTTTATATAAAACAGATAAAAGTAGAAAGGTTCTATGCTTACTGTAGGCATTAAACAGAAGCACAGAATAAGAGTGAGACAAGAGTACTACTTCCTTTGCCTTCCCTTTAGGCCTGAGGCACCTCTATTTAACACTGGGATCCAAGAGAAACTGATCAATAATTATCTGGAGTCAACAGCCAATGATCTAAGATCAATGAACTATTTCAGAGAAATGGTTTGCATTATTAGGTATCAACTGAACGTTAAATGAATGAATAATCTACAGAGATCTAAACTGAGTTTACTTCTGAGTTACATATTGTGACGTCCTTGGTTAAAAAAAATACGAGAGAGACCACATGCTGAGGCCAGTTAATTTTAAAACTTTGAAATCCTATAGATTATGTTCTTTGGCCATAAGTGAATTAAATTAAAAATCAATGATTGAAAGATACTTAGAAAAGTCCCAAATACCTGGAAATTAACAACATACATCTAAGTAACCCATGGGTTAAAGAAGAAATGACAAAATAAAGTAGAAAATACTTTATATGATAAGGACTCCACAATATAAAAAATTGGGGAAAGGGGGCTAAAGGAGAATTTATTGCTTAAATGTTTATATTAGAAAGAAGAAATATTTTAAATTAATGACTTAATTTTAGTCAACAATGATATAGTTCTAATTAACACTGTACTGGAGGTCATAGCCAGTGGCGAGAAAAAGAAAGAATATTAGAAAGGGAAGAAATAAAACTGCTTTTTTACAGCCAAACTCAAAGAAATACAGAGTAGAATGGTGGTTGCCAGGGGTATGGGGGAAATGGGGAGATGTAGGTCAAAAGATGAACTAAAAGTTCTGGGGATCTAACGTACAACATGGTGACTATAATTAACAATACAGGCATACCTCATTTTATTGTGCTTCACAGATACTGTGTATTTGGTTTTTTTTTTTTTTTTTACAAATTGAAGATTTGCCCTGAGTCGAGCAAAATCTAGTGGTGCCATTTTTCCAACAGAATTTGATCACTTCATGCCTCTATGTCACATTTTGGTAATTCTTACAATATTTCAAACTTTTTCATTATTATTATATTTTTTATGGTGATCTGTGATCTTTGATGTTACTATTGCAATTGTTTGGGGGAACCATGAATCACACCCATCTAAGATGCTGTATGTGTTCTGACTGCTCCACTTACCAGCCATCTCTGCCCCCACCACCTCCCTATCCCGAGACAAAACAATATTGAAATTAGGCTAATTAATAACCCTATAATGGCCTCTAAGTGTTCTAGTGAAAGGAAGATTCGTACATTTCTCACTTTAAATCAAAAGTTAGAAATGATTAAGCTTAATGAAGAATGTTATGTTGAAATCCCAGATAGGCCGAAAGCTAGGCTACTTGCACCAAATAGTAAGCCAAATGGTGGATGCAAAAGAAAAGTTCTTGAAGGAAACTAAAAGTGCTACTCCTGTGAACACAAAAATGATTAAAAAAAAAAAAAAAAAGCAAAAACAGCCTTACTGCTGATACGAATCACCAGCCACAACACTCCCTTAAGCCAAAGCCTAATCCAAAACAAGGCCCTTTCTTCAACTCTGTGAAGGCCAAAGGAGGTGAGAAAATAGCAGAAGAAAAGTTTGAAGCTAGCAGAGGTTCGTTCATGAGGTTTAAGGAAAGAGATGAGTCATCTCTGTAACATCAAAGTGCAAGGTGAAGGTGCTGCTGTAAAAGGGACACCAAGGTATCTAGAAGATCTAGCTAAGGTAACTAATGAATGTGGCTACACTAAACAACAGACTTTCAAAGTAGACAAAACAGCCTTATATGGGAAAAAGATGCCATCTAGGACTTCATAGCTAGAGAGAAGTCAATGCCTGGCTTCAAAGCTTTAAAGGATAGGCTGACTCTCCTAATGACTCTCTCATTAGGGACTAATGCAGTTGGTGACTTTAAGTTAAAGCCAATGCTCATTTACCATTCTAGGGTCCTAGGGTCCTTAAGAATTATGCTAAATCAACTCTGCCGGTGCTCTATAAATGGAACAACAAAGCCTGGATGACAAAGCCTGGATTACAACATAGTTTACTGAATAACTTAAGCCCACTGTTGAGACCTACTGTTCAGAAAAAAGATTCCTTTCAAATTTTTACTGCTCACTGACAATGCACCTGGTCACCCAAGAGCAATGATGGAGAGGTACAACGATATTAATGTTGTTTTCATGCCTGCTAACACAACATCCATTCTGCAGCCCATGGATCAAAGGGTAATTTTGACTTTCAAGTCTCATCATTTGCAAAATACATTTCGTAAGGCTGTAGCTGCCATAGACAGTGATTCCTCTGATGATCTAGGCAAAGTCCACTGAAAACCTTCTGGAAAGAATTCACCATTCTAGCTGCCATTAAGAACATTCACAGGAGTTTGGAAGAATTTGATTCCAACCCTCGTGGATGACTTTGAGGGGTTCAAGACTCCAGTGGAGGAAGTAACTGCAGATGTCGTGGAAACAGCCAGAAGTGAAGCCTGAAGACGTGACTGAATTGTTGCCATCTCACAAGACTTTCACGGATAAGGATTTGCTTCTGACGGATGAGCAAAAAAGTGGTTTCCTGAGATGGAATCTACTCCTGGTGAAGATACATTGAAGGTTGTTGAAATGACAACAAAGGATTTAGAATATGACATAAACTTAGTTGATAAAGCAGCAGCAGGGTTTGAGAGGACTGACTCCAATTTTGAAAGAAGTTCTACTGTGTGTAAAATGCTATTAAATAGCATTGCATGCTACAGAGAAATTGTTCGTGAAAAGAAGAGTCAATCGAAGTGGCAAACTGCAATGTTGTCCTATTTTAAGAAATTGCCACAGCTGCTCCAAGCTTCGGGACCACCACTCTGATCAGTCAGAAGCCATGAACATCGAGGCAAGACTCTCCATCAGCAAAAAGACTACCATTCACTAAAGGCTCAGATGATGGCTAGCATTTTTTTTTAGCAATAAAGTATTTTTAAATTAAGGTACGTACACTGTTTTTATTTTTTAAGATATAATGCTATTGCACACTTAACAGACTACAGCATAGCATAAACGTAATTTTTGGTATAGACTGGAAAGCTAAAAAATTCTAGTGATTCACTTTATTGAGATATTTGTCCTATTGTGAGGTCTGGAACAAGCCCACAGTATCTCCAAGGTATGGCTGTACTGTAACATATATATGAAAGTTAAGTAGATCTTTAAAGTTACCACCACACACACACAAAAAGGTAATTATGTGAGGGGATGGACGTGTTAACTAACTTAATTGTGGTAATCATTCTGCAATATATATGTGTATCAAATCATCATATTGTATACCTTAAACTTATATTTTTCATATGTCAATAATCTCAATAAAGCAGGAATAAAAACCCTTTTTCTGAACAATGACATAATTGTTTACATAGAAAGTCTCTGAAGCAACTTCTAGAACTCATTAGTGAATTTAGCAATGTTGTAGGATTTAATGGCAACTTATAAAAATCCATTATATTCTATTACAGCAATAAACTATTTGAAAATTAAAAATTTAAATTCCATTTACAATGGTGTCAAAAACATAAAATGCTTAGACAAAAGGTTTAATGCAAGATGTGTAAGACCTGTTTACTAACAACTAAAATTCTTGCTGAAAGATATTAAATAAACCTAAATATATAAAGGAATACAATATA
Organism: Balaenoptera borealis; assembly: GCF_965194805.1. Classification (NCBI taxonomy): domain Eukaryota; kingdom Metazoa; phylum Chordata; class Mammalia; order Artiodactyla; family Balaenopteridae; genus Balaenoptera; species Balaenoptera borealis. The sequence goes on along the minus strand of NC_138875.1, from coordinate 25,710,603 downwards.
TTAGATTAAATGACTTAAGATATCCATTTTCCCTAATTCCCCAATAATATTTGCTCTATTTTTTCAAATCCATTGCAATCATGATTTCAGCAAGATATTTTTATAGCAACTGACAAGCTGATCTAATACGTATATGGAAATGCAAAAGATCTTGAAAAGCAAAACATCTGGAAAAAGAACACAACATGGATGAATCTCAGAAATATTTAGTTGATGAAGAGAAGCTGAACATGGAAGACTAGATACTGAATGATTCCATTTACATAAAGTTCTAGAAGGGGCAAAACAAATTGGAAGTGAAAAAAATTGCAACAGTGGTTGCCTCTAGGGGGAAAGAAGATGAAAGAACTTTCTGGGTGATTGAAATGTTCTGTATCTTGATACACTGTATATGCATTTTTCAGATCTAATCCTACTAATAAGCATTATGATTTGTGTACTTTACCATTTGAAAATTTTACCTAAAAATACAAACAAGGAAAAAGAAGAACTTCAGACAATGAAATAATAATCAAAATGGAAAGTAGCAACAAAAAAAAATTCATGTTTATTTAGTATACAATAAAGTTCCGTAAGAATTGATAAGGAAAGATCTCTAAAATATAAATTAAGTGAAAAAAAGTGTACAATATTTTAGTAAGCTACTCCGTGTAAAAAAGGACAATTAAAACTATCTTTAAGGGGCTTCCCTGGTGGCGCAGTGGTTGAGAATCTGCCTGCCAATGCAGGGGACATGGGTTCGAGCCCTGGTCTGGGAAGATCCCACATGCCGTGGAGCAACTAGGCCCGTGAGCCACAACTACTGAGCCTGCGCGTCTGGAGCCTGTGCTCTCCAACAAGAGAGGCCACGATAGCGAGAGGCCCGCGCACCGCGATGAAGAGTGGCCCCCGCTCGCCACAACTAGAGAAAGCCCTCGCACAGAAACGAAGACCCAACATAGCCAAAAAAAAATAAATAAGAGCCTACTTAATAAATAATAATAAAAAAATAAATTAAAAAAAAAAAACAAAAAAAACTATCTTTAAGTATTTGCACATGCATATGGGAAAGATACACACACACACCATGAACAGGAGTTACTTGAGGTGGGGAGAGGGAGGGAAGGGTAAATTTTTCGATGTCTGTTTGTTCTGTTTTTATGTATGCATGTACACATAAAATATACACAGATTTTTAAACCACGTGAATGTACTGCTTTTTACCAAATTAAACAAATCAAACAAAAGAATACTGCCGGGCTTCCCTGGTGGCGCAGTGGTTGAGAATCTGCCTGCCAATGCAGGGGACACGGGTTCGAGCCCTGGTCTGGGAAGATCCCACATGCCGCGGAGCAACTGGGCCCGTGAGCCACAACTACTGAGCCTGAGTGTCTGGAGCCTCTGCTCCGCAACAAGAGAGGCCGCGATAGTGACAGGCCCGCGCACCGCGATGAAGAGTGGCCCCCACTCGCCGCAACTGGAGAAAGCCCTCACACAGAAACGAAGACCCAACACAGCCAAAAATAAACATAATAAATAAAAATTAAAAAAAAAAAAAAAAAAAGAATACTGCCACAGAATAAAATGTAAGTCAAGTCGTCTTGACATTTCTATTAAAAGATATGCTTCTAACCTTAGATAACTAAGAAGTACAGATTGTTATTTCCTATTCTGCGTCATTTCAGCTCACTTTGGGCATTACTAAAGGAGATAATAAAATGCCAGCCTGAGCCCTGTTTATTCTCTTCTAGCAAAATGTCCTCTCTATATAACATCGGCCTTTGGTACCCATTTTCTTCCACATGCATTTATGTCAACGGCCCCTTCCTAGCCACCTTTTGACTTAACTACTAATTCTTTTTTAGGTATGCCTAGCAAACCAGGTCAATTTTTAAGACCTAGTAGTCTAGGGGATTTAAATCAGGTGGTTTTAATCACTCCCTCTTCCTTAAAGATTCTTACTAACCAAAGTTTTTATTTATGGGGAAAATAATCCCCATAAGACCCTGAGCTGCCAAAGGTCTTTGTATACCTACTACCTAGCAAGCAAGGTATCTGGTGACTAAATTAATATTTTTATAGCATAAAAACTGGACCACAACATTCCTAGGCACACTAAATCATAATACTTTAAATAACAGTGGGGAAAATGACCTCTCAGGTTTTCAGTTTGTTCACAAGGAGTGGCAAGTTACAACTGCAAGTATGTACAGTTCCTAAAAGATATTAAAAGAAACGAACACAGGAAAAATGTTAGAGAAATAGCACTGATTTTAACAACTATTTTATAAAAGTCTTTTGCACATTCCTTATTTCAATAAATCTAAAATGCAACATTATCTTGTGTTAAACTTAAAAGGAAAAACTTCCAAATTTATTTATATGATGCATCTCAAAGTGAAAAAATGTGCATCTTAAAACCAATGAAAAATGTAATAGCAATTACCTTCATAAGTTAGCCACTACATGTCAGGTACTATGTAAGACTTTAAATATATTATGGACCTTATAAACACCTGTAAGCTGTGCATTATTATCTCACTTTAAATTTGAGGAAACCGAGCCTCAGCGGGATAGTAAAACAATCTCACCAAGGTCAGATTCCTAACAAGTGGCAGGGCCAGGATTCCAGCCCACTCTTGTCCAACAATGCTGTCCACTCCACCAAGAGCTTTCTGAGCTTTTACTTTCTCACCACCTACATCAGCATTTCTGTGACTAAAACCTGGGGATCCCTGGGCACCTCAAATATAGTACTTGTGTCAAGGGTCTGTTTGGTTCCTACAATAACTTTTTAAGTTACATTTTTATTCTGAGTAAATAGTAACTTTACATAAATCTTCTAAACACATATTCTGGATAACCTGGTAAGCACTAGTCTTGTTCTGCTGCATCATCTTGGTGTCTGGGTTTGGATCTGGGTTTGACAATCACCTCAGCACCAAAGGTAAGCAGAGAGATTGACTTAACATGTAAATGATGAGATCACTCCAAAAAGGTCAAATGATATCAGGATGTGCTAAATAAATTATGTTTCATAATAGTCTTAGAGAAAAGAGGTAGAGAATTTAGCAACACAGGGCACATGGTAGTATGCTGGCCTCAAAAGAACCTTAGTCATTCAGCAGCACAATCACAATGGAAACAGAAAATCAATATTAACAAATCATTAACTTGATGTTAGAATTTTCTTGGTTATAGAACTCAGTATAAATCAACCTTTTGATAAGCATAAGTTTACACTAAATTATGTTTCTAAACATTTAAACAGGGCTTCCCTGGTGGCGCAGTGGTTAAGAATCCGCCTGCCAATGCAGGGGACACGGGTTCAAGCCCTGGTCCGGGAAGATCCCACATGCCGTGGAGCAACTAAGTCCGTGAGCCACAACTAATGAGCCTGCGCTTTAGAGCCCGTGAGCCACAACTACTGAGCCTGCGTGCCACAACTACTGAAGCCTGTGTGCCTACCACAGTGAGAAGCCCACGCAACGCAACTAAGAGTAGCCCCCGCTCGCCGCAACTAGAGAAAGCCCGTGCGCAGCAACGAAGACCCAATGCAACCAAAAATAAATAAATAAATAAATAAATTTATAAGCATTTAAACAACATTGAGAAGTCCACAAGAAATGTCTGTACATTACTTGAACGTGAAACGTATCAACCTGCACAACACCAAGCTGTTGACAAGTAGTAAGGAAGAGAAGGATGGGTCTGAAAACATTAAACTCATAAAAATACCTGCTAGGTGAAATCCACATATCCTAAAGAAAGTATTACACTTTATTAATTACAAAATTAACTACAGTGATAGCACTATCCCATACACATTAGCTCAACATCTCCTAAATTTGACTATCTGACTTCAGGACAGTCTAAAAACTCTTTAGTTTTAAAAAATACCATGCTAATTGGTTAAAAACAAAAATTGGTCTCAGATAAATTCTACCTGATCAAAATTTGATATTGTTCACCAATGCAATTAACATAGAATATTATAAATTTATGTTGAAATAAGACGTAATAGACCATAAGTCATCTACGATGCTGTCCCTGCATCAATTCACAGACAGATGAGCAAGCATGTCCATGTTAGAAATATCATGCAAAGTCCTGCAATCCTTTGTATGGAACACAATTTCTTAAAGGCAGATTATCAACTGTGAAACTTTCTTGCTTACATAGACTGAATTTTAAAAATCTGGGAAAAAGAGGCTGGAACAGCTATTAAAATCATCAGGACACTAAACTGCCAAAAAAAAAAAAAAAACTCTATGGCATATAGTATATTAATTGACCACTGGACTAACCAGATGACTTTGTAGTAAACCTGGAAGAAATCCTTATAGAATTGCCCTAATAATCACTTTTACAATAATTATCAGCAAAACCAAAACATTAAAGCTTTTTTTCATCTAAGAATAAACCTTTGAAAAAAGTTAAAATTTAAAATCTAGTGTACAATTTACCAACCATATATATGTGTAGGTATTTTATACACACATCTACATTAACATTTTGAACTTTGGTTCAAACAGACGTTGTTTGTTAATTAATATACTTTTTGAATTAAGGACGTATATTTATTTGTATACTTGTTATCAGGAGATAGAAGAAAAGTAATGTGAACTAAGCTCAAGAAAATAACACTGACTTTGAAGGCTCATACCACAGAAGCATATAAACCATTAAACAAGTTGTACTGTCCCTACAGTATTTGCACAATTTACTGCAGCAGTTAAACCACCAGTGTCAAAAGTAATAAGCCTCACTATGTTTTACTAATTCATTATTTTTCACGAACTTCTTGTCTAAAGAGTATATTTCTTCTACAAATCAAAAGGAGTAGGATCTAGACTGTCACTGGGGAAACCCATATAAGCAATGCTGAACACTGAGTAAAATGAAAGGGTTCAACAAAAGAAACTTCACTTGAGGCTCCAGCTCGATTACTGATGTACTCATGAAATACGGACTTCTACAGAATAATCTGTAACCACCCATTCAAAAAAAAAAATTTTTTTAAAGCATTCCTGTTTTTATTTATTTTTTAAAAATGTATTTATTTATTTATTTTTGGCTGCTTTGGGTCCTCGTTGCTGCACGTGGGCTTCCTCTAGTTGCGGCGAGCGGCGACTACTCTTCGTTGCGGTGCGCGGGCTCCTCACTGCGGTGGCTTCTCATGTTGCCGAGCACGGCCTCCAGGCGCGTGGGCCTCAGCAGTTGTGGCACACGGGCTCAGTAGTTGTGGCCCACGGGCCCAGCTGCTCCGCGGCATGTGGGATCCTCTCGGGCCAGGGATCGAACCCGTATCCCCTGCATCGGCAGGCGGATTCTTAACCACTGCGCCACCAGGAAAGCCCTACCCATTCAAAATTATTTCTACTTATAACAGATCAGTCCTTCCATTTTGTATATGACTAGCAAGACTAAAAGTTTATATCACCTCAGGAATCAAGAGCTGATAGCTGTAATAAAAAAATAAAGTCTCTGTAAGTATACGTACTACGTGTGTCTGTATACTTCACTTCATCACCATTATACAGCTGAGGGATGGGCAATGGAAAAAAAGAAAATGCCTACCTCCAGATAGTTTTTAACCTTCACTCCATCACCAAGAAAGGAGCTTTAGGTACAACCTTGTTCTTAACGAATTAGCAAAGGATACAAGTGAACAATTAAGAAATTTTCATTGGCTACAGAAAACTTAAGCAAATTGCCAACATTTATTTTAAGCATCTGCTATGTACCTGGCACTATTCAAAGTGCTTCATATGTATTATCTAATTTACACTCATATCAACCCTATAAAGTGAATTAACATGACCATTATTTTCATATAAAGAAATAAATATGAGAAGCTAAATAACTCAAAAGGTCACAAAGCTATTGAGGTAACAGCCAGGATTTACATCCACTTCTGGCTGGCTTAAAAGCCTAAATTTTTCAAGGTATACTTCTGCAAAATGGTGGTTTAAAATCTGTAGTTTCAAAATTTTATAGGAACATGTATTAACTATGTTTTCTTATTTTCTGTATCCTTGATACTCTGGCATTTGGAGCCTTGATCCTGGAGAGACTACCCCTCCCAGGTCTAGAGATGGCAAGGGACTTCCTTGAGAACTCACCTTTGAATACAAACCAACCGATCCAGAGCTCACACCCCTAGCTATTTAATCAAACTCTGACACACACCAAGCCAATATTCTTCCTGCCCTAAATCACCCTAGGGCTAGGTACTGGACAACTAGGAACCACCCCTACAGTCCAGAGACTGGCCAAAATTACTAAAACTATCTAATCCTAAACTTAACTCAGCATATCTACCCAGCACTGTCATTCCTTCTCTGGAAAACTCCAATAAAGGCTCTGAGCCATGCTGTCCTTGCCCCAATATCTATTTATCAATCCATCTTATTTTTTGATGCATTCAAAATTAAGTCGTAAATACTTCCAATCTAGACCTTAAAGAATGCGTATATTGTTAACTAGAGCTCACTGCTCACTCTTTTTTTGAGGTAACATTTACATAGTGTCAAACAAATCTTAATGGTACCATTTTGTTAGTTTTATCAAATACATAAATCGGGTAACCCTCCGTCCTGCCAAGAATTCCCTCCTACCCCTTTCTCAGTTAATCCCTGTAATCCCCTCCCCCACCCCCAAAGGTAATCACTGATGTGGTTTTTTTTCCCATGATAGGCCATTCTGGTGGCTGTGCAGTGGTATTTCACTGCTTCACAATTTGCATTTTCCTGATGACTAACAATACTGCACACTTTCCATTTGCTCAGTGGCCCTTTCTATTGTGATGGAAATGGGCAATCTTTTGCCCATTTTTAAAATCAGGCTATTCCTCTTCTCATTACTGAGTTACAGAAATTCTTTATAAAGTGTGGATACAATCCTCTTGTCAGAAATATATTTTGCAAATATTTTCTTCCACTCCATGACTTGTTTATTCATTTCTTAATGGTTTTTGATGAAATACTTTTTAATATTGATGAAGTCTAACTTAACAACTTCCTCTTATTGCTTTCCATATCCTTTAAAAACCCTTTGCCTACTTCCAAGTCACAAACGTCTTCTCCTATACAAGCTTGATAGTTTTAACTTTTAGATAACTATGATCCATTTGGAATTAATTTTTTTGAATGGTTTAAGGTGGGGCCAAGGTTCATTCTTCCAGATGGAGAATCCAGTTCTCCCAGTATTAGTTATTGAAGACTTTCCTGTCCCTACTGGATTGCTTTGGCAAATCTGTCAAAAATCAAACAACCATATAAGTATCTATTTTAAGGTACTCTATTTTATCCCATTTATCTGTTTGTTTTTATGCCAGAAACACAATGTATGATTACTGTGGCTTCACAGAAAGTCTTGAAGTCAGATAATTTAAGTCTTCTAACTTTGTTGATCTTTTTCAAGATTGCTTTGGACATTCTAGGTCCTAAATTTTAGGATAAGTTTGTATATTCTATGAAAAACAAATATATTTTTAGGGTTTAATGGAGATTGATTTGATTCAGATTAAACTGGGAGAGAACTAACTTACTACTACTGAGTGCTCCAATTCACAAACATGGTATGTCTGTCAATTTATTGTATGGTAGTTCCAACATGAAGGTTGTCTCAGGGTTGGTCTCCATTGGTCTCCTCCTGAGAAAGGGTCACATTTTCTTTGCTCTTCATGCGTTGAGTAACTTAAAGTCTGTATGCTGGACACTGTGAACATTACATGATGGAGATGCTAGATTCTGTTATATTCCTCTAAGTGTTAACTGTTCTTGTTTTGGCAGGCAATTAACTTGTTCACACTCAAACTCTGTCTTTGAACAATTCCAATTAGTTTTTCACCAGCCTAGTGATTTCAGCAAAGTTTTTAAGGAAAATCTGGGGCTCCCCTTCTGTGGCTCTCTCCATGCCAGAATTCTCCTCTCACTCTTCAGCAACTGTGGTTGTCCTAAACTCTGATCTCTGCTTCTTCAGGACAGAAAAGGCGGGTTTCATATTGAAATTGTAGCTACCCTGCACATTCTGCATGGATAAAAGCTATAAGAACAGAAAATTCACCTCATGTCACTTGTTTCTTCCAAGGGTCAAATCTCCTTCAAAATGTCTATTTTGTTTGTTCATTCTCTAGTGCCTTATTTTCATTTTATTTTGTGCAGAGTTTATAATTGTTATCTGAGGGAGTCTAAGTCTGATAAAAGCATATCTGGCTATATGAGAAGAATTCTCTCCCCATTTGTTTAGTCTTCTTTAATTTTTCTCATTAAGGTTTTGAAATTTCAGTGTACAGATCTTATGTCTTTAAAAAAATGTATTCCTAGGTATTTTAATTTTATTGGTGTTACTATTCATAGAATTCTTAATATTACTTCCATTTGTCTGCTGTTAATATTTATGAATATTTATGAAAATACAACTGATCTTGTAAAATGAAGCCTTGCTAAATTTACTTGTTTGCTTTAGTGACTGTTTTTGTAGATTCCTTAAGGTTTCTTACATAATCATATCATCTACAAAAAGCAAGAGTTTTGACCCATTCTTTCAGATATTTATGCCTCTTATATTTCATTTTCCTGCCTCACTGCACTGGCTAGGTCCTCTACTAAAATAATGAATTGAAGAAGACACAAGAATGAACATCCTTGTCCTACTTCTGATCTTAGGGAAAACATATTGTGAGTAAGTATATTCTGTTTTTTTTTTTTTTTTAATTGTTTAGCCACTCTGTGAAACAGCTTGACAGTCTCTTTTAACTTTATTTATTTATTTATTTTTGGCTATGTTGGGTCTTCGTTTCTGTGCAAGGGCTTTCTCCAGTTGCGGCAAGCAGGGGCCACTCTTCATCGCGGTGCGCGGGCCTCTTACCATCGCGGCCTCTCCTGTTCCGGAGCACAGGCTCCAGACGCGCAGGCTCAGTAGCTGTGGCTCACAGGCTTAGTTGCTCCGCGGCATGTGGGATCTTCCCGGACCAGGGCTCGAACCCGCGTTCCCTGCATTGGCAGGCAGATTCTTAACCACTGCACCACCAGGGAAGTCCGAGTAAGTATATTCTTAAGCCGTCAGTTTTTCTTAAATGTCCTTTATCAGACTGAGGAAACGTCTTTATATTTCTCATTAGCTGGGAGTGTTTGTCATGAATGGATGAATTTTTGTTAAATGCTTCTGACCAAGTAAAGTGATCAAGATTGTTTCTCTCCTTTGTTAGTGCTGTGCATTACACTGATTAATTTTTGAATATTATAAACTAACCTTGCATTGTTGAGCTAAATCTCACTCAATCATGATGTGCTCTTTGTATATTGCTGGAGTATATGTTTTGTTAACAATTTTTTAAACCTATGTTCATGACAAGTATTAGTCTCTAAATATTCTCCTTTTGGTGCCATCTTTGTCAGGTTTTGCTATCAGGGTTATACTGACCTCATAAAATAACTCTTTTTCTGAGTTTCTATGAGAATGATGTCACTTCTTGCTCAAATGCTTGAATTTACCAGTAAAACCAACTGGACCTGGAGTTTTTTTTGTGGGAAAGATTTTGATTATGAATTCAAGTTTTTTAATTGATTATAGGGCTATCCAAATCTTCCACATCCTCTTGCACCAGCCAGGGTAACATGTTTTTAAAGAAATTTGACTATTACAAATTATTGACATAAAGTTGTTTAAAATATATCCATAGTATGCTTCTAATGCCTGTAGGATCTAGCATGATAATATCTCTTTCATTTCATACATAGCTAATTTATGGTTATGGGCACTCTCTTTTTTTTCTCCATCAGCATTATAGGAGTTTATTCAATTTTATTGATCTTTCTAAATAATCAGCTTTTGGATTTATCATCTCTGTTGTCTCTTTTCTAATCATTGATTTTCTGCTCTTATTTTTATTATTTCTTCCTTCTACTTACTTTCCATTTTCTTTGACCTTTTTTCCTAGTTCCCTAGGTGACGTCTTAGATAACTTTTCTTTTCTAGTATAATTATTTAAAGCTATAAATTTCCCTTTAAGCACTGTTTTAGCTGCATCCCACTTATTTGATATGGTATAACTTGATTATCATTCAGTTGGATATGTATTCTAATTTTGCTCATGATTCTCTTCTAAATGACCCACGGGTCAAAGAATTATAATAATTTCCATTTTTAATATGTCTTGCTGGTATTAATTTCTAATTTTGTTCTACTGTTGGCAGAGAACATACTCTGTTGATTTCAATCCTTTAAAATGTATTGAGACTTGTGCCCTGCAAATAGTCTTTCCTGGTGATGTTACCAAGAGCACTGGAAAAGACTGTTATTATACTGATTTTAGATTTAGATCTTCTATGCCTTTACTTACTTTTTTGGTCTAATTGAACTCTCCAACTATTACCACAAATTTGTCATTTTGACCCATTAATTCTATCCAGTTTTACTCATGTATTCTGAAGCTTTTTTTATTAAGTAGATACACATTTATGGTTATGGCTCCTCAGAGATATCATTTTATAATCTTCTGACACTCTCGCTTCTGCAAAAGGTCACCTGTCCTTCACATCATCATTCCCCGGTATGTAACATGTCATTGCTCACTGGCTGCTTTCAAGACTTTCTCTTTCATGAGTTTGACTATGATGCACCTAGGTGTGGTTTACTTTTCATTTATCCTTATTGAGTTTAATGAGGAATCTGACTCCATTCTTGATATATGACTGTTAAGAGTTTCAAGTCCCATCATGTCCTCATCCCCTCTGCCTCAAATCTGAGCAAGCTGATAAGGAAGCCCTTGGGGCTGGTGAGAATTTTAAACCAGGCAAGTTTGGGCACACACAGGAGTGCAGGAATTATCACCCCAGCCCCACGTCTCCTGTCACTCCTTTCTCAAGTAATTTTTGGACCACTTTGGGAGCCTGCCCTGCTTTCCCCAGAAAGCCTCATCATATGAGCAATAATCTTTTTCATGCCCTTTCAGTATATGTTTGGCTTCATCAGTCTCACATCAAAATCAAACTTGGGGAGCGATCCACCCCACATATAGTTCACACTGATTAAGCACATACTATATATCAAGTATAGCACTAAGTCCGTACACATATTGAATTACTTAATCTTCCAACAACCCACAATTTAGGCAGTTACCGCATTTGACAAATGAGATAATGGAAGCACAGAGATCAAGTGACATGTCTAAGGTCATACAGCTAGCAAGTGGCGGGGAGAGAGACTGCATTCTTAATTACCAGCACTATTCTGTCTCATATAGTTTACTAAAAATAAAAACATAGCAAGACAAAATTAAAACAATAATTTTGGTATAGAATCTCTGATAAGTAAAGCATTATAGAATGTGCTTAATTATAAAAACTAGAGATTTCACTGTAAGAGTTATAATTTCTCAGGAAAAAAACCTCTTTGGACAAGGAAATTAGTAGAGCCACTCCCAAATTAAAATAGGGGGAGACAATAAAATTTCCATAGAGTCCAATAAGATAAAACTGATACTCTTCTTCTTCGGTTTGGAACAGCTCTTTTTAGAAGCAGAAGAAAGGACCAAGTAATGATTGGAAAAAATTTTTACCTTTCCCTTTAAAGTTATGTTGAAAACACTACTTTAAGATCTTGCTAGATGTTTCTACTGCCTTTGAAAAATAACAAAATATCTCCCACACAAATAAAATAGTCCCTATCATTGAAAAGATTTAAATATCAGTTCTAAAAATAGTTGCTCAAAATATTTCAAGTCCTTCCAAAAAAACAGAAACTTTTACTTAAGAAGAAAAAAAAAAAAAAAGCTAACACCAAAATAGGCTCAGGAACATTTATTTTAATAATATAGCTGATGGATTTTCTAAATTTATTTTAATACATATTCTCTGTTTTTAACAATTAAATAGTATCCTAAAAGACAAAAGAAATCCTAAGAGAAAATATAAGTACATGGTCATTCCAATCTCTTAAATTAAATGCATAAAACATAAAACAAGGATCGCACTACAGAATAGAGTTCTGTAAAAACTCAACTTATTAATCACACATTTTTATAATGTTGTAGTTGGTTGTAAAATAAGGTGTTTTTTTTTTTTAAACATCTTTATCGGATGTTAAATTGCTTTATTGGATGTAAAGCATCTAATTGCGTTACAATGGTGTGTTAGTTTCTGCTTTATAAAGGAAAGGTTTTTTAATCTGACAATTTTAATATTAGCATCCTACAAAATAAAAATTAACTCACATTTGTATAGCACTTTGAAGTTGACAATGTGCTTTTACATGAAGAAGTTAAAATGTTTTATAAAGTTAATGCAAATTATATAAGCCATCACATAATAACTATTGGGAAAAATTATTTTAAGTTACTTAAATTACTTTTCATTATAAATTTTTGTTCAGTATGTGACTCTGAACTTTTACAGCATCCTTAACACAAATATAGCCTCCCTTTAACCTCCTCTCCCCCACTGGCCTAGCAAACATGGAGTAAACTAAGTTAGCGAAAAGCTATATCCTCTTCTTACGTAAGTTAAAAAGCGATAAAGATAAGCAAAGTTCATAAAAGAAAAAAGTCTGAGATGCAGGAGTTAATCAAAACTTATATACTTTAGTTCTAATTTAAGCACTATTCATGATCATAGTTTCGTAAGAGTCTCAAGACAACCATTTCACAGTGCTTCCCATAATAACCCAAAAGCAAAGCTGAAGTAATGTTGGATTTTGAGAACAGAGATTAAACTAACAGTTCAAGGGAAAAAAATGTGATGGTAATAGAAGAAGACTCTAGTTGTAATAAAATTGTCTCTTTGGAAATAAAGCATCATTGGATAATTTAACAGGTATATGGTCAGATGGTTTCTGTTTAGAAAAAAAGTTCTGTTAAAATGCTACATACTTCATGCAGATGTAACATTCCTCCATTCTCCCCATATAGTCTACCTGTCCCCAGCACCACTAAATTTGGATTCCCAAGTTTTCAAAAGGAGAATATAGACAGCTTATTTAAAAAGCTGGATTTGTTGAGTCTTTCCATATCATTACCCTCAAGCAAGCTTCTGTCAAACTGTTTTCCTCCTTTCTGCGTTAAATTTCAAAAAGACCCTATGGCTGTTCTAGTCACACCCAAATAGATTATATATATATATATGTATATGTATATGTGTATATATATATATATATATATATATATAAATATATAAATATATATATATATATAACACAATAAACCTCTTGGCAGAAATTAAAATTTTACTACCCTGATCTAAATCAAAACTTTATTCTCTCATTCAATTTTGCTAACTTCACCTCTTCCGGGGCTCTCTGTTACTTTTAAGGGCCCTGTAGGTTCTGGAACATCAAGAAGAGGGGGTTTTAGGGGAAGAGGGAACAGCCTTATAAGGTCAGAAGCCCACATGCAGCCTCTTCCCTGTAGTTAGTTCCTGTTGCAGGAATTTCTCTGGCTGTTTGGCTTGGGTCACTCTGACTTTCCAAGTTGAGCCTCTTGATCTTTTCAAGACAAGTCAACTTCAACTACCTTAGTAAACTCCACCTGGCCCATGGGAAAATTCTTGCACCTTTGATGCACTGCACTGTGAACGTGCAGACCATTCCAACAGTGCCCTTCCTTCATTCTACTGATGCAGGAGCAGCTCCAGCTGCTCTCTCACTTTTTAGCCTTTTTCAGGTGACAGTCAGGTACCAGTCTATTTATCTCCCAAACCTCATGTCAAACTGAGAAGTTCCCTGAAGCCGCTCAATTTGGATGAAGAAAGGGGAAATGCCACAGAATACCCTCCTCTCTCCCAAGTTTTCACATGGGATCCCTTCCACAAACTCTTGTATTTTATTTACATGGCTCAGAGGTCAGTGATGGGTTAACTGTAGCAATACTTGTCTCAGCTAATCCTTTCTGCAAGTCCTGCATGAATGGTATAGCACCTCAATTCTCAGTGTAGGTTACTTGCAATCAGTTGTTCTCAGATTTCGGGTCTCTGAATAAATATCAGAAGAGTCCCACTTTCAAAAGCTGTTACAATTTTGCTTCCAGGTAAGACATAAGCAGGTCATACAGGCTAATGTTCCCTACTGCAACAACTAGGGGGAAAAAAATAACAAAAAATACTTATTCAAAGACAATGGAGAACTATTAAAGTAATGAGATCCAAATGAACAAAGACTGCGAGAAGAGAGAACACTTTCTGGTGAACTGACAATTGTCTGTCATTTCCTTCCCTGGGGTCGGGTCACCTGCAGATTCTAGGTACAGGCTGAGCATCAGGCTCGGTCTGGGAAGAAAAACTCTACGAAGAAAATAACACAGTCAAACTTTTGACAATCACAAGATTCTCCTTCCTCAAAGGCATCTGCCTGATTTTAAAAATGCAAGCATCAGGAGGCTCAAGAGCCAAACTCAAACTATGGAAGAAGAGTAGAAGTGAATCTCCCACAGCGTTTGAGGGAGTGGATGACAGAGACCTGCCAGGCTTTTAAGCAAAATCCCAGGAGAATCTTATTTGCAGAAAAGGTACGTGCCAGTGTAGACTAAATCAAATTAAAATGGCAACCAAGCCTCAACCCAGCTCAATCCCTGAGAAGATTAAGGTGATCCAGCCTATCTACCTGACAGGGGAAAGCATCATTTGCAGCATCTATAATTCTCTTGTATGCAATATATGGCGTACAATCAAAATTACACAGCACATGAAGGGGCAGGAAAATGTGATGATAATCAAAAGAATGAACAGACAATAACAGAAGCAGACCTAAAGATGATCCAGATATTAGAGATGACAGGGACTATAAAATAACTACTATAAATATATTAAAGAAAATTCAGGAAAATAGAAAAAACAGGTGAAGAATTTCAATAGAGATTCAGAATCTATAATATCAAAGGAACATACTAAAAATGAAAAATATAGTATTTTAAATTAAGAACTTACTGAATATGTTTAACAGAAGACTGAACATAGCAGAAAATCGGAGCAGTAAACTCAAACTTAGGTCAATAGAAAATATCCGAACTGAAAGAGGAAAAACAAAAAGAATGTAAAGAACAGAGCATAAGAGACATGTGGACCCAGTCATTTCAGTCCAATTACCAGGTAAGATTTAACACAAGATTGAAGAATATCCTAAACTGGTGTTTTACTACTAGTTTCCATCTTCACAGTCTATGTGTGGTACTGTCAATTTCAGGTCCCTTAGATCAGTGGTCCCCAACCTTTTTGGCACCAGGGACCACTGTGTGGAAGACAATTTTCCCACAGACCGGGGTGGGGGGGTGGGGGAGCTGTTTTCAGGATGATTCAAGCGCATTACGTTTATTGGGCACTTTATTTCTATTATTGTTACACTGTAATATAAAATGAAATAATTATACAACTCACCATAATGCAGAATCAGTGGGAGCCCTGAGCTTGTTTTCACTTGACACTCACTGATAGGGTTTTGATATGAGTCTGCAAGCAATTTATTATGGTCTCTGTGCAGTCAAACCTCTCTGCTAATGATAATTTGTATTTGCAGCCGCTCCCCAGCACCGCCTCAGCCCCACCTCAGATCATCAGGCATTAGATTCTCATAAGGAGCACACAACCTACATACCTTACAGGCGCAGTTCACAGTAGGGTTCCTGCTCCTATGAAAATCTAATGCCGCCCGCTGATCTGACAGGAGGCGGAGCTCAGGCGGTAACACGAGCGACGGGGAGCAGCTGTAAATACAGATGAAGCTTAGCTCACTCGCCCGCCGCTCACCTCCTGCTGTGCGGCCCGGTTCCTAACAGGCCATGGACCGGTACCAGTCCATGGCCCGGGGGTTGGGGACCCCTGCCTTAGATGGTAGTGGTACATTTACTCGTATCACCAGCGGGGACGACATAGGCCTGGAAACACTCTAGTACAAGACAGGCAGGAGAAGGAGCAAACAATATAGTTCAATGTTGTCCCCAATAATAATGATCTTCCTAGAATGTGGTTAGTCACATAGTCTGGGCAAGCTGGAATGGTTCCAGATAAGACTGGAAAGAGACCAAAGATGTTGAGAAAATAAAAGATGGTTATAATTTTTTAAATGCTTATTATTTTAGCTAGGTTGATTCTAAGTTGAGAAATGAATTCTTTAAAGCCAATACGTTACGTGAATGGGACAAGAAAAGTGGGGATGATGCTTGTTGCATCGAGCGTTAAATTTAAAATTATAGATATTAATTAATCTGGGTAATAATCCTATAATTTTATAAAGGAACCTAGGTCCTAGGGCAGGTGGATGTTTTCCCTGATCAGGTAAATGATAAAAATGCCCTACAGAAGAATATATCATATACACAAAAGGGCTCTGAATACCAGAGTCCTAGAGCATGAGCTCCCTCAATAAAAAAGAACTGTAAATGTAGGCACCAGATAAAGGTTAAGGGTCTTAGCAAAGCGTCTTTCAAATTGTGTTTCACAGGACCATAGTGAAGTGCTCATTACAAGCGCCTTCACAACTTATACACAGAACATATAGAAAGAAAATGACAAGTTGGATGCTGAGGCTGATAATCTCAAAGTTCTAGTTTGCATTTATAAAATGTTTCATTGTTTTGATGAATTGATTTTATAAATAAATGTTATACTAAATTATGATAGTTGTCTGGCAGAAATGTTAACTAAGCAAAGATAGACAATACAATTTAATGTGAGTTCTTTTAGAAAACCTGGAAGGAAAATGAAGACATGGAATATCTGTGACTATTTCAAACAAATCATACTCATGGCTGTAGTGCTTTATAGCTTACAAACTAAACTTAACATTATTTCAAAGGACCCAAAAATAGTACTGTGAAAGAACTCAAATAGTACCACCCGTTTCACAGATGAAGAAACAGTCAAAAGTATAATCACATGCCTCAGGATTCACATTCATCAGTACTGAAGAAGCTGACTCAAAAACAAGTCATCAAACTTCAAAGTTCTTTCTGTCATAGTATTCCATATATATTATCTCATACACACACACCCTCACACACACAGTCTATATCTATGTGTGAACGAGGGAGAGAGAATTATTCCCTTCTGAAATAACAAAAAAGCACTAATTTAAGAAGAACTGAAGGATACTATAGTTTGGTTTTAAAAGACTTCTCTTTAATTCTTCCTGGGTTATCCAGAGAAGTAAAAGGGTAGTAATACAAAATCAAAAATAAAAGTTGATAATCTGCATAAAGTTTATTTCAATTACTCTGATATTTAAAAATTTAGAAGATGAAAAACAAAATCCAAATGTTAGTAACAGCATTAACAAGAAACATATCCTGTAAGGATATATAAGACACTAGTAATACAACTAGGTGAGGAGATGGGTGACAACAAGAGGGGGAGGGACACATTTTTCCACTGTATAATCTGTGTTTGAATTTGGAATCATGTACATATACTACTTTGTTTTAAGGAACATACTTTTCGAAGGACAAAATATAAATACATTTATTAGAATGTTAAGAAAATGAAAATATAATTGCCCTTTAACAGAAAAATTGACTTAATTTAAAGGGTAAAAAAAGCGAAGCCAAGAATAGTCTAAGTATTGCCCAGAAGTTATTTTTAAACATTTCATTGGGCTTCCCTGCTGGTGCAGTGGTTAAGAATCTGCCTGCCAATGCAAGGGACACAGGTTCGAGCCCTGGTCCGGGAAGATCCCACATGCCGTGGAGCAACTAAGCCCGTGAACCACAACTACTGAAGCCCGCACGCCTAGAGCCCGTGCCCCGCAACAAGAGAAGCCACCGCAATGAGAAGCCCACACACCGCGACAAAGAGTAGCCCTGGCTCACCACAACTAGAGAAAGCCCGCGCGCAGCAACAAAGACCCAACGCAGTCAAAAAATAAATAAAAATAAATTTTTAAAAATTATTAAAAAAATAATAAAGTAAAACAAACCATAAAAAAAAAATTTAATTATGCTGACTGCAAAAGTAAAACATACTTTCATAGATAAATATTAGGGAAAAATTACAGGACATTTCTTTTTTTAGGTAATCCATAAATAATCACTATTAACAATTTGATGTATTTCTCTAAAGTTTCAAGATTAAGTATTAACATTTTTGGAAGTACTGCTTTATCAAGTTAAGAAAATTCCTATTTCTAATTTGTTAACATGAATACTGAATTTTATAGAAAGCTCTTTCTAGATCCACCAAGATCAGAGTGTTCATAAATATAAATACAGAGTATCTTATATTAATGGATTTCCTGTAGGTGAATCATACTAGCATTCCTGCAATAAACCTTACCTAGTCATGATTTTGTGGTTTTGTTTTTATAATTCAAGCTTTTTCATTTATAATTTTTGCATTTGTTTTTATGAGTAAGATTGATATAAACTTTACTTTTACTATTCATTTTCAATTCTGGTATAAAATGAGTTGGGTAAGTTTCCTTTATTATTAGAGTTAAGGAAACTGTGGGTTAGGATTGGGTCTCTCTAATTCTTTGCTATTATAAACAATGCTGAAATGAACACCAGAAATCTTGGACCATATTCCTGATTATTTCCTTAAGATGAAAGATCAAAATGTAATTATACGGTCAAAGTACCACCTTAGGAAAGCCCTTATAATTTATGTTTATGAAAATAAATTCTTCATTCTTACACATTTATGTACAATGGATATTATCAAATTGGCATTTCATACCTCACAGCCACTTGTTTTAAACTTTACAAGCTCTCCATCCCCACTGCTGTTTGGATTTTGCTTTACTGTAGATTAAATGCACTGAAAGTCATTTTTTCTTCTTCTGACTGATTCATTACCTAAATATCAATTGCCATTCTGATTTTATGACTGAGTTGTCCTCCATTTGTTAGTCTCAAAAAATTGAGATGGAAAAGCTTCATGAAACTTTATCCTATTCAGCTCATTGTAGCTTAATAGGTTAAGATCTACCCATGAATCACTTTGTGTCACCACATAAAACAGTAAGAAGGAAGCAGTGACACATATGGGTAGTAGCTTCTATCCCTTCGGAGACAAAGCGATGAAGGCAGAGTTAATTATGTGAGGGGGATGGGAGGGACATAAAGTCAGGACTATGTTTCTATCTGCAGTTTAGTCCCACTCTAACATTAGAAGATGGGGGTTGGAGGAAAGGAAACTGTTAAGAAGAGTCAATGAAACAGGTTTTTCTTAACAGAAAACATTTGTCATTTTAAAAAATTAAGTAATTTATGTTTCATGTTCATTAATACATGATGAATACATCAATACCTTAAGGTATTTTATTGACAACTTATTTGCAATTTTAAGTTAATAAGCTTACAGTAAATCCACCATGTATTACATTTTAAATAATTTTGTTTAAGCTATGGTTCGGATTCCTCCATAATGGACCCTTTCCACACCCATTCCCCACCTTTTACAGGTCTATATAATTAAGAATTGACTGAATGTTTAAATACATTTAGTAGTTAAGAGATGACTAATAATCTGACACAATATAACTGTTCTATTATTAAAAACAAACTTTATAAAATATATGGCTCCAAAATATAGTGCAAGAAACTTAAGTTTTTTGATAAACAGCCAATATTAACAAATCTACATTTCTTGAAATATTAGAAAAAAAAGACCACCAAATTAGACAAGCAAGTTCCTAAGCTTCAAGGAACTTCTAAAGAGTGAAAAACAAGATACTGGACAAGCGCCACTTCACTTTCATTACTCAGGTAAAAGTGCGGGGAAAAAAATCTTTAAATGATGAAAAAGCCCTAGAATATGAAAAAAAAAATCTCTAAAAACTAGACTGTAAAACGAAGACTGGAAAATAAGGAAAAGAAATTCGACTAAAGGGACTTCCACAGTTTAAATAGAAGGTCTATACATTTCAATCATGAGGCTGCTTCCTACTGTATCTCCTTAAGAGACAGGACTGCATGACTCTCCTCTCAGTTCTGTTCTGCCAACAACCTCACTGCACTGGCACCAGAGCCCTAGATGAAGCTGTGCAAAAGCATGGCCCCCTGTCTTCCTGGATCACACAGCTCCCTTGGATGAGGAGAAAACATACTAACTGGTCTCCCTGTCTCCACTCTTGACAGTCTCACAACCATTTTCCTCACTTCTTTACCTAAGACTCTTTGACAACTCCCCCATCACCCAATCACACTCATGTTCAGTGTGAACCCCCCAGCGCAGGATGTGGTGCTTCCTCACTACTACACAGCCTCTGAGTCCTGCCATATCCCACCTCCCACCTGACACTCCCAGGACCCCCATCACCAGTCCTCTCAACACCCCAGGGTCACTCTGGATGAATGGAGCTTCTCCTGACTAAATTCCTCCTTTACCTCCACCCAACTCAGGCACCAATATTTCTCCAGGAGGAAATTTTCCACAAGCCACAGAGGAGGGAAGGGTCCCCACTTTGGACACAGCTCCCTAAGCATACAGCTTTCAGAACACCTCCTGCACATTATGAAATTATCTTTCTTATTTTTTAAAGTTTACCTCCCTTACTAGGAAGTAAGCAACTCAAGAGCAAAGACTGTATGTTTATAAATGTTTACTGAACTGAAATACCAGGCACTATACAATGAAAAATGAACACAAAAAACTTGACTTATTCTTAACCAATTCATCAGCAAGTCCTGTCAGTTCAATTTCCAACCAAATCCATCCACTTCCGGTGGCAGCACAGCCTCCATGCCAGCCCAACCTCTGGCATTTCTATTTTGGACTGCTTCAATAGCCTCCTGATTTCCCCGCTTGCAGACCACTATACCATACCAGTCTACTACACACACATGTGCACACACACACCACTACACCACTACCCACCCCCAGCCCCAACCACGTGTGTCCGGCAGCCAGAATGATCTTTGTAAAAATATAAATGTAAAAAATTCTTTAAAAATGGATTAAAATCTGAAAATCCACTTAAAAATCTTATTTGCTTTCTATTACACTGACACTAAAATTCAAACTGCCCTACGATGCCCTCTATGATCTGACCCTTTCCAAGTTTTGTACTCATTTTGTATCACTCCATCTCTACTGCGATACAGTTAAGTCCTCCAATACAATAAGCTATGTCCTGACTTGGCATCTTTACACTCACTCCTTCCTCTGCCTAGAAGACCTCCCTCAGCTAGCTGCTACTTCTCAAAGCTCAGCTTAAGTGTCACAATCCCATCCAAAGCAGTTTTACCCCTCAGTCGTCGTTTTCTTTGTACTCATTACCATCTCAAATTAGATTAATTGTCCACTTGTTTACTGTGTACATCTATCCCTGAGGAGGGCAGGAACTTTGAGTTTTGTTCATACTGTATCTATCCCATGTGCTTAAAACCAGTGCCTTGTACACAGCAGGCATTCATAAACACTTCTAAAACGAAAGAATAAACCAGGAAAAGTGACTCTTATTTAAGAAATACATGAAACAAGTGAGGTAAAAGAAATGGATAATTAACCTACCAAACAAGGGAGGAAACATTCTACTGTTAGTATTTGCAAGCAGACACGCTGGTGTTATTAGGATCTATTATCAACAAGCATCCAGAGTGTATTTCCCAAAACTCATTAGAAACGTGTCAAGTAGAATGGTTTTACGTGCCATATGCTAGCCTATGTGTATGACACCGAAAACAATCATTTTTAGAAAATGCTATAAACTGACACTCCCGCAAACCCTGTAATGTGCACAACTACAGTAGTACACATTACAACACTTAAAAACCACTTGCTACTTTATTTTAAAAAACAGTATTTCTGGGCTTCCCTGGTGGCGCAGTGGTTGAGAATCTGCCTGCCAATGCAGGGGACACGGGTTCGAGCCCTGGTCTGGGAAGATCCCACATGCCACGGAGCAACTGGGCCTGTGAGCCACAATTACTGAGCCTGCGCGTCTGGAGCCTGTGCTCCGCAACAAGAGAGGCTGTGATAGTGAGAGGCCCGTGCACCGCGATGAAGAGTGGCCCCCACTTGCCGCAACTGGAGAAAGCCCACGCACAGAAACAAAGACCCAACACAGCCATAAATATATAAATAAATAAATTAAAAAAAAAAAAAAACAGTATTTCTGACAGTGGTACTGATCTGTAAATGATTAAATTTACACTAATAAAACTTCAACCTCTTAAGTAATAGGTCCTTCTAATACAAGAGGTAGGTCTTCAAGACAGGTTCTGACCACCTATGGCACCTAGGAAGCTGTCTCACATACCGTTCTTTGTTAGAAGTAATGCTGCAACTCAAGCAAAAACTATATAAAATTCATCACAATGTTAGCAGCCTCTGTTAACTCCTTACTGAAGTTCTGACCAAGGGAGAAAAAAACTGTCAGTCACTACGGCACTAATGATAGAAAAATCTTTGAATCTTTATTCAAATGTCATTCAATCACAGAAATTAGGATAACATACAATGAAGCATTTAGGCAATGAAGGTAAATAAAGACAGTGAAGATAAAAATACAATCTAAGTATTTTATTTTGCTTGATTAAACCTTCTCACTGTTCAAGAAAATGCTTTGTAAAATAAACAAGTCTTAACGAGTCAAACAAAATTAATATGACAGGTTAAAAATAGCTGTCATATTTTAAAAATCACTATTGACAGGTCACTTGAAAGTAACAAAATTTCAATAACTTCCCTTCAGATTCCTTTAAGCAATTTTCAACAGTTTGGCCATCAAATTCCTGATCTAACAACACTTACCTTGGTATGGTAACACACTTAGTATTACAATTTTGAGTGGTGATGGCTTTCTCAAGCTCATCTAATCGTCCTGTTTTCTTTAGCTTCTTCACCAAACTTTTAACTGCTTTCTCACACCACTTTTCTTCCTGTCCATTCTGCTCTCCACCACCTGCTCCTCCAGATCCACCAGCTGATTTTTTCCATCCCAGTAGTCTCTTCACAACTGGTGGAGTGAATGGCAAGATGGACGACATGTTCTTACCAAAGGCAGCGATCCACTCTAAGAAAATATCCTCCTTAATCTAACCTAGAAAAGATATGGAAAGGATAATTTAGAGGTTAACTTTACAATCAACTACTTGTTTCAACACAGTATCAAAAGCAAATTACAGAATGCAATAGAAATTCAAATTATTTCTTTCACAACAGACATTCAGAAGTTATCTTTTTCACCCCTGAAAATGACTTTACTAATTTAAATGAACTGTGGAAACAAATCCTTCTAAAAACAAGACAGTGTTATAAGTAGACAAATATAATAATTTTGCAAGTAACATCTTTTATCTTTATCAACACTGGACAAGTTTATCACTACCCATACTACTTTATTTTTAACTTTTAATAGTATCAATAAAATATCTTCACCAAAAGAAAGTTTTCCTCACTTTTTAGAATTTCAATCTATTCTCAAAACACGTAACAAAAATATTTTTAAAAATTTACAAGCTCAATATCCCCAAAGTTTTAAAGTTTTATAACCAAGTATCATAAAGTAAAATGTAAAGTTATAACAAGGGAAAAGGCATGAAGTGTGAAGTAAACAAGAAGAATAAAGACATAGGGACTTCCCCGGTGGTGCAGTGGTTAAGAATCTGCCTGCAAATGCAGGGGACACGGGTTGGAGCCCTGAGTCCGGGAAGATCCCACATGCCGCGGAGCAACTAAACCCGTGCGCCACAAGTACTGACGCTTGCGCACCTAGAGCCCATGCTCTGCAACAAGAGAAGCCACCGTACTGAGAAGCCCATACACTGCAACGAAGAGTAGCCCCCACTCGCCCCAACTAGAGAAAGCCCACGCGCAGCAACAAAGACCCAACGCAGCCAAAGAAAAAAAAAAGTTAAAAAATATAAAAATAAAGAAATAAAGGTAAAGAGAGTCTGTGAAAAAAAGATTTGGTTCACTTTTACCACCCCTTGAGAAGACTTTTAATTAAACCTCTTTTAAAAAATATTTTCATTTATATCTAAGTGACAACATGCATAGGGAGTAAAGTCAAGTATAGCTCCTCTTCTCACACCAAGAGAATCTTTTAACTTTTATTCTTGCTATTTATACCTCAGTAATGGTATCCCTTGAAATAGCAAGTTTAGATATACCTATCGATTTTTCTACAGAAAATGAGGATTTACACCACAACCACTTGCTTTCCTCCAACCTTAAAAATAATTATCTCCCAGGTAGTTTTGTACCTGATGAGATTAGTAGTTAACTACTGTATAATCATGTTTCCCTTTTTATACAACTCTTTCCTTTCCCCAGAGCTAATTACTACAAATTCTTCCCACACCCTCCACCAGCCCACTTAAAATTTAATGTCAATGGCTTTAATCTCAAAGTAAGAGATAAGATAATTTACCCTTGAGGACAGAACTGGAGAGTTCAGATTTGAGAAGAATGGAAAACATTTTGAAAACTAGCTCTGAGAAATACGGTAGAAAATCAGCTAGGGTGAAGTGAAATAACAAACTTTATCAGGTATTTGCCAGATTATAAATCAGGAAGTATTCCATGAAGGAGTTCCACTTCTAATCAGGAGGTATAGAGTCACAGTAGACCATCACTTTCACCCTAACTATCAAAACAAGACAGAAAAGCTATAAAATCATGGTTTTTCTGAACCCATCAGAAAGTTTAAGATGCAAAGTAACCTAAGTGAAACTAAATTCCAGAAAGTTTTGAGTCTTGATAGAAGAGGAGCCCACAGATGGTCTCTTTCCTGGTGGAGTGGCTAAGGAGGAATAATCCCACCACAGTGAAGGTAAGGAGAAATCAGCCTAAATTTTAGTACATTTTAACAGTAACATGTAGGCTGACAAGACATATTAGAATTCCAAGGATTCCACAGAGCAAGTCTGCACCACTCAACCACTCAATCCCACAGATCTGCACCAAGCTGGCCAAAATATGGCAAAGGTTGGAAGACAGGGCAGGAAAGCTAAGAGATAGCCTAAGAAGCTTAGGGTCTTCCTCAAATGCCCTGAGGAGGTGGTTGGGGGCGCGGTGGGGGGGTGGTGGTGAGATGTGAGAGAAATCAATCCAAGAGACTCCAGACATTCAGCTGCCAAGGGCAGAGGTGGGACAAGAGAACTGAGACAGAAACTTCCATGCAGATACTCTGGAAATTGAACTACCAAGGCTGGGGTAGGAAAGGATTGCTGAGAGAAAGCACTGGAAGGTATTACTCATACAGAGAGATCTCACTAGGCACAAAAACCTGGGGTAAGACTAGAGAACAAAAAGAACTCCAGAATGACCAGGAAACCAGCAGCTAGGCTGTAAAGCAGAGAAATCACCCACGGTTCAGAAAGCTGATGGCTCAGATACAAAGCATAAAGAGATAACTGAAATTACACTAAGACAACAAATACTGCAGAAAGTAAAGTCTTAATCCTACTCTCAAAACACTTGAATTAATCAAAATAAAGTTGCAAATAAGCCCAGAACTAGCTGACTATGCACACATCTTGTTGACTTAGCCCCACAAGAAATGATGGGCCATTTTGGGGAAGTAGATAATACATACTTCAACCTGTACTGATTTTACACAAACAATCAGCATTCAATCAAAAATTACAAGACAGAGAGAGTAGCAAACCAAAGTCAAAAGATGGAAGTACTAATATAATCAGATCAGAGAGGGCCTAGATTTGGGGATTATCAGACATACTTTAAAATAACTATGATGAAAACTGATGGAAAAGAAAGACGACATGAATAATGAAATGGAGAATTTAATCACAGACATTGAAGCTATAAAAAAAAGATCACAGGGAAACATTAAAAATGAAAAATACAATATCAGAAATTAAAGATTTCTTTAGATGGATTTAAAAACAGACAGAAATAAGCTCTGAATGTGAAGACAGGCCAAATTAAAATGCCCAGATTGAATCATGAAGAGAAAAAAAAAGTGTGGAAAAAATCCCAGAACATCCAAGACCACATGTCAATTGGGGTTTAAGTGGAGTGTAATTGGGGTCCCAGAAGGAGATGAAAGAGAGAATGGGGCAGAAAAAGCTTAAGAAGAGATAATGACCAAAAACATTTCAAAAATGATGGCAGATATCAACCCACAGATGGAAAGGAAACATACAGTAGTCAATCTGCTGAATATTAAAGATAAAAATAAAAATAATGGCTGAGTGTCAGCTAGGATGGCAGTTAAGAATCCCTGGAAAACCCAGACAAAAGGGGAATCTGCAGTCATTCACAAGCTCTTTTCAAAGGCTCGCAAATGAGTTCTCTTGAAAAAGAATGGCATGGGGCAAGAGAAGGGAGAGAGCTCCTCCCCTTTAAGTGGCACCTAACATGAAGCAAAAGCCTTCAACCAGGAGAGGAGATGCAGGAAAGCCTCCCACACCCAGGGCCCAAGGAAAGTTTCCCTGCCTGAAAGGGAAGAGTAAAGCAAAAGCTGTGTACTACTTGGGAGGGTGGGGGGAGCAGAACCTATTTGCCCCACTCCCACATACAAACAAGCCTTTCACCATGTAACATAACCACAGTCTACCCTTAGAGGAAGGCAGGAAACACTGCCACCACCAGTGGCAGACAAACATACCCTGATGCTAAGGAATGAATAGAAAGCAAAGCTATCGATATGACAACGGGCCAGGAGCAAGAAACTGTCTTTGGCCCAAGATCCTGCACTAATACAAAGCAAAGGTCTGCTACTACTAGAAGGAAAAATCCTTAACAAAATATTAGCAAATCACACCCAGTAACATATGTAGAAAAAATAATACATCATCACCAAGTGGGGTTTATCCCAAGGAGCAAAACTGGTTTAACAGTTAAAAAAAAAAAAAAAAAAAAAAAAAAATCAAGCACCTCATTTACAGTATACAGGAGAAAATCCTTATGATTCTCTTAACTGATGCAGGAAAAAAAAAAGCATTTGACAATGTTAATTTAGTATCTATCCATGATTAAAAACTCTCAGAGAACTAGAAATAGAAAAGGGGAAGAAGTTCTTCATTCTGGAAAACGACATCTATGAAAAACCTAAAGCTAGCAACATATCTAATGATGAAACATTAAGTCCCTTTCCCTTATAAGTGAGAATAGACAAGGATGTCCACCGTCACCATTTCTATTCAATAACACACTGAATGTTCCAGCCAGCACAATAAGGCAAGAAAGAAATAAAAGGCATAAAGACTGGAAAGAAAGAAGTATATTCTCTGGTAATATGACTGTCTCCATTGGAAACTGCACAGAACCTACAAAAACACTAGTAAGATTAGGAAGTGAATTTCGCAAGGTTTCATGATAGAAGGTCAACATAGAAAATTAAGCGTATCTCTACATACAAGCAAAGAACAAATGGAAAATGAAATTTAAAGAAATACCAGTTAAAACTGCAACAACAACAAAAAAACCTATAGGTCAATCTGAAGAAAGATACTCAAGACCTCTATACTAAGAACTGCAAAATATTGCTAAGGTAAATGAAAGAAGACTGAAATGAAGAGAGACCATGTTCATAGACTAGAAGACTCAATATTATTTAAATGTCCATTCTTCCCAGTTTGATATATAAATGTAATCCCTGTTGAAATTCCAGCAGGATTTTTAAAAAAGAAACTGATATGCTGATGCTAAAATTCCTATGGAAACAAAAGAGATCTAGAATAATAAAACCAATCTTGAAAAAAGAAAAAGGATTTTTGAGGACTTATACCACCTTATTTCAAGACTCAACTGAAAAAACCTTAGTAATCAAGAGTATAGAGTGGGCATGAGAAAAATAAAGATAGTGAAATAGAAGAGTGTCCAGAAATAGACCCATACATATACAGTCAACTCATTTTCTACCAAGGCGCCAAGTCAATCTATTTTCAACATTTTTTCGACAGCTTTTCAAAAATATGGAAAATAGTAAGCCTCAAGCACTATCTTATACCATCCTCAATAGGAAAGCAAAATCTTAATTAACTCTTAGAGGAAAACTCAAAATACTTTTATGTCCTTAAGACATAAAAAACACTAACCACAAAAGAAATATAAATAACACAAACCTCATCAAAACTTAAATGCCTGCTTACCAAAAGACACCATTAAAGAACGAGTAAGTCACAGACTAGAGAAAAAATATTTGCTATAAATATTTGAGATAAAGGGCTACTATACAGAATACATAAAGAACTGCAAGTCAAAGAAAAAAGTGAACTCCATTTTTTAAAAAATAGGCAAAAGACAAATTACAGATATTGCATGAAAGAGGATACAGGAATGGCCAATAAGCACGTTAGGAGGTGTTTAATATCAACAATCTTCAGGAAAATGCAAATTAAAACCACAATGCATTTCACACCATCTAGAATGGTTTAAAAATATTCTGACACTGTCAAATGTTGGTGAAGATGTAGAATATATTAGTTTCCTATTGCTGTTGTAACAAATTATCACAAACTCAGTGCTTTAAACCACCACAGATTTACCAAAATGAGTTTCAATGAATTAAAGAAAGTCAAAGTATACTCAGGACTGTTTCCTTCCAGAGGGTATGACGGGAGAATTTGCTTCCTTGCCTTTTTCAGCTTTTAGTGGCCTCCCATATTCCTTGGCTTATGCCCCATTCCTCCATCTTCAAAGCACATCACTCCAATCTCTGCTTGCATTGTCATACTGCCTTCTCCATCTCAGGTCAAACCTCCCTCTATCTGCCCTCTTATAAGGACACTTGTGATTACATTTTGGGCTCACCCAGATATTACACAATAATCTCCCCATCTCAAGATCCTTAACCACATCTGGAAAGTCCCTTTTGCCATATAAATAATATTCACTGGTTCTGGGGACTAGGACCTGGATGTCTTTGGGGACCATTATTCAGCCTGACATATGTAGCAACTGGAAATGCTCATACCCTGTTGATGTGAGCGTAAAATGAATGGTACAGTGCCTTTGGAAAATAGGCAAGTTCCTAAAAAGTTAAACATACATCTACCCTATATCACAATTCCACTCCTAGACATATTCAAGAAAAATGAAAACTTAAGTTCACAAAAAAAGACTTATACAAGAATGTTCATAGTAGCCATACTCATAATGGCCCCAAACTGGAAAGAGCCCAAATCTCAGGAAAACTGAAAAAAATAAAACAAACAACTGTGGTATATTCATACAATGGAATACTGCTCAGGAACAAAAATGAGTGAGCTACTTATACACTTCACAACATGGACGAATCTCAAAAGTATCATGCTGGTCGGTGCTTTGTGACCACCTAGAGGGGTGGGATAGGGAGGGTGGGAGGGAGGGAGACGCAAGAGGGAGGAGATATGGGGATATATGTATAGGTATGGCTGATTCACTTTGTTATACAGCAGAAACTAACACACCATTGTAAAGCAATTATACTCCAATAAAGATGTTAAAAAAAAAAATCATGCTGGGAAAAAGACACTCAAAATATATACTGATTCCACTTATGACTTGCAACAACTGGGGAAACTAATACAGTGACAGAAGTCAAATGACTGTCTCAGGAAAGGGGAGGGACACAGAGAAATGCCTGGTCCGAGGCACAAATACCTTTCTGGGGTGATACGACTGTTTTCTATCTTATTTTGAGAAGTAATTACATGTGAGTACACAATTATCAAAACTCACAGAACTGAAAATTTAAAGTTTGGGCATTTACCAATGTAAATTACAATTCAAAAAAATTAAAAAGGATCTAAACAAATACACTAAGAAGTTTCAAACAAGCAAAGTTAAATGGACTTCTTTATTTAAGAACTTATCAGACCTTCAATATGCCAACGCATACTGTAAGTTTCAGAAGGGAGGAGGTGGCAATTGACCAAAGATGTTAAGTAAGCCAACAAGTGTCTGCCCACAGCTTGGAGGTGAGCCTCTGCAAGCACATCTAGGTATATGTTGGGGAACAGGGCTGGGGATGTGGGAGGGATTTTTTTTATTATTTGAGAACAAACAGTGAGAGCCCAAATGACATCCAATCACAAACTTATCTGGGGCAACCGTGGCAAGGTTGCTGCAATAGAGGTATACATTTACGTAAAAAAAAAAAAAAAAAGTTCGTGTAATTCTCAAAAAAGGACTTTGAATTCTCAAAAGACCATTCTCAAAAATAGTCTTCCAAACTGAAGATACTTAGGCCTTGGTACAGTTTGCTAGAAAATAATGGTCACAACCTAATTAATAATCATATTCATTCCCCTCAAAAGGGAAAAACAATTAACAGGTCCCAACCGCAATTCAGGAGACTGTCCCAAGGGTCTCCCACAAGGTAATATAGCATGCCAAATTTCACAAATTTATTTGGCCATGGTAACCCTTTTATAGGGACATCTCTGGAATTCCACATAACAATGCTGCCCTGGCACCCCTGATAGCCCAACTGTGGTTTAGATGCTAAAAATCTGAAAGGAGCCAAAAAGCAGGATTATGTGACTTTCTTTAGCAATACAGCGGAAATGGTGGGAAAGTGAGGTTTGCCCAGTTAGGAACTGTAAGCTAAGTAAAGAACAGCAACGAGAACTTGACAGTAGGTAGCACCATTAAGCTGTCTAGAGTGGGAGATGCTATAATAACACACATAAATAAGTATATATAAAAATGCCATATATTATAGTACACTATAGTGAATACTATAATTTAAAAATACTATAGTATATGAAACTACAACTTGACAAAATAAAGCAAACACACAAAACTACATCAAACACATGTAATAATCCACCAAAGTAGACATTTGCAACTACCAGGCAGCAAAAGCTGTATTTGGCTACCTTTGACCTCTGCTGAATTCCTACTCTGTGTCACAAAGCACGCTCTAGTGGAGCCAGCTATATAAACCTCAATACCATGTGACAGTCTTATCCAAGCACAGAGAACACGCTTATTAATTCAACCTTTGGAAGGGAGAGGTATCACAAAAGCAACACACAGCAGAAGTGCGAATAAAGAAAGAGAAAGAGAGAGAGAATATCAGGCAGAAAGTTCAGCAGGTTTTCAAGAGACAGGAAACGTTTTAGGAGTTATCAAAAAAAATGTAGGTACTACAAGAACTCAGAGTACAAGGAAGCAACGTGGTAGGAGAGAGGGGAGAGTGAGGCAGCCCAGTTTAAAAAAATGAAGACAAGTTAGTGCTAATGCTAGTATTACTTCAGTGATTTCAGAAACAATTCACATATGTTATTGGCCAAGTGGATGTGGACAGTTTAGGGAAAAGGAGGATTCGAGGATAACAGCCACTAACCAATGTAACTGAGCAGTGTGGAATGATGCACTAATCCCTATTCAGAACACAGAAACAGAAGCAAATCTGAAGGCTAAGGTTACAAGGTCAGTATTAATACATGGCTTTACGTAAGTAACTGTGTTCATCACATAACCAGGGAGCAGCAGAAAATACAGCAGAGGCTCAGGAGAGAGGGTAGTCAGGGCAAGAGAGCACGCCCAAGCAAGGCAGAGCTAGTCCTGTGGAGAAGGCTTGGATTCTGAGGGCTCCGCCGGGCGCTGTTTCAGCCCCACACCGATTTTATCCTTAAAACAAAACTCTTCCTGCATTACACGAGGGATCCCTGTTCCTTGCGAAAAACTGACAGAACAAGCAAATATAACAAGACTCTATCTAAAAGTGCCTATAACTTTAGTTTAATTAATCCACCCATGAGAATTCAGCCTAGGAAAATGAATAAAAATTAAACTTTTATATATGCAGCAAAAATGAAAGGGATTCCCAGTGTTAGGAAGAATCTGAGTAAACAGGTTCTCTGTTAGACTTCTATTAGGCGAAATGTTTCTTGTGAGTTAAGATGTATTCTTGGGGATCTGAAAACTTTCTATAAAATCTTAAAAATTTTTTTCTTCATGGAAATGAAAACATGAAAAGTTTACGCCTATTCTGGGTCATCTGAATAACCTCATGACCTAGTATTGCCACATGATTTCAATGTCCCATGTCTTAGAAGAGCAGTTATGACCACTTTGGAACTATGTGTTCATTTAAAGTTACCAGCCTTAACTTGTCATGTTTTAGTAATCATGGCTCGCTGACTCCTGGCTAATTATCCCTGGAGAATTTTTCAATTATGCAATAAAATACTTTTCAGTAATGCTGATAATACACTTTAATTAGTTGAGCATTTTAAATAGCTAAGGTATCATATTTAGCCAATAGTTTTGAAACGTAAACAGACTGAGTTTAGGTTTTTTACAAGGTATCGATTTCTCCATGTTCCAAGTTGAAGACAAAATGGAGTAAGAAAATAAGAAAATTAGATTTATGATCAAGTTATCAAGATGTGAGTCATTTACATAATATACAGATTTCCTTCAATAGTGTGGCAGCAAGCTCTCTACTAAAGTTAGAAATGTTTTCCCAACATCTGCAAGAATTGAAAAATAAGTTCAGATACTAACTCTGTTCGTAATTCCAGCTATAACTGATACTTACACAATGCAAGTTTCAACAGAATAGGAAGACTATCTTTACAGCTAGGTAAGAAAGCTTATCAAGTGATACCTTAGTAAAATTGGGATTCCAAGATTACTCACCGGAAAGTTTCAGTTAAGTAAGAGGTCTGATTATCCTGAACTAGCAAATAAAACCTTCAAGTTATTAATAATTGTAAAATAGTTTTGCAAATAGCATTCTCTACATGTCTTATTAAACTACGGTTCATTTTCTTTGCAGAGTCTTCAACTTGCTGTTCTTTGCGTACTGTTTTTATTCTGATATAAACCCTATCACTGAATATGTATTACAAAAAAAATCTCCAAATCCTTAGAATGTTTTCATTTTCTTACATTGTCTTTTAGTATATACAAATTTATATTTTAATCTAAAATCTTTTATGACACAACTTTGCTTCTTTTTAAAACAATCCCTTTCTGCACCCAAATACAGTAGGAAATAATTTATTGAGTGCTTACTCAATGACATGTTAGTGTAATAGTCTGGTAAGCATTAACTCATTAAATTCTCATAAGAATCCAGTGGAGTGGGTACTATTATTTACCAGTGAGGAATCTGAGACACAAAGAAATACCCTGACTTTATAAAGATATTGCCCCCTCTAGATATTCTTGTAGATATTTTAGATTTGCCTTTCACATTTAGGTGTTTAACTTATCAGGAATTTCTTTTTAAGGGTTGAGATGGCAATCTAAATATCTCCTGTAAGGACAGCCTATTTTATCAGCACCATTTATTAAACAGCTTATCTTTTCTTTACTAATTCAAAATGCCACTCCTGTCACATACCAAATCCCTATAAATAAATGTCTGATTGTGGACTTTATATTCTGTTCATTGGTATGCTTGTTCACATCTACACTATTACTACTACTACTGCTTTCAAGCAAGTTTTGATACCTACAAGGTGAGCCCTCCCTCATTTTTCAAATTTATGTTAGTTATTTTAATTTGAGCTTGTCAAATTCCACCAAAACCCTATAGCACTTTGGAAGTCTGATGAATTTATATTAATTTATGATATTGAGTATTCCTGTGTATGAAAATGAGATATTTGCATTTATTTTGGACTTAATACCCATCAATAAGTTGTCTAATTTTCTGCACATCTCATTAAATTTGCTTATTCCTCCATCTTGGGTTTTACTGTGGCTGGAACGTTTATTAAAAAAAATAAATAAATATTTCAGTCATACAAAAAAATCAATATATTGAAACACCCTTGGATCTCCCATCCAGCTCTGTCAACTCTCAGCATTTTGCAGTATTTGATCAGATATAAGAAATAAGACATGATAGATGGATATAGCTGAAGTCTCCTATGAACACCTTTATGATCCCACTCTCCTCCCTCTTGTTTCTCAGAGAGTCACTATCTTGACTTTCCCCCATGGTCATTAAAGGGTTTTGATACATATGGTATCCATACAATAAAGTTTTGCACATTTTATAAATGTGTGTCAAACTTTTAAACACTGCTCATGTAACTTTGCTTTTTTCACTCAGTATTATAACTATCCATGCTGATAGTTATAATACAGCATATATTATAAATATATAATCCTCAACTCTAATGCATTCATTTAGCTGTCATATACCACTCCATTACATGACTCTATCACAGTTCACTGTCTAGTCTCCTTTTAGTTTCCAATTTTCCACTCTCACAAGCTGCCATGAGTAGTCTGGCATATATCTTCTCATTCGTATATGAGAGCTCTTTAAGGACAGAAACTTTTGAACTTCTTGATCAAAAATGAAGCCCCACAGCGAGAAATACAATTTTACACTGCAACCTCACACTCACACACACACACATACATTCTTAAAAGAGACATTTTACCATATGTTATCCTCTGCCATTTCTCTAAATTGAGGGTTGTGAACCATTAATGAATATGAATCAACTTAGTTGATCCTGAGAAGTATCTTTTTTAGAAGAACAGAAAAGAAAAAAAATAGAAAACAGAATACAGTAGAAAACAGAGCATATTCAATTATTTCAAAAATTTTAATTGTCTGTGTCTCATGTAAAACATATTTCCCACCATAGGTTTGTAAAAAAACATATGAAAACCACTGCCTTAGGATACCAAGGAGTTGAAATGCTGCATAGTAGGACATGCACATATACAACTTTACCAAATACTATCAACATGGTTATACTAATTGTCATTCCCACCAGGGAAATATGAGTTCCTATTTTACCCAGTACCACTAACACATTATTTGGTCTCTCAAACTTTTGTCAAAAGGATGGGGTGCAACACAGAGGGCTGTCGATGTTTAGCACTTCCCCAACTACTAAGAAGTTTGAGAATATTTTCATATTTACTGACTTTTCAGGATCCTATTCCTTTGAATCATTTGTTCACATTCACCATCTTTTTCTTAATTTACAGGAATTATTTATATATTCTGGATAATAATCTTTTGTTAATTACACATATCACATGTATCTTCACCTAGCAAGTGACTTTTGATGGCCTTTTTTATACTTAAGTAGTTTAATGTGCTCAAATTTATCAGTATTTTAAATCATACGTATATATTTGTACCTTCTTAAAGATCCTTCCATATGCTGTCACCTTTTAAAAGTCAAAGTGTAAAGTTTTGCTTTTCACACTTGTAATTTTTTTGTGTGTATGGTGTGAGGTAGGCATCTTCCCCTTCTCAACAGAAATAATCAAGTACACCAGCACCATATACTGAATCTTTTCCCTAGTGATTACAAATGCTATTTGTGTTTCTAGGCTTTTTTTCTTTCCTTCCATTAGTCTATATCTGAGACAAATACCATCATGTCTTAACCATTAAAGCTACACAATATGTCTTGAAATCTGATAAAGTGAATTCTCTTTCACCTGTGATTTTAATTGGAATGACACAATTTATAAATAAGTGAAGGAAAACTGACACGATACTGTCTTCTATTCATAAACACAAGTATATCTTCTTCTAATTGAATATTATATGGGTCTTATAATTTTTTCCATTAAGGTCCCACGTGTTTTTATTTTTTCCTAGGTATTCTGTAGTTTGTGTTGCCATTTTAAAGGGTGGCTTTTTAAAATTTAGATTTTGTTTCTTGCTGGCATATAGTAATGCACTGGTTTTTATATACAGTTGACCCTTGAACAATGAGGAGGTTAGAGGTGCTGACGCCCCATGCAGTCAAAAATTCGCATATAACTTTACAGTTAGCCCTCTGTATCAGTTCTGCATGTGAAGATTCAACCAACCATGAATAGTGTAGTACACAGTTATTGAAAAAAAAAATCCACATAGAAGTGGACTGGCACAGACAGTTCAAACCCATGCAGTTCAAGAGTCAACTGTATTCTTTTTAAAGTCAACTTTATTGAGGCACAGCTTACATACAATAAAATGCACAGATGTTAAACATATAATTCAGTGAGTCCTGGTAAATATATACGTCCATATAACCACCATCCCAGTCAAGATACAGAATATTTTCATCATCTCAAAAAGATTCCTTGGATCCCTTTTGAGTCAATCTACCCTTCACACCCATGATTTCTATCAAAGTAATTTTACCTGTTCTGGAAATTCATATAGTTGGAATCATGCCATAGGTACACTTCTATTTTTTTAAACCAACACCATTTACTCAAATTAGGCAAGTTCCCTGATTCCTAGTTTTCTAAGAATTTTTGTCAAGAATAAGTACTGAATTTTATCATATGCTTTCCTTCACCCACTGAGATTATCATACGGCTTTTCTCTTTTGATGTGTTAATGTGATGAATTTCATTTACAGGTTTTCTAATGTTTAATCATTTTTACATTCCTGAGACAAACCCTAAATAGTCACAGCGTTTTTTTTGTTTTGAGCAAATACTAACATTTTTACCTAAAATTTTATTGCCATGTTCATTAGTGAGATGTAGCCTACATGTTTCCCTTCTGGTACTACACTTGTCTCGATGGCTGGGAGGGTATCAAGATTACAGTTGCCTAGCAAAATGATTTTTCTATGACATTTTGTATAACACTGGAATTACTGGTTCTTCATAAGTTTTATAGAACTTGCCCATCTGGAATTTTCACTTGGGGTTTGGGTTGCTTGGGGATTTTTATTTAATTTCATTTTGGTGTAATATCTAACTCTGAATTTAAATTTTAACATTATAATCTAATCAAGTTTAATCAAGTTTCTTATTCTTAAGCCAATTTTGGTAATTTATTTTGCTAGAAATTTCCATTCTACCTGTTTTCCAATCTGAAAGCAAAAAGCTGCTCAGTGTTCTTAGTTTTGAAATCTCATTTGGCCGCAGTCCTATCCCTTTTTCATTTCTAACACATTTGTGCCTTCTTTTCCTCCTCTATCAAACTTAGTCTTTTCAACTTAGCACCTTAGGTTTAGTTGTTCCAGTTATATCTATTTTTCCCCTATTAATATTTCTCAACTTTATTTCCTTCCTTTTTCTAACTCATTACATTGTATAGTTAACTTATTTTTCTTTACTAAGTAAACATTCTTACTTCTTTAATACACATTTAAGGTTGTAAGTTTCCCAGATAGACAAATGAACTTTTGCTGTTTTGTTTTGTTTTGACAGTATTTTCATCATCCTAAACATTTTCTAATTTTTATGAGTTGCTCTTAAATTTAGAAGTATGTTTTTTCAGCATACAACTATGGATTTGGGAGCTGTTGTTGCTATCCTCCTGTTATGTTTCTAACTTAACTGCACTAGGATCCAAGGACATGATTTTTAAGGTACAAATTCTTAGTAATTTGTCAACATTTGCTCTGAGGTCTAGTACATAACCAAGTTTTGTATAATTCCATATGTACCGGAAAAGAATATAATTGTAATTGTTGCATGCTTGCTAACTGCACATTTCCAGTGCTGTATAACCTTATTTTTTACCTATCTTTTCTTATATTACTGTGAGGTATGTTAAAATCTCCTACAATGATTATTACACATTTGTTGACTTATCCTTGTAATTCTGCTAATGTTACCGTATAGACCACTATAGACTGTCCCTACCACACCTGCCCTGCCCTGCACCCAAATTCACATGTTGAAACCTAATTCCCACTGTGATCATATCTGGGGGTGGGGCCTTTGGGAAGTGATTAGATCATGAGAGTGCAGCCCTCATGAATGGGATTAATGCCCTTATAAAAGAGACCCCAGGGAATTCCCTTGCCCCCTTCTGCCATATGAGATTACAGCAAAGACAGCTGTCTATGAAGTAGGAAGTGAGCCCTCACCTGACACCAAATCTGCTGGCACCTTGAACTTGGAATTCCCAACCTCCAGAATTGTGAGAAATAGATTTCTATTGTTTATAAGGCACCCGGTCTACGGAATTCTGTTACAGCAGCCCAAATGGAGTTTATGCCTAGTACATCTTTTTGCATCTTTTTCCTTTACTTTAAAACTGTGTCATCATAGTTTCAAGTGTATCTACTAATAAAAAGCATTTAGTTAATTTTTAATTTTTCATTCTCCATTAA
Organism: Balaenoptera borealis; assembly: GCF_965194805.1. Taxonomy (NCBI): domain Eukaryota; kingdom Metazoa; phylum Chordata; class Mammalia; order Artiodactyla; family Balaenopteridae; genus Balaenoptera; species Balaenoptera borealis. Next base: position 25,672,739 of record NC_138875.1, on the reverse strand, counting down.
CCAGCAAGCTTAATCTGAAATTATGCATTGGTTTATGGAGACATTTAAGCTTATTTTCTATCATCTTATTTTGTTTTCTAATTCGTAAGCAATTTCTTTGCTTCTTTTTTCTCCTTTCCTGCCTTCTAGTTGAATGATCACATATTCTTTATTTCCACCACCTCATCCCCACTGATTTGGAGTTATACATTCTATTCCAATTCTTTCAGAGGGTTATCCTTAAAAATTTTTAATGGAAAACTTTAATCAGTGGGTTGCAGGTGAAGACAGCAAACAAAAACAAACTCAACACACAATAAAGGAATTTAAAAATAAAAAAGAAAAGACAATTTCATGAAGATAGGGAGAAGAGTAAGACAAAAACAAGCAAAATTTTGATAACTGGAAAATGGATGGATGAGTAATAACTGTGAACAGATCAGAGACTACTTACTAACTCTAGGCTACCTGTGGAGAAACATCCTGATCTACACAGCAGAATTCTCAAAAGGCTAAGTAGCAGACACCACCAGTCATAGCAGGAACTGAGGGCCAGAAGGAGGAAGGAGATAAAATAGGCAGGATTGGGTGAGGGATATTTGAGAAGCAATCAGATACTTAGCTCCACTTCCCCACTCTATGCCACTGGGTAACTGCTCCTCTCCCTCTCCAGAAGACTAAACGTTTATTCTTGGCAGAGAGTAAAACAGTCTACCTGTGCTAGGAGATGGCCTGGGTCCCATTAGGAGAAGAGAGGGGGTAAATGAACATAAGCATGCCAAAAGCAGACACTCCCCAACCCCTTCCTCCACTGAGTTCTGGCTCCCAAGATACTAACAGCCAGACCTTTACCCATTTAGTCAGATCAAGACTCCTCTCCAGGTTACCTGACCAACCCAGGAGGAAAAACATACAGATACTAATATTGAGAGTTTACCAACAAACGGTCCACTCAGATCACTCTACAGTGAAACTGAAAGAAGACCCACATGCTTAGTTTCCAATCGGCTTTTTAGACCCCACCTTCTTAATCAATGATTACTTGGTTTATGTGAGGAAAAATGCAAGCAAAAACAGAAAAATGCAACTTTCAATAAGTTTGAGACTATACAGAGAAAGAAAACATCCTCAAAATCATCATTATACCCAGAGAAACAAGAGAGGATATAGCAACCCTGAAGCAAGAGCAGCATGTTTTACAAAGGAAACATACTTTACAAAGGGAACATTCAAAGTGTAAAAGAAGAGCTCTTGGATGACTTGATAGCAGAAACGGAGGGGGGGGGGGGTGGCAGGGGGGGGGACAACAGAAGTGTGGGAAGATACAGTATAGGAAATCTCCCAGAAAGCAGAACAAGAAGAAAGATGAAAAATAGTGGAGAAAAATGAAGAAAATTAGAAGGCCAGTTCAGGAGGTCCAATGTCCAAACAGAACTTCCAGAAAGACAACAGAGATGATTGGGGGGGGCGGGGATTATCAGTCAAAGAAATCAAGAAATATATCAAATAAATCAAGAAATCTTTCGATGGGAGTTTCCAAATTGAAAAGGCCCATCAAGACCCCAGAACAATGGATGAAACACATCCACATCAAGGTTGGTGGCTATGAAACTTCTGAATGCTAAGAAGAGCCAAAAGTCTCCAGGGATAAATTTTTTGAAAGGTCATACAGAAAAGAATCAGAATGGATTTGATTTTCGCAACAGTAACACTAAGTGAAGTCAACAGAGCAATGCCCTCATGATTCTAAAAAACAATTATTTTTAACCTAGAATTCTATTACCCACCCAGGATCGAATAAAGGTATTTTCAGACATGTAACATCTCCAAATATTTTCCACACACACTCTCTCTCAAAGGAAGTCCTGAAGGATATGTTTCATCAAAAGAAAGGAGAGCAAAAGAATAGGAGATCTAACAAAGGAGAAAGGCTAAGGAACCCCATAAAATGACAGTGAACCCCATGACAGTGAACCCCATAAAATGACAGTGAAGGGGGATCCGAGGACAACTGCTGTGTACTAGGTGTAGGCAACCAGTGCAGACTGGAGCAGGTTCAAAAACATGTAGCAAAAGTAATATTAGAGGACTTCCCTGGTGGCACAGTGGTTAAGAATCTGCCTGCCAATGCAGGGGACACGGGTTCAATCCCTGGTCCGGGAAGATTCCACATGCCGCGGAGCAACTAAGCCCGTGCTCCACAACTACTGAGCCTGCACTCTAGAGCCCGCGAGCCACAACTAATGAGCCCACACGCTGCAACTACTGAAGCCCGCGCACCTAGAGCCCGTGTTCCGTAACACGAGAAGTCCGAGCACCGCAACAAAGAGTAGTCCCCGCTCGCCGCAACTAGAGAAAGCCCACGCACAGCAACGAAGACTCAACGCAGCCAAAGATAAATAAGCTAATTAATTAAAAAAAAAAAAAAGTAATATCAGCCTTCTCTCTAAAGTAGACAAACATCGTAAAAGTCAATGGAAGCATGGCTTTCACTGATGAGACCCACTATGATCATGGTAAATGTTGAGAGTAAATGTGACAGGAAAGAACCGCCTGGTATGTTTTAACCAACGTCGAGATTTCTGATGCTACAGATTATAATGCAAAGGAAAAAAAACCCGGCCTGATAAGAGGAATTCTCATGCATTCAGACTTGTTTATATATATATGGAATTTCTTTAAGCCAGAGCCATTCAATGGAAATAGAATGCAAACCACACATATAATTGTAAATTTTCTATTAGCTACATTAAAAAAGTAAAAATAGTTAAAAGTAATCATTTTAATAATTTAATAATTTTATTAATATACCCTACTATATCTCTAAAATATTATTTCAATGTGTAATCAGTATTAAAAATGGAGATATTTTACACTCTATTTTTTAACTAAGTATTAAAAATCTAGTATGTATTTTACAAATGCAGCCCATCTCAATTTGGACTAGCTACAGCTCAACTGTTCAAGAGCCACATGTGGCTAGTGGCTATCTATTGAACAGAGCAGCTCTAGAAGGACATGGAACTGGGTAGCAGGAGTTAAGAGATCTGAGGGAGAGTTACTTTCATTATTTACTATTTTGTCCCTTTAGAATCTTGCACCATGTGCTCTTAATACCTATTCAAAAAATGAATAAAGTACATTCCCTAAAATAAATAATACAAATGTAGATATCCTCTGACCTACTTCTAGAAATCTATCCTATGTATGTGTATAATGATGTATCAACAAAGTCATTTATTACAGCACTATTTTTAATACCACAAGACTGGAAATAAATGTCCATCAACAAGAGGACTGATGAAATATAGACACCCATACAGAAGAATACTGTGCAACCAAAAGAAAAAGTTAAAAAGTATTCATTATGTACTGACACGGAATAATCTACAAGATGCATTATTAAGCAAAATACAGGACCAGTTTTTGTACTAAAAGGTAATATATGCACAAAGTTGCTCACATATGCATAAAATCTCTGGAGCAATACAAGAAAACCTAGTAATGCTACTTGCCTTTGGAAAGGCAACTGGTTGGCAGGGACAGGCTGGCAAAGAGACTTTTCACTGTATATCCTTTTGTATCTTTTGAATTTTGAATTTTGAATTTGAATACAATAATGTATCACCTATTTAAAAAATCCACTATTCTACATCTAGCTAGTGTCTGCTTTTTATTTACCCTGCTTGGCCTTCATGTGCTATTTAAGTCCCTCTACAAAAACACTACAAACTAGTGTTTTTCTAGTTTTTCCATAGAGAAGCTTGAGGCTTGTTTTTCTCAGAGGCCACAGAAGTTTCAATGATATTGGAACAGAGATATAGATATATATATTTTAGTATACAGTTCCCAGAATTTTATCTCCTTTCCCCAAATGGCATTACAACCCCAGCCCCAGCTACTGAATTATCTAATAAATTCCCCAAGGCCAGCTTTTCCTTGACACTAACTGACTTTCTAAGTTTCTGGTACCTGGGGACTTTTCTCTCCCTCCCACCCCTCCCTCTCTAGATCAGCTCTATATATATATATATATATATATGACCAAAAATGTTTTACATTTTATCCAACATTTGTAGCAGGAGGAATGGGCCTAATCTATGTCTCTTTGTGTGATTTTTTAGAAATCTAGATAAAGAGAGTATAGTCAATGATGCAAACACTGAAGAAAGCAGTATGATAATGGAGAAAAGACTGCTAAACTTGGCAGTTCAGAATTCAGTGATGACTTCTAAAAGGGCAGCAGGAAGGCGGATATGAAAAAGAGTGGCAAAAAACACTTCACAAGGTTCAAGTTTAGAACAAAGGAAGTCATTAAGTATAGAAAGTAAATGTAAATTTCAAATATCTTCAAATTGCAAATACAAAATATTCTCCAAATACCTATATAAATATTTATTTCAAAAGAAAATCAAGTTAGATATTTCAACATAAAATACTTGAAATGTGATGGTGCTGCCTCATAAAGAACACCTAAGTTCCTGCTGAAATAGTATAAAATCACTATTAGATTTTTGGCAATCCACATTCAAACATGTATCACACGTTTACTAATGACCTGGATTTTTACAATTGTTTTAGTCAAAGAAACCCCGACAATAGAAAGCATTAAAAAAAAAAAAAAAAAAAGTAAAAACTAGTTTTAGGAACAACAACCAAAAAAAACCCAGATTTCTCAATTCTCACTGTAACTATGCTTTTTTTCCAAAGTTGTACGCTAGTAAGGAAAGACTGCCAATTGGAAACCTAAGTTGGCCCCATGGAGAGCGATGGGTAATGTGCCTTTTAAAAGCAAAGAGAAAACATTCATGTGTTCAGTTTTATGGACTGTTAAAACGTAATGTTAGAGCTTGAATTTAACCCTAAAAGCAGGTCATTACTTCAGTGAAAGTCCCCATTATATGGGGACTGCTGTATAAAGAGAGTCTATCTGTTCTTTACTTGAGTTACATTCCTTTCACCTTTAATGAGTTGTGTGGAATCCATAGGTCTATATTCAGCTTGTAAACATAAAATTACATACTAGTTTATCATCCCTGGACTGTGAAAAAGGATCCAACTATTAAGAGACTACACAAGCCCAGACTCAAATCAGCACAAATATTCAGTACTCCTATTTCTCTTAAAACTCCCAGAGTCTGTATTGACCTTCTGCTAAAGCAACAACTTACACCATCAATTGGGTACAAGTCCTCAGTGTGTAAAAGTGCAATTAAAGCAAAGGCTAGAGTAGCACTGCCCAACACAACTTTCTATTAAATTAAAATTAATTAAAATTAAATTCAACATTCACTTCCTCAGTCACAGAAGCCATATTTCAAGTGCTAAATAGCCACATGTGGCTGGTGTCTACTATATTGAATGGTGTGGGTCTACAGAAAGTTTCTTCTCTACGATCTATTACTCCTCTAGAGCTTCAAAGGCTTCCTGGGGGCCAAAGAATGAGAGGAAAACTGAGCAGGCAGGGCTTCAGCAACTGTCGCTTTCCTTACATTTTGAGATTCTGCATAATGCTGTTGCTGTTGCTGTTGCTGGTAGGAGCCTTCTCTCTGGCTGCTGCTGTGTGCATACAGGTATGTGTGTGCATTAGGTTTGAAAACGGGTTTAGAGCAAAAATGGCCAATGCACAAACCTCAGGCCAAAGCGGAACCCTCCTGATACTTAAAACATTTTATAAAGAAAAGTTTAATTGGCTGGCTTACATGAACTACAGCCTAACCACCTGTCTACAAAGTAAAAGGTTGGTCTAAACATGAAAAATTTGCATTCACTGCCATAGATAGAGCGCCTCTAGTCAACAATAAAGTTTCCATAGTTCATTCAAATCAAGGAAGAAAGCCCATGGGCCCAGCTTCCGTTGCACCATTTATCAGGAGTTTATTCTGTGAACTTTGAAAACCAGATTCACCGCCCCACATTTTATAATGAAAGATGATTAAGACGGAGCATTACCTTAATATTTACAAGTCCATAACCATTATCTCTTTATAGAATTTTTGGAAAAGCTGAAGCAGCATATGCAAATGTACTTTATCTTCAACGGGCAAACTACAAGATCACAGATTTACTATGCTACTTCCTCAGATCGAGTTTTTGAACTGAAAGACTCAAGGTAATAAATCTGATGAACTTCCATTGGCTCCTCCCAGTTATTCTTCCTCACAAGCTGAATACATTAAACCTGAAGCTATGCCCTCCCGCCAAAAGAGAAGGGAGGTCACAGTAGGGCACTACAGGTTTTCAGATGCAAACTGGACATGTGTACTGAACAGATCAAAACTCAAGTCTGCACTCACTTTCCACTGTTCTAGTCTTGAGGCCAAAGTAATTCTGAGATTTTGAAAATTACAGAACTATCTGGAAGAATTCGTGACAAGTTGACAGTAAACTCACAAATTTTAATGAGAATGAATCACTTCAGGATTTCTGTTTTCTTAAAAGCACAAACTTAAAGATCTAAATTACCAGGCATCTGTCCTGTCAGTGTGGCTCACATCTCTAAGAGGAACGCGTACACACTCTAGAATGTAAGGCACATATGTGAGCCACAATTACCTTAACTACCTTAATATTTCAGGCTAACTAGCCAAACCAGAGGCAGGGCCTAAATCCATCTGGCTTGGCAAAATTACATTCTCCCTACATGAAATTACTGAAATTGAAGCTCAGAGCTATCCTTGAGATGTTTACCTATAATCAGCATTGAAATATGTCCTAATTGAACACATCACAATTATATCAACCTGGAGTAATGATCAAAATTGATCAGAGAGGGCTTCCCTGGTGGGGCAATGGTTAAGAATCCACCTGCCAATGCAGGGAACACAGTGAAGTTCAAGCCCTGGTCTGGGAAGTTCCCACATGCCGCGGAGCAACTAAACCCATGAGAAAGCCCGTGCGCAGCAAAGAAGACCTAACACAGCCAAAAATAAATAAAATGAAATAAATAAATTTTAAAAATTGATCAGAGATAAGCAATAAGCCTCAAACTGTGCATTTTTAAACAAAAAAGGATGGATAACTTTTGTACTACTGGTTTTAAAAAAAAAAAGTCCATTTTTTTTTTCCAAATAGCTAAGGCTATAAATTACAAGGTGACCAATTAATATTTGATGGAGTAGATGGTTTAGAAAGTAACCCTGAGATAGAAAAGAGGATCCAAAAAAATTACCAAGGCTAATATTGGATAGAAGTCACATATAAGAAGCACGAAGCCCTCAACAGACAGACTAAGCCAACTGTCCACACTTGTTCAGTCCTAGAAATCTCTAGCATACTTTATTCTAAAACCTGAGTGAAAAGTTGTACACGACACCCCTGCAGATTGACAAAAAACTGACTTATTCCAAAGAAAAGGTGTGGCCAGGGGTGCGACACCCTTTAGATCACCTTTCTTTACTACTGGCCTAGCATGAAAGATTTTTCAGTCTGGAATCACGGCACTCTGAATGGCAAAACAAATGAAAAGCACTTTGGTCAGAGCAGGTACTTTGGATCTGTCATAAAGAAAGTCATTAGAACCATGCTCTACCCCTTTAAGAACATTTGTTAATCATCCTGAATGACAATCTAAAATATATTATGGAGATTACCGCTCTCTTTAAATAGATTTTCCCAAATATGATTTAATCTAATTGATGAACTTTCATTACTATGTTTTCAGGTCTGGTCCTGCACTGAATGGTTCCAGACATGCTAGCTAGGCTCTGAGTATTCGTTTTTGTGTCTTGTAGATTATCTCCATTATCCTCACCAGACTGTTATCTGTGTTTCCTTAAAATAGACAGTAGGCTAACAGTTCCCCATCCTCCTACCCCACCCCCCCCTAGACTCCCCTCAACCTCCCACATGACCCACAATCTACTTGTCTCTAATCTACTGTGGGTTTAGAAGCAAGATAACTTTGCTTGTTAGAAACATTTGAAATAAATGCCAACAGGTTCTAATTAAGGGTCACAATGGCTCTCCTATGACTAGAACTGAAAGGTATGGACTTGGACAATTTGCCTACCTTAGGCCTTTTCGCTAAGTGTCTGTTTCTCAAATGTATTTTATAATAGGTCAAGGAGAAGAGTGTAGGAAAATCATCTGAATTAGAAAACAAGTGAAAGCTACAACCAGAAGACAACAAAGATCTTCTGAGAAGACCCTTAGTCTGAGGCACTGTTCTTAGGTACCTTCATCACAATCATTTACTCTTTGTATGTAATAACCTTAAGAGGTAGGTGTTATTACCTCCATTTTCAATCAGAAAACCAAGGCTCAGGAGTTAAGTAATTTGCCCAATACAGTGACTGAGAAACTGACTGTACGCCTAGGTCTCTCTGACGCCAAAACCCAGGGCCTTTCCACTACACAAGATTGCAGCCCAATCCTTTTTCTCGGTTTAGCTCATTGCTTTTATACTTTCTCATACTCTCATCAGAACCTGACCGATTCAGGTTTGCTTTCTTTCCCTGACCAGTTTCTATAAAAGGCAATGGATAATCAAACTAAGGCCAAATTAGGCTTAGCTCTACAAGTGTTCACCTGCTCAGCAACAAATATATTTCTGAAAGACTAGTCATATCTTCAATTTGTAGAGATTGTGCAAAAATGGTGACAAGTTCCCCCACCCCCCAAAAATACCCTACCTGTTCCCGGTGACAATATCAGTTAACACGTGACACCTTTCCTAGTGCTGTCCTCTACACTCAAAAGAAAGCCGTGCAAGCATACTTTAGGAATTGGCTCAGTCCTGAATTTGTACATTAACATGATTTTCCTACTCTAAACACTGGAGGACAGGACAAGGAGATATGAAGATTTTCCACTTTTCTAATCCCATTAAGGAACAGGGATACACTTGTTCCCTGTTACTTCACTGCCTAGTTCAGGGCCTGACACACAGCAAAAGGCTGTTTTACTGTTTAATAAATGAATAAATGTTACCTGTTCAATAAATACAAGTTAGTTGTTGAATAAATGCATAACCTCTCCTGAACTGGTTTTGAAATCTTTTTATTTCACATTTTCTGACATACCTTTACAACACTTAGTGGAAAACATCTTTCCTCTTACAGATAAAAATGGCTCCTCTACTCCCATCAAAAGACATGCCCCTCACCATCATCTAAAAATGACTCTTGTCCCAAGAATAAGAATGAGACTCCATCTGCCAGACTGCACTAAATATGACTTTTATACGCATTACAAAAACACCTGTATAAAAAAGCTGCTACAAAACGAGGCCTTAGAAGTCCTAAAGTACAAAACCAACAAAATCAAAACCAAACAAGAATAAGGAGTGCTTTCACACCTTTAGAAAAGCCAAAGCTGAAAATATTTGCAAAATGTAAAAATTCAATAGGTCTTTGATCAGCAGGTTACGTAACTAAACTATTTTTCACTCACGGATTTTCCCCCAATGTGAGGTAACAAAATTTTAACAACATGTTTGTAATATCTACAATATGAAAATGAAAAGGGGACCTTTTGCCATCTTGAAGTAGAAACAACCTTTGTTCTTACTAAAGAGAATTTCTGCTGAAATATACAAAACTATCCCCAAATTCCTACTTGAGAGTTAAAGCACACACCAAGCCTGACAAGCCACAAACAACAGGAAATTACTCTGCACAGTTTCTTACAAGATTCTTATTTCATGAACCTTACAGATTGTGTGTGTAGCGATCTGACCATTTATGACTAGGCACAGGTTAACTTACAACCCTGAAAAACCAAACTTTGTTGAACACCTATAATGTGAAATCACTGTACAAAGTATAGCTACAAAGTATAAAAACCAAGTTCTAACAGCAATTTCTTACTAAAACAAGTCCAGAAATGGATGTTACCAATCACATTACATTAATTAAAACAGACCAATGAACTACTTTAAACTCAATTTTAACATTAAGAGTGTAAGTGTGTAATCACCTTAGATATGCCCATAGACTTGAACTATTCTTACTTACTACCACAGCTAATTTTACGGCAAAAAAAAAAAAAAAACAAAGGAACTTTAAAAATAAAATCAGTGTTACTTCCTGAATTTAATATAAATGTTTTCTAAATGACCTTTTGGTGGAGAAAATTCTATCAATACTCTGTATGGTTTTTTTAAAGGCAAATGAAAAAAAAATCCTCCAACCATGATACATTTATGAAATCCATTTTACATTATTTCTCCCATCTCTGTGTATATTTGCTTATTTATTCACATCAAAACTTCCCAAATTTAATTTAACTATTTACCTGACACATGTATGTGAGGAAAACTTTTTTTTTAAAGGGGATCAAAACTAGAAAAATAGCTAATGTATTTTCAGAATAATAGAAAATGTATTATCTTATTAGTCTCAAGGAAAGCACCCTTACAATCAGTGGTGAAGGTTCAATTCACATGAAATCAGAAGAAAAGGAACTAATCATTCAGAGTTCTGGAAATTAATTCAAATTTCAGGGACCATTTTTGGAAAAATGGAGTTTGCGTGATCACTTATTTATTGACAATTACTTTACCTGCGTCGTTTTAAAAGTTTAAAACACCAAAATCTAGGATACTCCAAACTGTAACAAACATGCCAGGACTTAGATGGAAAATGCTACTTCATTTTCGTTTTACCTGGTAATTTTTTTCTTTTTAAATAAAGGTTTAGTTGACAACAAACCGGTAGCATTTAGCTTTTAAAGGGTCAGGAGGCAGAAATAACAAAACCAACCTAAGTACTGTCTTTCTTTTGTTTAGGATCAAAAAGAAACCATAACCACAAAAGGGTTAAGTAAGTAAAAGACAAAAGTACTCAACCCAAGGGCAGTATCCCCCAGGAGAGAACAAAACAAAGTTGCAGATTTGAAAACCAAGTTTGAAATGCGTGAAATCAATCAGCGTGCTTTCTAAAGGCGTGTGATAAAAACAAATAGGCTCCGCTCACAGAGCAACTTTCACAAGCGAGTAGAGAAGGACCTGGACAGAGTATCAGCCGTGTGCGTGTTTGAGAGCACACTCAAGCGATTCTGAACCCCGAGACCAGAATGGTTAACAAAGGTTACAGCACCAAAAAAAAAAAAAAGTGGAAGCAAAGTATCGCACGCTCCTAACTCGGCTTCTCAACAACTCCCGAAACCAGAGCTCTGTCCCTCCGGGCTTTGCAAATCACAACCACAAACTACCGAGTGTGTTCGCGGCGCAGGGGACGGGCCACAGCCGGCCCCCGCCCCGGGCCGCGGGCGGGCAGCAGCTCCGGGCGCCAACCCCTTCCCTCCGGCTGCCGACCCCGTCCCTCCGGCTGCCGACCCCGTCCCTCCGGCTGCCCCGCCCTGCGCTCCCGCACCCCGAGGGCCCGGCGCCCCGCGGCCCCGACCTCGCCACACCCCAGCCCCCGGCCCCCGAGGCCAGGTGACGCGGCGAGCCTCACCGACCCGAGCCCCACATTGACACACCCCAGCCCCGTGGGCCCGCCGGGCGCCGCGGCGTTACCTGGACCGAGGCTCCGGGTCCCGCCCCGTCAGAGCCGGGGGTCCGGGACCTTTTGTTCCTTCCTCTTCCGAATGGGATGAGGGGCTGGGAGGGGAGAGGGGAATGGGCGATTGGAGGCGGAACTGAAAACACTCTCGCGGCTGCCAGGCCACCCGCCCCGCCCCCCAGCCGGAGCCCGGCAGTCGACCCCGGCGCGCGAGGAGGGGGCGCGGGCCTGGCCGCCGCCCGCGGGAAGGAGGGGGTGGGGACGCGCGTCCCGCCACCGCCCCTCCTCCCCTCGGGCGCGCGCCCGCCTCGCCCCCACCCCGGGCGGCCTGGACGGCCGAGCCCTCCCCCGCTGCGCCCGCCGGCCCACCTCCGCTTCCGCCCTGCGCCCTCCGCTGCCGGCCGCAGCGGCGCGGCGCACCCACCTCCGGGAGGCTCGCTCGGCGCTCGCTGGCTGCTGGCTGGGAGCTGCTCCTCCGCCGCCGCGGCCGAGCGGTAGACCCGCCTCCCACCCCGGGCCGCGAGCCCCGCCGATTCGCCGGCGCAGCCCCGGGGCTGGCACCCTGCCGCCCGCTGATTGGCGCCCCCGGCCGCCCGTTAGGGCGCGAGGCACGCCGGCCGAGCGCAGCGCTCGGCGCGTACGGAAGACGAGGAGAACGGAGGAGGGAAAGAAGGAGGCCGAGCGCCCGGGAAAGGCCGGGACACGAGCGGAGCTCAGAGAGTCGCGGGCTACTACCTCCCCACCTCCTTTCCCTTCGGCCGCCCCGCCCCCCCGGCCGGACCGGCGGCGCGTGCAGCCAATCAGCGCACGGAGTGCTCGGGGTGTGAGCCGCGCGTCGGGGGCCTCGAATCGGAAGGGAGACGTCGCTCGCTGATTGGTCCCGCCTCCCCCGTAGAGCGTGAGGCGAGGCGTGGCCGGCGGGCGGCGGGGCGGTGAAGGAGTAGGCAGGGTGTGATGCCCGTGGTTTGGGTTGGCTTCGTCTCCTGCGCGGTCTCACGAGAGGCTCTGGGAAGGGGAGGGGAAGGCACGTAACCTGCTGCGCTAGCGACCACCCGTCCCTCACTACCTCGGCCCTGATCTCCCTCCCGGTCTCTCGCCAGCGCCACTGGGTGGGGCCTGTCGGGGGCCGCCTGGCCCACCTTCAGTAGTCAAGCCGGGAGTGGATACGTGCTCATCCCCAGGGATGCCCAGAGGACGGGACGAGCCACGGGCAGAAGAGGGTTCTGCAGAAGCTCGGGTACCGGACCCACACTGGGCGCGCCCTTCTGCGAATGAGTGGGCGGGGCCCTCGTGGTGGTAAACGGGGGCGGGGTCCGAGATGTAAATAAGCCCAGGGCTGAGATGTTTTCTGGGATGTAGGGCCAGGGAAAGGGGATGCCAGGTATTTTTCTTTAACCGGAACCGTCATTCTGTCTTCGTTAAAAATGGTGCTAATAATGCATGCTCTGAATGGTCTTGTGAAATCTAGAACATAAGTGCCTGGCACGATGCCCCTCAATTGCTGAGTTATCTTCCCTTCCCCTGCATTTCTGCACTGTTCAGGCGCTGTTCTTAGGCCCCATCCTCGCTCGTCTGCACGACAAGCCGCTAAGCCGGTGGCTTCCCAAAGCTGGTGGAGTCATAACCTCCATCGGGTAACTTTGTCACTTATACCTTACAGACACCCGAGCCTCTGCCGAAATATTGAACCCAACCAATCACATCAAGCATTTATTAAGCACCTACTGTGTTAGGCAGAGAGCACCGTAGAACTGAAGGTGAAAAGAAACTTAGATCTCACTTAGGTAGTTGGTGGCAGAGACAAGACTAGAACACGGTTATCTTGGTTCCCTGGCTGGCACTCATTCTCATGTACTCCTTGCTTCGTGGATTTAACCTGCGACTCAAGTAAAGCGGCACTAGCAATGCAAATCAGTAAGCAGGAAGTACCAAGTGACCACTTCAAACAGTAAGACTTCTTGAAATATATTCTTTTCCGAAATGAAGGCTTCCCTGAGGAGGATACCTTCAGTTGAATCTGGAGAGATATTTGGTCATCCTCTGAGTCTTACAGGTTTTCCAAATATCCGTTAAAAATCTCCTGCATTTCCTCCATCTCTCTCCTCAAACATGGAAGTACTTTTCTCATCGAAAGTTTGTGATGAAGAGCATGCTCCAAATATGTGACCTTTGGCAAGTGAAACTCACCTGCAATGATAGCTACTTAAATATAGTTGTGTGATGATTAAATAAAGTAATAATTATGAAAGTGACTAGCACAGAGCTAAGTTAAAAGAAAACCAATAATCGTTATCCTTTCTTCCCTTCTGTTGCCTGCAACACATATGCTAAGATGAACCCATCAGCAGAAATTCTACCTTCAAAAGTTTACCTCCAGGGTGGTGTCTCCCATTGTCAGTTTAGAGGCAGCTCTATTCACCCCTTTTTAAAAACAGCTTGTGAAGGGGATCTAGGAAGCCAATTGGTGGAGCTGTTTCACCTCCTAATACTTCTCTTTCCGCTTCCGAGAGCCACCAGAGAGGATGTTCTAGGGCAAAGGCTATTCGATTTAGAAGTAGGAGGGCTGTTTATGGTTTTTGGTCCTTCTCCCTACTAACACAAGCCAACAGTTTTTATATGAAATGGCCTATAAAAAGCTACCCTGGGTCACACAAGTATTTTCTCCTATGTGACCAGGGTGTGCATTTGGGTGTCTATGTGGGTGAGTAGAAATAGAAACAGAAGCAGATCTGGCTGGAATTCCAGAAGAATCTGCTCCCAGTACAGGAGTTAGGTACTTTGAGGGGCACATTAATTCAATGGATAATATGCTTGAGGTCTAAGACCATCTCTCCAAAGTGTCAGACTTTGGATCCCTAACTCTTTCATTTAGGAAGCCTTCCAGGATTTGTAGGATTGAGGAAAGGGGAGGAGGGGCAATCTGGCTACCAATGCAGTCCCCAAAAGGCTTAGAAAAGGAGCATCCCTTCTCAGCTAGAAATGCATCTAAGCCAAAGTGGGTCAAGATAGAGACTGAAGGCAGATGGAGCAGGGATTGCCGTGGCAACAATCAACTTGGAAATCCACTAGGGTATCTCAAGACCTATCAGTAGGTCCCTATTGTATAAATTATATTGAGTAAGTCTTATGTTTATGTGGATAGACACCTTGTTTAACCTTTTTTTGTGCATGATACTGAAAAATCAAATCAAAATCAATTCAGAATCTATTTATAAGTAGTAAAATATACTGGAAAGACATATAAGGGAAATGGTAGTGGTGGTTGCTTCTAGAAAGAGAACCTTGAAGTCATGAGTGGAAAACTTAAATTTTATCATTAATTCTTCTGTAGAGTTTTAAAGAAGATATCTATGTGTATTTATATATACACACACATATATATGTACACATATATATATCCATGTATTGATTTTTCAAAAGCTAGAACTCATATTCAAAAGCTAGAACTCTCTGCTAAATTTGTAAAGCTTTTCCTGGTTACTCCAGCCCAAAGGATATCACTCACCTATAAATTTTCTCTCATGGTCAGAATGATTTACATACCATGACTTTGCTTTGAGTAATGTCTTGATCTGTTAGTTTAGTCTTGAGCGGGTTTTTAACTTCTCATGTGTTTTGTCTCACCATTTAGATTGCAGATTCCTGAAGGACAAGGACAGCAAGCATCTTGCTCTCAGTTGTTTCCCCACAACCTAAGATAAAAAATACCACGTAATTGAAGAAGTGTGAAGTACAGCATTTGTATGGCAGAAAAAGGCTGTATGTGTGTCAAAGGTCTGCAAGCATTCTACGTAGCTTTGCCCCATCCTTCCAGTTTGTAGTTACCCTCAGTACAACTATTGAGTATCTTGTCAACATCCAATCTCTATATGTGCTCATCCTCGTGGAACTAAGTTGCAGTGAGTATTACTACATCTTAAAGAAGGATCCAGTTATTTGCAACTGATTAAATGAGATAACCTAAGTACAAAATTTAAAGAACAAATGTGTGGGGTTACTTTTGTTGTAAATGAAGAAACCCAACACCAGCTGGATTTTTATCTCAATACAATGAAATTTGATATTTTAAATGAACTTATGTTGAAGATGTGTCCACCTGCCTCTACACACACACACACACACACAGTCCTCATTCACATGGTAATTTTTATTAAGATAAAAAATATTTAATATCTGATGGGAAATGCTGGAGACAAGAATATAGCATATACAAGAAAAAAGAATTAACTTCAGCAAATATTTATCAGGTATCTGTTACGTACCTATCATAAAAGCATTGGTCTTTCATGGTGGAAAGTCCTCATTCCATGGCCAAAATCACTCAAGAAAATAAAACGTACAAATAGGTTTTTTAGTTTAAAGATAATGACATTGGGACAGAAGCTGGCTCTGGTTGAGAGAAAAACATTTGGAGAAAACAAGTTATATTTCTCATCGTTCTCCAGGCATCTGATAATTAATATTATATTTCTTGTCTGTACATTTAAAAGCATAAAAAATTACTAGATAATTTATCATTGGATAGTTAATCCAATGATTGTTCAGATACTACTTGGAAAATTATGCAGTGCAATGAACACTCCCATAAAGGCATTTAAATGGTATCTGAGATCTCCATATCTTGGAAAAAACTAAACAGGGGCCAATGTCTAAACCCTGGAAGAACAATGGACAAATTATTTAAAGTTCTATTGTGAGAGGGATAACTTGGTAGTCAGATGTCCACAATAGGGCCTTATGCCTTGATTATAATTGTCTGTGTGTGACAATATTGACTGAGCCAGGCGGCTGCTAGGCAGGATAAGTGTATGAAGGTATAATACTCTTAGAAAATTTCAGCCTTATTAGCATAATTGCTCTGATGAAGACTGAAGAGCTTATTTAACATAACTGACTAGAGTAGACAATAGATGCATAATCAGTGTCCTAATGATTGAATTAATGAGCCCCAATTGTTTGTCCTTACTGTAAGGAGTCCTCAGCTATGAAAAAGACATTTTGCTGAAAGAGTCTGACAATTGTGTTAGCTGATGAGTGGCCAGAATGTAATTAATGATGGGAGAGAGGCAATTACTACTGGGTTCTAAAGACTTCAATGGTGGCTTTCAAGGGGTGAATTACATAGCTACATAGAAGTTTCATATCAGCTCCTCCTTGCCTTCATACAGTAATGGAGCCTGACCAATGCTCTTACCTTCCAGCTAAAGAAACCGAGGCCCAGGCTTTTCCAAAGACCCATGACCACTTTGTGTCAGGGGTTATACACATAGTGTCTTACCTTTCCTGCTCTGATACTGCCCACTGACTCTTTGACCTGTCCCTGATCTACAGCCTCACCTATGCCTTTGCTACTCTCTTCAATCTCCCTTTTACCTTCTATGCATATGTCCTGACCAACTATTTCACAGTTAAAATGGGGCAAATTTCCTCTCTGCACCTAAACCCCAACACTAGACAAATATGTCTATCTCCACATCTATTCTCCCAGCCACTTCCTGTGGAAGACCTGCTCCTCCTTCTGGAAAAGGCTTTTTCGTCTACCTTTTCTCTGTTCCCTTGACCACCCAGTCTAGATTAGAACCACCCCCTCCACACACACATACCAGTCACACTATCATACCACCTTTTAAAAATTTTCTTTAAAACTCTTTATCATTATCTAGAATTATCATATCCACTGTTTCTGTACTGTGACTTATTATTTGTCACTTCTCCCTGCTGAATGTAAGCTCTTTAAGAGCAGGAAACATGTCTGTTTTGTTCACCAGAATATTCCTACTGGAGCATGTCTATTTCGTTCACCATATATATTATCCCTACTTCAAGCATACCTGGAGGTACTCAATACATATCTTTGAATGGATCGATAATTTTCCCTCAAACTCAAAGCATGTGAAAAATAAACTCATCATCTTCTGTTTTCCTTTCTGGGTGTGTTTTAGCCCAGTTCCCTAGAAAACAGACCCTGATGCAAGGATGCTGATCCTTTCTTTAGGAGATATTATCCCAGGGCAGGAACAGGGAAAAGGCAAGGAAGAATGGAGAGCTATGCACAGGGATACATTACTGTGCTGAACACTGCTTCATGGAAAAACTTGAGGAGATACAGCCAATTTCTTGACAGGTGCAACCACTTGGCCAGACAGACAATATGGAGGACTCATGCCTTGGAACAATTCAAGGAAGAGAGGAATTTTATCTTTGTCTCCTGTCTCTTTGTCATTGGTCAAAGCTTGTCCCACAGGGAGCTAACTTTCCCATACTTCCCAGTTGTGTTATCCATATTCTTTGATAGTCACTCAGAAAGCAGGTCCCTGCCCTGGAGTTCAGAAGTGGTGGGAAGAAACTGTTGGTATGTGGCTGGTCATCCTTGGGCGTTCAAACCACAAGGGACTTAACTAAGTCACTCATGGTGGCAGCTGAGACAGGAGCAAGAGGCCCAAAAAGTCTGAGAAGACACATAAACGGGGCCTAATGTAGAGTACTTATTACCACAACAATGGTAGGAACAGGTCTGTTTCATTCGCTGCATTGTATCAGCACCTCCCACAATAAGTGATGATTAAATGTTTTTTGAAGGAATGTGTGCATAAATGGCATCACCATCTCTTGATTTATTTAAGCCAAAATCTTGGAGTCATCCGTTATCTTCCTTCTTAATTACTATATTGAGGACAAAAATTCCTCTACCTCCTTAATATATCTCAGATCTCATGCCTCTTGTTCAAGCTCACTGCCTTGATTCAGAACTTTAGCATCTTTCATTGTAATGCTTGCTATAGCTCCTTAACTGGTCTTCCCGTCTCTGGTCTTCCTCTCCTCCAATTCTTTCTCTTTCCTGCCAGAATTTTCTAAAAATTATAGTGTGTTTTCTGAATGCAAATCTGATGATGTCACTATGTTGATTAAACTGATAGTTTGTTTAAAAGGATAAAATCAAGACTCTTTAACGTAACCCAAAAGATCCTTCACAATCTGTCCTAGGCTAGTCTCTTTAGCTTTACACCTCACCACTCCCCACCTTGTCCTTATATCCCAGCCAGACTGAATTCCTGGCGTTTTTCCCAGTACACCATGCGCTCCCATTCCTCAGTGCCTACGTTGTGCTCTTTGTTCTGCCTGGAATACATTTGTGCCTGAGGAACTTCTACTCATACTTCAAAACACTGTTTCCAGGTAGCTGCCTTCATCCACTTATCAATTCATCCCCCACCCACTCACCCATGCAAGAGTCATTGCAACTTTCAAGTTTCTTAGTTGCAAGCAGCAGAAGAAACTGACATTGCTGACTTAAGGAGAAGGGCAATTTGTGAAAGGATATTGGGTGGCTGACAAAGTTGCTGGGAAGTCTGCAGAAACAGGCTCAGGCAGTTAGCAAGAACAAGGAAGTCCGGGCAGCAGCTAGGATCACAACCAACATCACAGCACAACACACTGAGGGCGGTGACCACCACCATTCAAAACAGGATACCTCGGCTTACACTTGCAGTTCAGTAGCACTGGACACAGGTACCATCCACCATTGGCGCTACCAGCACTATTGCTCCTGGAAACCAGATGTCACTGCAGTGCCTGTTACTGCCCCCAGAATGGATCCTCCACCAAACCTACTTTGTTTTACTAGGGCTCCCTCTTTGAAGCCTGTGGCAGATCCATTCGGTTTACTAAGCTTAACATACGTTCCTTGCTCTAATTGCAGGCAGGTCTGGGAAAGTAAGGAGCTGACATTTTTTGAGACCTATATTTTAAATGGGATCTGCTTCACTCCAATAATCGTTAGATTACCCCCCAGAAAGGAAAGGGGGTCAGATTTTGGGAAACCTCAAATGACAAATGTTCTCAAATTCGCTCAACAAATAAATTGGCATCTGCCTGTACTGGATTCTCTTTGAGGCACTAAGGATACAAAATTGACTGAGGTGACTACACCCACTGGGATGTATGGTCAAAAAGACAAAAAATAACAAGTGTTGGCAAAGATGTAGATAAATTGATGGGAGGAATGTAAAATAGTGGACTTTGGAAAACAGTCTGGCAGTTCCTCAAAAGATTAAACAGAGTAACTATATGACCCAACAATTCCACTCCTAGGAGTATACCCAAGGGAAATGGCAACATATACTCACTTAAAAACATACACAATTGTTCATAGCAGCATTATTCATAAGAGCCAAAAAGTGGAAACAAATCAAAGGCCTGTCAACTGATGAATGGACAAAGTGTGGCATACCCATACAATGGAATATTATTTGGCCATGAAAAGTAATGAACCACATGGATGAACCTTGAAAGCATTATGCTAAGTGAAAGAAGCCAGTCACAAAGGGTCACATACTGTATGATTCCATCTGTATGAAACATCCAGCACAGGCAAATCTGAAAGGATAGAGAGTAGATTAGTGGTTGGCTAAGTCTGAGAGCAGAGGTGGATAGGATAGGGATTAACTGCTAATGGGTACAGAGTTTCTTGCTGGAGTAACAAAATGTTCTCAAATAGATTGTGATGTTGACTGTACAAATCTGTGAATATACTAAAAACTATTGAATTGTATCCTTTAAATGGATGAATTGTATGGTGTGTCTCAATAAAGTTGTTTTTGAAAAAATGACTAAGATAGAAAAGGCTCTCTTTCCTCAAGGAGCTGAAATGCTTGTGGGACAGCAAACAAGCAGGAAACAATACAACTTACTGATCAGCCTCTTCCTCAGTCCTACCTCTTCTTTCTGTCACAGGACTTATTATATTTTTTATCCTCTTTCTCTGAAAAGTGAGATCCTTGAGGTAGGGTATGTGTCTTTGAACTTTAAGTCAACAGGACTAGATGCAGTGCCTGGCATATAGTGGGCTTTCAATAATTGCTTGTTGAATGGTGAATAAATGACGTAGCCAGGACTAGAACAAGGGTGTCCTAAGTCCCAGATCAGCACTCCTTCCAGTTATATTGGTGCCTGAAATGAAGACTCCCTAAATCGGACAGCTAGCCAGGAGAAGTCTACACAAAAACAATAGTGCTTTTGCAAGCTGTCAGTTTGCACGTACGCGTTTACCTTTTCCTCTGTACACGTAATTTTGCTGTTTTCTTCCTCATTATGCTTACAGCTTTCTCCCTGGAGTTCATCACGCTGTAGCAGTTTGGCTGGCATCTTTAGCATCATGTAGTCGTGACTCCTCCACAGTGAGTGGGGCTCCCTGGGTTATGCACACAGGGGTTCAAAGGCCCAGATTTTAGAGATTTGGTTTTTCACTTACCAGGAAGCACCAAGTAGAACTCTTACAAGTAAAGATTATTTAGAAAAATATTTTTTTACAGCCTACTCAGGTATAACTTTGCAACAAATGCTCTCTATGACTTTTCCAAAACAGCTTTATTGAGATATAATTCACACACCATGCAATTTGCCCTTTTAAACTGTACACTTCACTGGTTTTTAGTATATTCACAGAGCTATGCAGTGATCATCACAATCAAAGCTTAGAACATTTTGTCACCCTCAAAATCAACCTCATACCATTAGCATTCACTCCCCTTCCTCCCTTCCCTTACCCCAGCCCTAGCCAACCACTAATCTGATCTTTTTGCTTTTATATATTTGCTTATTGTGGATGTCTCATGTAAATGGACTCATACAGTATATGGCCTCTTGTGACTGGCTTCTTTCAATTAACATAAGTTTTCAAGGTTCATCGATGTGGTAGTATGCCTCAGAACTTCATTCCTTTTCGTGGGCAAATAATATTCCATTGTGTGGATATGCCACATTTTATTTATCTATTCATCAGTTGATGGGCATTTGGGTTGTTTCTACTTTTCGACTCTCCTGAATAATGCTGCCATGAACATTCTTATATAAATTTTTATACTACTCTCTAGATCATAACTTTATTCTAAAATTTCCTCTCCCCTTCTGACCAGCTCTAACTATGCTGTCCATCAGTCTACAAGATTCTGCCAGGCTTTTTATAAAGGATTATTCATGGATATTGAAAGCTTGGCAAACATACAGCCTTGCTGCTATTGGAATTGGCTGCCAATATATAAAATATTTCACTGAACTAATGAAACAATTCTCTCTCCAGTGACATTTTGTGACTTCTGTTCAATGATGCCAAGGAGCCAAGTTTTCCATTCATTCAACAGAGCTATGTGTTCCTGGAAAATCAACCCTCTATTAGGGACTGTGCACTGTGCTGGGAAGAGAAGGAACAGGACACAGTCCTTGCCCTGCAGGATCTGTTAATATTCTGTGGAGGAGGCGTCTTACTGGATTTGATCAGGGTAGGCTTCCCAGAAGAAGAGGCAACTATAGCTAAGATGATACTGACAGGAGTTAGCCAGGCAGGGAGTCAAGAAAGTGAAGGAAAGCAGATGTGCAGAGGCCCAGATGTGAGAGGAGCATGTCTGGATGGGAAGGAGGAAGGAAAAGAGAGAGAGAGGAGAGGGCATGAGGAGGTGGGGAAAGAGGTGACACTGAACAAGAATGCCAAGTAAAGAAAAGATCACCACTTGAAGGGGAAGGGTTCAAAATTCAGCAGAAGTAAGCAGGCAATGTTTGACCCTCTTAAAAAAAAACAGACACAAGAGCTTGTTGAAAAACATACACTATGAAAAAGAATTCATGATTTGTTATTTTTCAATCTTCTTATTAGAAGCAAATATGTTTCCTTTTAATCAAAATTTTCAAATTTGGTACCAACCTGTAATAACAGTAATGTTTTAAATTGTTATATTTTATCATTTAATAAATATGGATTTAGACCCTCCTATATACAAGAGATTACTCTGATATCTGTGGCTATAAAATGTTTCCTAATGCTTGGTTCTTCACTTGCAGGCATTAAATGGTAAATCAAGTAAGACATGAAGAAAGTGAAAAAAACCACAAAGATATTTTATATATCATATATATTTAATGAATTACTTATTTAGAACAACAAGCACCACAAAATAATTCAAAGAGTCTCAGTACTAATCTCTCTCCTTAGCACAATTATAATTAATACAATTTTTTAAAAGAGCCCTATACCAAGAGACCTTCAGCTAAGAGTCTTTCAAATAAGTTTGCTTTGGAAATCTTTGTATCCTCTGGTGCAATTCAGGGTGGAACAATGGAAGTGTAATAAATACACATTTATTAAACATTACAGGCAAAGCACTATCCTGTGAAGGAAACACACCTGCTGGAGTAGGGGTGGAGGGCTGTTTGCAGTTTTCAGTAACATAGGAGCTGAGACTTGCGGGAGGTGAAGGGGCCAGCCACGTGGAGATCTGGGGAAGGAGGCTCTCAGGCAGTGGGAAGAGTGAGTGCAATGGCCCTGGGGCAGGAGCATGCCAGGCAGGCCAGTTAAGGAACAACAAGGAGGGGCAGAGTGAGCAGGGAGAGAGTGGGGAAAGGGTGGGGTTGGGGGGTGTCAGGTAGGGGCCGTTTTAGGGACTGTGCCTCTTAATCTGAGTAAGATGAGGATTTCTGGCATATGCAGCTATGAGGTTGCAGGTGCGGAATAAAGGGATAGTAGGATTAGCCAGGGTTGGGCTTTTGCCACGTGAAAGTAAAGAATTGGGAGAGGGGCAAAGGAATGAGGAGTAATTACAATGATGATTTCTTCCACTTTTCATTGTTGTGTAACCAGCCACCTCAAAACACAGCAGCATGAAACAACCGCAGATTCTGTGTGTCAGGAATTGGGGCAGGACACAGTGGGGATGGCTTTCCTGTATTCTACGACATCTGGGGTCTCAGCTGGGAAACCCGAGGGTTGGAGGGCGGGCTGATCCCTCTCATGCTGGCATCGTGTGGACGTATCTTCATTCCCATGTCTGGCGGGTCACGCTGGCTGCTGGCCAGCACACCTACACACATGGTTTCTTCATGCGGCCCAGCTTCCTCACAGCCCAGCAGCCTAAATGGCCTCTCAAGGCTCCCAAGGTGAATGTCCTGAGAGAAAGTGGAAGCTGCCGGTGTCTTAAGGCCTGAGCCTGGAAATTGGCACAATGTCACTCCCACCATGTTCTACTGGTCAAGTAGTCACATAGGCCCCATCTCTTGATGGGAGAAGTGGCAAAGAAGAATCATGTTTAAAATACAGGACCAGTTGAACTCATTTAAAGAGAGAGAGTGATTATAGGGCAAGAAAAGGCCATAGGAACATACTTGGAGAATACTCTTATCATTTGGAAGTGAGACATATGAAGAGAATCTGGCCAAGGAGAGTATGACGGTAGTAGAAAAACCAGGAGAATGCGATGATTGTTTCAAGAAAAAAGTAATGATCCACTGAGCCTAGTGTTGCTGATAGGTCAGAAAGATAAGCCTGAGAAATGATCTTGGACATGGCAAGGTGGAGAATATTGATATTGTGACAATGGCAGGTTTAGTAAAGCTATGGGGATGAAAGTCTGATTAGAATGGGTTAAAGATAGAATGGGGCAGAGAAAGTAAGGACAACAAATATAAGACATGTCATTTGAGTTATTTTGTAAAGAGTAATAGAAAAATAGGACAGACCGGTGAAGGGAGATGCAGGTTAAAGGAGGATAAGATGGAACATATAAGATTTTATAGGCTGAAGTGAATGATCTAGTAGAAATGGGGATATAATGGTACAGGACAGAGAGGATACTGGTGGGACTGATGTCCTTGAGTTGGTGAGAGAGGATGGGACCTGGTGCACAGTGGAGGGTTTAGCCTAAAATGGCAGCATGGATGGTCCACCTGATGTATACATTCTCCATGGGCACAAACATTGGTTCTTACTCTCTTTATGTCTAAAGCTCAGACATACATATAGTACATAAACAGATATACAGTATATCTGTGGGATTAATATTTCATGGGGGGCAGTTAGGGGAAAATATATCTAAAAAAACTCCTTAAGGAGCGTGGTGATGAAAAACAGATTGAGAAATACTGATCTATTATAACTGAAAAGAAGACAGAGTGCATGAACAGATAGTAGGTGTTCGGATGCCATGGTAAGAAATGTGGAAGCTCTCTCTGATAACATCTATATTCTTAGTGAAATAGGAGCAAGAAGAATCAAATATGAGGAGATAAAAGGGCATTTTGCAGGTTTGACAGGAGATGAAAAAGTTTGAAATTGATGTTTTGGAGGTTAGAAGGAATTAACTAATGATTCACTTTATGTTGGTGGACATTTTAATGTGAGACCCATTGGCGCATTTGTATGCTTTTCTCCAGCCACATTCAGCAGCTCTGTTCAATCAGAGATTGGGCAGGGGCGTATCCAAAAGAGTGACTATAACCATCATCGATGTCCCACCCAATCCCAGTGGTCCCCATAACTGAATGTTATTGGGTTTTACACCAAGCACCTGCAACTCGCCATCTGAGAACTTCCTGTTGGCCTGTGTTCCAGGCAGGCCAGAAGTGCTGGGAAGCCAATGCCCCCAGGAGTAATCTTCAACCAGTGTTGGATGGGATGCCCCCAGTTTCCTTGCCCCTGGGTGGGACAGGGGAGAATAACCCCTGATGAGTGCTCTGCACACCTGCTCA
Source organism: Balaenoptera borealis (assembly GCF_965194805.1). Taxonomy (NCBI): domain Eukaryota; kingdom Metazoa; phylum Chordata; class Mammalia; order Artiodactyla; family Balaenopteridae; genus Balaenoptera; species Balaenoptera borealis. The sequence continues at coordinate 25,647,801 of NC_138875.1, read as the reverse complement.
AAAAATGCCATTTATTCAGTTCCTTCCCTTCTGTTTCTGACGTCCCTATACCCCTACTAATGCTTTCTGAGATCACTTCCCAAATATACGACTCACACTCAAATCCTTACATGAGGGTCAGCTTCTGAGAGAACCAAACCAAGACAATGACAAACCATAGTTTTTAAGCCAGGTAATGAGAGAATTAAGGACATGATGTAGGGGGTGGGGGAAAAAGGGTTGAAAGACAGTGAAAGGTAATAAGACCAATGGCTTTCAGGACCCAGTGAGATCAAAGAATGTTGGAGTCAGGGTACCAGACGTAGTGATTATCAGATTATGAAGTTATCAGTGAAGACAGAGTTTAAGGTATGACCATGGGGATGTGTGACTTGGTGGGGTGGAGAGTAAGACCATTGCAGGTAAAGGATCAAGGAACTGAGAGGCCAAAGACTAGGCAAAATCACATATGGAAGAATGATTATCTTTCACTTGCCTCTGCCTCTCCCATAGAGTTATTCTGAAGATTAAAAAATATAATCCACCTAAAGGTGTTAGTATAGGGTTTGGCACATGCTAAGTGCTTAATAAATGTCAGTAGAGGCCCACAGATGGGCACGTGATCCAAACCACACCAGTCAGTCCTTCCCAAGGAGTGTTACAACTCAATCCATTGAAGAAGTGCTCTCTTTCCTCTTTGGTTGTGAGTTGGAAAGTTGCAGCTGCCTATGGCAACCTACACTGCCCCACTGAGAGAAAGAAGGAGTTAGCATAACACAAAGACTGAAGCAGAAAGAACATGGAGAGAGGATCCTGGCAGTTTGACTCCCAAGAGTCAGTTCTCTCTATAGCTAGATCTACCCTCCCTTCTTCACAATGATTGTTTGGTTTCAATAAAACTTTTGTAAAAACTTTCATTTTGGGAAGCAACTTAAGTGTCCATCGACAGATGAATGGATAAAGATGATGTGGCACATATATACAACGGAATATTACTCAGCCATAAAAAGAAACGAAATTGAGTTATTTGTAGCAAAGTGGATGGATGGACCTAGAGTCTGTCATAGAGAGTGAAGTAAGTCAGAAAGAGAAAAACAAATACCGTATGCTGACCCATATATATGGAATCTAAAAAACAACATGGTTCTGATGAACCTAGGGGCAGGACAGGAATAAACATGCAGGCGTAGAGAATGGACTTGAGGACACGGGAAGGGGAAGGGGAAGCTGGGACGAAGTGAGAGAGTGGCATGGACATATATACACTACCAAATGTAAAATAGATAGCTAGTGGGAAGCAGCCGCATAGCACAGGGAGATCAGCTCAGTACTTTGTGACCACCTAGAGGGATGGGATAAGGAGGATGGGAGGGAGACGCAAGAGGGAGGAGATATGGGGATATATGTATATGTATAGCTGATTCACTTTGTTATAAAGCAGAAACTAACACACCATTGTAAAGCAATTATACTCCCATAAAGACGTTAAAAAATAAATAAATTAATTAAATTAAATAAATGACCAAAAAACACTTTCATTTTGGACTTCCCCAGTGGTCCAGTGGTTAAGACTCCATGCTTCCAATGCAGAGGGCTTGGGTTCGATCCCTGGTCGGGGAACTAAGATACCACATGCAGCGGAGTGGCTAAAAAAGAAAAAAAAAAAAAAAACTTTCATTTTGTTTTGCTTCAACTAGTTCGAATGGAGTTTCTATTGTTTGCAACAATAATAAAAGAATAAAATAATAAGGGAATTCGCCTCTTGCCTCATGCTGGCCAAAGTGATCTAATGCATGGTTCATACATGGAGATCTTTCAGAGCCCAGTGAGGAGGAAGTATGATGAGATTTGAAGAACATCTGACTAAGGCTCATACCTGAGTTTGTCTCAACTCTGCCATTTGCTAGCTGAGTGAGCATCATGCCTTGGGATTTCATTGAGAAACTCTCTAAGAGTCAGCCTTGCTAATTTGGGTTGTAGCCAAGTTGTTGGCTGCATCGTCTACTTCAGCTCACACAGGAGATGATGCACACAGAAGAAATTTATTTTAGAATTTGTTGCTAGAAAATACTTTACTTCTCGCAAAGAATTGACAAGGGTTTTCTTCATGGAAGGAGAGAACTACGTAATCAATTGTTTGTTCACTTTGGCTCTCCTGGAAGCTCAGAGTCAAAAATACAGCTCAACATGTATGACCTTATAATCTGCATGTGTGAATATGTGAATTTTATATTTTCCTCCTAATCTTAGTATTCTATTCTAGTCTATATTTTCCTTAAACCTTATTTATATTTTACTATTTTATAGGTGTTATATAAAAATTCCTCAAATTATTTATGGAATAAAGTATAAATAAATAAGTACACACACTAGCATTCAATCTGAGGAATATCCCTTCCCCTCCTTACTGTAAAATGATGGAGTTAAAATTTCCAGTGGAGCTGGCAAATTCTGAAGCACCCATTTTACTCCAAAGTATAGCAGTAATAGTTGACTATAAAAAATAAAACTAAAATAACACAACCAGGTTCAAAACTAAGATAAAAATCTCCATGACCCAGAAACAAAATAGAAACATCAAGCAATAAAAAGGGCTGAAGCCACAGCTTGATGGGCTTCTGGTCTAGAGGCAGTAGCCATGGCTAGGGTTTCAACTCCTGCAGAATAATGAGGACCAAATGTGCTCCACATGAGATGGAGTATTGAAGTCAGGAACACTTACCTGACCATGAAGGGAAGCTGAAAAAGAAACCTGTGTTGACTAATGTGTGAGCTTATAGCTTTTATAAAGGCAGGAGGGAAGTCTAGGGTGGTAGGAGAAAGAAACACAGACCCACAACCAGGAACTAAAACAAGCTGCTCACTGGCCTGGTGACTGGATCTGAAGCATCCTCAGTATCATTACAGGGCAGGAAACCCAACCACATATATATAGGACCCACATTTTCAAGACCTAAATTGAGATACTGGGGTGAGGGTGGGGGAAAACATAAGAAGCAATCACAAACCTACTAAATAAGGAAGAGAGAAAAAGAAACAAATACCCCTCTCAAAATGAGTTTATAAACTAAAATTACTGCAAGGCATTTGAAGAAATGTAAGGCTAAGAAGACTACAATCATAATCAGTAATGAAAATACAAATTTGCTCCATTAGAAATACATTTTAGAGGCTATTGTGAAAAAGACTTAAACATAAGTATTTTAGCATGCTAAAATCACATCCATAAAAAGAAAGACAGAAAAACAAACAAACAAAAACAAGAACAGCTGTACATGGCAAGAAGAATTGATTTAAAAATTTTAAATAAAAATATAAACTTTGAAATTAAAAACTTAATAGGTCGCTTGGTACTTTTAAAGAACGAATTAGTAAATTTGATGACAGTATCACAAAATTCTCTCAGAAGGCAGCAAGAACACATAAAAAGTTTTAAAGAATAGTTAAGAAATGTGGAGAATAAATTGAGAAACTACACAATACATCTAATAAAATTTCCAGAAGAGAAGAACACAGGGAATGAAGGAGAAACAATAATTGAAGAAGTGGTAGTTGAAAATTTACCAGAATTAGGGTATGATACATGTTCTTGGTTTGCAAGTATGGAATATCAAGAAAGAGAAATAAAATTAAATCCACACTTAGATACTTTACAGTAAAACTTCAAAATATCAAAAAAATGAAAAAAAATTTAAGAATTGTTAGAGATAAAAATAGATCACCTAAAAATAAATGACAATTAGACTAATAGCATGCTTCTTGTTGGCAACAATACAGGCCAAAAGACAACGGAATAATATCCTCAAAATGCAAGAAACTATATTTGGTGAGCCTGAATTTTATGCTTAGCTAAACTGTCATTCACGATGCACAAAATATAAACACACCCACATAATCTGAGAGAGTTTACCATCTACAAATACTACTGAAAGAGGATATTTAAACTTTTTAATTTAAGGAAGTAAAAAATGAAGACGAGAAAGAAAAAAGGAAGAAAATATTAAAAGAAAGAGAAGCAAAGGCATGGAACACAGGCATACCTCGGAGATGTTACGGATTCAGTTCAAGACTGATAAATAAAGGGGAGATCACAATTAAGTGAGTCACACAAATTTTTTGGTTTCCCAGTGCATTTAAAAGTTATGTTTACACTATACTGTAGTCTATTATGTGTGCAATAGCATTATATCTAAAAATAAGTGTACATACCTTAATTTAAACATCCATTATTGCTAAAAAAATGCTAACCATCATCTGAGCCCTCAATGAGTGGTAGTAGTAACATCGAAGATCATTGATCACAGATCACCATAACAAATATGATAATAATGAAAAAATTGGAAATATTGCAAGAATTACCAAAATGTGACACAGACACAAAGTGAGCAAATGCCGTTGGAAAAATGGCGCTGATAGACTTGCCAATAGAATTATTCTGTACATGGTTGCCACAAACCTTCAATTTGTAAAAAATACAGTATCTGTGAAGCACAATAAAATGAAGTGCAACAAAATGAAGTATGCCCATGCAAGAAAAAATGGTGAGTACAGAATGAGAATGTATGTTTGCATAAATTTAATTAATACTGACTGTAATAAGAATAAAAATAACTGATTATATACATTTACAAAGGGAGGGTAAATTAATATTCTAAACAATAATTAGAAGATTGCAGGCACAGTGTGCAATAGCTAAAGTGTATTCATGTTATCATGATTTTTAAAGAAGGGTAGAAATATTGAATAATTAGTTAAATACATACAAATTAAATATTTAGAGTGATCACTTTAACAAATAAAAATAATATCTATAGCTTCTCAAAAAGGGGATTTAAGAATGGGAATATAGAAAATTTTATCTATATACAGAAGTCTGGAATGGAGACGAAGAAGTAAAGAAGAATATGGTAAACAGAAAACACAAATTAAGATGGTAGAAAGAAATATATTAACAATTTTAATATATAGAAAAGGATTAAATTCACATAATAAAAGGCAGATTATCAGATTGGATTTAAAAATCCATCTATATGTTGCTTATAAGACACACCTAAACGAAACCATATAGAAAAGTTAATAAAAGGATGGAAAAAATATACCATGCAAATACTATCCAAAAGAAAATAAGGACAGTAGTAATGATCTAAAAAGAATATATAATATTCATAAACTTGTGCTCACCTAACCACATAACGTTTAAATATACAAAATAAAAACTGATACATTTATAGGGAGAAATTGACAAATCTACAATCACAATGTAGAACATTAACCTGCCTCTTTTAGAAATTGTTATGTCAAGCAGACAAAAAATTAGAAAGGATATAGAGATTTTGAATAACAATAGTAAGAAATATGACCCAATAGATTGTTTAGAAAACCCTGCTGGTTGGGAGGTTGGTTAACAGGCTCTTTGGGAGAAGATTAGAGCAAAAACTCAGAGGCTTGAGGTCTGGGACATGGGGGCATCCTTAACCAGCAAGCTTGGGCCTACAAATTCTGAATTTAAGGGCAGGGTCCCAGAGGTGCCCATTGTAGGACAGGGATTTAGTAGAGGGGGGAAAGCTCAAGACATGGGCTCCTACCTTGACTGGGCCACTTTGGGCAAATCACTTTGAGCTTTCTACTTTAGTTCTACAAAACAGAGATAATAATAAAACATACATCTCTGGGTTTTGTAATGAGGATCAAGTTAATGCCTATAAAGAACTTAACAAAGTTCCTGGCACATACTAAGTGCCTGCTATGTGCAAAGCATGATGATAGTTGTAAAAATTACAAAGGCAGTGACATAGAACCTACCTTTAAATGTGCAAGATGATGATGTCCAGCAACAGTTTACCAGGGATTTTGCTTCATCACTTAGCCAGACAAGCACGTGCTTTGGTATCAGACACACCCAGCTCCATAATTTTCTATGTGCCCTTTTTCTGACTCTGTTAAAACAACGTAATAATAGTGCTTACCAAATTGGATTTTGGGGAGAAATAATCGGAATAATACATTAAGCATAGTGTTGGACACATCAAAAATATTCAGTAAGTAGCTACTAATATTACCTGTAGGAGTCAGTAAATAACTATTGCCATTAATAATATTAATAAGATTAAAAAGTAGAAAATGATGCAGAGTTAAGATAAATGAAGTTGAAGAAAAGACAAAAGAATTTAGTTGGAAAATGTACTTCAATGTACCCAAGTCCAGAATGACAGCAGGAACAATATGAGTTGGCACTAGAAAAATATTTATCTCCCCTTAGGCTAACATTTTTGATGTGATATAGGATTATCAAATTTAATCAGTCATTGTTTTTAATTCCCCCTTAACAATGGCCACATCATAGTTCTCTTCCAAGAGCCAACTGATAGAAGTATAAAAGCCTGTAATTAAGGATCTTACTTGGATTGCAAAATCAATGAGAAGAACCTGTCATTTTCTGATGAGGGAAGTCAGATACCAAATAATGCCTGAAGATTAATCTTAATTTTCTAGCACAGATTATCACATTTCCTATGTTACCAATGCTTTCACATTATTAATTTTGCTCTTTTGGTTTTACAACACCTTTCTAAAATAGGTCTGGGTACGTAGGATTTTCCCTATTTTTTAGAAGAATAGACAGAGATAGAGAGAGTTCAAGTACCCATCCTAAGGCAGCTATCTAGTTAGAATCTTTTTTTTTTTAACATCTTTATTGGAGTATAATTGCTTTACATTGTTGTGTTAGTTTCTGCTGTATAACAAAGTGAATCAGCTATACGTATACTTATATCCCCATATCCTCTCCCTCTTGTGTCTCCCTCCCACCATCCCTATCCCACCCCCTAGGTGGTAACAAAGCACTGAGCTGATCTCCCTGTGCTATGTGGCTGCTTCCCACTAGCTATCTATTTTACATTTGGTAGTGTATATATGTCCATGCCACTCTCTCACTTCGTCCCAGCTTACCCTTCCCCCTCCCCGTGTCCTTAGGTCCACTCTCTACGTCTGCGTCTTTATTCCTGTCCTGCCCCTAGGTTCTTCAGAACCATTTTTTTTTTTTGATTCCATATATACGTGTTAGCATACGGTATTTGTTTTTCTCTTTCTGACTTACTTCACTCTGTATGACAGATTCTAGGTCCATCCACCTCACTACAAATATCTAGTTAGAATCTTATATGATAATATAGAAGCCAAAGAAAATAGGTCAGTCAATTCAATGAAGATGCTGCATATGCAGACTAACCATCTAATAAATGAATTGACGTATGTATTCTTTTAACAAATAGTATTTGCCCTGGTTCTGGGAACATAGGGAGCCTCAGTCATTGCCCTATCAGAATCATTGCCCTATCAGAGTAAAGAAGGGGAACAGGAGAAAGAAATTTTTTCAAAGGAGAGAGAAAACGTACGGTAGGCTTAGTGGTATAGCGGACAATTAATACTTTGCCTGCCCAGAACATTCCTTTCTCTTTTTTTTTCTAATTTATTTATTTAATTAATTTATTTTTGGCTGCATTGCGTCTTTGTTGCTGCGTTGCGGTGCGCGGGCTTCTCATTGCAGTGGCTTCTCTTGTTGCAGAGCACGGGCTCTAGGCACGTGGGCTTCAGTAGTTGTGGCATGCGGGCTCAGTAGTTGTGGCTCGCGGACTCTAGAGCACAGGCTCAATAGTTGTGGCGCACGGGCTTACTTGTTCCGCGGCATGTGGGGTCTTCCCGGATCAGGGCTCGAACCCGTGTCCCTTGCATTGGCAGGCAGATTCTTAACCACTGCACCACCAGGGAAGTCCTCCTTTCTTTAGGGAACTGTATCTCCCTTCTCTACAAACTGCTCCTCTTCCACTTATAAGTATCCCACAAGGGCTGCCATGTTCTTAGATGACCACAGTTGATCAGCCCGGGAGTGGGGGGATATTCACTTAATCTGTGCCAATCAGAACCCTACCTAGGACCACTACCAGCCCATATGGCACCTTTGTGGAAATTAGACAAGATGTCCCTTCCTCAGGACACCTTATGGCTGTCTGTGAGGAAATTGTTGAAATCTACAATGTTTATGGTATGGACAGGGCCCCTGAGTTTGTGCAGTGACTTCCTCCAGCAGGATTTTTGAACTTCAAACTAAAAACAATATGACAGGCAGTGTCTCTCCAAGAGCAGAGATGATAACAGTCAGCAGCCAAGGACAGACATCCACTCTGACACGTGGAGAAGGCTGGTCTGCAGGGAGACAGAATGAAGTCAGTTGGTGGAAAGAAGCCAAATGCAGAACAGAGGGAGGTGGTTCTAGTCATTTTGGGGCCATGATTCCAATTGTTCCTGGAGGCTCCACTGCAGCCCTGCCTCTCCCATTGTTTGGATGTTCAACTCTTTCTATTTTTCCACAACCAAAACATTCCTCTTTTCTGCTTATGCAAGATCAAATAGCATTTTTTTGTTACTTGAAACTAATGCAGCTGTGAATTTAATTTCACTAATTTCCACATCCTTCAATTTTAAAAGCTAATGCGAGAGGGCACATTAGCTTTAATCTCGACTTGATCAAGTATGATTTTTACACAAAGGGAAACAGCTCTGTCTCTATCTATTCCAACCCAGTAAGTAGTTTCTCTTTCTCTGTCCATGCCTAAACAGAAAATTACATGTTGGCTGCCCACTTTAATTGTTTGTAATCACTGAAATTTGCAATCCTATCCTGTGGTGCATTATGAGACCTCTCCTCATGGGGCATTCTTTCAGTGTGTTTTGTTGGCAGTAGCTGTAGCAATTAGAAAATTGGGAAACGTATAAAATCCAGAGGAATATAAATTTTGGCATTTCTTTTCTTCAGTCAGCGTTTTGCTAGACATGTGTAGGGCCCTAGAAAAAATTAAATAGAACTATGGGTTTTACTACTGACATATAGAGCTCATGTTGTTCCAAGAATTCCTCACTATCCCCATTGGTGAATTCAAATCTAGGAGGATCAGGGTCCAGTGAGTCTCTTCCCAGAGGGAGAGATGAGGACCACTTACTGTTTAGAGGCCAGTATCTTTAGAAGGTCATCTTCCTCCCAAGTGCACATGACTCTTTCCTATGCTTCTCCTTGTCAGATTGGACTTTAATTTATAGTCACAGCCAACTATGCAGACCAGGAAGATTGAACCTTATTTGTGTACATGCATACGCACATCTAATCAAATGCAACTATAAAGTCATAAGACTAATTTTAAAACAAACATAGAAGAGCTGAGGTCCATCCTTTTCCCCATCTTCAATGTGCTTCAAAGGTGTGTTTTCTCTTTGGAACAGGAAGGAGTTATTTGCAACCACATTATCTGGCAAATCAAGCTGCAGTATGCAATTTTAGGTTTAAAAAAATATTATTAAGTTATAAGACTGATTTTCTATGTGGGTCAAAAGCTGCTTCCAAAAAAATTTCCAAAGGAAATCAGCAAAAACTTTCCAGCAATGAAAGCATCCTTAAAATAGTTATGAAATCTTCTAAAGCGATTACTCAGAAGAGGAACCACTCATTTGGATATAAGAGGATGTATATGCTTGCCATTTAAAAGAAGTTAAGTGATGAAAAGCATAAACTAATGCATCTGTACCACATACAGCAACATAAATATTTATGTTTCTAGAATATTCATCAAATGATTCTGGAAAAATTGGCAATTTAGTGATAATCAAGTTAGATCTTCACCTTACACTATATCCTAAAATAAATTCCCAATATTTTAAAGTGAAAAAGTAAAATCATACAAATTTTAGTGATTAAAAATGTGAATGAAATATAAGTGAATATTTTAAATGGTCTTGGGACAGATTTTCTAAGCATAAAATTATGAAAGAAATATAAATGCAAGAATGATATATCTGTCAACATAAAACATAAGACCAAAATACATATTGTAGAAACATTGTACATTAAAAAAAGCAAAGAATTAATACACTTAATATTATATACAGAGCTATTCTAAAGCAATAAGAAAGTATTTTAAATTTATATAAACATGAGATACATTTTTTAAAATGCTCAGTCTTCCTAGTCACCAAAACAATTGCACATTAAAAATTTAGTAACTGGAGTAATATTTCTAAGTATCTGATTATGTGGGGTTTGTGGTGGTTTTTGTTTGTTTGTTGTTGTTTTGCTTAATAGTTCTATGCATTTGCCTTTCACCAGCCTATGAAATCCATCTGTTTTGGGTTAAGGGGAAGGAGAGGAGCTGGGAGGGCAGGGGGCAGGAGGGGCAGATAGAGTTCTTACTATAAGAAGAAGGAAGAGTTAATAATTCGCTTCTGATATCCAAAATAGGTTTGTATAACGTGGAAAAAGTCTTGAGAGACAGACTTTGTCAGAAGAAACAGGATTTCTAAATTCCTGTAGCTCCTATTTAACCAGACTAGGGACTCACCCAGGAAGGCTCAGAGCATGCAGTTTCTTCCCCTGCGGAAGAAACTTCCATTTCTTCCCATGACGACTAAACTCTGAGATGGGATGGCTTCAGGACAAAGAGGATATAATATCAAGACAGCAAGGGGTACAAAGACAGTCCTTTCCTGCTCAAGAGGGAAGGACACAGGAGAAAGACTGATTTTTTTCCTCTCCACTTATGCCAGGTAGACACTTAAAAACATCCAAATAAATTTGGGGGAGCCCAAGGACATTGGGGCTAGCAGTTCACTTGCCCGGATGCGACATAGGAAAAACCCTACTTGTGGCTACTTCAAGTGCAGAGAGAGGCTGAGGCAGGATGAGCAGGAGATGCGCAGTTAGACAAATCGTGTTCTCCTGGTTCTCCACCGCCAGCTTGCAGCAAGCAAAGGATCCACGTGAAGCCATTCCCTTTGGTAGGGAGTGCAGCAGTGCTGACAGGGTCAGGGGACCGCAGAAACCAACTCAAAGACCCCAGCAAAGGATGCTAGCACATCATCCCAAGAGGCCAGGTGGGGGCAGGTGCCCTTCGGCAGTACCAGGTTCAGGTAGCAGATCACTCCAATCCCTGAGCAGCTGCTGCCTAATGGGGAATTGGTTTCTGAAAAGTCTGATTTTGTCAACTGAAAATACGTGTTTAACCAGAGGACACGGGAATATTGTTCACTGGCAAGTCTTAAAGGCTCCCACCATTCAGGGGTGAGGCGCTCACACGGACTATCAGAGCATTATCAATGCACAATGAAACTACAACTTCCTAACATGGATAAGTGTAACTTGAGTAATCGGCCACCCAGCTAACATGGCACCTATTTTTTTCTTTCTTGAGTTTTATTTTTTCTGTTATGTATTTCGGTATTTTCCAATTTTATTCTATAAAAGCATACATTGCCTTTGAAATAAATGAATACAATAAACATTTTTAAAAGATATGTTTTTATTTCAAACAGGAAGAGAAATCTAACAGAACTGAAGAGAATTAAGCAGAAGAAAATCTAGGCTGGTATTTTAGCTAAAATTAATTTCTCTAAAGTTATGTACAGTCGGCTCTCGGTATCTTCGTGTTCCACATCCGCGGTAGGTTGAATCCACCGATGCGGAACCCGCAGATACAGAAGGCTGACTGTCCGACGCCTTGTATATAAGGGGCTTGAACAGCCGCGGATTTTGCTGTCTGCGGGGGTCCTGGAACCAGTCCCCGGCGGATACCGAGGGACGACTGGATCAAATAAAAATTCAAAGGTTAACAAAATTGGCCTCCTTAATTTAGTCCCACCTTACTCATATGGGTATCTTCTTTTTTTTTTTTTTTAATTTCAAGATGAAAACGAGTCACCTCCTGAACTGATTTTAATCATCTGTATCGTGGAAGTCCAGTACATCCCTGCTTAATTAAGCATATGCTTACTAGGATTAGCTCCGGAGAAGAGATTTACCGCCTCGCGAGGCTTGCTTGCGAAGCTCCAAGTGCCATCTGTGCAGTGAGCTGTGCCTGGAGGAAGGAGAGGGACAGAGATCTGGTGATTCATTGGACCTGATAAAGAGACCGGTGAGACTCACAGAAAACAGGATATGGTTATTCTCTCGAGGCTTAGCCCAACTCCCCTGTGGTTTCCTTGATATGCTCTCTGATTTCCCAAGACCAACCTTCGGTTTTTATTGCTCTTGCAGTGGTTTTTCCACACACACCCTAGTTCAGACAGAGTGAATTAGGTAATGAACCTGTGAGCTCGTTACTTCTCCAGGAGGCCGAGAGGAGCAGAGGGTCTTGCCCAAGGTCACATCATTGGCTGGTGGCAGAATAAGGACCCCACCCGGGTGTCACGGCTGCTCATCCAGGTGTACAAGAATTCGAGGAAAATGCTCACAACCCACGGTGACACCACTTGTTTACTTATCAGCACTCATGAAACCCTTTACATTTTTATGATCCATTTGAGGGCGGCTTAAATTCAGACTAATCTGATCTCACCCAGAATTCACCACAGATGATTTCTCAACTTGGGCAGGGATGAATTGTATTTAAATAAGAGCCATTCACCTCCCTGGGATCCCCAAAGGCTGCCCTTTTCAGAGCCCCCTGCACCTGCCACTAACTGGGTTTCTCAGTAGAGCAGCTAAAGTTTAGTTTTGTTATTATTATTATTTTGATAGGTAATACAAGCATATTGCACAGAAGTAAAAAAAATCCTGTCTACCCCGCCCAAATCCAGTGGAAAGTAATTCTCTTTCACACACTCAGCCTCTCAGTTTTCCCCAGATACAACTGCTGTTAACAGATTTTTGGGTATCTTTACAGAGTTATTCCATGAATACACAAGTATATATATAATTTTATATTATATATAGATAACATATATTTTATATTATGTATGTAGTTTTATACATTATATTTATAAAATTTTAAAAATGGATGGAGGTATGCTACTTACACTGCTGCCCCTTGCTTTCTTTGTTTTCACTTAATATTTCTTGACTGTTGTTCCATGTTAGCACATATGTAATAAGGCAGCTCTATTTTCAATGCCAAATATACCTAGTGCTTAAAGATCTACCTCTAAAACCATGACATTCTGTGTTCATTTACATTCAACCAAAACTTTTCTTTCTATTCCTTTCAAGATTACAATTGGGAGGATTTTTAACAATGAATGGTCAGGATATACAAACACACACACACATACAAGTGTTGGATACTTTCCACATACAAGTCCGATAAACTGCCATAGTATCAAGCCACAGAATCTAGCACCTCAGTGTTGGAAGGGACCTCAAAAGTCTTATGGTCTGATGTTTTGCCCAGTAAAAGAATTCCTTCCACATTCTTCCTGACAGTGTCACACAACTTCTGTTTGAGGTAAGCTCCACAGGCATCCCATTTCCTCCCCAAATAAGCCATTCTACTTCCAGAGTGTCTAAGGTCTTCTTACATCAAGGTGAAACTTGACTTCTTATTGGTCCTTTCAGGAATCGGATGGCTGCTGCCATGGTACCTCAAGCCTTATCTTCAGACTGCATTTCTCTGGGACCTTCCACTGCTCCACGACTGCCCTCCTCCATGGCAGGCACCTTGCTGCCATTTGTCTGAAAGGGAGGCACTCAGACCAGGGCAGGGCTGCAAAGTAGAGGCCTAGCCAACACAGACCAAAGGCACAGAGTCGTGCCTAGGGACAAGAGGATATTGCTTGTGACCTTGCTCACCTTTTCCAAATATTTCCCTACTTTCCTTGAAAACACCCAGAACAAGTGTTATCCCATGGGATTAGTAGCCATATTTTCTAGGCCAAAAAGTACATGCATCGGCCAGCAGCCAAATGTTTGCCTGCTCTGTGGGGAAGACATGCCCACTGTGCAGAAAGGAGCAGGCACAAGCATAGGTAGGCTGGTACTCAGCCCAAGGGCTCCCTCTTGTTCTTGGAAGTTTATGGAGAAGTGTGGCCACCATTAGAAGTTGTGTTGTTCTGTGAAGAATATGAATTTATGATATCAACTTGGGAAGAGCTAAAGTGATGATTATCCATGTTTGCTTGTCTTTGGTTCATAGGGATATCAGTAATACACCCCCTGATTTTGTGGATGAGCCTGGATAACAATCATTCCCTGAAAGTGAAAATGGTACTAATCAATGCGTGATAGATGAGAATAACCAACTACAGAGGTCTCTCCACCTAGCTATAGCTATTTGTATTTATATAATTATATAATATATTATAATATATAATTATATATTTTATGTATTTATGATTATATAAATACATAAAATATATACCAATTATACATTTTATGTATTTATGATTATATAAATACACAAAATATATAATTGTATATAAATTGCATAAAATAAATAATATATTTATAGCTAAATAATTACTGAGATGACAAGGGACACACCTACATCAGACCTGCCCAGGTGACCAGTGGATAGCCTTTTACTCAGATCACAGCATGAGGAGGGCCATAGCCTAGGCAGCCCTAAGGAGCTCTGTATGAACAAAGACTTAGGGACCAGAGTTGAGAGATGTGCACACAGCCAGACAAAGGGAAGCGGAAGGGGATTCATCTGCACCCCACTCTGGAAAAAGCACACCAATCTAAGCAGGAGCGCTCATTCTGGTGCTGGGCTCATCAAACAACCTTCTGACTATGGACTTGGTTTCCCAGTTACCTGGATACGAGGTAAAGGGGACCAAGAAGAACAGATGTAATTCTGAGTGTTCCGATCCAAGAAAAGGCATATTTTCCACTAAGTCAATAGGCACATGGCTTTCTAGGTTCAACTTTATTAATCATGAGAGTGGTGTTTGTTCCTGAGCCCCTGGCCAACTATGGATAAATGGAAACAAACTGTGTCACCACCAGGACAAGACTGTCTGGTAAGACCCTCTCTGGGGGCTGGCTATTACTCTCTGTAAATGCAACACTCGTCCTCCTCCGTTGCACCCATTTCTCAGCTCCTAGATAACTCTTGGGCACTTCATTCTCGTTCTTTCCCTCCACACTGCCATCATCCTAGTAACTTTCAACATTCATGCCAACGACCTGAAGAATGTGTTGACTTCTGCCTCCTCAACTCCATGGACCTCTTCTCCACTCCACAGAGCTGCCCTGTCACCCTCACCGTCTCATTCAGGGCTTTGCTGAACCTGTCCTTAGACCGCCCTTTCTGCCTTCTGGCTCATCCTACAATTGTCAGCAAATGACCCTCTTTGGTGCAAACCTTTGGCCTCTGAGATGCAATACTTCTCTGGTTCTTATCTTAGCTATCTGACTTTCCTTTTCTTTCCCTGGTTTGCTAACCTGCTGTATCAGCTAGGAATGACATTTAGCCTCACATAAGAGTAACCTTACTGCAGTGGCATAAGAAATAAGGATTATTTTTCTTATATCACAAGTGCAGAGGTAAACAGTCCAGGATTGATGCAGTGGCCTTACAATGTTCCCAGTCTCCCAAGTGACTTCTTTCTGCTCTCCCATCCTTAGCTTGTAGCTTTCATCTTCATGGTTAGCCACGGTGCACAATGGCTGTTCAATCTCTCGCCTCTTGTTCTCTGTCCAGGCAGAATAAAGAAAAAGGAAGCCAGGCTGCTTGCTGCAACCGCGGCTGGAAGATGGTGGGGAACGACTTCGGCGCGCTGCTGGACCAAGAGCTCTACTCCTTCTTCAACTGTCTCGCCGACACGCAGGCTGCGGGTCCCGCTGTCCTCAGTCTCCTCTTCCAGAACAAGGGAGCGCGTGTTCTCCCATGGGCCCCTGGATGCCAGCAGCGACACCTCATGTTGGGACTATGAGGGTAAAACAGGATAACACGTGTTTAAAGAGCATAGCTCAGGGTCTGCCACCGTGAGCGCTCCTGTTTGCTCTCCCAGCCAGGATTTCTACCTCTGCTTTGCTGTTCCATTCTTAGCTCTGTCTACTCTCCATCCTGTTCTCTGGCCAGACCCTTGTCCTCCCTGGGTTCCTGCGAGGACTTGTATGAGGTGATGGGTGTAAAGTGCAAGGGCAGTGACAAGCAGAGGGGCAGATGGGATTACTTAGGTCAGGAGGTCCCCATGGTGGCCTCCGAGTGCCTCTCTGCTGATTCCAGCCTGACTCACCCACTAAGGCCTCTCTCTAGATGGCTCTCCCGCTTTCCCAGGCCCCAGCCTTCTCTTCTCTCCTCTCCTGAGGAAGAATTCCAAGGCTCTCAAGAATAGAAGAGATTTTAGAGGCCATCTCATCCAACATCCTCCCGGGCAAGGCTTGGATTTCCCAGCGGCTCATTGTGCACACAGGACAGGGTGCTTGCTGTCTCTGGAGGCCCCCTGTTTTGCTTGGGGGACAGTGTTGGGGACATGTGGGTGTCGAGCTGAATCTGTAACTTCTATCCTCTGGCTTTCCATGTGGGCTTTTCCTCGAACCCCTTCAGGTCCCTTCAGAGAGGTGAACTGGCCCCCGTTCTCTCCCTCTCCCTTTCCCTGGCCCTGCAGCCCCTCTCCCTCTGGCCTTTGGCCCTGGCCCTGCAGTCCCCAACCTGGTTTCCTGGGGGAGCCACAGTGGAGTGAGAGCTTTGCCATGGCCCCCAGGTCCTGGGGTGACTCTTGAACTTTTCTGGTTTTTTTCCTATAAAAGTTGTAACTGGCTTTGGCTCTCAAATTGAATGAAAGGCATCCAACACTAAAAAAAAAGAAAGAAGGAAGGAAGGAAGGAAGGAAAGAGAGAAAGAAGGAAGGAAGGAAGGAAGGAAAGAAGGAAGGAAGGAAGAAAAAGGAAACCACAAGGAAGAAAGGTTGTCATCTAGATGAGCAGGAATAAAAACCTTCCCAGAAATCCCCAACACACTTCCGCTTAGGTGTCATAGCTAGAAACAGTCACATGTTTACCTCTAACTGTGAGGGAGCTGGGAATGTATTTTGGGGGCA
Organism: Balaenoptera borealis; assembly: GCF_965194805.1. NCBI lineage: Eukaryota > Metazoa > Chordata > Mammalia > Artiodactyla > Balaenopteridae > Balaenoptera > Balaenoptera borealis. Next base: position 25,631,019 of record NC_138875.1, on the reverse strand, counting down.
GATACAGTGCTGATCAGGGTTAAGTCCTTAAAGAAAATCAGATGGATCCTGGGTAGGCAACTACCACATTTTATTTATCCATTCATTAGTTGATGAGCTTTTAAGTTGTTTCCACTTTGGGGCTCTTATAAATAATGCTGCTGTGAACATTCATGTACAAGTTTTTGTGTGAACATATGTTTTCATTTCTATTGGGTCCTCCATTACTTTCATCTAAAACAGGGGTTAGCAAGTTTTTCCAGCAAAGTACCAGATAGTAAATATTTTAGGCTTTATGGGACAATCTCTACAGAAGCGACTCAACTTTGCCATTGCAGTCAAAAAGCAGCCATAGATAATATGCAAACTAGTAAGTATGGCACTGTTCCAATAAGACTTTATTTACAGACATTGAAATTTGAATTTCATATAATTTTCACGTCATGAAATAGTATTCATCTTTTGATTTTTTTCCCCAACCATTTAAAGTGTAAGAATCATTCTTAACTCACAAACCATGTAAAAAAGGGGCAGGCTGAATTTGGTCCATGGATCATATTTTGCCAGCTCTTGCTATGAAACCTCATCATGTTTATTTCCTTCAAAACATTTATCCCAAACCATATATGGCTATCTGTTTACTTATTTGCTGTGCAGTTCTTCCCTCAAGAATGCAAGCTTCATCCGATGGCAGGCAATCAACGTTTTGTTGAATTAACAAATGTACTCTAATTTGTTTTATTGATCCCGTATGAATACATGTTTGAGTTGTTTTCAATTTTGTGAAGCTACAAATGATGACTCCAGGAATGATTTTGCCAATAGGTATAACTATTTTAAGATTTACTAGACTTGACAAATTCTCCTAAAAAGTTATATTGGCCAACATATGAGTGTACCCATTTTCCCATACCCCAGCCAACACTGGGCAAAGAAAGAAATCCCATTCTTGTTTTATCTGTATTTGTCTATGTATTCGTGATGTTGTATACTTTTTCTTAATTATTGGGTCTTGATTTGCAAGAGCTCTCATGGATTTTTATGTAAAGGAAATTAGCCCCTTATCTGTCAGAAGTGTTGTAAATAAGTTTTTGCAGTTTTTTGTTTTGATTTTTTTGACTTTTGACTTTATTAGAATGTCCTTTATTTCCCATACAAAATATTCAAGTTTTCAAAGTGGTCAAATTTATCAAATGTTTCCTTTATTGCTTGTGGTTTTCATATCATGCTTAGAAAAGCCTTTCTCATTCCAAGATTATAAAAATAATTCATTCTTACTTTCTTCTAGTAATCTTATGTTCTCTTTTTCTCTTTAATGTTTTAATCTTTGAATTATTGGTAATGAATACTAGGAATGGTGAGGCAGGGAACCAGCTTTATTTTCTTCTAAATAATGAAGAAGATATCTGTATAAGCCATATTTTTCCCCGTTGATTTGAAATACCATTTTTAGAGGATACCTAATTTCCAAAAATCCTTGATATATTCAGAGGGGATATTCAAAATATTTGAAAAACAGCTACAACACAGACCCCCAGTCATTTTGAACAGGGCATCAGCATGTCAACACCCAGGGTGGGCACAGTACACAGTGCAGTGTGGGCCACACAGGTGAACTTCCAATGTTGGCTCTGGATCATTGGTTCACTATTACCTGTCAACCTCCACCTCTGACGCCACCACCTCTGGGGCTGTGGTCCCTGAGGGCCTCATTAAATGTCTGACCCAATAACGAAAATAGGTACCCCTAGACTTCTGTTAGTTTTGATAATAATTGTCCTGGTATTTAAGCCACTTTTACTCAAGGATTTTATTACTTGCAGCTCAAAGCATCTCATTTGATACATAGGTTGTACGTGTGCACAGGTGAGCACAGGCACCTGCCACATTTATCAGCTTTTAACATCACTGTAATGCTGGATTTGTGGGGGGGAAGGGAAGCAGAAAGTTTTCCTTATTTTGTGGTGCCCTGGAATCTTTGAATAGTGTCAAAATTAACCTGTTCCTTGATGTGTTCACCCATAAAGCTCTCCAGCCTAGCATTTTGACAACTTTCTTTCTCAGTGCATCCCCTTGTTTTTGTCCTTGTTGTTGTTCAGTTGAATTTACCTTCTTTTCATTAATTCATTTTGAATAATTTATATTTCCTTAGAAAATTGTCCATTTCAGTCAGATTTTAAAATTTATTAGCATAGAGTAGTGAAAAATTATTCTCTAAGAATTACTACTTATCCTATTTCATTGCAGTCTGACAATGTAGCCAATAGAGCTTCTTCCTCTTGGAATTTATTTAGGTTTTCATTGTGGTCTATTTGATAAAAGATTTTCAAACGTTTCAGGCAGTGTAGCATAGAGGCGAAGGGTAAACTATATGGGTTGAAGCCCCGTTCCCCCACTAACCAGTGAACTTGAGACAGTTGTTTATGTTCTTGTATGTAATACCGGGATGATAATAGTATTGATGTGAGTTTTAAATGACATACGTGTAAAACACTAAGGACAGTGTCTGGCACATAACAAACGTTCCATAGATGTTAGATTTTATTATTATCATCCTGTAGTATTATCTCTTTTTGAGCATGTTTTATAAAGTTTATAAAGCATGTTTATAAAATTATAAAACTTTTTGGTTTTAATACTACAGAGAAGTTTTATTTAAAAATGTGTTGTTTACTGGAGTAATTCTTTTCTTACTCTTCATCTAATTTGTACTTGATGTATTCCTTCTAATGTCTTCCTCTTTTCTCTTTGTAGTATCAGTGCATGGGAGGTGGGGGAGGGGAGCTGGCAGGCATATTTTTCATCTTCAGATGGAACATTCTATTCCAGCTTATTATTTGCCCGAGAATCCTGTTTATGGATTACCCTTAATGTTCTCCTCTTTTTTTCCTAGGTGATGTTTTAAGAGTACTTAGAATCTGAGTGGGAAGGCGAGTCTGATGGAGCCTCTGAGGGGGACCTCTACCTTCAGGGAGGGGTGGGGAGTGAGAGCAGTAGAAAGGAGCCTGAATGGGCTGTCTCTGTCTCCTCTTGTTGGCAAGTAGTTCATTGCATGAAAGAGAAGCTCTCTTTTGGTTTGGGCTGTTCCCTCACTTCAGGACCAGCTGGTCATCCTGAAGGGTGTTCTCAGTTAAGAAATTGAATGAGGGCTTCCCTGGTGGCGCAGTGGTTAAGAATCCGCCTGCCACGCAGGGGACAACGGGTTCGAGCCCTGGTCCGGGAAGATCCCACGTGCCGCGGAGCAACTGAGCCCGTGCGCCACAACTACTGAGCCTGCACTCTAGAGCCCGCGAGCTACAACTACTGAGCCCGCGAGCTACAACTACTGAGCCCGCGTGCCTAGAGCCCGTGCTCTGCAACAAGAGAAGCCACTGCAGTGAGAAGCCCGCGCACGGCAATGAAGAGCAGCCCCCGCTCGCCGCAACTAGAGAAAGCCCGCGCGCAGCAATGAAGACCCAACGCAGCCAAAGATAAATAAATAAATAAACTAAATAAATCTATTTAAAATTTTTAAAAAGGATTATTAAAAAAAAAAAAAAAAGAAATTGAATGAGACTGCAGGATCACAGCCTTGGGAGTTCTTCAGCCCCACCTATCTGGTCTTTCTTTGTCATGAAAATGGACCCCTGAGCAACAGGTTCTCTTTTCCTTCTGGGTCCTGCTCATTGCCCCTTATTCTGTATCCACGGTAGGGAACCCTCTAACATTATGGAGCAGTAGTCCACAATACTACCCTCACTTCAATAATCAGAACATCAATTGCAAGTTTGGGAGTCCCCAAGACCACACTTAGGTTCAATAATTCATTAGAAGGACTTGCAGAACTCACTGAGAGCTGTTATACTTAGGATTATGGTTTTTTACCACAAAAGAATACAGATTAAGGTCAGCCAAGGGAAGAGGTGCATAAGGCACGGATCTTCTAGCTGTCCTCTTCCAGTGGTGCTGGGGACAGGGCTGCTCTTCCTAGTCATGATGTGTGACATACACACAGAGTACTGCCAATCAGCGCAGCACACCCAAGCCTCAGTGTCCGGAGTTTTCTTAGGGGCCTGTCACATGGGCACGGTTGACTCTGTGTGACAAATCTCAGCCTCCAGACCCTCTGGAGGTTAAGTCGATACCACGTGACCCAAATCCCCCCCTCTTCAATCACATTGTTAGACTATCTGAAGTGACCCAAGGCCCCCAGACAAACAAAAACATTCCTATCAGGCATGACATTCCAACAGCTTTAGAGATTACCTCCCAGAAGCTGAGGGCAAAGACTAGACGTCTCTTTGGGCAAGATTAAATTCTTTATTACACAGCCCCTGTGAACACTCTTGTTTATATTTCTTAATCTGTACATGTTTCAAATTAGAGAAAAAAGGTGTCAGACCTTGGTGCTCTCCTTTCTCTGGGCTCAGTTTTCTTTATATCTGGCTGCTAGAGCTCCTGGCATCTGGAACAGTGCTGGCACCTCAGAGGCATTCATAAATATGTGTTGAATAGATGAAGAATGAATGAATATTTTTTGAAGCAGTGTTATGAGATTGTGGTCATAACCTAGTAATGATCATGGTTGAAGATTTTTTCTTTGTTTTGACCTTTGTTCCTTCTGAGTTTCAGAGAGAGGGTTGATGCAAATGTGTTTTGCCATTTCTCTGTAAAGGAACCCTTTCACTTTACAGAAGAGGAAGCTAATATCCAGAAAGGCGGAGTCACGTGTCCATTGATGAGGGACAGAGATGGGGTCAGCACACGGGTTTCACAACTTTTAACATTTCTCTTAGCCAAGTGCTTTAGTTCCTGTTTTCCTTACAAAATCGACAACTCTTTCTTTCTAATGAGTTTGTTACTAAACAGTGAAATTCCCTCATCTGGGATAGACTTCAGTCGCTCAGCCTGCCCTGTGGTGATGGCGTTAATGAGTCAGAAATTCATCAGTCCCAGGGCTGGAATAGAATAAAACCACTAAGGACATGGACACTGATTCCAACTCGAACAGCTGAGAATTCACTGTTTGCATTTACTTTGAGGATTGATTATCCAGGTGAATCCCTCAACTGTTCTATATTATCATGGTTTAAAAAGTTCTCTCCCAGGGATGCTTGGGGCCTGGGCCAGTAGCCAAGTTCTTGGAGAGTAGTACATTCTTCAAAAATACTTTTTAAAGGTAATGTTTGATCTGATAGTTGACTATAATGAAGAGACAGTAGCAGCAAGGTCAGAAGCCCAGAAGAGAAGGTACTAAAATGATGTTTCTTATATGGGGTTGCTTCCCTGGAATCATCAGTATTTTCTGAGGCTCCTGCCACACTTTTGACCCAAGTGTAACTGCAAGATGGACATTTACTGAGTACTTACTATGTGTCAAGCATTTTTCACAATGACCTATGAGGTACTGTCATTATCATCATCCCTGCTGGGGAAACTGAGGCACAGAGAGGTTAAGTAACTTGTCCATGCTCACCCAGCTCATGAGTGGTTCTAGGGTTCAAATACCAGCAGATTAGCTTGAGCCTGATATATATAACCTCTCTCTTCCCCACCATGCCCACACTTATGATCATAATACCAGTTAAATTAAATAAAAGTGAGCTTTTAGGATGTATTAGTTTTCTATCACTGCATGACAAGTGATCACACATCCAGTAGCTTACCACCATACAAATTAATTATCTCACAGTTTCCATTGATCAGGGGTCTGGATGTGGTTTAGCCCAGGTCCTCTCCTCAAGGTGTCACCAGGTTCAAGTTGCTGCCGGGGCTGTGATCTCAGCTGAAAACTGGGGCTCTCTTCCAAGCTCACCGGTTGTTGGCAGGACTCAGTTCCTTGTGGTTGTTGGACTAAGGCCCTAGACGGCCTAGAGGCCACCTGCCATTCTGCCCTGTGGTCCTCTCCAAACACAGCAGCTTCTTCTTCAAGGCCAACAGAAGAGCATCTCTGCTGCTTTGAATCTCTCTGACCTCAGTACCCTCTTTTAAAGGGCTTACCTGATCAGGTCAGGCCTACCCAGGATAATCTCTTTTTTAAAAATTTTAATTTATTGGAGTATAGTTGATGTGTAATGTTGTGTTAATTTCTACTGTACAGCAAAGTGACTCAGTTATACATACATACATATATATACACATACATTCTGATAATCTCTTTTTTGATTAACTTAAATTCAACTGATTAGCAGACTTCACTACCCTTAGGAAATGCCATCCCTAACAACCCATACTCAAAGGGAGGAGATTATTCAGGGCGTATATACCAGGGGGCACGAATCTTGAGGGCCAACTTAGAATTCTGCCTCCCGCCAGGGATGACATTTAAGAGGAAATGTCACAAAAGGGTGGGGGTGGAGGGAGGGAGAGGAGGTCAAAGGAGCAACCCCCGCGTGTAGGTCACTTTTTAAGCATCAGCTGGTAGAGGCAGTTTCTTTCTTGCCCTTACCATTGCACGATGACTGCTAACCAGTCACCATCAACACTCCTGGATGTGCCACATGCTGGCTTGTTTTAGAAAACCCTTGCCGTCTCCTCCCCCAATTCCTTCTGCTCTGTCTCAATTCTGCCAGGAGTGGCTCCATCCCAAGTTGTATGGCCTTCCTCATCAAGACCACCAGGGCTGAAACTATCCTTGTCATCTCGGAGGTCCCTTAGAGGTATGGGTGTCAGTGAGAGCTGGTTAAAAGCAGTAAGGTATTAGCTGTGATATCATCAAGAGGAAGCTAAGAAAAAAGGAAAGAGGAAGCGTACTGGTTTATATCCTTTCTGCCCAGTCTGAGACATTCTCATGTCTCCAACAGAAGCCTGGGCCTCTCAGAATGATATTCTCAGACAGTCAAATTCCTATCGCAGAAGCTCTTAATCAAACAGGTTTTCTCTTACTAATTCTTCTGACTCCTTCCCACTACTTCTTTCACCCCCTTTCCAGTGTTTGCCAGACAGCGTTCCTGCAAATCTGGAGGTGGGAGAAAAGCGTGCTGGGGCTGAGGGCGCAAGACAGCTCCCCCATGTCACGGGACCAAGTCCCAGGTAAGCGCTCTTAGGAGATAAAACCTCGCAGTGATGGACGTTTGCTCGGTGGCTGTGGAGCCGGGGGCTGTGGAAGAGCTGTTTGTTTGTTCTTTAAGAGACAGAGGGTCCCTTCTGTTATTTGATAAGACCAGAGAGCTAAAAATAAAGCCGGGGAGTGATACCATAAGAGTGGTCAGAACTCCTCTTTGTGCAAAAATACCCCCCGCCATTGAAGCATCCTGATGGAGAGTGTAGATAGACTTTGCAAATGATTTAGAGTCAAGAATGGTGTCATTGACCTCTATGTCTACCCCCAGGATCCAGTCCAGCACCATCCCTGTGGAGTCTGCATAAAGAGTTCATTTTCGTCTAACGCTTCCATGGCCTTTTGCTCTAGAGAGTAATTTTAGCCACTGGGGAGCAGGGGAGCTTACCAATGCCCTTCATTCATTCATTCTTTTATTCACTTAACCAATATTTATTTATACTAGAAAGAGAATTATTTCTGTTCTGGGACACTGACAATAGACAAGTTTCTACCTTTATCATGGTGAGTAAAGCAGAAAGCAAACAAATAATTATATAATGCCATGTAATATAATATGTATATAATGCAGAGTAGCAATAAGGTTCCTTGTGAGAATGTGATGAAAACTATGGCTCTTTTCTTAAAAAAAAAAAAGTCAGATTCCATGTTGCCCATAATTTCCAGAAGTTCATGGACCCTCTGAGCCCCTCCATGGAGCTGCTCTCCATCAGTGGTTCCCAGGCCCACAGCGAGTCTTGATTTAGTAGGGCGCATATGAGGTCTGAGAGTCTTTTTCAAAGTTCCACTGGTGATTCTGCTGCACAGGGTTCAGAACCATTGTTTTAATGGATCTGATTTTAATCCACATTATATCAAGGAAAAAAATATATTAATGACAATTTACAGAAAGCCTGCAAATAAAGACAAGCAAACCTACAAGACACCTGGCCGAGGCCTGCACTGGGAGAGGTGAGAGCTCCAGCATTTGTTGTCCAGTGACCTATCCTGAAAGGTCTCCAGCCTGGGGAGCCACAGTTTGGCCAACATCTTTATTTGCACAGTGCTTAGGCCAACCCTTTAATCTGGCACTTGCCCCTGACTCTTTTTTGTTGTTGTTGTTCTGCCGTGTGACATGCGGGATCTTAGTTCTCACCAGGGATTGAACCCGTGTCCTCTGCAGTGGAAGCACAGAGTCTCAACTACTGGACCGCCAGAGAAGCTCCCCCCCCCCCACCGCCCTCGCCAACTCTTTTTTTTTAAACTCATACCCCCTTTGGATCAAAATTTAAATCACATCTTTCCCTGGAAATTCTGAAATAAAGTCCTAGTGGGGTGTAATCCTTAAGGAAGGACTGTATTTTCGTAAACCAAGACATTGTTCAGTCCTGTTTTCTAAAATGTGAAGGACATAATTCATGTCTTTCCCTGTCCCTCCTCACTCCTTTTTTGATACTCCCACTAAATGTAATGCTTTACAGCTTATGAAAAGGTTAGGCATTTCTTTGTTCTCACTGTTGTGATTTCTAGGTAGAAGAATGAACAGATGGGAGAAGGAAGGGGGCATTTGAAAGGCAGGGAGCTTTGTGTAAAGATGCACACACTTGATTTCATTCCCTACTGAAACCCCATTAAAATGCCAGTAAAGAGATTTTTTTAAGGCACAGACCCACATGAGTGGGGGAGATGGGAGAGTAGGAGACAGCAGCAAGATCTAAAACCTGAAAAGCCCCTAGATAAGGGCTAATTTACTTAGCAGACCCAAGAAAATGGAGAGAAAGTTGAATCCTAAGCCAACAATACAGAATGTGGAAAAGCAGCTCAGTTTGTAAGCTAGAATTCCCAAAAGTTCCTGGCAGTACCATGTATTTCTGGAAGTAGAAGTGGGGCTGAATGGGTGCTAAAATTAGGAGAACTGGTGGAAGGTCTGTTTATGAAGCAGTCACACCTCCAGATTCCTTTGCCATGTCCACACAGCCAGGCAACTGCCTCTTCCCCATTCTGGAAAAAAGATAGAAGAGGGCCATGCCAAGGGCCTCTGGCCCTGGAGAGGCAGGCACTGCTGAGGACAGGGGATGCTGGAGTTCCCAGCCACCGTTTCCCCCTGAGCTCCCAGAAGTCAGGCAACCAGACCTTCACTCTTTAGACAGGAGCTTGGTAGAGTCTCCTCTGATAATCTGACCAGCCCCACAGGAAAGACTTAAAGATCCTGATAGGGAAGTTCCACAAGGAAAAGGCTCAAACACACCAAGGTGAAGTTTACTGTTGACAAGTTCACCGATAGTCCAGAGCTTCTGATAAGATTCCTTGTCCCCTGGCCCCCAATATGAACGACTCTCCATAAAATGGGAATAACAATATCCCCACCTCATAGGACTGGTGTAAGGATGAAATGAGGTGGTACTTGTGAAATCCTTAGAGCAGTGCCTGGCACATAGCAGAGCATATATAAGTTATCATTATAGATAGATACACAGACAGATTAGCCAAGGATTATGAAAGCTCTAAAAAAAAAAAATCCTCTAATATGAACATTAGAGACCAAAACAAATAGAAAATAAAGTCGCTTGGAGACTCTACTACTTGGAACAAGAACCAACACCCACTACCCCCAACACATTGTTTATTTAATATAGCTATAACAGCTACATTTATGTGGAAATACATATATAGACATAATAGATTAAATATATTTTATGTATATACACATACCATATACACAAAGAATTCTTGAAAACTGGAAATAGGAGAAGTTAAAATTGAGGAAATCTCCCATAAAGCAAAGTAAGAGAGATGAAAAATTGGACAGAAAAGAGAAGATAATTAAACCAGTTCAGCAGTTCTGACAACCAAGTATAGAAGTTCTAGAGGGAGAGAGAGAAAGGAGAAAAGAAGGAGAGAAAAAAACCAAAGAAATAATTCAAAAAATTTCCCAGACTTGAGACATTTTCTGGATCGGAAAGGTCATGAGTGCCCAGATGAAATTTCCAAACACTGGATTAAAATGACTCCTGCTATTTCCAAGGAGAAGAAAAATCAGGTATAAAGTAGTTAAGAATCAGATGGTAGGAGATTTCCCAACAGCTACATTGGAAACAAGAGGCCAACCAAGCAAAGTCTTCAGAATTCTGCAGGGAAATTTTTCTAAGCTAGAATCGTATGCCCAAACAGCCAATCAAGATATTCTCTGTGTTAACTAACCTTACTGTGGTAATCATTTCACAATATATATGTATACTAAGTCATCACATTGTACACCTTAAATGTACATAGTAAGTCAAATATATCTCAATAATGCTTGTGGGGAGGGACTTCCCTGGTGGCGCAGTGGTTAAGAATCCGCCTAGCAATGCAGGGGACATGGGTTCGAGCCCTGGTCCGGGAAGACCCCACATGCCGCGGAGCAACTAAGCCCGTGCGCTACAACTACTGAGCCTGCACTCTAGAGCCCACGAGCCACAGGTACCGAGCCCACGTACCACAACTACTGAAGCCCACGCACCTAGAGTCGTGCTTTGCAACAAGAGAAGCCACCACAATGAGAAGCCCGTGCACAGCAATGAAGAGCAGCCCCCGCTTGCCGCAACTAGAGAAAGCCTGCGTGCAGCAACAAAGACCCAACGCAGCCAAAAATAAATAAATAAATAAATTTATATATTAAAAAATAAGCTTGGGGGGAAAGCATGTAAACTAAAAGAAGAAGTGAAATGAAATAACAGAAACATTCAGTAATTGGATAATGGAACGAAAACATTTTGTTGAATATGTATTTTTTCAAATACATATTTGGAGAAATAGGGGCTTATTTGGAAAATATTAATCATGGATATTCAAAAATAAAACATTAAATGTGAAAGAAAGAGCAGACATTCTCACATAGTCAAAGTCTGAAGATTTTATTTCCCATGCCCTGTTTTCTGAAAGCTGCTAGAGGACGTGCTCCACCAAAATGAGGGAGTAAACCTATGGGAAGGCACAAGATGTAGGAAACCTGAGAGCCAACTCAAAGGATGGAGAAGGGAAGCCCCGGATGATGGGGAAGGGAGATGCCAGGAGGAGAGAGGAACACCAATGGTAGACAGCAGCATTATATACACTAATAGATAACTAATAAGAACCTGCTGTATAAAAAATAAATAAATAAAATAAAATTTAAAAAAAAAATGAAAGAAGCTTTAGAAAAAGTTTTACACGTATCAAGTAGGTAATAACTGTATCTCTTCCTTTCACATCTAGGTGGAGTGGAACAGCCATGGAAACACCCGATTAGCTTTGTTGTAAATGTTGTTGTAATTTTTTTTTTTTTTTTTTGCTTGCATATACTAAGAGTATACTCCTTTGTGTGACCTTTCAGGCCTGACCATAGGCAATTACAAAGGCTCTAGAAACCTGGCCTTCCCAGAGCAGACTTGGAGCATGGTCTGAAAGAAGTTACAGTCAAGGATTGCAGTCCTGTGGAGTAGGTAGCCCCCAAATGATTACCCTTTTTTTAAATTTCTGAGATGTTTTCAATGCTCTGCTTCCTGTATTATCTTTATCCCCCTATTGACTTTGGCCCCTATGAACTCCAGTCTCAGACGAAGGTGTGCCCCAGGCACATGCAGGAGTGCACATCCTGACTCTTTCCCTTTCCTTCTTAGGCTCTCAGCATGTGCATCCAGAAGGGACTGGACTAAAGCATGTCCAGGGCCCCTGATGCATCTAGAAAGTTACTAACAATTACAGCTCCTTTCCTGAACTCTTGCAGCGTTGGCATCACCTGTCCCCAACAATTCAGCACTCACTTACATCCTCTCCCCAAAGATTAGCTGGGGCTTTTTGGTTGTTTGCTTGTTCTGTTTTTTGTGTTTGTGGTTTTGGCTTATATCCTCCAAGTAGATGGAAAGTTCCCAGAGGGCAAAGGACCACCTTGCACTTCTGTGCCCCTCACACATAGTACAGAGCTGGATATCCAGTTGAGAATCAGTGAAAATTCCCTAAAGGAATAATGATGTAGGGACTTTCTATGGGATAGGACAGAATTGATGCTGACCCTTGGTTTTGTTCATTGCCATGTCCCCAGCACCTGGAACAGTGCCTGGCACATAGTAGATGCTCAAAAACAATTCACTGGATAGATGAATGAATGCACCTAAGAGAAAGGCTGGAATGGAATTTAGTGGTTAGAAATACTAAAGCATCTGGGGGTCCTGGAAAAAGCCCCCCAGTAAGGGACTTGGGTGAAAAGCAGGAAGAGGAATGCAACCCTCTACCTTCTTCTGGACAAGATTCTCCAGGGCAGAATGTAAATAGTCAGACTCTCTGGAGGATGGTTGAGCTAAATATCTAAAGCCTTACAAATACGCATTACCAACTATCTCCTGTCTAAGAACGCTTTCCCTAAAGAAATATAGCAGAGATAGTTAGGCACAAGGTGGATGAACAAGGGCTTTTATTTCAACATTATTTGTAACAGAAAAAATGGGAAACAACCTAAATGCTTAACAATAAGGAACTTGTCACAGGAAATGTTTATTCTATGTTGCTTAATGAAGAAAGTAAGACAAAATTATATGTGCTTTTCTTTTGTGATAAATAACATTTATTTATATGTGTGTATATGGGTATATACATATATACAAATAGACAAATATTGCAGAGATACATATGCAATGATTACAGTATGAGAGAATTAAAGCTTGTTTTTTGTTTCTAAGTTGGCATTGCTTTTGTATTTAGGGAAAATACATTTTTATTTCTTTAAATGACACTATTTATATCCAAGTTTATATAGGCAACAATATTTGCGAATATACTAAATTCACGTTAATCAGTAGACATCAGGAAATCAGGGAGATTCATGACCTGCTACCTCCCAATTTGAGCGATGTGGAGGTTTATTCTGAATATACCTAATAGCTAAAGAAGTGTGATTCCAAATGATGTGCCAATTAAAGAATCTAACTCATCCATCAGGGGATACCAATCTTAAGTGATGGGTGAAAAAACTGAGCCTGTTTTTAATGGTGGGGGGACTGGACTGGAGGGGAGGGTCTTAGGCAGGGAGGAACCAATAGAAGACTGAGCCAAGTGGCTTGAGACAGGTCATAAAACTTCCACTGTGCACGCCCCAGTCTGTGGTGGGGCTCTCAGAGATATTAGAGAAGCCAAAAAACTGGTTTGGAGTCTAATTAGAAAGACAAAGGCTAGACTGGATTGTTTACAATTAGTGCCAAACAGTGAGATTCGGATAAGTGCTTTGACAATGGTCTAGATTTTTTTTTTTTTTTTGGTCTAGATTTTAAATATTTTAAGATGCTTTTTTTTTAATGCAATTTTTTTAAATTAATTAATTTATTTTTATTTATGGCTGTGTTGGGTCTTCGTTTCTGTGCGAGGGCTTTCTCTAGTTGTGGCAAGCGGGGGCCACTCTTCATCGTGGTGCGCGGGCCTCTCACTATCGCGGCCTCTCTTGTCGCGGAGCACAGGCTCCAGACGTGCGGGCTCAGTAATTGTGGCTCACGGGCCCAGTTGCTCCGCGGCATGTGGGATCTTCCCAGACCAGGGCTTGAACCCGTGTCCCCTGCATTGGCAGGCAGATTCTCAACCACTGCGCCACCAGGGAAGCCCTTAAGATGCTTTTGATATGCATATATATACTTAAACGTTCTCATTAAGAATTCAAATAGGCTAAAAATAAGCAAGGACTGAACATTAGAGTAAGATTACAAATTTTGGTGTCTATATGATTTTATATATAACCCTTTGGTATGGATGTCCCAAGAGATAAGTGTCTTGGGCAGGAAAGATGCCTGAGCACTTAAGTTTGTCTGGCGAGCAGATAGTGGTGCTGGGGGCCCCTTCTCCCAGGAAAGGCTTGATGGACAGAAGAGATGTATAAAGTCTAAGAACTCAGGGTACAGAGGTTCTTAACGGATTTATTGGGAAGGGAGGAAAAGAACATAGCATTTTAAGGAGATTGGATGTGACAGTAATGGGTACATGAAGGTAAGGGCGTATGACTGGAAGGTGTTGCAAAGTCTGGGGACCTTGGACCCAGATAGGGGTGCTGGCAGGGAGTTCATGCTTCTTAGTATCCCCCCATCTCTACTCTGTCCATTTCCTGAGCCTGATCCAGCAATAAAACCAACATTTGCTTAGAAATTAGAAAATGTAGAATTAGGATTTTTTTTTCCCCCTGATGCCAAAGTAATACCTGTTCATGAGATAATTTAGCCAATAGAGAAAGAGTCAAAGGAGGAAATAAAAATCACCTGTAATCCACCTGCAGCTAGGGTTGCCAGATTTAGCAAAGAAAAATGGAAATGCAATATTTGAGACATACATGTACTAAAAATTGTTCGTAGTTTATCTGTAATTCAAATTTAATTGAGCGCCCCATACGTTATCTGGCAACCTTTATCATCAAAGCAGACCACAATGGCTGGCTTCACTCGCCAACCCCCCACCTCAACCCATTTCTGAATCCCCTTTATCCTTGGAGCTTTTCCTTTACCACATTGGATTCTATGCCTTAAGCCAAATCTCTCTAAACCCTCCTGAAAGTTCTGGGCTCTCCAACGCTTCTCTCAGAAGACGTTCCACATCACAGCCTATTTGTCCTGGGCACTGCCCCTCTGCAGGCAACCCGAGAAAGCAGGCCTGCCGGGGTCTGCAACAGCCCCTGAAGGTCCCTGCTTCCAGGCGAAATGCCCCAGCACTGATGCCAGCCAGGTCAATACCATCACCCTGGGAAGAAGCCAGAGGCCTGACCCAGCGCAACCCCACTAGGCTGACCCAGCCTCCAAACTGTGCTCAGCCCGGTGCCCTAGTCAGTGACTTTCAACATTACCAGCCCCCTGCACAGTCAAACCCAGGGAACACAAAAAGGAACCAGACCAACCCTGAGCCTGCACTTGGCCCTACACGCCCTCTATCCAATCCCCCAGTCAGGGTCCCCGAGCCGGGCTCCTGCTGTTACATCCCTTTAGGAACACCTCCATCTCCTCATCCTCCCTCCAGGACCCACAAATCTCCTTTCCCTCAGGCGGCACATCTCTGAAGCCCAGGGCCCTGCCTGGGGCTCTCACAGTCCCCCTCAGGTGTGCGGGGCCCTCCAAACTCTCTTTTTCCAAAACCTGTCTCAGGAAGGGCGCTGTTGAGGACTAATGGGCTACTCAGATGGTAGGTGTGGTGAGAGAGAAGAGGAGAGGGGGTAACATCAGGCTTCTTTTCTTCCTTCCCTTTCCTCCTAGATGACGCAAGGCCTATTTCTTCTGCTTCTATCAAAGCGTTTGGGGGAGTTCCAATTCCTTGCCACGTTCCTCCTTACAACCTCTCTATATTTTGCATATCACCACAGGGTTTTGCATCTCCCTTACCTGTATTTGAACAAAGTGTTTTGGTTTTCCTCGCTTTCTCTTTCTCTTTCTTTCAGTGAATGGCTGTACACCAGGGAAATATATTTCAGAGTATCATTTCCTGTTTCCAACATTAGAAAAGACAAGAAAACATTGCTGGAAACAAGTTAATCAATAGAGTTAGAAAAAAAAACAAACCCACCCAAGGCCTTTACTAAAGCAATCCCTGTCAATTCTGCATTCAAATATATTGACACACACAAGTGCTTAGTAAACCAGAAGCCGCTGTCCCACTGAATTAAGCGGGTACTCACTAAAATAATGATTTCACAGGAACATTAGTTGATTAACCCCAATCCCAAATTCAATTCTGTTAGATGGTAGGCATTCGATTAAGTATTCCTAAATGTAATCCTTCAATCCCCCTTAACCTCCACCCCCACCCACCTCATTTGGCTGCTGAAATGGAAAAGTCCATCAGGACTACAGTTCATAGGCCAATCCTAAGAGGCACTTCAGTCTTCCTGGGGAGTGTTAATTGTCAGAGAAGGGGGTTCCAAACAGGCCCAATGTTGAATTCATTTGCTTCTGATGGATTCAGAGTGTAGCACCACCGACAGAAACAAAATGAAAATAAGCAAAAGAGCAAACAGCTTGGTACAAATAATTATTTCTCTTTACAAATTGTTTGTTTATTTTTTCTTGTTTTTAAAACATTAAAATGATGCACCTGGTCTTTGTTTAAAAAAAAAAAAAACTTCAATCATACAAAAGAATAGTGTAAGTAAAAAGTAACCATAGTTTTTCAATTGAAAATTAAAAAAAAAAAAAGCAGCCGCTTTTTGTAGTGTGCAGGTATACTGAGACCCCTGGTTTTCAAACTGCAACGGACTCCTGCTGATGCCCAGACGTATGGATTGGAGAATAAGAAATAGGGCTTTGAGCCTCATGGAGGAAGGTGAGCAGCGTCCCTGACATTCCTTCATACATTTGTTGCTGTTTCCAAGTAGAAATAAATATCAGGGTTTTTGAAGACATCTGGAGGAGGCAAAGGTGAGGAGAGCTGCAGCTGCTATTCAAGGCCAAAGCCAAGGAGTTTCTTGATAAATACAGACTGTGAAGAGTTCTCTCACTCAGGCTCCCCACTCCGCCCTCCCCGTCTACCCAGCTGTGGGAACCTCCCTACGAGCGTCCAGACAATGCCTTCTTGTCTTTGCCTCCAAACCCTTACCTTCTGGTTGGAGACTCAGCACAGGGTATTTCACCTTTTGGTCCTCAGCTTCACTGTGCCAAGTAGAGAGGATAAATATTTTATATTCCTGCAGGCAGGGGACTTATGGTAAGAATGCACGCAAGGGGCCCAGCCTTATGCTGGCCCTTGAGAGAGAAGAGAAGGAAACAGGCATCAGAATGCAGAGGAAATTCAAGACCTATTCTTAGAAGGATCTGATGACAGTGTTCCTGGCTGTAAAATGCCTCACTGCCCCCTGTCGCTGCAGGATGGAATATTGGGTCTTTTACAACTCCTTCCCCACTGTTAATCCAGACAGATCTCCCCTAGACACTCAGGCAATACGTGAGCTTCTTATAGCTTCTCTTCCAGGACCTGCTGTTTGTACCTCCATTTAGATTTGGAGCTTTTCTTGAAAAGTCGGCCAGCCTGGTGGCAGCTGGCTACGCTTCTGGGTACTAACAACAGGCTGGAGTTTGATGGCTGATGTGTGGTCTAGACAGGACCTGCATCTCCAGTTCACACAATCCCCAGGAGACAACGTCTGCACTGTTGTCTCCACTCAGCCTGAGCTCCTCTTTTACGTTATCTGCTCAAACCCTCAAGACCTTTGAGTTTGCAGTCACTGATCATCCTACCCCATGCCAGGCACATGGACCAAACTCAACACCCACACCTGCTGAAATGAGACAGGCCTCTCTCCAAGGGCCACACCAAACCTTTCACCTCTGGACTCCAGCCTCAGAAGCCAGAAGAGCAATGTCCCCACTGGCCAATGATGATGGTCTTCTGAAAACTCCAGGCCTGGACCCCCTATTTCCCAGCATCTCTCTCCCCAACTCCCCTTCCTGTCCTCCATTGCCCATCTTCCAGCAGAATCCAGACAGCACATCACAATGAATGCCCAAATTGACCTTCCATCAAATGTGCCTGAAGCTGGGGTCCGGCTGCATTTCCATGAGTGCCTCCTCTGCATCATGGTCCTGCCTGACAGGAGCTGAGAGCTTGCTATTTCAGAGCTGTCACAGGCCAGCTGAAGCTTTGGCCCTTTTCAGCACCTCTTTCCCCAGGTTGCCTTTTTTCTTCCTCTGGGCTGTTCTCCGACTCCTCCTCCTGTTTCCCCAATTCCTACATCTAATCGAAGGCTAGAGAGGTATCATTCCAATGACTCTGAGGATGCTGCCAGCTCTCAAGACCACCCACTTCCCTCCTCTTGGAAGGCAGCAGCCGTGGCCGTGACCGAGAGTGGTTTACTGCCCTGGAGCCCTCTCAGCTCTGCTATGAGGAGGGCCCAAAACTGTAACCTCAAGAGTGTGGTCGTCAAAGTCGAGTGCGCACACCTGGAGGGCTTGTTAAAACACAGATGCCTGGGTCCCACCTGCAGAGCTTTTGGGTCAAGGGGGTCTAGGGTGGAGCCTGAGAATCTGCATTTCTAACAAGTTCCCAAGCCATGTTGATGCTGCTGATTCAGGGACCACACTTTGAGAACCAGCACTCTCATTGTCCTGCAGAAGAAGTTGAGGCTGAGGGGGTCTTCTTCAGGGACCACCCACCCTGTGGAGGAGAGGGCTTCCCTGCAGGAAGGTTAGGGTCCTTGGCAGCTGCTGGCTAATCCACAAGGGATAACCTCGGCTCTCTTGCCTCCCGTCCCTTCCCCCCCATCTCTCATTTTTTTTCTGTCTTTTGCACCTCATTTACTGTCTCTCCTGACTATGGCTTTGTGTCTCCATCTCTGGGCCTCTGCGCACGTGCACACACACACACACACACACACACACACACACACACAAACGTGCGCGCGCACACACACTTCCCCAGTGATGAGTTGGCATCGAATTTGTAGAGTGAGCTCGCAGCCATCTGGAGACGCTGGGCCGCCCTGACTGACATATGCTAAAATACAGGCGGTGGAAAGACTCTGGGCAAAGAGACCAATTTGTTAATTTAATTGAGTTGCAAACAACCAGGAAGCCAACAGGGTGTGTCTGAAACCTATTAGGTGTTCTTGGATCGGCACAAGGCTGGTCCGGAGGGAGGCTGGCTCTGTGGGGGCCCCAGGGTTGCTTCCCACTGTGCAGGGCAGGGCAGGGAGATGCTGAAGGGGCTTGTCTGGGCTGGGACACCGTTAGTGAGCCCCCACCCCTTTCCTCTGCTGGTGTACCATCCCCCCTTCTCTAGAGCCTGGCCCTTAGGGTGAGTGCCACCCTGCCCAGGAGCTTTGCTCCTCTCCTGCTCCGTAGCAGCCCAGAGCCCAGGACTGACTGATTTGGAATATAAAAGTGGGAGTCTTACGGTGAGTGTTTGCCCAGAACTGAAGGGTTTCTTAGGATGAATGACTTTCATTGTTAATACTGAAACAGTCCCAGACAACAGAATAGTTGGTCACCCTAACTTTACTTCAGTCGGAGCTAATTTTGCCCTGCATGTGCTCCAGGACTCCCCCTGTGACCAGGCTGGGACTAGACGCCACTGGAGACTCCATCCTTCCTTGCTGAGCTCCTTTGCAGACAGTCTTGCTTCCCTCACTCCTGAGAGCACTCCCCCAATCAGTCAATTGTGCACGCCAAATCCTTGTCTCAGGCTCTGCTTCTAGTGAACCCAGCCTAGACATGCATCTTCCACACCCATTGCCACTGTAAACAAACTACAAATGAGGAGGGTATTCTTCAGCACTTCTGATGGTTGTGGTGATAAGGAAGGCTCAGGACAGTCATAATAATAATAATAATAGTTATTATTATTATTATTATTATTGATTGCCAGGGGATCTCTTAGCTTCACTCTGATGCCCCCTAACTCTAGCTAGTTGCAAAGAATTTATGCCTTAGTTGCACAGAAAGCAGAGGGCTTGAGGCTAGGAACAATTCCTCTTTCTCTACTTTTATGTTAGGTACTTACAGTGTAGTCAACACTGCTCTAAGCTCTGTGAGGGAAAGAGAAATGAGTGAGACACAGGCCCTGCCTTCCTGTGTAGCTGTGTTGATAAGACAGTTTCACAGGCAACATCTTGGAAGGGCACAAGCTGGGGCTTGCTGAGGGGGTGAGGGGGCAGGAGTGCAGAGGAAGGATTGCACAGAGTTGGGGGGTTACCAGGCAGACTTCCCAGAGGAAGGGCTACAGCTCGACTCTGAATGGGTAAAGAGTCACAGCAGGTAAAAGGAGACAGAAGAGATGTCCCAGGAGGCCATGGTCTGAGGCAGGGAGACCCGGGGTGTACTTGGGAGTCCGAGAGGGGATGCTTTTCTGGAGGGAAGGCTTGCATAAGGAAGGAGGAGCTGGGGTCTGGGGATCTTCCTCAGTAATGAGGAGTTAGTGCTCTGGTCTGTGGGCAGATGGATGGTTCCCAGCAAACTGGTTTTTCTGGGGAGAAAACAGATTGGGCCAAACCTCCTCTGATGGCTGAGAACATCACCTCCCTGAAGGATGTGGGTTCTTGATCGGGAGGTTTGCTCAGTCACACAGGGAGTTGGGGGCCTGGGCAGGCCCGGTCTCTTCCTTCCTCTCCTCCAGGACAACCATAGAAAAAAATGTAAGAACACTCGTAAAGAATCCTGAGCAGGAGATGCTCCCCCCTTCCCTGCTCCCTCTAGAAAACCCTCTTGTTCCCTTCTCCTCAGCCCTGCATTACTGCTGACTCCACTATCCCGCCTCCCTCACCCTTCCAGACAAGCTGCACATGACTCTTCCTGAAACACCACTTCCCGCGTGTCATTCTCCAACTAGAGGACATTAGTGTCTACCCACTGCCCACGGGATAAGATCTGCATGCCTCAGATTAGCTTTCAAAGCCCTTTACACTCCATCCGCCCCCTTTGCCCCCCACCCCACCAGTTTAGTTTCCTTTCCGCAAGCCTTAGAGCCAGTCAAGTGGGCATGCCCCCAGGTATCTCATGGGACCTTGCTTTGCGTCTTTGTTAAAACCTCACTCCTTTTCTGGGCCTGTCCAATTCTACCCTTTCTTCTCAGAGCCTCCAAAATGTCTCTTCTTATGATGTCTGGCCACATTGGGCTTGCCCTCTCTACATTTCTATAGGCTTTGTGTGGTAGGTTGTCCGCAGAAGGATGCCCACAGGTGCCCTGTCCTGCATGGATGTGCTACTGCACATCAAAAGCTGTAGCCTAAGAGTTTGGGGTTTTTGAACACTAGCTGCCCTGGACTCCTTGTCTGGTGCCTTACAACAAACATTGCACTTTCCTCCACCACAAGCCAGTGTCAATAGATTGGCTTTACTGCGAGTGGGTGAGTTGACTCAAGTTTGGTTTGGTAACAATTTGGTGGTTTCCACTTATATCTCACTGGCCAGAACCATGTCATGTACCCTCTTCTAGCTGCAAGTGATCCTGGGAAATGCATTAAAAAAAAAAAAAGCTGTAGCCTATTTGCCCTCTGCTAGGAACCGAGGTGGCCTCGTGACTTGCTTTGACCAATAGAACCCAATAGAAGCAATCCTGTGACAATCCAGGATTAGGCCTTGGCACTTCTGCTTTCAGAGTCTTAGAGCCGTGAAAAATCACGTATAGAAGTCTGACTACCCTGCTGGAGAGAGAGACCCAGGCAATCCAGCTACAAAGTCAATTGGATCCTCTAGCCCCAGTCAAGCTGCCCCAACTGACACGGGTGGAGCAGGGACAAGCCTTCCGGCTGAGCCCTGTCTACTTTGCAGAGTCAAGAGCAAACGAATGGCTGTTGTTTCTGGGTGTTTGCAGTCAGCTTTCACTTTGGACTGAATCTTGGCTCTGCTGTTTAACAAGAACTGCTTGCTTGTAGAAAGTGCTCTCTGGCAACGGGCTTTGTGCTAAGTACCTTACACATATTATCTCATGGAGAGGGTACCATGATTATCCCCATCCCATGACAAGTTAAGTGATCTGTCAAGGTCCGCACCTGGTAAGTGACAGATCTGGATCATCCCCCAAGCCTGGAGTACAGAGTCCAGATTCTAACAATAGCTTACTAGCTATATGAGTTACATGACCACGAGCAAGTATTTTTCTCTAGGACGCCTTCTCTCAACTATGAATTGCAGAGAAAAATACAGAAGGGCCTGGGGATGGTGGCTTACGAAAATTAAATGAGGTGGTTCACGCATGGGCTGGGCACTGAGCAATTGCTCATGAAATACTGGTTCCCTTTTTCCTGGTGTGAAGTAGAAACAATCTCCCAGTCTCCTCCCCAGTGTTTTAAACAAACACTGTTTGAAATCCTGAAACCTCAAGTCCTAACTTATAAATAACCTTGCCAGGCTAGCCCATAAAAACTTGCTTGGACCATAATGCACCAGAAACCCTGTACCTATTTACAGGAATAAAATTGTTAGTAGAAAATAATATTGATAACTAAACAGAGTAAGAGGGAGGTTTTGATTTATCTCAGTAATAGCATCAACTTACAGGGGGTGGGGTGATGAGGAAGGTCCATACTAGCTTTGACCTCGAGCTTGAGGAAACCTCAAATATTGCCTGCCTTGGGGGGCAAATGTTGCTGGCTGTTCTGAAGCAGGGAAGGGAACTGATCACAAATGTGAATTCCAGCCTTGGACTCCATCCCCTGCATCTTTCTGCCTCTTACAGGTTGGCTGTCAGGGTTTGCTGTTAGGAGTGTTAGGAGCCACTGCAGCTTAGCGTGACTGTGAATGGTTCCCTTATATCTGCTTCTGCCCCTGTGAGTGCCCCTTCTCAGAGAGTTCCATAAGGAATTCCTCATGAGTGCCCACCATGCTGGGCCTGGTGCATAAAGATGACGGTTTAAAAGCTGCATGATCTATAGTACTACTGCACTGGCTGCTGAATTGCTTCTTTACCAGAACTTATCATGGTTTTGCGTTTGTTCATTTGTGGCTTACTTCAAAATAAGCTGTCTCTAATTTTTTCACATGTTTTTGGTTAGTTTTAAACCTGGTTCAGGTCAACAGAAGTATTTCACACTCAACTGATCCATGTGTTGATAGATCAGAGTTTATCTTCTTTCCTATTGATTTTATACCAGTATTTTCAGATGCGTGTATAACCTTTCAACAGCCTCCTGATTTTTGTGTCTACTTAAAAAGTGAACATAGCTCGGTGGCACATCATGTTTTCTGAACTTGGGTCATCTTTTTCATGCTGAAAGTTTATTAACAGTAGAATGAATAAATCAAGCGCGGTTGATTCATGTAACAGAATAGTATACAACAAAAAGGAACAAACCACAGCTGCACTTGACAATGTAGATGGATCTCACAAATACAATGTTGAGTGAAAGGAAGTCAGTAACGGTAAGGATCTAGTGATGCCTTCTTGTGTGGGAAAGCCAGAAGAAACCTGAGGAAGAGATTACCACAGGAGTCACGGGGACAGACTCAGGAGCTTCTGGGCCACTGGCAATGTCATTTCTTGACCTGAAGGTAGGTGTGTATGTGTCTACTTTAGCACACAAATGTATGCTTTTGACAATGTAGAGGGGTCAAAATAATTGCTGCATATACCGAATCGAGGAGGAATTCAGGCTTTACAGATTCTATTCCATTTGCCAATTATAAGCTTCCTGATTTATCATTTCATCGTTTGCCTCTGAGTTTGCCAGTTAAGCTTAACTGAAATCCATCCAACCACCAGATAAATCTGAGGATGGGGACTTCAAAATCTGCAAGCTGCAGAGTCCTGCTAGGTATTTGCTATATAATAGGCATCTAGTTAGGTGGGTGTATTAGCGGAACAGAGACAGTAGGATGCATATACACATAGAAAGAGATTTATTATAAGGAATTGGCTCACGTGATTATGGAGGTTGGCAAGTCCAAAATCTATAGGGCAGGCTGGCAGGCTGGCAGCCTGGAGACCCAGAAGAGCTGATGTTCCTGTTTGGGTCCGAAGGCCGTCTGCTGCAGAACTAGGAAGAGAAGGTGTCACAGATGACGTTCAAAGGCGTCTGCTGGAGAATCCCCTCTTGCTTGGGGGAGGCCAGTCCTTTTGTTGTATTCAGGCTTTCACCTGACTGGATGAGGCCCACCCACATTCTGAGGGCAATCCGCTTTACTCCAAGTCCACGGATTTAAATGTTAATCACAGGGACTTCCCTGGTGGTGCAGTGGTTAGGAATCCGCCTACCAATGCAAGGGACATGGGCTCTAGCCCTGGTCCGGGAAGATCCCACATGCCGCGGAGCAACTAAGCCCATGCGCCACAACTACTGAGCCTGCGCTCTAGAGCCCGCGAGCCACAACTACTGAGCCCATATGCCACAACTACTGAAGCTCACGCACTTAGAGCTTGTGCTCCGCAACAAGAGAAGCCACCGCAGTGAGAAGCTCGCACACCGCAACGAAGAGCAGCCCCCGCTCGCCGCAACTAGAGAAAGCCTGCGCGCAGCAACGAAGACCCAACACAGCCAAAAATAAATAAATAAATAAATTTATAAAAATTTTTTTAAAAACCTCCAATGTTTAAAACAAAATGTTGGGGGCTTCCTTGGTGGTGCAGTGGTTGAGAATCTGCCTGCCAATGCAGGGGACGCGGGTTCGAACCCTGGTCTGGGAAGATCCCACATGCCGCGGAGCAGCTGGGCCCGTGAGCCACAATTACTGAGCTTGCGCATTTGGAGCCTGTGCTCTGCAACAAGAGAGGCCGCGACAGTGAGAGGCCTGCGCACCGCGATGAAGAGTGGCCCCCGCTCGCCGCAACTGGAGAAAGCCCTCGCACAGAAGCGAAGACCCAACACAGCCATAAATAAATAAATAAGTAAATTAATTAAAAAAAAATGTTAATCACATCTTTTAAATAACCCTCATAGAAACACCCATATAATGTTCGACAAACGTCTGGGCACCATGACCCAGCCAAGTTGACACATAAAATTAACTATCACAGTGGGTGTCACATGTTACCTGGTTTACTCCTCACACAGCCTCAGGAGTTGGTTATTTTGAACCCCATTTTGCACAGAGCACATAAGCACCCTGTTTGAAGTTGCACACCTGTTAAGCAGCAGAGGCAGGAGTTACATTGAAGTCGTTCTGACACCAAATACTAGTGGTGAGCAAACTTTATGTATTTATTTATTTTTGCATGAGAACCAATCCAAGAAAAATTAATATGTTTATAGGCTGCATAGTGTCATCTCGAAGGAAGATAACCTGATTGAATCTCATGGGGAAAAATGTATTTTAAAATATAATTATCCAACTTACTAATGGGAAATTGCCTCTGCTTTCTAGTCACTTAAATGTCATATCTGGGCATACATGAGAGTGAGTAGCACTAATATTTTACCTGTTAGAGAAGCGAAGTAGACTGTGTGTTGTTCATTCCTGCACTCTGGTACATAGCAGAAAGGTGACGAAGGACAAGCAGGCTTAATTTTAGATGGAAGAGGATGCGAGTGAGCAGATATGATGGAGGAAACTTCAGGGTACCGCCCAAGGCTTCCATGGTTGATGGCTCTGGCTTTTTATCATGTCTAATCTCACTTGCCCTAGAGGTAGAGCATTATTAATAAGCACTTAACTTTATCAACCTTGACCTGAATGCTCTTTGGAGGTTACACATGCAATGAACTAAGAAAGACAGCAAGAAGAAGTGGAAGGGGAGGAGCGAAGGATGGGGAGAGAGTGAGGAAAGAAGGGAGAGGGGAGAAGAGACAGGACAGATGTTTTCTAAGAAAAATGGAAAAGAGAATGGGGAGAAAGAAGTTGGTTAAGGATGTCTGATTTTTGAGAAAGGGACTGTGGTGGGATTAACAGGGCCAACGAGTGGTGAAGGTCAGGGGGCAGGATGAGGGAATCAAGACTGACAAGGGTACGTACAATTCCCCCAAAGAAGGAAGAAATATGGTGCCTGCAGAGATAGAGTTGGGCAGTTTGGGGACCACAGGAGCATCAGAGAAGTGTGGTCGGTGAGGGTAGTGGGGGTTGTCTTGGAGATATGGCCAAGGCAATGAGCAAGCATCCTGATGTGTATGGCTCTTTTTCTTCTCTACAAGTTGTATGCCAGAGGAAAGAGCATGGACTTTAGAATGGGTTCCAAAAAATAATTCAAAATTGAACTTAACGTTACTACACAGTATCAATATTAATGCCAATTTATATTCATGTGCTACTGTAATAAGTGATGTTGGTAAAAAGAGAATATTATTTATCCTTTCTCATAAGTTTGCAGGAGAATTAAATATGAGAATAAGTAAGAAGTTACTTGGTTAGTTCCTTCCTCCCTCCCTCCATTTCCTCTTTCTTTCTTGCTTGCTTTCTTTCTTTCTTTCTTTCTTTCTTTCTATCTTTCTTTCTTTTTCTTCATCTTAGGCGTTTCTAGCTTGGCACTTTTCATGGTGTAAGTCACTGTTTTGCATCTGTAATTTTCTCTCTTGAGTGAGCTGGAAGCATCTGAGGGCAGGGAATGGGCACAGTGGGGGAGAGCAGAAAGAGGGGTCTGGGAATCAGAGTGGGAGAAATCATGGTGCTCCCACTCGGTGACTGTGACCTTGGGCAAGCTGTTGACCTCTCAGGGCTCCATTTTCCTCTCACCTTTTTGCAGCACCTACCCTGTAAGGTTGTTGTGAGCATTGGGAAAAATAGATGTGCAATGCCTAAGTGGGCTCTAAACAAATGATTTCCCCAGAGATAAGCCTAGAGTAAGTGCTCAATAAATAACTATGCAACTGAATTCCATGAAGCCCAGTCCCCAGGTGAGTTGGATTTCCAGTACTTGCCAAGGAAATTCCCCCTTGGGTTGAGTAAACTAAGAGCTGAAAGTGTGAACGAGAGGTGCCCCTGCCGCAGAGCACATAGCCCACAAACCCCATCCTCTGCCCCAGGGAGAGGCCTGTGGGCCCCGACTGGTCAGGGGACAAGGGGCTGGTCCTTAGGGCACAGCAGCCCTCCACTCTGCAAGTCACAGAGACCTTTCTCCATCCTCTTTTCCTCTGACTTTGAAATGCTGAGATCTGGAGGGAAATTAAAACCCTCCAGATCTTTGTCAGATTCCTCGGAGATGAAAAGGACTCTGGGGTAGGTATGTAGCACTGTAATTAGCACTCACCAGGTGGTTGGGACAACTGCTCCCAGACCAAGTCCTCTGGTCCTAGGACTTGGGAACCATAGACTTCCCGGGGTGGCTGGGCTGGGAGAGTCCCACGTTTTAAGGAGAGAGGTTCCAGGCCCTTGGAAAGACTCCTGGCTGGTCTGCTCTCGTCCTGCTCATGGCCTCTGCACGGGCAGGACTCTCTCCTCCCCAACATAAAGGTGTCTAACCAGGGACACACTTGGCTCTACCTTCAACTACACCTCACCCGAAGTCCCGCTTCTCTGCCTATCTGGACCCTGACCAGTGCACTGTTCCGAGTGTGTGAACAAGTCCTTAGGCCAATCCAAATACTTTCCAAATCTTCAAAGGTGTTCAAGTCCCCCTCCTCCATGCAGCCTTACCTGACCACTCCAGCTCTGGCCCATCAGTCTCTCCTCTGACTCCTAGCTCCTCAGACGTATTCAGCTTAGGATATGGTTATATACACACGCCGTTTGATTCTCTTCCACACAGGGGCCTCTGGTCTTCTGAGCTAGCGAGTAAGCCTCAGGGGTCTTTTCATTCTCATCCTTGCCTTTAACCTGCCGTTAACCTGGTCCCAGCCGCCATCCTCTGGGCCCGGGGCCCCTGCAGAAACCTTCTGAACGTCTTGCTGCATCTGCTCACAATCCATTCACCAGGACAGAGGGCTCCCTTCAAAAAGCAGCCCTGATGATCTCAACCTCACCCACCCTGCCCCCACCCCCAAAGCCTTCAGTGACTTTGCACAAGCCCTCCAGGATCTCATGATAGCCAAGCAAACGTGGCACTAGTTACCTGGTAGATTATATATATATATATCCCAGATAGATTATAAGCCCTGCAAAGCCCTGACCGTGGCAGACTTGGTTACCACTCCAAGTCCAGGGCCTGGCACGTCAATACGTTTTTGTTGAATGAGCGAATAAATGGTTGAGGGAATGCCCATGTGCAGCCTTGAGATTTTCATCAAGCAGTGGTGTATTTAGTGTCTATTCTAGGTGTGGTTTTTTTGGCATTGGATCCCTGGAAAGAGGATTTGTGTATACACGGCGTACTCAGGAAGGGCACCCGTGGGAAACTGGTAAGGGAGTTGAGGGGAGTCAAGGGTGGGTAGAATAAAAATATGTTTTGTCTTTGTCTGCCCTGTCCCCGCCCCCCCCCCCCCCACCGGCACAGAGCTCCTAAAACTCTTGGAATTTCCTGAGTGATCGGAGTGTGTTTTGTTATTTATAAGGAACTCCTTTCAGCCACACCTGAGTTTAGGCTAATGAAGTGAGTCTTGGAGAGCCCCTGGTTAGCTGTCAGGATGGGGGTTGGTCACCAGAGGAACCAACCATGTGGTTAGAATTTTCAGCCTCATCCCCTGCCTCCAGAGAAGGGAGAGGGGCTGGAGATTGGGTTCAGTCACAGATGGCCAATGATTTAATCAATCATGTCTAGGTAATGAAACTTGGATGAAACCCTTTGAACAATGAGGTTCCTGGTTGGTAAACATACAGATGTACTGGGAGAGTGTTGTACCCTGACTCCACGGGGACAGAGGCTAATCCTCTCTGGACCCTTCAAGACCTTGCCTTATGTGCCTCTTTATCTGGCTGTTCATTTGTATCCTCTGTAATAAACTATAATCATAAATACAGTTATCTGAGTTGTTCTAATGAATTACTGAACCTGGGGAGGGGGGTGGTTATGAGAGTCCCTGAATTCGCAGTCTGCCGGGCAGAAGTGTGGGTCACTTGGGGACCCACTACTTGCAACTGGTTCAGTCTTGTGAGACTGAACCCTTAACCTGTGGGGTCTGTGCTAACTCCCGGCAGCTAGTGTCAGCATTGAACTGACTTGTTGGACTCCCAGTTGGTGTCAGAGAACTGGAGAATTATTAATTGTTGTTAAAATGAGGCACCAAGTAAGGCAAAGTCACAAGCTTCAGCCTGAACCAGCTGAAGGGGTGTCTCAGGGATGTCCCCACTGAGGCTGGAAGTCTGGGGCCTTTATAGACCCTCACCCATCTGGCAGTCATTGGTTACAAGCTGCCACAAGGAATTTTCAGGCAGTACCCACTCTGAGTGTGGGCAGAGCAGACTCTTAAGGTAAGGGCAGGGACTTCCCTGGCGGTCCAGTGGTTAAGACTCCACGTTTCCACTGCTGGGGGCGCGGGTTCGAGCCCTGGACAGGGAACTAAGATCCTGCATGCCTCGCCGTGTGGCCAAAAAAAAAAAAAAGGTAAGGGCAGCTCTCAGAGAAAGAGCCAGGGGTGAGGGCTGTTAAAGCCAAAAGCATGCAAAAGAGGGGTGGCACCCGAACCGTAAGGAAGGATACCAGGGCACCTGGGCGGAGCGCCAGCCTCGTCTGCCACAGGCTACTCACCCTGGGGACACCGTGAGAAGGAAGACACTCCTCCAGCCCATTGGGCCTTTGGGTCATTATCTCCCCAATGTGAACTGAGCAACTACCTTGTGCCCCGCCCTCGGGGTTCCAAAGACACAGGACATGGTCTCTGTCCTTTTGGAGTTAGTTCCCTCACCTTGGCGTGGTGACCCTCTGATATTTCATTGGCAGAGAGGAAGCATCTTGCAAATAGTTTGTTATGAATAATAAAATTCTGAAGTGTGAAGATCATTTTCTTTTTAAAAATAAACGACAGCACATTATCTCAAAATAATGCCCCTCTCCCTTACTTCTGTGCTGAAATTTTTCCTTGAGCCATGGAAAGAGGCACCAATGGGCTGAAACTCCCAAGTCCCTGCCCATGACTGTGGCATGGCCGTGAGCACCATCTGAGAACCGCCGCAGCTGTGCGGGACAGGCTGATCTCTGCGAGCTCTGGCCTCCCCTCGCACCAGGCACGTTGACAGCAGTGATCTCCGAGAACTGTCAGGAGAAGGGTGATGATCTGGCCCTGGGCTGTGTGTGGGGTGGCAGTTATAGGGAGGCCGCCGCAGACCGTAATGTCCTGCTCCAGCTGAGCCAGCCATTTGCAGTCACAGGGCACAATTCCAGTTGCTGACTGCTCTCAGTTTTCTGCTGGTGACAAACCATTCAAGCCAGGCTCTGTCCCTGCTCCCTGCCACCTCGTTTTAATATTAATTGCAGCCAAAGCAAATTAGAAGAGCAAATCTGCTGTTCCTGAAACATGCCATGCATAACAGAGCCAAATGTAAGTGATTTTATTCGTATGTGAGTTATTCATGGGACTGCTCTCTTCTGCGAGTTTGGATGGAAAGAAGACTGCCTTTGAAATAAGAGGTGATTGGTGATGGCCAACCGGCCAGGAGGTGACTGCTGGAGACTAAATAAATCCCAAGATGGTCTGGCTGTACCTAAGCTTTGGAGGGGAGAAAGGGGAAGAAAATGCCTTCATCCTGACTGGCCAGGGCCTGGGTTTGCTCTGTGACTTCCCACCCATCCAGGGCGTTGGTCAAATGCATGTCCCAAAGTTCCATCCATCCTGTGACATGTCAGATCAAGGCCAGAACTATCTCTCTCATTCTTGGGAGCCCTCAGTGGTTCCCCAGGGCAAATGACTGGTGTCACAATGGATCCTTTGTCCTCACCACTCCTTGGAATATGCAGAAAGGATGTGACTGGGACACAGGAGCTGCCAAGGTTTGCTTGGGAAGCCTCAAATGAAAATTTCTACCACTTCTTAGTGGTAGTTCCGTGCTGGGTTGATTAGCTAAGAGAACAACAAAGCATTTACGTAGGGAGACAGAAAAGCAGGGTGAAAAAGAAGTGGAGAATTATTAAACTTTTGGTATTTGATAATTCCCTCAGTGTTGAAAAATCTGAACACTGGTAGACTTCCTTTTGTATCATTTTAATTTAGATGTATGTGTGGGAGTGGGCTGCGGCCTACAATCTTCTCAAGATTTAGGGTTCTAATGCTCTTAGACACCCTCTTCCCCACAGAAAGGTGGAGAATGGGAGGGAGTGGGGCATTGGTGACTTGGGTAAGAATTTTACCCTCTGGTTGGAACAAGTAAGGTTGGAGTTCTTTATTTGGCAAAGCCAGATCTAGGGAGAAATAACCCAGAACATGGCCCACCTCCTTGTGGATATGAATGGTCTTTCCTGGGGCCTAGGGATGTCCTGCTCACAGCACGCTTGAGTGTGTGTCTAAATCACCTGCGGAGCTTGTTACAACACAGGTCACCAGGCTCCACCCCAGAGTGTCCAGAAAAAAAGCCCTGATTGTAGCTTTTGCCAACTTCTGTGGTGTAAATACTTCCATCATGGCCAGTTTCAAGTTATCAGCATGATAGGAAAAGATGTGCATGATCAGCTCTTCCAGGACCCCAGCCGAGGGTTGATTTACTGGTGGGGAACAGATCTGTAGCTGAAGATTCTGCTAGAGGGACTCATAAGTCCAGCCACCACCAGGCAGGATCCCTGAGGCTTCCCAGTAGAAGAATGAGGAGCAGGAAGTATGAGGGAGGAGGGGCCAGAAGGAAATAAAGGGATGTGCTTAGAAGAGAGAGGATACTCATACGTGGCTTGCCCTTCTCTCACCTGCTGACCTGGGACGCAAAGATTTATGCGTGTGTGCTTTCTTTAAGAAGTTATATATGTATATATATCTTTTTCCTATTTCACAAAGTTAAATTTTAAAAAGTTGTAAAAAAGAAAATAAACATCATGTATTATTTCACCATGCAGAAATAAACACTATGACATTTGGGTGTATATTCTAGTTTTGTTTTGCTTTGTTTTGTTTTTAAACAACACACTCTCACATGCATACAGATTTTATTTACACATACATACACATACCGTTTTGTAACCCAATTTTTTCACATAGCATTTTCATGAGCATTTTCTCACATCACTAAATGTTCTTGTAAAAAATGACTTGTGGGTTTCCCTGGTGGCGCGGTGGTTAAGAATCCGCCTGCCAATGCAGGGGACACAGGTTCAATCCCTGGTCTGGGAAGATCCCACATGCCGCGGATCAACTAAGCCCGTGCGCCACCACTACTAAGCCGGCACTCTAGAGCCCGCGAGCCATAACTACTGAGCCCGTGTGCCACAGCTACTGAAGCCTGCACGCCTAGAGCCCATGCTCTGCAACAAGAGAAGCCACTGCAATGAGAAGCCCGCATATCGCAACCAAGAGTGGCCCCCGCTCGACGCAACTAAAGAAAGCCCACGCACAGCAACCAAAAATAAATTAATTAATTTAAAAAAATGATTTGTAATGGATGTACCATAATTTATTTTTTGAACCCCCTGTTCTTGGAAATTTGCTTTGTGTCTAACATTTTTTCAACAACAAACATGCTTTGATGAACAGCCTCATATCTAAATGTTGCCATCTATGATTATTTCTTGGAATTCAGCTTCCTTACAGGAAACACGGGCTCACACTGAGGTGTGCACATTTTAAAACTTTTGGTTCATTCTGTCAGATTGCATTCCAGAGAGGTCATACCTATTTACACTCCCATCAGTGGCGTTTAATAGTGCCCGTTTCATCATTCTTTCATCAACACTGGGTTTTACAAGTTTTTTAAACTCTGAAATGTTTGCTTTTGTTTTTTCCATCACAGTGAAAGAGTCACATCGTGAGAGATGGATCGGCAGTCACTGCAGATACCGTTCACTAAACTTTGAAGTTCCACTAAATAATTCAATATTTGTCTCCCAAGGAGATGATAAAGTGCCAGCTGCTGTAGCCAGCAATGCCTTCCACAACCCCTGTGTCTGGATTGAAGCCAGGAAAGCATGAGGGGCTGGGGACTCCTCAAGCAAGAGCCATCTCTCCGGACAGAAGGGTGACATTTGGTGGTCACGATTCCTGAAAGGAACAAGAATGGACAATAGCAGGAAGCAGGGGAAAAGAGGACAAGCCATTAACAAGCAAATTAAGACCAGACAAGAGAGATGAATCAGAAGTGATCCAATAACCAGCCCTGGATTAATTGCATCTGGCTCACGCGGGGATTTCACAGTCATTTGCTTCAAGCTGCTAATCTTTTCTGAGAGGTTCCCTTCAAGCCGTCTGGAAGGAATGAATAAATGGATGCTTAGCCAAATGGCTGCTCCTGCAATGTTTTATACGTGGGTGCGCACACACGGTGTCCTGCCTTGGTGATTCGGGATTTCAAGCGTGGCTGGTTGGCAGAATTACAGAATTTTATTCTTTAATTTTTTACAATTTTATTGAAGTATAGTTGATTTACAATGTTGATTTAATTTCTGCTATAGAGCAAGGTGATTCAGTTATACATATATATATTCTTTTTCATATTCTTTTCCATTATGGTTTATCATAGGATATTGAATATAGTTCTCTGTGCTATACAGTAAGACCTTGTTGTTTATCCATCCTGTATATAATAGTTTGCATCTGCTAATCCCAAACTCCCAAGCCTTCCTTCCCCTAGAATTTTAGAGTTAGAAAGGAGCTACACAATATTTAGTCCACTTGTCATTTTACAGATGAGAAAACTGAAGCTCAGAGAGGCCATACGATTTCTCTTGAATTCACACATCAAAATATTGGTAGAGCTGGGACTAAAACTCAGGTCTCCAACTAAAGTCCAGTACATTCCTACAAGCTTGTAACCATTTGTTTACTCTAGTGTTTTCTAAACTTATGTGTTTTCTAAACTTAATGGAGAGTAACAGAAAGAATTAATATGGGTTACAAGACTAAAAATGTAAGATATATAATTTCACTAAATTCTCTTCCCCGGGAGGGGTATTCCATGGGCAGGTGCATATGAATCAAATAGCTCTACCCGGGTGTGTGTGACCAGGATGAATGATAAAGTCCCATTTCCTCATCTGTAGGACGGGGTCAATAATAGTACCTACCTCACAGGTGGTGGTGAAATTGCAGAGAGCTTGGCACATAGTACTCAACAGATATTAGCTATTTAAAAATTATTATTATTATTACAAACTGAGAGAGTGCCAGTTGCTTCTTGGTCTAAGTTGAAGCAGCGGTTGTCTTGAAGAGGATTCAAAAAATTTTTTATTCAAGTATAGTTGATTTATAATGTAGTGTTAATTTTTGCTGTACAGCAAAGTGATTCAGTTATACATACATATACAGTCTTTTTTTATATTCTTTTCCATTATGGTTTATCTCAGGACATTGAATATTGTTCCTTGTGCTGTGCAGTAGGACCTTGCCGTTTATCCATTCTATATGTAGTAGTTTGCATCTGCTAACCCCAAACTCCCAGTCCATCCCTCCCCCCCCCACCCTCCCCCTTGGCAACCACAAGTCTGTTCTCTATGTCTGTGAATGTTTCTGTTTCATAGATAAGTTCATTTGTGTCATATTTTAGATTCTACATGTATGTGATATCATATGGTATTTGTCTTTCTCTTTCTGACTTACTTCACTGAGTATGATAATCCCTAGTTACACCCATGTTGCTGCAAATGGCATTATTTCATTCTTTTTTATGGCTGAGTAGTATTCCACTATATATATATATATATATATTTATTTATTTATTTATTTATATATTTATATATTTGTATATATGGCACATCTTCTTTATCCATTCATCTGTCAATGGACATTTAGGTTGTTTCCATGTCTTGGCTATTGTGAATAGTGTTGCAGGGCATATTCTTTACTTGTGAATATCTAGAGTTGCAAAGGTCCTAGGTGCCCTGGGAGAAAGAATATAATAAGACCGTTTGTGGCTGGATCAGTGCTGCCCATCTTACTACTTCCTAAGGTGCTTGTTGGTGGCTGGTGGGGAGGTGGCAAGTTTGCATAGGAGTTAAGGTTATCAGGCAGGAGGAAAGGGGAGACTGTGTACCCACCCATCACCTGGGCCTAGAGACTGTAGGAAAGGCTGTGTCTGGAAACCCCTCCTGACCCAGCTTCGAGATTTTGCTGTAAACACAGTGCTGAGTGCAGAGAAGTGTAAACAGTAAGAGTGGCACTCTTGGAGTGGAGCCCTGGATTTGGGGTCTTGGTGCCTGATGGTACTGATGACTGTTAGTAACACTATTAGCATGGTACTGTTACAGCATTGGCCAAGCCTCCACTGGGCAGGGCAGGAAGAGTGACCACCAGCTTTCCGAGTGGCAGCCGCGGAAGCAGTTGGCATTTCTCTGTTCTGGTATTTGCAACCTGGAAGGAGTCTTACAGAATAAGGGAGCCCTGGGGATGTGCTGGATTTTCTGTTACTCTGGGCAGTAATTGCACATTTAATTATTTTGAAGCATAAAAGGGTCCTTACTTGCACCCAAAGCTGGTCATACAGGTTACTAATCTATTACTAATCTATCCCCCAAACATATCTTTTTAAATAAATTTATTTATTTTATTTATTTTTATTTTTGGCTGCATTGGGTCTTCATTGCTGCTCGCGGGCTTTCTCTAGTTGCGGCGAGTGGGGGCTACTCTTTGTTGTAGTGTGCGGGCTTCTCATTGTGGTGGCTTCTCTTGTTGCAGAGCAAGGGCTCTAGGCGCACGGGCTCAGTAGTTGTGATTTGCGGGCTCTAGAGCACAGGCTCAGTAGCTGTGGCGCACGGGCTTAGTTGCTCCGAGGCATGTGGGATCTTCCCGGACCAGGGCTCGAACCCGTGTCCCCTGCATTGGCAGGTGGATTCTTAACCACTGCACCACCAGGGAAGCTCCCCGCACTGAAACATATTTACAAACACATGCAGAGCACTCCTAATTGAAGTCCTCAACAGTTCTGAATTAAATATGTTATACAAAACTGAAAAAGAGTTTTTGATAATTTATTGAGGTGAAATTCACATAACATAAAATTAATCATTTTAGAGTGAACAATTCAGCAGCACTTAGTACGTCCACAATGTTGTGCAAATGCCACCTCTAGCCAGTTCCAAAACATTTCCAGCCAGAATAAAACCCCATACCCATTAAGCAGTTTCTCCCCGCTCCTCCCTCTCCCCAGCACCCTGGCAACCACCGATCTACTTCTGTCTCTAGGGATTTATCTCTTCTGGATATTTCATATAAATGGAATTGAGGAGTTTGTTTATTTTTTGTAACGGGAACACAGAAAGACGGCAATAGCAGACAGCGATAAGGGACCGTGGAACTAAAAGCGCCTGTGCTCTTCAAACCACTGCCCTTGTCAGAGTGGTTTGCAAGAAGCTCTGCAAACTTTCTCTGCAAAATTTTTGTTTAGCTGAAGATTCCCAGCTTTAGTTCATAATAGTAATAGTAATAATGAAAACATTTATCGGGTACTTAATATATTAGATTCTATGTTAAATGTTTATGTGCTTTATCTCATGAATGTTCACAGAAATTTTACTAGGTCAGTACTTTTCACAGATGAAGATGCTGAGTCAGAGGTGTGCCTGGCACGAGGTTACACAGCAGGCAATGGTAGAGTTAAAATTTGAAATGTGTGACTGACTGTAAAATTCTGCCTTTTAAAAGAGTGTTTATTAATCCTAATACACATTACATTCTTCTTGTGTTCACTGGTACTCCTCAGACCAGCTGCTGGGATTTTTTAGCACTATTGAATGCTAATTATCATTATTTTTCATATCAATAGCAAAGTCATTAATAATTGCTTGCTTTTAAATACATTTATTACATGTTTGCTTCTATCTTGAAGATCTCTCCTCACCAGAAAGTCTCTCCTAGTGCCTGATACAAAGCAGGAGCTTGATAAGAGTGGAAGAAAAAATGAGTATTACCTTTGGTTCACATATTTGCCCCACTTAATGACCATTCCAGGTTTTCCAGAAAGAAGTTCCAGTTCTGCTGCTGCCTCTATTTAGGAGGCCTGAGCCCAAGGAGCCAGGGCTATTGCGAGCGAGGCTGTAGGTTCTGGCTGTGCTGGTCCCTCCAGGTCGCCCCCTCCTTAGCACACAGCCTCTCTGCACTTAGTCCCCTCGCCCCTCACCCACAGGCCTTCCGCATTCCAACCCCAGGCTCCCATGTGCTATTCTCTGTCTCACTTTTGGCTGCTCTCAATTCTACTTTTTCTTCAAGAAGTATCCTTTCCCCCAAGCCTTCCCTGCCCTTCCTGCCTCACCCACAGGGGTGGGTCTCTGTTTTAGAAGATCCCAGAGCCCTCGCTGTGTGTCTGATACAGTCTGTGTTCAGGATTGAAGCATCACTGGGAAAGGCAAGGCTGGAAGGGGCTCAGATACTCAGAACGTGAGTGGCAGACTGCTGTGGCCTGGGAGTTCCCAGGAGGTGCCTCAGGGAGCCCCCTTAGGGAAAGGGGCATGGAGGGGCAGGCCAGGCTGGCAGGGCCCTGAGTCCCCTGCCCTACTTAACCAAAAATACCCAGCTTTTGTCTGTATTATGTGATTTCTTTTGAAAACAAATAGTAACTGGTTTAAAAAAAAGCAACTACTGTTCTCTATTTCCACCTCCTGCTTTTACAGATAAGAAAACCCCAATGATACACCTCCCAAATTTTCCTTCCTTCCTTCCATACAATAGAGTTTCAGTAAATGGTCCCCAAACTAGAGACCTTATTCTCCCGCTCTCCTTGCAGCTGGCTCTCAGTGGCCACGTGACCCAGTTCTCATTAATAGAATGTGAGCTGAGTGGTACGGGCAGCTTTTGCGTCACTCACCTAGAAGGAAACTGCTATCCTTCCCTTCTTCTCTTTCTGTATTTCCAAGTGCTGGCTCACAAATGCTCAGTGACTCAGGTTTGATCACATCTGTGAGGACAACCCCCTCAAGCTTTCTGTGCCATGAACTCCCTTGGCAGCCTGCTGAAGCCTATGGACTTTACCTGGATAATTTTTAAAATTATGCATAAAGTAAAATACCGAAGATTACAGAAGAAACCAATTGCATTGAAATGTGGGTGTCAAAGTAATTTTAAAACCCACACACCTACAAATTTGTGGTATAGTAAAAATGTGCTTCTTTATTAACATTAATAAAACCTAGTGGCAGGACTGATAGCAACTGTAATTTTGAAACAGTAATGAACATGAAGTGATGGTTTGAGGCATCTATAACACTGTAATATGATATGAACATCTATGTGATTTTTATCGGCAACTAAGTCCCCAATCCTATTATTACAGTGATTTATTGTCGCATTCATAATCAAAGGAAATGCTACATTTCATTTAGACGTTTGTGAAAATACAGATGTAATTTTTTTTCATCCCAGTTCACAAATCTCTTGAGTTCTATCTATTGACTCCGGGTTATTGAGTCAATATCTATTGACTCCCTGCCTTAGAAGATGTCAGAGAAGAAGATGGACAGAACTTGAATCCCCAAATGTCCATGTGGAACAGAGCAGCCTGCCAGTCAAGGCCACTCACCTCTAGACGATCATGGGAGAGAGAGAAATGTATCATATTTAAGCCATTGTAAAGGTGGGTCTTGTTACAGCAGCTTAGTTATACCCTAACTACTGCATCCAGGGAGAAAATGACTCGTATGTCTCCTGTTTTATACATTTATGTAAATAGTTTTGTGTTATTTACTCTTCCCAATGTCTGTTCCTCTCTTGCATGTAGACAATACCTGGATCAGGGTCATACAGGGAGCAGGTGTTCTGAACATGTGCTGAATTAATACAAATCTGTATAGCTGAGTCCAAAACAAGAAAAGTAGAGGTCAATAGACCATGGGGCTTTGGGCAGTGAAGTACTGTGCTTAAACCTTGATTCTGTCATCCACTGGCTGTGTCACTCTGAGTAGCTGTTTATGGTCTCTGAGCCTCAACTGTGTCATTTGTTAAAACAGGGATAATAATTTCTTGAAGTGTCCAAAGTCCAGTGGGTTAGACAGATAATAACTCAGATTCCATGTTGCTGCCCTTTCCAACAGTCAGGCTTGGAGTCCTTTGGTGCGAGGCTCCAGCACTTCCGAATCTGCTTCTGAGATTGCTGGTTTTGGCAGGAATCTCTGCTTACTGACTTGGGGGGCTAAGGTGGGGGTGGGGAGGCCTGAACATGCTCTAGCCTGTTCCCATTGCTCAGTAACGATAATAACCACTCTTCTAAACTTCCTCTGGGCCAGGCACTGTGCACTGCCTCATTTATTGGTTCAAGAATGAAGAAGATGCTCTTAGCGTTATTCGTATTTTTGCAAGAATCCAAGGCTCCGAGAGGGCAAGCAACTTGCCCAAGGTCATTCTGTTATGAAGTGTCTGATCCAGGATTTGAACTTAACACCAGTGATTTGTCACCCGGATGCATGAGTCATGTCTGTGTGTGTGGAGGGAGACAGGTTCTGTGAGACCCCGGGCTGAGGAAGGCATGCAGAGAGAGAGCAGCAGGTGGAAGGTGCCCTGGTGGGCCATTCTGGGGGCTCCAAGGCTGGGGGATCACCGAGCAGCTGTTCTGTGACTTCTCTAAGCCCACTCGCTTGTCCCCCCAGGGCTGCACTCGCTCTGCCTCTCTGCTCCCGTTTCCGGCCTCCTGGGTGACATCCTTGGCTCTCCTCTGACTTCCTCTCCTCTTCTGGGCCACCCCACTCCCTCCAACCCCTGCTCAGTGCCCCGGCCTGTGCCTTGTGGCCTGTGGCCTGGGCAGGGGCATGCGGGTGGCAGTGGCATTACAACAGGGCTGAGAACAGGTCGCGCCCGGAGAACAGGCAGCAAGGGGAGGTTGGCCTGCGTCACTCGGGGGACTTGCTGGCAGATCGTAAAAGCTGGAAATGCCTGATGAGGTCACTGCACCCAGGCCCTGAGGGCTGGACCCCACGGGCTCCCTCGGTGGCTGACACATCCTGCCACCTCCCTTTGGGGAGGTCAAGCAAACAGGCCCAGGCCGGGCAGATGGCTCTTCTTGCCCTAACCTCTCCTTCCCTTCACTGTGGCGCCTGCCCTGGTCCCCTGGGAGGGAGGACGGCACCCCACCTTCTTGCTGGGTGGCTCTGACTCCCCAAGCCCCTGCCCTTCGGGGACCCCGCCTCCAGGGGCTCTAAGCAGCTGTTCTGCTGATACAGGAGGGTGTGGAAGAGTAGGGTAGGGAAAGCAATAAATCAAGTAATTAACGTTGATGTAAGAAGCTGCCTGCTGTGGAGGACTGGCAGGGATGCAGAGGCTAGAACTGGCGATGCCTATTGGAAGGGCTCGCACTCCCTTCTCTGGGTCTCAGTTTCCCCCTGTAAAGTGAAGGTGTTGTCCCAGAACTGAGGGTCTTCATCCGCTGGGAGTGCAGCGCCCTCGGAGGTTGGAGGTGGGATAGTGAGAACACTGGCTTCCCGGCGAGGCCGGGCCTTTCAGGACCTGCTCCACCTAACAACCTCTGTGTGCTTGAAGGTCGCCAGGAAATGACACAGAGGTCCCTGGAGTGGCGCCCAGATGCCCATGTAGCCTAAACCCTGAGGCTCTGGAGCCCAGCCCCAGGGCAGCGAGGCCACCAGTGTGCTTCTCAGAAGAGCTGGTGTGGACAGAGAGCCTTTGAAGTGCCTGACCCAGTCCTGGGCAAGAGGAGGAATGGGACAAAGAGGCCGCTCACTTCCGTCCTCCCATTAAAGCCTCCAGGCATGACAGGATGTAGGACCCGGCAAGAGGAGCTTGTGTCCAGCCAGAAGGTTGGTCGTCCACACCACAAGGTGATCTTGCTTCGCCCACTTTTGCTATGGCTCTGGAAAGAATTTCTGCCCTGCAGCTCCAGTCAGCCCAGATGGAGCTGAAAGAGTAGAGACTGAAGTCATAGAGCAACTAAGGAGCTGTGCAAAATCATCAGCTTGCTGACCAGTATTTCAAAGAATGCAAAAGAGCAGGTGATAATATTCCAAAATTTTCAGCTTCTGTGTGAACCTACCAAGTCAATCACAGGCTCCCAGGCCAGTCACAGCACAACGCTCTGCCCCCCCCCCCCAT